>NC_092814.1:373950728-374557844 GCF_023375885.2 Dermacentor andersoni | reverse complement strand
TATTTTTCCCTACGGCCATGGAATCTAATTTGGGATGCTCCAGGGTAAGCTGCGGTGATTTTGACGTCATTGCTTTCGTCACGCCGGGCTTCGCAATGCGAATTTCGTTCCAAGTAGCATGACGTCATCAAGCAGAGCGCACAAGTGTGCTATCGAGGAGGCGTTGCATAGCCTCTCACTACGTCCTGTAGAGCATATGCGTGAAGTGGTGAGCGTGCCTCTTCGCGCCCTGCTGAACGCCCGTTCACATGGTGGCAGATTCGTCGTAGGAACGGAATGCGTTCATATGTCTGAGGAATGGGACCAAACAAGAACCGATGCACACACCCTGATTTTAAATGAACGACTGATCCTTCCTCAGGATGAACGTCGACTGTGATACACTGCTTCATGTTTGGAAAATGCATTGCAGTATCACGACGTCCAAGTATAAAGTGAAAAGCTAACTTTAAATTCAGGTTACAGATGCAATTTTGCATGTCCATATAGTGTAGTTGCAGGACGTTCGATGAAACGACCGTGGCCACGCCATATTGATGAACACATCAGGGTCTGTTCCACGAAATTGCGTTCGATAAAACGGCACTTCATGAAACGCCATGGAACCCGGGCGTGGTTGCTTACTGGCTATGGTGTTGGGCTTCTCATCACGAGGTCGTGGGATTGAATCCTGGCCAAGGCGGCCGCATTTCGATGTGGGCGAAATGCGAAAACACCTGTGTACTTAGATTTAGGTGCACGGTAAAGAACCCCAGGTGGTACAAATTTCCGAAGTCTCTCACTGCGGTGTGCCTCATAATCAGATCATCGTTTTGGCACGTAAAACCCCATAATTTGATATGCCTTGTACATCACTGGCTCATGATGCTTTCTAGTATATTTCGTTTTCCAGAATATCAAATGCCTATGTACCCTCAATTCAGCGAAAAAACAAAAAAATGTGTAATGAGAAACACCCGCCACCCCAAAACCGCATAATTTTATATGAGACCACGAGAGTCACGGGGTCACTCAAGCGCTCTTGTTGGTTAGGCCTTCTCTGTTATATTTACAGAAAGATGTGCATTAAAAAAAGTTGCATTTAGCCTGGCATTTTTTACGTTTCTTAGTCAGCTTGATCTTTGCATACGCGCATGCTTCTATTTGATTATTCTTTTAGAATACCGACACTCTTTATGAGCGAGTAAATTGAAGAAGGTTTGCCGAAAGACTTCGTCAAAACAACTCTGCCTTAAGCATTGATGCTGAGAGAATGTTGAGATAACTTTTTTACGTGAGGCTGTTAGGCAATAAAAGTTCAAGGCCTAACGCCAGCAGAAATTCCTAGAAATACCGCGTGGTGACATACGTTGCTCTTGAAAAAATCCAACTGGCCAGGAGTCAGAATATGGCACCGGCCTACCGCAAATAGTACTGTGCAAAAAAAGAGAAAAACAGCTGTTTTTGCATTTTGCATACCTATTTATTGGCTAAAAGAATAGAAGAACATGTCTTTTTATCTCGTTTCTTACCAGCTGGTAGGCAACGAGAGAAAAAGACATGTTCAGTGTGCGAAGGTGAAAGGAACACTGCAAATGTTTTCCCGCAAAGTATATATCCTCTGGAATACAATTCACGGCTGCGCTAGGTGTTCGGTAGTTTGCAAGATGCGTCAGGGTACAAAAAAATTGGTTACAGTCCACTGAATGCGCACCCAGCATGGCATTTCCATTCACAGGCACAACAAAGGCACGGTTATTCCAAAGAGTGTTTTCATGCCGTGGTCGCCCGGGTAGGGTCACGATGTATAAGCAGCATATCGTGTGAAGAAGCAGAAGCACTCATAGCCTCCTCTCATTCCAGCGAACCTGGCTTGCACATCGGCGTGACCTACAATGGGTCGAACAAATCCCCAGTTCACCTCGAAGTGCATTCTATTGTCGAAGCCACGCAGTAGCGATCTCTTTTTCTCTTTTTAAACTTCCAAATAAACGCCAATAAGGAATAAAGTCTAAAATAATCATTTTTGCTTGATCAAGATGAAAAAAATGAAAGTGTATACATAAACATCTCATAACCCAACATGAAAGTGTACATAGTATAAACAAAAGTACACTTTTTGCGGCATAAGAAACACAATAAATTTGTCGTAACGCTTCATTATAGGGTGTGTGTTTTTAGGGAGTTGTTGCTGACCTTCCTATTATTC
Source organism: Dermacentor andersoni (assembly GCF_023375885.2). Taxonomy (NCBI): domain Eukaryota; kingdom Metazoa; phylum Arthropoda; class Arachnida; order Ixodida; family Ixodidae; genus Dermacentor; species Dermacentor andersoni. The sequence continues at coordinate 374,555,656 of NC_092814.1, read as the reverse complement.
CTATACTTACTTTTTTATTGATATACCACATAGTCACTCTAATCACTGTGATAGTAGAACGCCATTTTAATGCGGCGCTGCTTGTGCACGCCCTGCGTCAGTTGTCCAAGAACACCCAGACACGAACACCACGAGGGAGCAATGGGAGGCACTGCTGTCCAGCTCGGCCCTCGACGACCAGCTCAGGCTGATAAAGAGAGCTCAGAAGATGGCAAGAGCCAGCGGAGCCCTGGACTAAGGGCCCCGACCATTAGCTGTTTTTTTTTATTATTATTTTAATAAAGTTTATCTATCTATCTATCTATGTCCGCTTGACAAATTTGCATCGTGTTTATTTCTCAGAAATTACGGAAACGCATTGTACCATACCTTGAACCTAAATATATACCGTTTGCCGGCCACCGCCGTCTTGTCTGAAGTAGCAGCGTTTTCTTGGTTTCTCACGTCACCATTCCCCCACCTCCACCCCTCCCCTTGTATGGAACTCCGAGCGAAGAGTGGCAAGGCTGTTACTCGTTTAGCGACTGCGTCGGTTCTGCCCATTCTGCACCTCAATCCTTCCTCTCTGCCATCATATCTAGCTTCCCTCTGGATTAGAACGTTAGTAGAAAAGTAAGCGCTGCAATTTCTAGAATGCTTTTGCGGGGCTCAGGGATAATTAAAGCGGTCAAGAGGCTAATGTTGTGACGCCCAGTGAGTTCCAGAGGCCATTGTCCCCATTCGACGCGGTGCAAAGCACCAAACGAGTTTCTCGCGTCGCCTTTACTCTATGCCGCGCTCCTGACATGTGCACACACGTTCCGTACTCCCTCCCCCCTCCCCCCGGCCAGGTATATCATACAGCAGCAGCAGTGGGAAAGTCGAATGAAGAGGCAAAGAAAGCTTCGCTTTTAAAAAAAAACACAAGTTACAGGCCACTGAATGCGCGCCCAGCTTGACAAGTCTATTTACAGGCTCAACAATGGCACGGTCATTCCAGAGAAGGTTTCAATGGTTTTGTCGTGCGGGTATGATCAGGAGATGTAAGCAGCATATCGTGTTAACAAGAAAGCAACAGCACTCCTGGCCTCCTGTATTCCAACAAACCTGGCTTCGATATCGGCGAGACCAACAATGGGTCAAAGAAATCCGAAGTTTAGCTCCAAGTGCATCCTATTTTCAGAGAATGTTTAGGCACCTCTGAGGGATGGTCGCGCTGTGCGCACCTTTGTTTGCCAGATAAATTGCACTCTTGAAAAAGAAGAGGGCGCAGAGTAGTGCGGATGTACCCATATGTGCTCCCGTTTTTCAAGGTGTTCGGCTGTTTCTGCAAAACCGACCCACGAAAGCTATACCTTTTGTGAAGCGGCAAATTCCGAGGAATGCGCAGATAGTATACTGTTATCGGTGGGGGGGGGGGGGGGGACTTTTCACCATTTTGTGACACCTTAAATCTCCGACCACGCCGTGAGAGTGCCAACCCTAACAGGCTAAGCCTACTTACGGCGCGGCAGCACCAGAAGGCTTAGGCCTAACACCCATGCCGGCGTGGACGACCGGCGTTCCAAGTGAACTAGTGACCAACAGAAACCATGTCCGGGATGATAGTCGTCGAGGGGGTGGAAATCACCCCGGAGGAGCTCGATGAAGCGGGATGGACGACTGCCCTCGGCAGCAAGCGAATATTACCAACGAGTACGCCGCCATATGACGGGCAACGTGTCACCAAGAATATGCTGGCTGGCAGCCGCACGGCCAACTCGCTGGCCAAACGTTTCATGGAGCAGGTAACGGCAGCCTCTAGACTACCGAAATTACCCAAGGACCATATTAAGATCATCGTGAGCCCCAAGGGAGGCCCCTACGTTTCCAAAACGGATATCATACTCCTCGCCCAAGCCCTGGCCATCGCGGCGGTCCTGACGGAACAGCAGACTGTCGAGAACATCATGTGCCCAAACGAGGATCATAACATTTTGGTTATCTCTACCGCTCACGATCAAAACGCGAGGGCATGTGCAAGAATCCGCAAGATACATGCTAAACTCGGCGCCTTTGAGGTGTCAGCCGACATCGCGCCCCCGATTACACGTGCAAAGGTCTAATAAGAAATATCGACCCTTTATTTGACGAAGGAGCCCTGAAAAGGATGATGCTGAACCCCAGAAATCCTATGGCATTAGAAGTCAGAAGTATTAATAACACACAAGTATTTATACTATTCGACGGCATGCGGGTGCCCAACCCGGTCATGTGTGGAACCGCCCTCGTTTCATGATTTCTGTACAAACGGCGGGTGGATGTATCCTGCGGGTGCGGTCACGTGGGTCACCGAGCCGACGTGTGCCCCAGTATAGAAGAGGAAAAGAAGTGCCGCTGCTGTGGGAAAATTGAATCTTCAGAGTCACAAGAGGAGGAGCACCAACGCACACAAATGTGAAGCATGAGGTGGCCACCATATCACCGGGGATAGGACATGCAAACAACGCTACCAGATCCCATATATTATAAGGCGTCGGCGCTGAAGGCGACGAGAAATGGTGGGAAAAGCACAGATGGCCAGCTTCGACGACGTTAGTATCTCCTACGCGCAGAGCTCGGTGACACCTGCGGCCGCAAATGGTGGCTCCACCCTGCGAGCGCGCTCGCAATCGAGGATGTGCTCTCGCTCCAGGAGGCGAACCAGCTCAAGGAACGGCGAGAACACCAGCATATCCAGATCATGATCCCGGTCCCGCTCCCGCTTCCACTCCGGCACAGCGCCCTCGACGGGAGAGAAGACTACAGCGGCCAAAAGAGCAAGTCGTCAGGCACAATCAGAGCAAGTTAATGGTCTCCGAATCCAATTATTTGAAGCGGAAAATCAACAGTTCAGGCGCGGCGTTGCAGAGCTTAAGGATGCCTCAAATAGCATTAGAGGGCAAATCTCCAACGGCAAAGAGGATATAAATAAAGCTCTAGGCGCGATTGCTGGCAAATCCAAGCGTAATGCTCCCAACCAACAACCGGTGAGCGAGACCCGTGAGCGGATGAGATGGCGGAGCCGAGCGAAGCCCCAGCTCCCACTATCGATCCTTCTGCAAAAATAAAGAGCAGAGGCAAGCTAGCTTCCATCGAAAAGACCCTAGGACGCATGATGGAAATGCTCTCCGATATGGAGACGAGATTAAATCAACTAGAGAGACCCAAGGCCCAAGTCAAAGGCAGGCTTATGGTGTCGACAGTGCAGACTCAGGCAAACCCGAATCTCGAAGGTGGGGCTTCCTCAGTAGGCAAAATGGTCCTTCCTACTGGTCATCCTCAGTAGGCAAAATGGTGAACGCGAATAGCAACAATCGAAAAATCTGGCAGTGGAACTGCGCAAGTGTCCAGAGGCGCAAGGCCCCATTGAGACAGCTCATCAGGTCTGTTGCGGAAAAGCCTCAAGTTATATTGTTACAGGAAACGCTATGTTGAGCAGAAATTTCTCTCTTGGGGTCCCGCACGGTATAGCATACAGGGGAGAAAAGGGCAGATGTATCGCTACCCTAATAAGAAATTACATCTCGTTTTATGAGCACGAGGTCCCCACGTACAAAGCGGGCCTCGACGCCCAGCTAATAGAGATCATACGCAATGTCACAATCAATTCTAACGTTTTCATTGTTAACGTGTACAGCGCACCATCGGATAGGAAAAGAGACTCCAAAACATTGTCTAGGGCGGCGAGAAACACGCCTCTCGTTGTTGAGGGTGATTTTGATGCCCCCAATACGGAATGGGGGTACGGTTACAAAAGTGCAAAAGGGACGAACTTGGCCTTCAAAGCTGCAGAGCTCAGCGTAATACTTGTCACAGACCCAAGGCTCCCCACCAGATCCGGTAATTCGGTCAGTCGAGATACGACCCCCTATTTCACCTTACTCCGAGGTATCGAAGGCACGTGGGACAACCTCCAGGAGGGGCTAAGCAGTGACCATGACATACTCGAAATTCTATTGTGTGTCAAACCCAGACCGCCTGCGAGATATGAGTATGTGCACTGGAAACGTTTTTCAAAAAATGAGAAATGAAACAGTCCCGCCAGACGCGACGTATGCAGATCTGCTAGACAATTTCAGCATGGCAGTTAAAGGAGCAACCACCAAAGAAATCATTACGGATCTAGAGGTTCCTAAAATGGACCCGAGACTCGCTCACCTTCTAGAGGCAACACACGCCTTCTTGTCCAGGTGGAAGACCCTAAAGCTCAATCGTAGACTCAGTGCAAAAATCGCGCTTCTTGACAAGGAGGTTGAGTCCTATTCGGCCCAGATATCCCGGCAGCAATGGGATTAGACGTGTACCGAAACGGATGGGCGTATGCGAAGAGGTAGCTAATGAAGCTTATTGAAAAGTATTCTCAACGATAAACAGTCTAAGGGCACTCGTAGCCTAGCGACGGATAGGCTCATAAAGAAGCAAATCGCAATCGGTCTCGCCGAAAGGGAATTAGCCGACAATTTAGCACGTACTTATCTTCCCCTCGCCAAAGACGGGTATCACTTGGTAGAGCGTGTCAACTACATGGGACTCTCGGCACCTGATCTAGACGAACCCTCTACCATGTGACAGATCAAACGTGTTCTCTTCGATATACATGGCAGATCAGCCCCGGGACCCGATGGAGTCACAAACAAACTCCTCAGGAATCTAGACGATAGGGCAATCTAAAAGTAACGGCCGAAATCAATTAGGTATGGAAAAGTGGACAGGTCCCGGTACACTTGCGTACCACAAAAGTTGTACTCATTCCCAAATCAGGAAAACCCCCACATATTGACACAGTCCTGTGGGGCTCCCGCACCGCAGGACGACGCGCGTAAAGATCGGCGCCATGAAAGACGATGAAGCGTGTAGGCTGCACGCTCTTCTTCTGGCCCACCATTAAAGAGAAGCGTCTACTTTGTAAGATTCCGGCTTCAATCTACATTACATTTTTCTGGTGGAGGTGCTGGGTACGTGCGACCACTCCCAGATGGAACACCGTCTACAAGCCCAGTACGAAGCCCGGTCGAGCTGACTCCTGTTCACGTACGGACAAGCCGTCGACTTCAAGGACTGCCACCTGAGCACGAGTCTCTACCCAATCGAGTCAGGAGGATGAGTACATCGGTTCCGTCTTCTTCCTCAACCGCACCGACCGAGGTCGCCCTTAACCAGCCGCGAATCCCCACGTCCTTCCATGGGAACACCTTCGAGGATGTTGAGGACTGGCTCGATCACTTTGAGCGTGTCGCAGAATTCAACGGCTGGTCTCCACAGCGCAAGCTGCGCAACGCCTACTGTGCCCTCGAGGACTATGCACGGACATGGTTTGAGAACCGTGAGGCGGCCCTATCGACATGGGACGAATTCCAACGGCAGCTAATCAGCGCTTACGCCAGCCTCGATCGCAAGAAGCGAGCCAAATCTGCAATTCAGGCGAGAGTGCAGAAGCCGAACGAAAGCGTCGCAATGTTTGTAGAAGATGTGTGCCAACTTGTCCGACTCGCGGATCGGACCATGCCGGAAGAAAAGAAGCTCAGGAACTTCATGCGCGGTGTCAAGCAAGAGCTATTCGGTGGCCTAATAGGCAACCCACCGAAGACCATTGCAGAGTTTCTCGCTGAAGCCATATCAATGGTAAACGCATTGCAGCAGCGAACAAGGCAGTGCAACCGCGACGTGCCGACCCTATCGCGTGACCCTCTCGCTATACCCTCTATACCCTTGGACAATACCGACGCCTTGCGGGAACTCATTAGGCTTGTTGTTAGAGAAGAGATCCAAATGCTTCAGGTGACTCCGGTGTCGGTACAGCGACTCGCTCTGGCTGAAGTCTTCCGGGAGGAAATCAGGCAGGCAGTCCAAGTCCCAGAGCGAAGCGAAACGCCAGAGCACGGGGTATGACAGCCAGAGCCGCGCATGTCGTATGCGGAAGCTGCGCGAAGTTCGTTGTCCCCGATTTTTCACGGTGTGAGCGACGTCCCGGACTTTCATGGTGTGCGCGCCGTTGAACAAGCAACTGGCGACTTCAGGCCTCGTCGCACGCCATTCATGGCTGAAACACAACCACCCCAGAAGAGCGACGTATGGCGCACTGCAGACTGGAGGTCCTTGTGTTTTCATTGCGGTGAAGCCGATCACATGTACAGGGCGTGTCCTTACCGCCGAGCTGGGCTCCGTAGATTTTCACTAAATACGCCGTGCCCGCGCAATGGTGAACACCCCCTGGAGATTGCGGCTTACCTCGCAGACGCCAGGACCTCGTTTGCCCCACGATTCCGTTACTCCCGGTCACCGTCACCCGCCCGAAACAGATCTTCCAGCCCCCTCTTCACGCCGAGCCCATCAAGGCGTTGCTCGCCCAGCCCTGCCTCCCGGCAAAATTGAGTCCAGCTACCTGCGGAGGTGAGGTCGCTGACGTTACGAACGCTGAAGATCCTCCACCACGACGACCGCGATATGACGTAATTGAGACGCAGAGAAAGCAGTGTAGTTCGGTGTCAGTATCTTGCGACGTACCAGTTACCATAGATGACCACGAAGTCACGGCGTTAATCGACACGGGTGTGGACACGTCAGTTATGAGCCAGAATCTCATGCGTATACTGAACAAAGTTTCGACGCACTGGACCGGAACTCACATTCGTACCGCAGGAGGGCACCTCATAACTCCAATGGGCCGGTGCACGGCACGAGTCAACATTCGGGGCTTCACGTACATCGGCGACTTCTTCATTCTTCCTGAATCTTCAAAGGACCTTATACTCGGCATGGATTTTTTTCAGGCGAACGGTGCCATCATCGACCTGCAAGAATGGTCTCAGCTGAAATGCCGGTGTGTCCTTTAACCATTAGGAGTGGCGTATGTCTTAAAGTGGACGTAATTAGGCTGTTATTGAGGGTAATTGCTTTAGTAGCTTCCTCAGGAAGGTGAGCGAATAGGATGGAAATAAATGACACTGCCAGAGTTTTCAAAATCAACTTCACTTTTATTCGTCTTAAATAATGCAACCAATATAACTGACCTAATAAAACATGTTTCATTGATGAAAAGTACTATGGCCAGCACACAGTCGCAATGCATAGCATCATCATCATCGTCATTATCATAATCATCAGCCTTGTTACGCCCACTGCAGGGCAAATGCCTCTCCTATACTTCTTCAACTACCCCGGTCATGTACTAATTGTGGCCATGTTGTCCCTGCAATCTTCTTAACCTCATCCGCCCACCTAACTTTCTGCCGCCCCCTGCTACGCTTCCCTTCCCTTGGAATCCAGTCCGTAACCCTTAATGACCATCGGTTATCTTCCCTCCTCATTACATGTCCTGCCCATGCCCATTTCTTTTTGTTGATTTCAACTAAGATATCATTAACTCGCGTTTGTTCCCTCACCCAATCTGCTCTTTTCTTATCCCTTAACGTTACACCCATCATTCTTCTTTCCATAACTCGTTGCGTGGTCCTCAATTTAAGTAGAACCCTTTTCGTAAGCCTCCAAGTTTCTGCCCCGTACGTGAAGCTCCTATAAATTTTTCTCTTGAGGGATAATGGCAACCTGCTGTTCATGATCTGAGAATGCCTGCGAAACGCACCCCACCCCATTCTTATTCTTCCGATTATTTCAATCTCATGATCCGGATCCGCGGTCACTACCTGCCCTAAGTAGATGGATTCCCTTACCACTTCCAGTGTCTCGCCATGTATCGTAAACTGCTGTTCTCTTGCGAGACTGTTAAACATTACTTTAGTTTTCTGCAGATTAATTTTTAGACCCACCCTTCTGCTTTGCTTCTCCAGGTCAGTGAGCATGCATTGCAATTGGTCCCCTGAGTTACTAAGCAAGGCAATATCATCAGCTAATCGCAAGTTACTAAGGTATTCTCCATTAACTCTTGATTGATTGATTGAAAACTTTATTGTTCCACCGAGCTGGGGTGCCCGCCTCTTAACCTACACGTAGGTAGGGGGGGGACGGGGGGACGAAGCAGTCCCCGCGCGTTGAGGACGGTGAGTATTCACGGCCTCAACGGCCAGGCGGATTGCTCGACGCTGGTCGTCTTCAGCCTCGCTCTGGAGCCAGGCCTCCCAGGCTTCTCTACTGTCAATGTTTTCCTTGGCCCCTAGGGAGCCACCACACTCCCTTATTATATGGTCTAGTGTACCTTCTTGCTTACAAATTTTGCAGAGGGCGTCGTTATAGTCCCTCGTCTGTGTTAAGTAGATCCATTAACTCTTATCCCCAATTCTTCCCCATCCAGGTCTCTGAATACCTCCAGTAAACAAGCTGTGAATAGCATTGGAGAGTTCGTATCTCTCTACCTGACGCCTTTCTTTATTGAGATGTTGTTGCTTTCTTTATGGAGGACTACGGTGGCTGTGGAGCCGCTATAGATATCTTTCAGTATTTCAGCATAGCAACCTATGCGAATCCTTTTCACATAATCATTTGTAATTCCGTTCCACACCATATACAACAGTTCTCAGACAAGACAACATTGCCCCTCATTATCATTTAGAAAACATTCCACTTACTAATTTTGCTGCCCATCAACACTCAGAGCCTGTGTTACGGAAAGTAAACCAACATAGTGCGACGTTTCTTCGCGGAACGTTCTGCATTTATCATAGTAGCGAGACAAGCTCGTCGGATGCCGCCGCGTGAACTCGCACAATAAAAAAAAAACCTGCACTCACATCCTTCGCCAACGAATGCAGTGCGCTCGGTCATACAATATTTCAAGCAAAGCGCACATCACACTTTGAAGAAACACGCAAGGAAATAATAATAATAAAAAAACTCGGATGATACGGCAGCGTTCAAGCAAGCAACGCCATTCCTCACGACGTAATAGCTTGTTTGCACAGCCTTGCCAAGTCTTGCACCAGAATCACTGCTTGGTAGGGGTTTCCAAGAAAGAACTAATAAATTGTGAAATAGAAAAAAAATTGTTCTTTTAGCGCAGGAAAAATACCTGAAACGGAACATTTACTGGTATGCCAGTATTCTGATTAAAAATTTCCTAACATATTCTTTTTCACATAGGTTTTCTAGTTTCAGTGTTTGTCCCCCCCTAACCTAGTAGCGCTTCAATCGTGCACCACTAACTAATATCCCTGGCGATAGGTTTTGGCACGCTTTTCGTTCCAAGCTTTGCGACCTATTTAGATGGACCTTGGCGAGCGTGCAAAATCATTTTCTCCTGTCGTGTGACATAACCGCCCATCCTCGTCCAAAACGCTGCTTTAACGCACCACCAAGGTTCAGACAACAAGACACAAGACAGCAAAGTAATTCTGGGTCTCGATTTACAAAGTGCATTCGACAAAGTTAAACACTCAGCCATATTAGGACAAGTATCAAGACTCAACATGGGGGTAACGAGCTACAATTATATTCTAGACTTCTTGACCAACCGCACGGTAGAACTGCACGCCGGAGACCTCAAGCTCCCCGAACACAAGCTCGGCAGTACGGGTACTCCACAGGGTTCGGTCATATCGCCGTTGCTCTTTAACCTCGTCATGATCGGGGTAGCGAGGGCAGTAGCGGGGACCGGCGTCCGGCATACTATCTACGCCGACGACATTACCCTGTGGGCGGTCGGTGGCACCGACGCCAGCATCGAGCAACAGCTGCAAGCGGCGGTTACCGCCATCGAGCAGCACCTTGATGGCACAGGCCTAATGTGCTCGCCCGCCAAGTCCGAGCTGTTCGTCCTCACACCGCTTCGACCGGGACGGAAGCGCGCTCCTCTTCGGGAGTGTGATCACATCAAAATTGTGACTGCATCGGGGCAACGCATCCCCGAGGTGCCCAAGATCAGAGTACTGGGCCTGCTGCTCAACAAGAGCGGCCGCAACGACGAGACCATCAACAAGCTTACCACCAAGGCAATGGACGCCATCCGGCTCATACATCGAGTCTCTACACGACGGGCGGGCATGCGTGAAGACAGTCTCGTGCGCCTTGTCCAGTCGTTCGTGATCAGTCACATTGCCTACGTTGCGGCCTACCTTAATTGGCACGTCACTGACAGGACCAAGATCAACACGCTGATCAGACGGGCTTACAAGACGGCGCTGGGTTTAATGGAGACCACGAGTACGGCTCGGCTCTTGCAGCTCGGCGTCCATAACACCCTAGAAGAAATAGCCGAGGCGCAGCTCACCGCGCAATTCGAGCGCCTCTCTACCACCAAGACGGGGCGCAGTATACTGACGTCCCTGGGTTACAACCCCCAAGCTCCCAGCCGGCAACCGTGCGAGATCACAGATGAGGCGCGGGCCCACATTTACGTGGACCCCATCCCGAAGAACATGCACCCAGAATACAACCAAGAACGGCGGCAGGCGCGGGCCAAGGCCCTCACCGAACAACACGCCCAAGACCCGCACGCCCGGTATGTGGACGCCGCGGAATACAAGCGGGAAGGCTTCGCAGCAGTGGTCGTTGCGGCGGCTAACGGCACCAAGACAACGGCAGCGAGCGTGCGGTGCACGAACGCCACAGACGCTGAGGAGGTTGCCATCGCTCTGGCGATCACCGAGGCCGAGTGTCGCACCGTGCTCAGCGACTCGAGGAATGCCGTGCGCAATTTTGCCAAGGGGCGAATATGCGCGCCGGCGGCCGCCATCATCGGCAAGCTCCAATTTCAAGACCGCGGCAGCACCGTCCGTATCAAGTGGTTCCCGGCGCACGCCGGCGAGTGTGCTTCCTCACCGAACCACAACGAGACGGCCCATTCGGCGGCGCGAGCGCTTACCTTCCGCGCCCCCGAGAGTGACCGTTCCGTGTGGTGGTTCGAAACCAAGGACAGATTGACTAGTTATGCCGAAGTAACCAAGTGTTACCGCTTAGCTCGACGGACAATGCCGCCTCCCCACCCGGCACTCAGTCGGGAGGAGGCCGTAATCCTAAGACAAATACAGACCGCGTCACTCCTCGCCCCCGCAATGCTGCACGTGCTTCACCCAGAGCTCTATCCGAGTGGGCTGTGTGGTGTTTGTGCAGCGGGTCCGGCGGACCAATGGCACATCATGTGGGACTGTGCCAGGTTCCCGACGGCAGCTACCTCCAAGACTTACCCGCCAGAACTTCAAAGTGCACTGCAGTCTACAGACAAGGACTCACAACTATGGGCCGTCCAGCAGGCCCGGGGTGCGCTCGAAAAGCACAAGCCTCGTGACCCACTACAAACGGGGCTAGTGCAGAGTAGAGTATAACCCCGGGTCGACGCTTGGCCAGCGTCACGACTCGTTAAATCGTCGTTTGCCGGCACTTTATTAAAGTTATTCCTATCCTATCCTAAGTGCCATAAATACATATGCTGTTACAAAGGACTACCCTCTTGGCGCACACAGTTGAAACTTGTTGATATATTAAATAAACTCGTCCGATATATTAAAATAAGATGTTTAAAATATTGCCCACTCAGTTACGCATGTGCATTGCCGTGAAATTCCACAGGATGGTGAAGGTGAAATATCCAGAATTCCTGAGTATGTCCATGTTACAAGGCATGATAGTATTTATTTAACGTAACACAAAGACACACGCGTGCTTGTGGTTATGTTGTCCAAGGAATAAAATCTGATAATAAAAGCGATGGCTTAACAAATAAGCAAACCATTGCTATGTTTTAGGAAGTAAGAATGGAAAATATAATAATTGATGAGCCCTCCTGAAGAAAGCAAAACTGAAGACAAATCTTGAGCTTTGTGTTTCAGCCATCTGGTGGGGGACTGTCGAACTCAGTCTACGTGGCCTTAAGAGGAATCACGCTATACGGCATCGAAGCGCTGTTAGCATGACGCGGAACGACAGGTGCGAGCGATTAAACAATTTGGCCACAGATTCCAACGTTTCCGTCAATGATACGCTCGGGTTTTTAAAGATACCCCATGAACTTGCATGACGGTGTTTCGAAAATCGCTTTTGAGAACAATGTCATGCCATGTGTTGAAAGTCAAGATAGGCATCAATCGAAAGCTGAGTCTCCGATCTGCATACGTTGCAGTGGCTAGTACGATAGAGACCGTAGTTTCATCACAGCTACCATTCTTGTCTCAAAAATCGAGTACAAATTTTCGTCGTTTCCATAGGCTTCTATTGCTGAATCTTTAACCGCTGTGGGAACAAAATTGTTGCTTGGCACAGCGTGATCACAGCATTTGGCTTGTGTGGATTGTCTTCCAGAACATGTCTGTCACCTGCCTTTTCTAATAGTTGGCGTGCAGCTTTTGTTATTCGCCAGAAACCCGCTCGTTCTATTGAAAACGCGCTACCTTCGTGCCAGGGCCGCTTAGAGTGCTAGTTGGTACGTGTCCAGAAAAGCTGGATACGGGGATTTCAATGTGCTAGAGAAATATGGACATAAGCTTTACAGCAGCTGTGTTGCGTGCGCCTTTACTTGAATGGCCTGATAAAAGAAGACGAAATAAAAATGAAAACAGGCATAGGTTGTCGTGGCTAGCAGCAATGGGGCTATGAACTCCTTTTCTAGAATTCAGTCAAATACACGTGACAGATTCCACGCAGCGTTTTACAGCGAAGCTTTATAACTATACCCTACAATACATTTGTCGTGTCCGTGGGCAAAAGCTCAACCAGTCACAGCGCATCCGCGGCGGCCAAGTGGAGGAACGCAAAAAAAAAAGAACCAGAAAGCTCGCCTGCGCACATAGTGCTGGCCGCAAGCGTTTCCCAGTAAAGATTACGATTACATAAGATGAAGTTGCCGGAACATAGCAACTAGCATACAAAGCAGGGAGTGACGTAACCACACTTTCAATTGTAAAATGAGAACCCGCCTAGCAACTAATTTCATTTGTGTTCTGATAGTGTTATGGAAGGCCACGCACAGTCAGCACTCACGACGAGCAGCGTGAACCAGATAGCCACGAAAGGAGCGGCAACGTCATTATGCATAATGGCATCCTGCTCTGGCTCGGCAGGAACCAGTTCAAGACTACGTCGCATTGGTCGTTCGGATCACGTGATAGCACGTAGCTTCGCTGGCCACCCACCTTCAGAGCGTGGATTGGAGACCATCTTTTATTTCAGCGTGAGAAATAAATACCGGAGACACATTTTCAAACACACGTTCCGACCCGCAGGGGCTTTGCCCTTTATTACGTACGTCCGGAATCAGCGAGCTCAGCCTTACTATCGTCCGTCTGACAGCGCATCTACACGCAAGGTACTGTACTTTTTCACGGGATAAACATTTGAAGGCAAGAAAAATAAATATAACATCGAAGCTTTCTTGCCAATCACCTTTTATACTGCAACATACGTCTTGCCTCGAGAAGCACCAGCCGTAGGATAGGCAATCTGCGAAAAAAAAAGAACGACGCAAGCAATAACTTTTCTTCTTGGAAGATGTATACTAAAGGTTCTCACTCACCCAGCATTCCTCTTAAATAAATGTAGCGCTGGGATATTCAGATGGGCATACATGGAGCCCTGAGAGAGAGCTTCGCCTCGAGGCCAATTCCACTTTCCTCGTTCGAACGCATGGGAAACGCTCAAATACTCTAATTTGACCAGCAGTTTCATGAACCTGTGTTGTATTTAAGAGAAAATGCTCATTTCTAAAATGTTCTGAAAGCAAAAACTCCAATTAGCCTCACATTTCTTTAACGTGCCCTGCCGATAATCAGAATATTTTTTTTTAAATTTCTTATAATGGAATCGCAAAGTTAGCGACTGTGCTACAAAAACGGATATTGTGATTCTGGAAACTGAACCATCTTTGTTAAAATTGAACAAATACAAAACATTAGAGTAGAGCTTGCAGTAAATTGCTACAAAGCGCATGTTTTTCAAATCTTATATTCACAAAGAAGCGTGATATTAAGGAGCAGTCTGTATTTTAGGAGTTTAGTCCGCTATGGGCTTCATGGCTGATGCAGTATCCAGTACTTTCTTGCACTTTCAACTTGATGTTAAGAGTTTATAAACTCTTACGAGCTTATATATAAATATATATATATATATATATATATATATATATATATATATATATATATATATATATATATATATTGTACCCAACAGATACAACGGCCGTTTCTACGAAAAAAACCGACGGAGCATTTAACAGCAACAAAAAGCGTCCCTCGAGCTTCGCTCCTTCGAACGTCGTTCTCCTCTTTGTCGCCTCCTGTCGCGTGCCAATCGTCCGATTCTCGCGCACGAGCCACCGGCCTGTCAGCACCGGCCGAGCGTTGCCTTGCGGTGCTTTGCTTGACGCTCGCGGTGTGGCGGATACGCAGTTGGGATATGTCGGTCGTCTTTTCCGTCTCGCAATGCTGGCGGCAATATATATATATATATATATATATATATATCCCTTTCCTCGTCCTGGAGCTCCGAAGCCGTACTTTACCATCTCCCGATGCAATGCCTGAGGACGCCTCTACCTCTCAAGCCATATCCACCCCCGCGCCTGCCATGTGTGCTGGTGTGGTTCGTCAGTGTGGCGCTCCGACATTCAGCGGTACTGCCGATCGCGATGTCGAAGACTGGCTGTCCGAGTATGAACGCTGTAGCGCTCATGACAGGCTGGATGGCGCTTCCACGCTGACTGACGACATGTTTTACATGGCTGGTGTGGCCAACTTATGGTTTAACAATTATGAAGCCGAATTTATGACCTGGTCGGTTTTCAAGGTAGCCCTCACTTCCTTGTTCGGACGGCCAGCCTTGCGCAAGCTTTGCGCTGAACAGCGCCTGCGGTATCGCTGGACATATTACGCGCCACTGTCGCCGCCGTGTAGGGTATTTTCAACACGTCGCGCCCTGCTTTGAATACACACCTCAACGACCAGAACGCCATGTTGACGCTGACGCTTCGGACTCATATTCACGTCGTGCCATCTTCAGCTCACGTCGGTCGCCTTCACCTCGCCGCCGCCCCATTTCCCCATGCTTCCGCGGTCCAATTCTCCGCCGAGGCAAAGCTAACAGCCACAGTTCCTGAGGCAAGAACTGCGCTGTCGTCGAAATTTTCAAGGCCTCATACTTTGCCCCCTAATGAACTCGCAGTGTTTATAGATGGTGTCGCGACCAAAGCTCTTGTGGACACAAGAGCTGCTGTTTCTGTGATAAGTGAACTACTGTGCCGCAAACTGAAGAAAGTGACGATACCGGTTCCTGGCCTGTCATTGCGGACGGCGAGCTCGCAGCACGTTAAGCCTTTTGGCCACGTGCACCGCTCGTGTTTTGATTGAAGACGTGCCGTATGTCGTCGAATTTGTCGTCTTCTCGCGTGCGTCGCACGATGTTGTCATAAGCTGGGGCTTCCTTTCCGAACATCATGCTGTAGTCGACTGCGCTCGTGCACAAATGGCCCTGTATCCGTTCAGTACGATAATCGCAGACCCTACCTGCCCGTCTCCTAAAGTGGTTGTCGCTGCCGAAGTCATCATTTCTCCGTTCTCGGCTGCCTTAGTGTCCATCTGCTGTGGCTCTATTACTGATTCAAGTGGTTTTTTTGCGCCGTCTGAGAATTGTGCCCGTCGCTAGAACCTCGTACTTCCGTTTGCCGTCGTTAAACTTGCTGATGGTTCCGGCGCAGTTTACGCGTGCAATCCCTTTCCCTGCCCTTCAACTTTATTACACAGCGAATGCTTCAGCCATCTGGACACGTTATCAGCGACACGTCGGCGATATGCTGAAAGGTGACGTGATTCAAGAATCCCACAAGTGGGCTTCTCCGGTCGTGTTGGTGCGTAAAATGGATGGTTCGATCAGGTTTTGCGTCGATTACCGCGGACTAAACAAGATTACACGCGAGGATGTCTATCCGCTACCGCGCATTGACGACGCTCTGGATTGCCTTCAAGGAGCCGAATATTTCTCGTCGCTGGATCTGCGCTCCGGCTACTGGCAAGTGCCCATGGCTGAATCCGACCACCCGAAAACGGCTTGTCACCCCTGACGGTTTATATGAATTTCATGTGACGCCTTTTGGCCTTTGCAATGCGCCTGCAACTTTCGAGAGGATGATCGACTCTATTCTCAGAGGATTCAAATGGCAGACCTGTCTGTGCTACTTAGATGATACAGTAGTGTTTTCTGCAGATTTTTCCTCTCATATCACTCGCCTTGAGCAAGTTCTCGAGTGTCTGACTGCCGCTGCATTACGGCTAAACTTGAAAAAATGTCATTTTAGAGCCCGCAAACTTACGATCTTAGGTCACGTAGTCTCGAAAGAAGGCACCTTACCGGATCCTGCGAAGCTTCGTGCGGTTGCCGACTACCCCAAGTCTTGCACTCTAAAGGAGCTCCGTAGCTTCATCGGCTTGTGCTCGTATTTCCGGCGCTTCATCCGCAATTTCGCCTCCATTATCACGCCCTTGACGCGCCTTCTTGCCGGCCGCACTGACCTCTCGACTTGGAATCCCGAGTGTGATGAGCCATTTACAATGCTTCGCGGACTCCTCACATCCCCTCCAATACTGCGTCACGTTGATCCAACCACACCTACTGAAATCCACACGGACGCTAGTGGTATCGCACTTGATGCCGTACTCGCCCAAAGCAAGCGTGGCTTTGACGAGTATGTTGTGGCATATGCCAGCCGTACACTAACAAAGGCAGAGTCAAATTGCTCCGTAACGTAAAAGAAATGCTTGGCCATTGTTTGGGCAATCGGCAAACTTTGTACTTACTTTTACGGTTGTCAGTTTGACGTTGTCACCGGCCACCATGCCCTGTGTTGCTTACCGTCGTTGAAAGATCCCACTGGACGCCTCGCTCGCTGGGCTTCACGCCTTCAAGAACATGATATTCGTGTCATTTATCGCTCGGGTAGAAAACACTCGGACACTCAAGCCCTCTCCCGTTCGCCCCTATCTTCTGAACCTGTCTGCTCAGCCACTTCCAGCTGCGATTCGTCATCCCTTACCATCACTGACATGCTGGCGGAACAGCGCAAAGATCCCTCGGCCGCTTCGCTGCTTGACCACGTATCTCGATCTTCGCCTGACTCGCCCTCACGCACCCTTCGTCGTCAAGCTCCACACTTTGCCGTTCGCGAAGGCTTGTTGTACCATCGCAATTACTTACCCTACGGCCGCAGGTGGCTGCTTGTTATTCCTCGTCATCTGCGCTCGGACATTTGCAGCGTCTTCCACGATGAACCCCAATGTGGCCACGTTGGCACATTCAGGACGTACTCCCGTCTTCGCCTGCGGTACTACTGGCGTGGCATGTATATGTATCGCTATGTTCGCCAGTATGTTCGGTCATGCCCTACGTGTCAGCGCCGCAGGACACCTCCTCACAGCACCGCCGGTCCTCTACAGTCATTGCGTAGCCCTTCCCGACCATTCGACCGCGTTGGACTCGATATTTTCGGTCCCTTTCCGAACACTTCTGACGGCAACCGGTGGGTTATTGTCACCGTTGACCACCGCACACGGTATGCTGAAGTATCGGCGCTGCCAACCGCC
Organism: Dermacentor andersoni; assembly: GCF_023375885.2. Taxonomy (NCBI): domain Eukaryota; kingdom Metazoa; phylum Arthropoda; class Arachnida; order Ixodida; family Ixodidae; genus Dermacentor; species Dermacentor andersoni. The sequence goes on along the minus strand of NC_092814.1, from coordinate 374,538,206 downwards.
ATTCTTCCTACATCACGTCATTCTGCGACATGGTCCACCACGTCAATTGCTCAGCGACCGTGACCGCGCGTTTCTCTCAAACGGCATCGAAGCCCTCCTAAAGGGATGTCAGATTGTACGTCGCACCCCCTCAGCCTAGCATCCTCAAACTAACGGCATGACGGAACGTTTCACTCGTAGCCTTGTCGACATGCTGGCGATGTACGTGTCCGACGATCACACAAATTGGAACCGGGTACTTCCATTCATAATCTACGCTTATAACTCTGTCACCCAAGCTACCACTGGTTTGTCACCTTTCGTTCTTCTCTATGGACGTGAACCCTCATCCTGCATAGACTCGATTCTGCCATACCGACCTGACGTTTCTGAAGCGAAACCTATTTCTGAAGCGGCCGCTTATGCATAAGAATGCTGTCAACTGGCGCGTTCGTTTACCACGCATGACCAGAGTGTCGTCAAAAATCTCGCCAAGATGCCTCTGCATCTACTGCCCACTATTCCCCCGGAACGCTGGTTTGGCTATGGGCTCCATCCACCACTCTCGGTCTTTCTACCAAGCTCCTTTCCAAATACCGCGGTCATTACAAGAGTCCTAGAGCAAACGTCACCCGTGAACTACGTCATCGAACCGATCGAGCCAGCTCCCGACAATCGTTTCCGAGAGCGCGAAACAGTTCAATTTGCACGGCTTAAACCGCGCTACGACCCGCCTGTGCTGTCTTCTGCCTGGGTCGCCAGGTTGGCTCCTTTCTACCCGGGGAGTGTTGTACCGGAGCGCCAGTTCTGTGCCAATACAGAGAAAGTTGACGTTCGTGTGTGTCTCGCTCTGTGGGTTTTTCGGGCTGTGGCTGCCTTGTGGTGTAAGGGGCCCTTTTCGAGAAGCCGTCTGTATATATATATATATATATATATATATATATATATATACATACAGGGTGTTTCAGATAACTTTAGCCAGAGTTTCAAAATATGCCGATATATTCTAAGACGACGCGGCCAAAAGCAAGTTGCTCATTTTTTATGTAATGTGTCACGCTATAGCTTGTATTTTGCTTAATTAGATAATTAGTCAATATTAATTAACTAACTTTTGAAGCAGCGAAGCTAGGAAACAAATTCCAATAGGAAAGTTGCAGAGCGGTTTGCAAAACGTCCGAATATACGGTTTGTAACTTTCTAATAAGTATTAGTGTTTTTCAGCTTACTGCGGATGCCCGCGAAATACAAAAAAAGAACACGCCCGTGACATGCCCGCTTGCGCGTCGTGGTTATCTTGGTGAATATTTTATATAATATTGGAAATAAGCTAATGGGCATATTATTTTTCAATTCTTTAACGTCTCCCTTTTTTGTGGATTAGTATAATTTTGGCATTCTTCCAGCTCTTTGGGATCCTTCAAGTCGATAGGCAGTTCACATAAAGGGCCACTAATTTTTCATGCATTATGTCTCCTCCACCTTTCATTAAATCGACTGGTAGGCCATCTTCTCCTGCCGCTTTTCCCCGTTTCATGTCTTGCAAGGCCCTTCTAACTTCATTGCGAGTTATAGAAGGAGCCTCTGTAACCTGTTCATTGCTACTTCGAATGGAGGTATCGTGGCAGCTTTGAGTGCTGTACTGGTCAGTACAGAATTCTTCCACTGCTTTTACTATATCTTCGAGATTGCTGATGATATTACCCTACCTATCTTTCAGTGCATACATCTTGGTTTGTCCAATGCCATGTTTCCTTCTCACTGATTTCAGGCTGCATCCATTTTTACTGCTTCCTCAGTCTTTCTCACGTAATAATTTCAAATATCCCTTAATTTCTCCTTTTGATTAGTTTTGACTGTTCTGCGAATTCTATCTGATCGCATGAGTTAGACACTTTCATTTTTTGTCATTTCTTTATTATGTCCTTTGTTACTTGGGAGAGCTTGGGAGTAATTTCGTTTAAGCGAGAAAAACGTTTTGAACTGCAAAATCACAAGGTTGCGCGCTGCATCCCATTTCTTTGCCTTCACTGCACAGCACGTTTGTTGGCGTTCTAGTCCGACTCGGTTGACGTGTTCCTTTTCGTGTGCGTGTGTGTGTGTGTGTGTTTTCTTTTTCTTTTTCTTTTCTGAAGACAAGGTTTTATTCGGCGACTTCAGATTGATTTATGGGGGTCTGGGTTTCTGTCCACTTCCGACTCGTAAATTAGACGATTTGAGGCCTTTTAGTGCTCGTAGGACAAGGTACACACAGACAAACAAATGCACAGGCACAGAGACACAGAGACACACCCACACACATCAGGGGGGTCCCAGTTAACACGAACCAAGCGTTAAACATACGGATCACTTTGCTCGAATGAAACTAAGTGCACATTGTTCACAGCCGAGTTGAGAAACAACCGATTCTTTGTTAGTGACCCTCATTAAGTTATTAAAATTAATTAACTAACTCATCGTTTACTATCGTAATTGACAAGCCGTCAATTCAGAAGGTTATTCGAGGGAGCTGATCTCTGGTGCGAGTGCGTACATAACCGCGGTGTATTTTTTTATTGTCTCGTGGGATTTCTTTTCTTCAGCGGAAAAAAATTAAGCACGTCAACTTTATCTCGCTTAGCACATCCCACTTCGATGATTGTGATAAGTGTCTACAGCTTCTTTATAGACGCTTTGCTACTTAGAACTGTAAGTAACTAGTTAGCGAAACAACTGTAATCAAAATCGAGTGCACCAATTAAAACTTTACTGGTGGCTTCTGAACTGGATTGTGAACAATGTGGACTTGCATTAGTGCTAATGCTTGGACTAGTAGGTACACATTTAATCCTGATGCACTGGCGCGAAAAAAGAACGAGGACACAACGGCACATCTAATGTACACCACAAGTGCTTGTGGAGTACATTCGATGTGTCGTCGTGTCCTCTTGTTAGTACCATTGCATCAGTAATATGTGTGTACTTAGTTTCGTTGGTGCCTAGTGACTTATCTTTGAGAAAAAAAGCACACGGCGTGGTTGCGTAGCGGCTATGGTGTTGGGCTGCTAAGCACGAGGTCGCGAGATCGAATCCCAGCCGCGGTGGCTGCATTTTGATGGGGACGAAACGCGAAGGCACCCTTGTACTTAGATTTAGGTGCACGTTAAGGAGTCCCAGGCCGTGGCAAGTTTGCGGAGTCCCCCACTGCGGTGCGCCTCATCATCAGATGGCGGTTTTGGCACGTAAAACCCCGTAATTACATATTTTTTTAATGCTCAGCCCATGTTAGTTGAAACTGTTACGTAGTTATGACACACGTGGCGTGTGTTACTGTATACGACAGCACGCCGTTCGAAGGTTGGAACATGAATCTTTATTGCTTCCGTCTCGGAGCGTATATATGCTAAACAGAGAGGGGGAAAGAGGAAAGGGAGAACAAGGGAAAGATATCAAACGATAAACGCACGTGCCGTCAGCGCTTGCAAGGCAGTCTGATTGCGGCTGATGTCACTTTACAACAGAAACACAATGTATATTTTTTTTTCTTGATTGTCGGCGACTCGTGCAAAACATATTGAAGGCCTAACTAAAAAAATATCGCTGTCAGCCGTTGCTAGGTTCTCTTTTATATGCAAGAAACATCTTCAATATCGCTTTTATTGATGCCTAGAAAGATTATTTCGCCGGCACCATGTACGCAGGACTTTTCGACGTAATTACGAGTATATTGCTCTTAGTCATGCATTCGGAAATTAGCACTGCGCCATTCTCGCTTAACGTGTCGCTGAAGAGTTAACACTATCACGAGATAGTGTTAATTGTGCGTTGTGGTTCGTAATTATGCCCCGTGAATGCGCACGCGGGTAGGCGCGCACTTGCCTTCGGGCAGTTCACGAAGCCCATGAATGTGGCACACGCGTTGTGTGCCACGACTCCACCGAATGTAGTCTGGTCTGTCGTATACTTCCTCGTTTATCACATGTTCTGCGCACTACTGTAGACCACCGAGAGAAGGATTTTTGTGCTCAATGTCTCAAACAGTGGCCGCGGGCCCTTACCTCTCGTACGGCGCTTCAGAGGCGTCCGCAACTTGCCTGGCAGGAAGCATACGGATTGGAGCCGCTGCTCACCCGAGCCCGCTTGCCGCAGACTGCACAGACGAAGCAACAAGCTTCAATAACAGTTATTGCGGCTCTCTTCACTCGGCAGCGTGCAACAGCTGGACTGCATGCTGCAACGGTTTCGTCCACCACCCCGACGTTGTTAGAGCCCGCAGTTTGGCTTCTGTGAAATGAAACAGCTGACTCTGGCACTCGCCAATGCGTTTGCTCTGTTCTCTTAACGATGCGCCGAATCCCGCTTCCCCTCAGCGCTCGCCGCACGCCGTCGTGCCCTCTGCCTCCGCTGCTCCCCCTCTCCACAACAGACCACCGCTAGTGTTTCTCTCCTCCTCCTCTTCTCCAGACTTCTAGCACAAATACAACGAACCGCGTGCTGTCGAAAGTGCATTGACCTTCATAAGCGGCTCTTACGCGGCCGAAGGAGGCCACGTAGTCGACGACACAAAAATAACGAAGCTGCGTGTTGCAAATTTGCAAATTTGCATGTTGCAAAGTTGCATTGCTCAGTTTCTTCATAAATGTTGCCAATTTAAATATATTGCTTTCATTCGATACCGACATCTCTCGAGTGTTTTTCATGCTGCGCATTTTGTCGTGGTGCGTGGTACTATCATGTTAGTCGTCTTTTCAGTCGTCAGCTGGCGCACATTGGTTTTCCAGTGTTTTGTGAACTCAAAGGTGATCTCGCGTCACACATGTAACGATTTTAGGTTGTTAAGCTCATTCGACGGTGGATTAGAGCAGTCATGAACTGTTTCGTTCTCGGATGACCTTGCAGGTATGACAACAAAGGAAACGAAAAATCTCCTCTGCGTGCTACTTGCAATCAAAAGTGGGGTGCTCCGCGATCAGAGTGGAGTACGAATGTTCCTAAGAGCTGCTTTTGTGTTCCTAAGAACAACTCTGCGAGAGGGAACATACATGGCTGTTTAGTTTCCGGACATAGCGATCTTCTCTCTTTAAATGCTGTTCCCGGCGACGTAATAATCCATACTCTTTTTTCAAAAAAGTCGCAGTTTTGGCGGCGAATCGCAGATTGCGATAACAGATTAGTAGAAAGCTAAATGATAAGTAAGGATAGTAACTTTATCAGCCTTATAATCTTGTATACACTCGCTTACTAACTAAATTAACAATGGTAAAATGTGTAAGCGCGACTGAACGCGGACGTAGAAAGACACAGACAACGCTGCCTCTGTGTGTATGTTTCTTTATACGTCCTCGTTCATTCGCGCTTACACCTTCTATCATGGTTGCAAACAACTAGCCCACCAGCGTGTTTTATCTGAATTAACAAGTACGGTGTCAAGCGCGCACAGGGAAACATGACCCCATCATGCTCGATCAGCGCGGAAACGCCGTCAAAATGCTGGATTGAGTAATCGCGGAAGCAGCAACGATCGAATTGGCCTTCCTGCATCTTTCGCTTCAACGGGAACGAAACTTGGAAAGCACAGCGCATACGAAACTACCGGTACTACGCGCTCTACAAGCATAGCATGTCGCTTTGAAGATGAAGCCCGCGTGGGCGTGCACTTTGGCCACATCGCAGATCGCTTTCACCATAGACTTAGTAGAACAACTCTAGAGGAAAAGCTGGGGCGGAAAAGTGGAAACCTCTAGGGCGCCGCCCTGTTGCTACTGGTCAATGTGGCCAGCGCAATTACTATTGAAAGAGCTGAAAACAGGTACAGGTCACCTTATGCTTTGTCATCTAAAAACGCATACCTGATGGCTTTATGAAGATGGTGCGTTAATATTAAGTTTACAGAAAGTGATCGCTAAGTCAGTGACTTATGTAAATCACGACGTACGCATTCATGCAATAAAGGATGACGCGAATTTCGGTTTCGAATCTGTTTTTTGGATGCGTAGTAGTTTCGTACAGTTTAGATTTGACATGCGATCGCGCGTCGACATCGGACGCTATGGCACACTCGTGCCTTATGTGCCACCGAAGCCCCGAAGTGCTCTGGCATATACCTTCACATGTAAGTAAACGAATGTATCTCCTTGTTGAGAATATCACGCTAGTAGGCAGCTCTTGTGGTGCATCACAATCGTTTAAGAAGCGTCACAGTAGAGCATTTTTCTACATGCCGAGCGGTGTTTTTATTTGCAGGTTTCCTTTCAGTAGGAAATTGCTGGACAGGCGGACCAGCGCACCGGAATTGTAATGGCGAAGCCACAAGCAACTCATAGAATCTGTTTAATTGTTGCACTTTGAACAATCATGCTTCTACAAAGGCACAGCAGAAAAACAGCCTGATGCCGAGTATTTCTGTGCCACGAAGTAATCAAGAGGCGAGTGCCTAATGCGTACGAAATCGAGTGCATCGAGACTTAGAACGATAGAAAGCTGAGCTAGTTGGTAAGGATTCATTATGCAAAACAGAGGTGAGGCGTGTAGACAGGACACAAAAGTAGAGAAGTGGACGGCGCTCGTGTTGTCCACTTCTCTACTCTTGTGTCCTGTCTGCACGCCTCACCTCCGTTTTGCATAACGAGTGCATCAACCCACATGTTAATAGCGTAGGCGTTTTATTAACTGTGCAATATTTTCAACACTTCCTTGCATGCCATTTCATGTGGCATATCTTTTCTGGTCACAAATTTGTGCAACGAATCTATTTGCATGATTGACTCCGGGCCTGTGGGACCGTTCACTTGCACTTGATGCTGAGTCTTTTACATGTATCCATAAACTGCAGATATGCACATCAGATCCCTGCGAGCATTTTCAAAATTCAATTATTTTAGACAACAGGCACATATGCAATACTGGCATAATCTCAAATACCACTAAGGAGCTGGGACACATTATTGTTGACCATACTCGTCGGTAAAACAAGTAGATCATGTGGACAGCTCCAGCTCATTTTCCTTAAATCAGTGTGTTCAAGGGGTATGCAAAAATATTTTTTTTCTTGCGCGCCGATTATTTTGCTGTATGAGCAAGAGAACCCACCAAGTTAGTGTAACGGATCTTGTACATCACACTAATATGTGCTTTAATTTACCAAGTGAGATGAGTTACCTTTATGGCTCATTCAGTCAAATCACACTGCAAGCTGCATTCATCAATCTTCAATTGGATTTTGCAAATGTTTAATGAAACATGTTTCCATTTTATGTAGATATGCAATGGCAAGCCCTTCTGTGTGTTCCAAAGGTAAAATTGAAGCTCCAAATTAAAAAAGACCTTTCTAGTCAGAAACAAGCAAAAATGGTGAATGCAGAGTATCAGAAGCCCAAGGTACAGAAATTATAAGAAGTGTCAAATGATTGTAAGAAAATAGTCGTATTTGAAAATGCAAGACTCTTTAGTGGAGGTCAAGCAAGTCAATATAGGTGGAATACTCTGCAAAATTATGCGAGTGAGGGGATGTCAAACAATGGGTCAGGAAATGCATTGTTTTTCTGCAAAACAAAAGCTGATTGCCATTACATAAGTCACTTTAGCATCATGAGATTGCTGCTTGATAAATTCAGAAATAAACTAAAAAACAAGACACGCAAGAATAGAAAACAATTTAATGATGCCCTCTCCACACTGGGATAAATAAAAACAAACACATCACACCTAATGTGGACATATCAGACGCCTTGTGAAACACTACAGGAAAAATTCAGTTTCGAGCTATGGTACTTGCCGCATAGATGTGGGGGGCCTTGCACTAATAGTGATAGTTACCACTGCATTTAGAAATTGAAAGCATTCATGCAGACAAGGATGATTCTTTATATTTTTGGCTACGACTTCAAATGCCTCCACCAAGTGTTACAATGCTGCACGCAGCCATACTAAGGAGCTCGCAGCAACACCTGCAGGTAAAAAGCAGAAGCAGTCAAAGTGCTGGTGTGTTCTGGACACTATGTTTGAAAACTTTTAGGCAAGAAAAGTGCAAGAAGCAGACATAAGAACTGCATTTATTTCCATAATTCCCCATTTGAATGGCCTTTTCTTTTTGCTTAGACAGTGCCTACACCTAGCCACAGCAGCTCCCTCATACAGACTCCGCAAGCCAAGAGGCCGTGGAGGCAAATGCAGTTAAGAGGCAAGAAGCAATAGCACTGGTATCGACATTCATCTAATTTCTTTCTTTTTCTTTCGTTAAGGCAGCCAGCACACCTCGAACAGCCCATTTGACTGCGGGTGTGTCACCCTAGTCGCCAAGGAAACATTTGAGGGAAAGCGACAGGCAATGTGAACAGCCACTTCTCCATGTAAACGATACTCTTTCTCTCGTATGACTCCTGCGCCTCGCCACACCAGCACATTTGTGCACAAAGATGCCGCGGAGGCACGTGCAGGTCAGAGGCAAGAAGCAGTGGTACTGGTGTCGACATTCACCCAATTTCTTTTTCTTACACTGAGGCAGACAGCACACCTCGAACAGCCACCTTGACTGCGGGTGTGTCAGTAGATTCCTGTTGTACATATGCTCATAATAAACTTCAGTAAACTTGAACTTGGTAATAAACTTGAAGGCAAATGGGACATTGATGCATTGTTTTTTTGAACATTTATTGTACACATACATTATACTTTGCAGTGCTACAGAGCGTATTTTGAAGCTTTCCCCTATATTTTGCACCTTTAATTACGTATGTGTTGTGTGGCCCTCAGTGCAGTTCATGTTGTAGCAGCTGCTTTGTCTGTGTATCGCACATTGGCTTAAGCTCGTGATAGCCACATACTTCTCTCACATATACAAAATAAAGTTCTATGTAGTCCTCAGTGTTACAATAAAAAATGAAAGTAAACAATTCGATCGTGGAATTGTGTTTATTACAGTGATTCCTATGTCAATTACTGACAAGTTGACAACTTGAACTGGTCAATCCGTCCATAGCCTCCTCTATTTTTCAAAAATAAAGGAGGCTATGATCCGTCATGGCAAGGAATTGTATGTATACATAAAAAAGGGGCATGTGTGTGTGTTTGTAGTGGGGGGTATAGGATTAGGGCGGTACGAAAAATTGTACCAACACCGTCCTCTAGACCCATTCCGTTAAGGTACCGTAACAAAGCGTATTATGCATAAAGTTCATACAACCAACTCTGATATTACTACGCACGCCAGGCGACGCGAGCTACATTTGCCATGACGCATTCGCGACTGCACAGGATGCCTTCCATATCATTCTCGCTAATCGTGTTCACTGCACCGAGGCAAAAGAAAGATCATGGGCGCAGGTGCCTTTAAGGTATCTCGACCTTGCGAGGCACTGCTGCGCGCGCCAGGGGAGCTGTCCGTGCGAAAACTCCCTGGCACACATATGCCTCGGCCGCCCCAACCTACGTACCGTTCTGCTTCGAGCTTTGATCCCCCCACTGTCCCTTGGGTGCCCTGGAGTGCCTGTGCCGCCTGCTTTATTATAATCTCAGGTGCTCTCCTGAGACTTCCGTTTGTCGGTTACATGTGCCCTACAGCTGGATCAGTACTTATAATAATAAAAAAAACCGATCTATCGTCGCGACGATAGATCGCGAAAGCGGCTTTTGCAACATACCGCGCCCGTGCGAAGAGAATTACGGAACGCCGACGAGGAATCTGACCACAGCTTCGAGCTCGTAACCTCGTCGAGTGACACTCCTGCAACAGGCGTGACCGTTGAAAACCGCATACCACCGGGAACTTCAACAGGATCATCCCTCGGTTGCGTAACTGCCACCTGTACGGCCAACATGGACCACACCCACACCGTCCCACACACACATAGAATAAATAACCAACTTATAAAGACCAAACACGCGGCTGCACGCACACATCACGACACTACAAGCGAGACGCCATTCTGCTACGCTGCTATGGTAGCCGGATTAAAACTGACTACTGTCACCAAGTCTAGCAAGCGTCTCAGGAGCTGGCAACCTCGGCGCGTTGCAACATGGCGGCGCTCTTGCGGTTCCCGATTTCAATGCATGGGCCCTATCGGTAGCTTGTCCTCTAGAGTCAGTATAGTAACTCTATGGCTTTCACGATACGGTGCCCGCACGGCCGCGCCGTAAGCAGCAGCCCCCCCCCCCCCCCTCCCTCATCTCACCACCGTTCCTTGCGCGCTACAGGAGAGGGCGCCCGCTTCCGGCTCGCCTTTCTCGCTCGCACACGATTGAGCAACACCACCTAGGTAGATGGTCTAGCTAGGATTGGCTATCTAGGTGGCGTTGGATTTAGCCGCGTTCGCCGGCTCACCCTCCCACGCTTCCACTCGCACATACAGCATACGGCACGCGGCGACCATTTTGTCGCCCTTGGACTTTATACGAAAGCTCAGGGCGACGACAACGGCGACGGGAGAAATGCACCTAGAGTCTCCACATAATTGCTATCGCAATAATAATCATTTTGCCATGAATGCATGCGAAAAATCTTGCAACAACCTAGAATATCCGATGGTTCATTTGCTACTAATAGCGGGATGGAGGCAGTGAGAGCTTCGTTTCGGTAGTTTGCGTGGCTTGAAATGTAACCAGCTTTCGCTGTAAACAGATTCAAATTCATTTAACAGTCGTCGAACGAGAACATTTATGCACGCTGTTCGTGGCAGCGAGCACGTGAGCGTCTGCAGCGTGAGCCTACCATCCTTAGGCCTTTCTTTTTTTTCTGCCTCTGCCTTTTTCTCTTACACGTGCGCAAACTGCACCTAACCTATTTGGCACCGAAAAATCAACCTTTATACCGTAGCGGGCGCCTATGTTTTTCGGTCCATGAGATGGCGCGTGAACATGGGAGACCCACTACAGCGACAATCTTAGTTATTGTTCTTTAATGCAGTGATCTGGGCTTACTATTCATTGTTTCTTTATTGCCGTCTCGGCTCATTCCTAACTTGATTTGTGGAGTGTTTAAGTCCGTTGGATGCAACGCGTGTAGAGATCCGTTTAGCGAACCCGAAATGATAACACACTGGGGCGCTAAAACATGGAGCTATCCAAACTGCTTCTATTCCATTTCTGCCACTAGCCCTCCATGACTGGTCAAATTCTTTTGCGCGCCACCGTCACTTCTTCTGTCTGTCGCGCGACGTCGCGAAAACCGCGAAAACTGCGCAACAAGATCGAAAATTTGATATGACCTGTGCACCCTGAATATGCATTATCAGGCTTAACAAAAGAAAAATTATTTACGGTTCAACACCTTTTTCGTCATGAGCCCTACTTAGCGACTAGTGCTGCGACCACTTCTCCTGTGTGCCACAGGACGTTTTAAAACCGCAAGAGCTCACACGTAAGTGTGACTTGTACACACTAAAGGCACATCAATATGCTGGACAAAACTTGTTTTAGGGTACAGCTCCTAAGCGTTCGTTCCTGCGTTGAGCGTCGACGTGCCTCGACGTCGTCGGCGTAACCAAGCGAACGAGCAGATCGAACGATAAAAGAGCGAACACGGAGCGCAATGGCGTTGAAAAGCGAAGACAGCGCGAGGAGGAAAGCGGAGGAGGAGGCTACAGTGAAAGCATGAGGCGGAAAGTGGAGGACAGTATGACGAAAGCGTGAGAAGGAAAGCGCCATGCCGCTTTGCGGCGATGTTGGCTACGAGATGGCGCCATACTAGAGCGCGTCTTCCAATCATCGATGGCATGCGGCGAGCGTGTCCAACGATATCATATTGAAAACAAAGCGCTGCATTAGCGGAGGTTTGTTTGAGGCGGCTGCTGCGAATCACGCCCACGCGTCACCCACGCACTGTCTCTCGCGATCTCCCGATTAGCGAGGCAGTCGCGCCACACTGCTGAGATGCAAAACAAGAAGAAAGTTCGCGCAGAGAGAGCCCGTTGTCGGTTATGCTGCTAAGAAGGCTGAAGCTAAGGAGCGCGGTGGGGAAGGGTAACCTGACAACAAACGTGCAGAAGTGAAGCAAGATCTTCTACGCTGTAGACGTGGGCGTTATCATGATCGTCAAGTAGCGATGAGTGAAGAAGGGAAAGGCAGAATGCTATATTCTCTTTGTGATCGTTACGCTTCTAGGATTGTGAAATGCGGCGAAGAAAATATGTACCGTTGCCGCGAAGGATGCCACTACCATGCTTCGGAATGGGTTTCTACATCAGGTTTAGGGAAGCGTTCCCTCGTGGACTCCTTCGGAGTTGTCTTCGGAGGCAGGCAAGCGCCACCAACGGTTCCGCAAGCGCTTATGGGAAATAGGTGCATGCCGCAACAGCTGCAGAGACCACCCGGACGAGGCTCGAACCCTCGCTTTATTTCTGCACCATACGCGCACTTTGTCAACAGTCATAACTCAAGTAAATTTGGCAAAGTGAAACATGTTACCACCTAGATCAAGCAAGAGCCTCTTGTTTGTCTAGCTGCAACGCTCTCTACAGGCTCTCTACGATTCCCAAATGTCTAGTATTCCAGCGTTGAGCCAGCCGACACCGGAGTGGTTCTAAAACATGACTGTTTCTCACAGATACACTTGGAATAAACATCCACCACTACTGCTAGCACTAGCAAAGTGACATTCTGACATTTAAAAAACCGTGAGAAAGCATAGCCGGCATTTTGTGAAATCATCTACTTTGATTAGACAACGCACACATCGTTTACACCGTAGAAAACGAAGGGTAAGCTGCTATCACCTTTCATCGACATTGGCTGCAGGTGTTGCATTTTACAAAAACGGTTGCAATTTCGCGTGTTTTCTCTAACAGCCGAACGCATGGTACATATGTTTGTCTCGGTGAAAGCGCATGCCCTCGGAGATAAAGTGAAATGTTACGAATGTACGAACAGACATAAACTTCAAAACTCCAACAGTGTTGGGCGATTGCGTTATTGCATATTTTAGGCTTTCCTTTATCTTCCGAAACTGTCGGTGAAGAAACGACCCAATATCTGTTACTTTGGTACATTACATATGCCACTTGTCATTTGTGTTATTTTGTATGTTTTAGAAAGTTTAGTTGGTCCAAACACAAGGGCGGAGGAGATACACGTGCTGCGTGCTCGGGTGCGACAAGATAGCAGAAGCACATTTGTGCCACGGCACAAATTTATCGAATGGTCTTGTATGAAAAAAATGTCTGAAGCGCCTCAACAAGAAGTGGCCTAGAAAAAATACTGCCTTAAAAGCTAACCGCAGCCATAGAGTCTGCAGTATTTACTTCAGCGATGTAGCATGGAATACACGAGGGCAAAGCCTCATACAGTTCCTATCCTGCAAGACCTATCCTGCATGCGCACTGGATCCTCTACTACGAGCATGAACAAGATCTTGTAATGTACACAATGTTTGGTAATTTATTATGCGTAATTATCTCATTGGCTTATAATTTCCTTTAATGCGTGTCGCAAGCATATGCAAGGAACCACATTCAGCTGAACAGACACAAAATTATTCAAGTGCTGAGGGTGTCACCATAAACGTTCCGCTGAAAAATGGCCTGCATGTTGGTTAGGTATACACTTCAAAGGACACGCTTCATAAAGTCATCCTCGGAGGCCTCTGCGACTTGGGAGTTCATGCTTGATAAACTGGTGCGGCCTCATGTTTTGATTTTGTTATGCACGACGCGCTGTCAGATATGAGTAGGTAATCTATCCTCTGAATAAGCAACATGCATACTAAAGCACATCTTAGATGCGCTGTCAGACGCCACCAGCTACACAAGAGCACCACGCTTCATTCTACTGTTGGCGTACATTGCACATTATATATGTGGCACGGCTGGCAAACATAGCACAATGCCTCGACTCTGGCTTTTATGATAGTCGCTGTTGTGTAATGATGAAACAGTATGCTTAAACACTTTGACAACCTAAACAGACTGTATACCTAAAGGCACCGTGCTTTTCTGCCCCTGATGCTTTACCATTTTGGGTACTCCCTTCCTATATTTAGTCCAAAGGCCCTTCGACACTGTAGTGGCCAAAATTAACCAGCATGGCAAACATGACTGGGCAATAAGCAGATCGAATACTAAACCCAATACATACTCCAATACTGCAAAGGCAACTGCCGGGGAGATTAGGTCTATGATCTACCTTGTTTAATACCACGTTTTTTACAAGTGAACATCATTTCCCTCTGCAATGCAAAATAGAGGGAGTGCTGTTCGCTTCGCAGTTTCTCGCACCATGTCTTTTTTTTTAAAGCTGAATAAAAACAATCTATTTCGCTTTGTGTTCGTCGTGCGGCAAGCTAAAGCGCTGCATTTCATAATTATGTCTGGTGCCACGTCCAAGAGTGAAGTTAGGCATTGTGCTAGAGCTCCCAACAAAGGTTCGCTTTGCCGGCATGCGGCTGAAGCTGGGCGCCGAACGAATTCGCCGGGCCCGACGGCGGGTCGTGTTCGGGTTACATCCGGTGGCGCCGCCGGAGCGGCGCCGTTGAACTACTTCACCGGGATCGCCTGATGCAGGTGCCTCTCGTCCATTCGTCGAAATTCGCACAGCAACCCGTGGTGGGTCCTGATTGGAGGTTCGAGCCGATGGCAACTGCATCGACTCCGGCGGTTATAAAAGCCCGAACCACGGGACGACGACGACGACAGCAAGCAGAGGCGTGCTCCCGTTTCTCACCGCACGCTTTAGTGCGAGTCCATTATGCCCCGGCCTCTGGGCCGTTCATGTAACGCCCTTGTACATACTGCATATAAATGTTTCGTTTAATCACCGTCGCCTTGGATCCTCCTTCGCAACAGTGGCGGCAGCGTTGAGACGTCTCCGTCACAACAGCATCTGCTCTGACAAAGCACATTGCTTAGCTGCAATCGGTGGTTCAGTGTCTGAAACATGCCATGTGTAGGAGTTGCCCAAAACCGTAAAGAAAATGCCCTGCCAGCTTTTGATGTTGTACAGCTGATTAGAAACACTTTCAAAAAGATTTCCACCATGAAGCCTCAACATACTTCACTTGCAAGCAGTGCGCTCAAATGAAAAAAAAAAAAAGCATTATTGCGAGCTACTTCCTAGTTTAGGTGGATCGCGGCCCATGTACGCAATATTGAGAGTGACCGGGCTAGAAATTCGATTATAGTACAATGGTTGCTCACGAAAGAGATAGAAGAATAAGCAACGTCTGTTTCTATATCGTATTTACTTAGAATTAAGAATACAGCAGCGCCAAACTGGCGAGCACCCTCGCTGTCTCTAACACCCCACACCGTACATGCCCTTGTCAGATCATTGGGGCCGAAGAAGACCGACGAGCTCTTTTTCTTTCCGCATGCCACGGTCTCTTCGGTTTTTAACGCGCCGTCCGTCAACGGCGGCATTCTGTAAACGAAGTTTCAAACGATGAAGGCGATACGGCGGTGGTTAGGTCTCCGCGAAAGGTGCGCCGCTCGGTGACAAGCGCACTACGTTATTTCTTTCACGTTTCATGCATAGAATAGAAATAGAAGCGCAGAGCGTTCTCTGCATGTTTACTTGCTACCTGAGGAGCGTCAAGGAAGAAGCGGTACTGCAGTGTTCGCTTCGTACACCCACGGTGCTAACGCTGTAAACGGGGTGCGGGCAGCCGGGCAAGCCTGTTCGCTCGACGTACACGCTTTTCCAATAGTGCAGCATGTGCCCGCGGGGCACAGCGGGATTGCCTGAGAACGATCTATTGTGACCGCTGTAGATCTCGTCGCACGTTTCGAAATTTCCGTGTCCACGTTGGCAAAGAAATTCCCGTCTAAAGAATTCCTTCTCCGTGCGCAGTGCTTACAGGTCCAGCTTGAACAAGTTCAAGGTGCCTCATCTTCCCCGCAGTAACGGTTTTATCTACCCACCTATGCTGTTTCTTGAACTTGTTTAATGCGATTGATTTGCCCACTCATTCCCTTCATGCGCTTGGGACTGAAGTCCAGAAAGCTGTCGCTGACTGTCAAGATCATCGAGTAATTTCATCGCGAATAATTTCAAGTTCTTTGTTTTCCAATGGCGAAAATTCTCAATAGCAAACAGATTGCTCACATTACTCGCGATCTAGTGCGTTCACCAGGTTGCGCCGTACATAATATTGATGCCAGACATTCTTGGCGAGTTCAACAAAGTTTTCTGGAATGACTATCTGGCGACAATCTGACCGCTATCTGACCGTGTTCATGGGCCGATCCCGAAGGTTCTGCTGTCTATGTGCCACTAGGTGTGTTCCACTAGGATGTGTGACGCTGTTCAAGTGACCCCTTCGACACCAACTTGGACCGCTGGGTAATGTGGGCCGTTCCCGCGGGTATTTCCAACTGGGTATGGGCCCCAGGGGCTACTGGATTATGTGCCCCTCTTCAGTGAACTTTTTTGACGCAACTTCACGTGCTGCAGAACTAGGCTGCAAATCGAGTCTGCACAAGTTCCGCCGCTTCACGCATAAGGCTCCTCGCCTCAGAACTGTCCCAGCGAAGATTTGTTTCGCTAATGGCTGGGAAAGAGCCGGAGAGAGAGGACGTACGCACCTGTTGCTCGCTCTACTAACACTGGAAACTGGCTCGTTATTCGGTGTGTGGCTTCAAAGCAGCGCGGCAGTTTACGCCATGTTGCCGCCACGCGTGTTGCAGTTCTTCGATGCACGAAGAAACACTGCCACTGCGACACACCATTGACTCTCCGTAATGTGCAGTTAGAACGTAGAACATAGTGCAATCTAAAAATGTGGGCCGATCGTGAAGAGCACTGGATATGTGCTACTGGGTACGTGCCGCGCTTCATTGAAAGGCTTTTACGCCAACTGGGTTCTCTGGGTATCACAACAACAAACGACACCATGCGCTGCACCCCACATCAGTTCCCAAACTTCACAAAAGCATTACCCGTTAGCTTAAGAACAGTTATATGACTCGTAAGAACTAGCCTCTACCAAATCGTGAATGCTCCGTGTTACGCAAATGTCAACTGGAGTCGAGACTGCTTATTATTGATTTTTAGTTGTCCCAAGCCTGGTCCCGGCCTGCTCAGATAAGGCTTCCCTTTTTTCCAGGAAGCAGAGTTTCTATACATAGCTGTTGCGTTATGCACGTTCTCATTCCATATACTACAGTCCTCGGGAATAGGAACTGGCTTAAGTGACTGAAGGACGGAGTGCTCATCTCACAACCTGTGGCTCTGCTGGTCATCAGCATGCCGATAATGAGAGTACCGAGACCTGTCACTCTTGTAGGGTGGTTGAGGAAGCAGTTCACTTGTCTCACTCGGAAATCTAAAGAAAAAAAAAGAACATGATTGCAAGCCATAACCAACCACCGAATCACACGTATACAATGTACGACTGAAGAGTGAAAACATTACTTCATGTTGCATATTTAGCGCATTTGTGACCAACAACGCCGCTTGTTGCGATATGACCATTCCAGTCACCTGTCAGCTGCGCAAATGTTCCTCTTTTCTTCTCTTTCTTTTCAGATGTGCCACCGATGTTCTCGTAATATTGAACGTTTCATGAAGTCATGCAAAATGCGAACTTATGCTCAGCGATTCTCGGTCCGAGTTGCATTCAAATATACGCGTGATCACCTCGACCTAGCCTCTACATGCTGCGTACAAGTTTCTTGTGTTAATTTCTGTGCACCTGGAGTTCTAAAAGCAGCAAACTCGTATAATTACCCAAAATTAGCGTGTATAGATAACTATGCTTTCGGAAGGAGGTATTTAAAAATCTGAAACGATTATCATCCTTGAACTATTCCACCTTATCTCCGCTACTTCTTGGACAGTCGATGACATGGTATCCAACTATATTTCTCCAGCCTGCTTTGTAAACCATTCTGGGTGATGTATAACTTGAATTATTTATGCGCAGCCCAAAAGACCCTCAACATGGCGACGTTTCTGCGTCGCATGTCACTGAGGGGAACAGTGGGTGTACTCGTGTCCACTACAGCTATATACGACCCCTCCGCACTTGAACCCGTTTTCACGAATGCACCTCGACTCGGAGCTCTTACACGAGTCGATGACGATAATATGAGCGTACCATTAGAAACAGGCTAGGGACACATGTCACCAAGTTCGTTCGTGTAAACATTGTAGTGTATCCCCCCCCCCCCCCCTCCGTTGGCGTTGTCCTCCACCGACTGAAGCACAGCGTCATCCCTCGACCACAGAGCACACTGCAACCCAGTGACTCTCTTGGGGGATTCCTGCGACGAGAAGTTCTCCTGAAAAAACATTCCTACACTTTAGTGTAATGAAGTGGAGACATCGGCACCTACAGTTACAAAGTGTTACTGTTGTCCTGTACAAAATGTTCGCTCACTGATCGCCGCGGAGTGACGTTGAAGCGCTGCGACCACCTTAGTGAAGTGGCCGCTCTGCCATCTGTCGTTTAGTTTGTTTGTTCATTTGTTTCTTTTTTGGTTCAGTTCAGTTTGTTTCTTTGTTTTTCTAGTCGGGGTAGAGTGTCGAGTCGAGAAGGCGTCCTATACCACGGCGTTTCAGTGGCGCCCCAGCATGTTACTCACCGAGCTCTCGGACGATGCACCAGTCGCAGCACTCGCACTTGCTGTCGAATGGCGGTGCCCCAGTCAGGCACCAAGTGTCGTTGAGCGGTCCGCACACGATCTTGGAGCAAGACTCTTCCGAGCACTTCATGAAGTCATCTGAGTTTTCAAGTAGGGAAGAAAACAACCCGAGATTGCTGAGGTTGAGGGCATCTGCCTTACCTAAACCATTGCCTTTCTTTGTTATCTTTTTAAAAAGCTCAAACGTTCGCTTAGATTCCTGTATTGCACCAGCGCAGATTTTTTTTAGTTTTTTTTCTAGTACTTAGCTTTCGTTTGCTTTTCATTTCATGCTTATACTGTTTAATGCCCGAGCGACTGGCGTAATCGGTTACATAAATATTAATAATAATAATAATAATAATAATAATAATAATAATAAGTGCAAGAAAAAGGACGAAGACGTAAAAGGAGAAGTAAAATGCTAGGAAGAAGTACAAGGAGAGGGAAGTGCAAAACCCACTATCGTTTAAGTTATACTAGACATAGCGTTTCCGTTTTTCCAGAAGTTAAATACGACAGAAAGCACCTTCCCAGCGTTGTATTTCGTTGCTCAAATTGTCTTCATCACCATAATTATCACCCTATTTATGTCAACTGCAGGACGAAATACTCTCGCACCGAAATCCGATTGCCCCTGCCTTGCCCAAGCTGAACCATCTTATTTGTGCCTGTACATTTCCTTATGCCTGAAAATTTCCCGAAAAGGTGCGTTGAGCGTACACGCGCTCGGAGCCACAGTACGCACGGAATCGAAAGTCTGTAAGGGATTCGAGGTATACAAAATTTAAGCGGAAACTCCATGAGCGGGAACTGTCCAAGTTACGCGTAACATTATTTGGCGGTGGGCGTCGTGCGAAATTTGTTATGCGTGGCAATGATGTGTGTGGCGATTTGCTGATGTAGTATATGCGTTATTTATTTATACATGCGCGAGGAGTATCATCAGAGAGATACACATATTTATATTGCCGAACACATTGCCGAACATACATTCCGCACCAAGCCGACCTCCATATCATCATCGTCGTCATAATTTTTAACCCTTAAAGGCCCCTTTCGGGGTATTACAAGATGGAGGGAGGGACAAAATAAAAATGCAGACTAGTCATGACAACAAAAGTGACATGGACAATTAAAGGCAAAAAAATAATAGGTAGGACGGGCACGTGTGGGAGCAAGGCGATTAGGTTTGAAAAGGGGCTGTAAGCAACTGCTTAAATTAGGACCATCGCGCTCATTAGCTATTGACTGTGGCAGCTCGTTCCAGTGATCCATTGTGATGGGCAGCAGAAGACGCTGTACACTTAAACACTTTCAGATGCTCTGACTAGAGCGGAAAGAGATCGGCGCATCACACACGTCGCAATGCGAGTTTTAGAGGGCTCATTTCACACGATTGGGTGAGAAGGTGTACCACACGGGTGCAAGGAGAGGGGCGTGCAAGGATTACGATTGCTGAAGCGCGAAATCCGACGTAAGTAAATGTTCTCGCTGAGTTTCCCTCACTCGTATTATACGCGGATGAAACGTTTTTCGCTTTCCGCTATCTCCAAATTTCGCCTGGTATTTCACCAGGCAAATCTCACCTCGTCTTTTTATTTTTAGTCTCGCCGATTTACGATGCCGCGTAGCATGCGCATGATGGTCTGTAGACTACGCCTGGCGCTTTCTTTTTATTCGGTCGGTCTCTGGTCGCGGCGTCAGTCGCTCAAGGTATACACACGCTTGTGGCCACACAAATGCCTTCCGTTTCGTTCCTTTCTTTCTGTATTCCCCAATAAAAAAAAAAAAACCTTGTCGCTGCGCAAGGGCGTGTTGTCACGCGGTCAAATTTCCATCTTGTAATATTGCGTTCTTCTGCGACTGCCCAACCTTAACCCCTCTTCCCCCGTCGAACAAAATTTCTGGCTACACCGTTGGGGTTAAGTTGTGGGGCTAGCGATGGTCGGTCACTCGCTATAGTTTCAATGCTATAACCGAGCCCTTCTTTGTTGCTACGTTAAAGAAAAATATATTTTTCTCGTTTCTTTACAGTCGTGGGCGTCTTTTGGGGGAGCCCCTCGTTTACCGCTTCATTGGCTTATCGCATAATTGCTGTACAGTTGTGCAGACGTTTCCGTTAACAGCGCCTCGCCGGCTGTGTGCTCGGACATGCTCACTCTTGAGTCGGTTCGTCCTCCAGGAAGGCACGTCGCCGCAGAAGCGCGGGCTCTTGAGGCGCCTCGCCGTTGCGGGGGTGCCGAAGGTGTACACCAGGATGACCGCCACGGCGACGGCGATGAACGCCACGGAGCACGCCAGGAAGAGCAACACCGACGGCTGCGGAAAAGACCAGGCTCGACGACACAGCAGCCACTGTCCGGCAACAACCTCGGGTTCAATATACCCACGCCAAACCGGCAAAAATCTCTTCGAGTAGACACGAGGACAACGCAAGACAAAATGAACATTTAGTGAACGTGGCGTGCGTGCGTGCGCGCGTGTGTGTGTACAATGCATACAGTCTTCTTGCAATACATACTGATAGCCAACAATGAACGATCAAATGAGCTCACCTTCCTCTCTCGTTGCTCTGCCGCCGCTGTGGGCTGCTGCGCTCCGTGGGCCGGATCCGCCATCTTGGCAGCCCCTTGCCTTGAGCCAGGGGCTTCCTTCGCGTGAAAAACAGTGGTCCGCATTAGAAGTGAGGCAAGCAACCGTAATGAGATGACGCTAATGCTGAACTTCTTTCTTTTTTGAAAGAGCGATCACGAGGACCTTTGCGTGGGGTGCACGGTGTTCTCCCGTGAAGGACACACCTGTATAAAGGTGAAGCACGCCCTCAAAGCGGTGGGAAACAAATTCACGTATAGTTGGATCAGTTGATATGGTAACACCTCTCGTTGATTCGTGGCCCTCGCCTGCACCACTCACTATCTGAATTGTCAAACCACGATTTTCCTCCCCAGACAACGGGCGTTCTCATGAAAAACGCTTAGCGCACCTCTGCTGACTCTTATTTGGCAATTACGGACAGCGTGAGCTGAGAGCCATCCCATTAACCTCGTATGTTTTCGCTGACGTAGTCTTTACGACTGATGCTTGAATCTTCACGCAGTACTCAAGAATGCTGAAAATCACGCGAAGAACGTTGGAAACCTTGAGGAGAAGGGTCGAAGATACGCAGCGCACAGGGGAAACGACACAGGAAGAAAAAAGAAAACGGGATGAGACGAAGCACTGACTTTAAACAAATCTTAATGATGGGTGACGTAAATATATTATATAACCAATAAGCATTCGCATGTGCAGAAACCTGAGGGCTATGGAAATACACGAACAGACCATTGTGTGAGAAGACAAAGTAGCAGAAGCAAGAAACGATTAAAAAAGAACTTCTGGTTTTTTTACGAGCCAATACCACGATCTTATTATGAATCACGCCGTAGTGGGGGACTCCGAATTAATTTTGACCACTTGTGGTTCTTTCACGTGTACCCAATTCACGCTACACGGGCTTTTTTTTTTCATTTCATTCACATTGAACTGAAGCAATAAATGAAACCAAGATGACAAAAAACACGTGCGAGTTTAGAATTAACCGTCCCGAGACCCCACCGTTGCGCATGGGTCAAAAACGTGAGCTCATTATCCGAAAAATTCGATGTAGGGTGAACAAACACACGAGTCCCCTAACGTGGCTATTTCCGCAGCTTCAATATTTTTTTCCCTGGTGACCGTAATCTTGCTCCTGCCAATCACAACGCACTTATTACAGAAAGGCGCCCGCCCACACTTTCTGCAATGGAAGCTCAAATTGCCAGTGTTATGGGAGGCATTCAAATGCTCGCGAAGTCTCACATTTAAACACCTGCCGGTGTGACCAATCTACTGCTTGCCGCAGTACAGCGGTAAAGAATGAACAACCCCTTCGCAACGAGGGACAAACGGGGCTCTGGTGTTTTCTTTCCCAGACTGTTTCGAGCGCCTTTCATATAGCTAGCCCTGCATAAGCTAGAAAACTTATAAAGTGCCGTTGCGAACGTTGGCGCTATTTGCAATACCTTTCAGCCGATGTGACACATCGTGTATATACAGGATAACCATAATACACCGCCTATTTCGGGCGCGTTCTGTCACCGATACCGCGGAGACCATCGCCGCTGCATCTCGCATGAGTATTGCTACAAAAGTAGACACTGATGTTCTGCCTCGCGTCTGTTATTGTGTCAAAACGATTAGCGGGAGTGCATAACAGCTGTGAAGGTAACAATGATAGTTAACTCTTGTACATGCCAGTAAGAGAGGGTAAGTGTCGAAACTGCCTTTGTTTCCTCCTCTCTAACCGTGGTCGAGAGCGGAATGGCTGGAGATCGCGACGCTCTGTGAGCGGCGGATAAGAAGCCACGCTCGCCACATCGCGGACGGCTTCCGTTGCCAACCTGGCCGAAATTCTCGGGGTGCCCATTTTACCCGAACTATGACCAAAAACGGGAAACAAGCACAGACCACCCATCTCTTACAGCAACTTTTTTTTCCGCCCGATGGCAGAGCATCGCGGGCGGCCATGTAGCCCGGCATGTGCAATATAAATTTGACGATGATGATGATGGTGATTATAACTATTTCTTAATTACATCTTTTTTAATCGGTATGGCAATAAGTGGTCACTTCGACTACTTGAGATCATTGTGCGTTTCCCTTACTGTAATCTGCCATTCCATTTTACCTCGCACCTTTATTATGCCCCGTGACAATCCCGTTCCAATATCTTTCTCTGCTTTTTTTGCCACCTGAGTCATTATATGCCAAGTGCCCCAGGCGTGTCACTCGAGCATAACAGATTTTTTCGAAAAAGAAGAAGCCTGGATATTTACAACCTTATATCGCTCAAAGTCAAACATTACTGCAGAAAACTAAAGTAATGTTTAACAGTCTCGGAAGAGAACAGCAATTTACAATAGGTAGCGAGGCACTGGAAGTGGTAAGGGAATGCATCTACTTAGGGCAGGTAGTGACCGCGGATCCGGATCATGAGACGGAAATAATCAGAATAATAAGAATGGGCTGCGGTGCGTTTAGCAGGCATTCTGAGATCATGAACAGCAGGTTGGCATTATCCCTCAAGAGAAAAGTGTATAATAGCTGTGTCTTACCAGTACTCACCTACGGGGCAGAAACCTGGACGCTTACGAAAAGGGTTCTACTTATAATGGAGACGACGCAACGAGCTATGGAAAGAAGAATGATGGGTGTAACGTTAAGGGATAAGAAAAGAGCAGATTGGGTGAGGGAAGAAACGCGAGTTAATGACATCTTAGTTGAAATTAAGAAAATGAAATGGGCATGGGCAGGACATATAATGAGGAGGGAAGATAACCGATGGTCATTAAGGGTTACGGACTCGTTTCCAAGGGAAAGGAAGCGTAGCATGGGGCGGCAGAAAGTTAGGTGGGCGAATGAGATTAAGAAGTTTGCAGGGACGGCATGGCCACAATTTGTATATGACTGGGGTAGTTGGAGATGTATGGGAGAGGCCTTTGCCCTGCAGTGGGCGTAACCAGGCTGATGATGACGATGATGATCGCTCAAAGTGATTTTCCAGTATGCTTGTCGAAAAAAAATAGTGGCCACGAGACATGCTTCCAGTGCTTGGTTAAGTACGTGAAACTTGGTTCACGTGAAAATTTTCTTGCGTCAATACATTTTACGAATTTTTCTTTAAATCCGTGAAATGAATTGGCGCGAGATAATTTTTTCTGTCAAGCACAGTTCCAGTACATTAATGTAAAATAATTATAGCGTAGAAATGAATAGCAATTTTTGCCAGTATAAATGGTACATTTGTAAAATTTCTGCCACTATTTGGGGCTCTTAAAAGACATTTCCCTAATGAAATGGCCAATAAACACAATTACTGATTGAAGACAACCCTTTCTAGGTTCAGCAGACGAAGTTGTGCGGCTATACAAACGAGAATATCTTTTATATTATTTTCTCGCAGAACCACGTTTCACGTACCCGAGAAAACTTTGGAAGCACGACACATGAGAGCATTTGTTTTTTCTGCGATAATATACCGCGAAATGACTCTGAACAAGATAGTATAGGCATCCACGATTTTTCACAATGACATCTGCTCCAGCGACATGACCCACATATATATTCGAATCGCCTCTTCCGATCGGCTCCCAGAACTTGCCGCATGCTGCAGAGATGGACTCACAAATGGACGGCGCAAAGTGGCTGCGCTCTACGTGACCGCGTAGCGCTACGCGCAACAGCTCGCGGCTCCGATCGCATCGCGTCGAACAGCGACGACCGCGGATCGAAACGTGAAGGGACTCGCCGGTGGCGCTGCACCGAGCTCGAGCGCCAGAGACGCCTGCGAGTACATCTACTTGCACAGCGGCAGGGAGTGAGGATCTTTCTCTCCCGTATGCAGACGTGGTTTCGCCTAACGCGTTAGGGCGGCGATGTGAAGCTACAGGCGGACACGAAAGGAGAATCCGAGTTCCTGCTGCATGCTGTTGCAACAGTGGTGCTCAATACCGATGCCTGCCACGTTCCATATTCCGAGCCAGGCTTCAGGGAGAATGGTGTTAGACGTTCTTTTTTTATTTTCGTGTTATTTTATTGTCTCAGTTCGGCACTTCAAGAAAGGTAGACAAGACTAAACTATCGCACGTATTTCTAATCATCGCCACCCTAGAAAGGCAGCTCGACAGCGGCTAAAGCGTTTTCGCAGAACATCATTAATATACGCATAATGTACGCTCTGCGCAGCCGGCCGGGTGCTGGGCTGCTCTGTTTCATTGCAGAAACGTGACAACAAAGTCTTGGCGAAAGTCGTCATGCCACAAAGGTTGGCGCGAGAGAGGATTTCCGGCGGAAAAAGCTCAGTTCCCGGGAAGCGCGCGCGCGCAGCCTCGAATTTCTATTACCAGTCAGCAGAAGTTTTTTTGCGACTTTCCTCAAGTTAAAAAGGACACGGCTCACCAAAGCAGGAATTCAAACCTGTCGTGGAGCCCCTATCTCCTCAAGATTTCTGATTGAATGTACGATTCTTCTTCTTTCTTTATCAGTTTGCTTTTAGTCAGAGCCTCTAGTACGTACGTCTGGATAACAGAGTTGTGCCGCGCAAAACGGAGCGGGAAACGCGTAT
This sequence comes from Dermacentor andersoni, assembly GCF_023375885.2. Taxonomy (NCBI): domain Eukaryota; kingdom Metazoa; phylum Arthropoda; class Arachnida; order Ixodida; family Ixodidae; genus Dermacentor; species Dermacentor andersoni. The sequence continues at coordinate 374,512,550 of NC_092814.1, read as the reverse complement.
CACATGGAGCCCACGTGACCTAAGCAAGAGCAAACGCCACAAGCATCCACGTGTAAACTGTTACGTTGTGGTGGGCGCTGGTGCTTTCTTTTGTGTTTCAAAGCACGCATATGGTACTCATTTAAAAATGCTAGAAAAACAAAGCAGTGATTTGCAACAAATCGCATTCCACAACAATGAAAGACAACAGAATATTCCCCACCAGAATATCCCATCTGTGATGCGACTGGTACAGTATACCCACAAACATACGCAACAAAGTTCCACAGTTTTCAACCTTTTCATCATCATGATCATCAACGTCAGCCTATTTGTGTCAAATGCAGGACGAAGGCCTCTCTCAGCGATCTTCACTTGCTCTCGTCCTGCGCCAGCTGACCCCATATTATTCCTGCCTATTTAATCAGGCCACGTAATTCTCTGCCATTCTCAGCTGCGATTCCCTTCCCTTGGCACCCATTCTGTATCTCTAATACTGCAGCGGTTATCTGCCCTACGCATTACATGGACTGCCCAACTCCGGTTTCTCCTCCTAGAATGCCCACTAGAATACGTGTTACTCCCGCTTGCTCTTCCTGTCAATTGAAGTTACGCCTGTCATATTTCATTTCATCTCTGCGCACAATTACTGGTCCTTTATTTCGCAAGTTCCATCCAAGCGTTATCTGAAATGCGGCCTCCCTCAGGACAGCATATTAGGACCTTTTCTTTTCAATGTCTACATAAACGATGTGCTAACAATTTTGGCAGAAGCTGATTTTGTAATTTATGCCGACGACGCTTCCTTACTTATCTCTGGTCTTTCGGCTACAGAAATAATTTCAATAGCAAAGTATACCCTAAACAGCCTTTTAAATTGGTCTAAACCATCTCAAGATAAATGCAACTAAGTCAAAAGCTGTTGTTTTCCGCGCTCTAAATCGTCACATAGAGACTAACTTAACCATTAACCTAGGCAATAATATTATTGAGGTCGTCAGCCACCATAAAACACTGGGCGTTGTGTTTGATGAGCGCCTTCGATGGACTAAGCACACTAATTACGTAGCCCTAAGTTTATCAAAAGCTGTTGGAGCACTTCTTTTGGGGCACGGCATCACCTACTAACATCAATAGAATTGTGAGCCTGCAAAAGAAAGCGATTCGTATCGTTGCAGACGAAGAGTTCTGCGCACACTCCAAACCATTTTTATTCTGTTAAAAACTCTGCCCGTCAATGTGATGCTACTGCACATTATTCTTTCTTTATTCACCCCTAAAGCCACGCTTCGTACTAACTTCCTTATCAAAATATCAGCGCTCAAAGAACGCGTACCGGCAGCCAACACTCGACAATTAGAAAAGTGGTGTCTTCCCGAAACTCGAACGAATTACGGTCAACAAATGTTAAAGTATGTAACACCTTACACCCTGAACGCTAATGCAACCTTAATTGATGGCCCCGCAATAAGTAAACGTGCTTTTATAGAATTCCTTTCAGACAGAATTGCTTAATCAGCCGCAGATTTATGTGATGTAGCTTACATTCGGCGTTGTGCGTTGTTTCGTGTGGATTAGTTTGGAATGATTTTGCAGGCATTGTCTCTCTCTCTCTCGCTCTCTGTTTTTGTGGCAGTTCACTCTTCATAAAATATTTAACTTGAAGGTATACATGTGTGCACTTGAGTGGTGTGTATATGTGAATGTATATATGTGTGTATATATATGTATGTGTACATATATGTGCGTAATATGGGCGTATGCGCGCCACTTCTACGGGTGTTTGCGCGTGTACGTGTGAATATAACATGTCAGTGTACAACATAGTTTTGTATTGGTGTATGTATATGTCAAAAAATTTTCTCGTTCTTCACAGCTTGGTGCGAGCAGTTTATTTCTTTCTTCCTTTTTTTCTCGCATTGCTTTTCTTTTTTTCTCGCATTGCTTTTCTTTCAGGGTGTACGACATAGACTGCTGTTTTGCCGCTGTTGCCGCTGCCTGTAGGGCCCCAGGCCTCGTCAAGCTGCTCGATGAGCAGCATTTTGTCTAGGGTCCATTTTTTCTTGAGGAAAATAAAAACTGTTTCGGATTCTGATTCTTTGTTGTCCTCCATGTTTCTGCCTGATGTCCTAGTACCGGCAGGATGTACCGATCGTACATTTTCTTTTCAATTATAGCGGTAAGCTACCGGTTACGACTTCTTTATGCCTGCCGCATGCGCCTCAATCCATTTTAATTGTTCTGCAGATTTTCTGCTGATGACCCGGGTCCCTTGATTAACATTCGCCTAGATTAACGCACTCTTTCTCTGATTCTAGAGGCTGACTGCCAATCAGAAATTCTCGTTATCTTGCAGGCCTAATGAGCATTCGCTTAATCTCGTGCAAATTATTTTTCAGATCTGCTCTTGGTTTGTTAAGGTCTGAGCCGTTTGCTGCAAGTGATCTACAGCATGTTACGCTAGTCATCACCAGGAAATCGGGCAAACTGGTCAAGGCTGACCATGTTTAACTGTAGCACAAGAAATACGCGTCACATGCGCAGCTGGCACACACACCCCGCGTGGATCCCCATCGATCTGCTTGGGATCAGCGTTTATTTATTTATTTATTTATTTATTTATTTATTTATTTATTTATTTATTTATTATTTGCGCCGAAGCTATAAGCGTGTTAAACAGGCAGGAAAGCCATGTTTCCAACGCGGCGTCCGACGGCTTTGATAAAGAACTACTTTTTGGCAAGCTAGTTGATTCACACTGAAATTCTTAACGTATTGCGCGAAACAATCATCGTTAGGTGCGGAAAGAAGAGAGATCATAGGAAGGAATGCAGGCTACCAACTGCTTATTTCTGAGAGAACCAGTAAGACAATGTAAAGGCATGATACAATTGCGCTACCTGGAAAGAACCCTTCGTATTAAAAAAAAAAGATTTCCTTCATTGATACACGTATCTTGTCTGCCTACGCGTGCATAAAGGTAATTTGATACGAGCAACCCACACGTGTTTGCAATGCTGATAAACATTTGCTTGTGGCATCAAACGAAAATACAGGAATAAGCAAATGCTACCTCTCTAATACATAATGTCGTTACAAACCCATGAAGCATTAAAAAAAAAACATTTTCTAAAGCCAGTAACTAAAATTCTACAAGAAAACGCAACAATTTAAATCAAAACAAAATTTAAGCACAAAGGCTTGTTCACAACAAAACATTGAGCGTGATCCGATCAAACGTGGGATTGGTGTAACCACACCATCGGTTTCACTGACAGGAAGACAGCCTTACTTTACGGCTACGTTCGAACTGATCACACTCAAGGCTCTGTTGTGAACGCGCCTTAGTACTTCAATTTTGTTTTCTTTTAACTTGTTTTTTAGAAGTTGTCCCTAGTTTTAGAAAATGTTTTATATGCTTGTAACCGGATATGCTTGTAATATGGATTTTGTAACCACATTTAGGCCATGTATAACAGGGGTCGCATTTTCTGATTCCTTTATTTTCGTTTGATGTCGCAAGGAAAGTTTTATCAACATTGCAAATACGTATGGGTTGTGTGTATCAAATGATCTTTATGTACGCGCAGGCACACAAGACATGTCGGCCTTCATGTATCAATGAAGGAATTTCTTTTTCTTTCGAACGAAGGGTTCTCTCCAGGTGGCGCAGTTGTATCATGCCTTTAGATTGACTTGCCGATCCCAAGGTCGATTCAAATAGGTCGCGAAGCTTCGGGCGAAAAGCGGTTCAGTACAGATTGTCACCGACATCAGCATGGGGGGTTATGGGAGCAGCGATTGAAGCGCGACTACGTTTGGAGGGAACAAACATTGGGAAAGAAAAACGCGTTTTTTTAATTCAAACGATACACAATTAGATTCATTCAACGAAAATAAAATTCCTAGTCAATTTTATATATTTGTGACGAGGTTTAATTTTATTATTATTAATAAATGCATTTCTTTTCAGCGCCCATCGCTACAGCTAGTTCTACAGGGGGCGTTGACGACACTATCACTCGCAATGCAATGCACGTCTTCAAATGGGCAGAAAGGCGCACTCGTATCACCTGTTGAAATACGCCCCCCTCACAGTTTGTGCTTTCTTGCTTGTCGAAGTTTGTCTGAATTTGGTGACGCGGGTAGCTTCATTGCTTCTTAATCTGTTCAGTCAAAAGTAGTGAGTTACGACCGCCAGATAATTGTGTAGTTGTTTTCGTGCGACTGCGCTGGCCGACGGGCTTGGCATCCAACAATAGGATCAGCACTCTACACCTAAAGCTTTCGTCGGCCTCCAAAGAAAGTATGTTCTGTGCAGGGATGCGATTTCAACAACCGTACGGCTGGCCTTTTCCTGCATCGCTTTCCACGCTGAAAGCTCGAAACGCCCATCAAGTGGAATGGCGGGGCATTTGAATATATAGCTCCAAAGGAAGAACAACAAAACAAATTTCGCGCCTTCGAAAACAAAATGACGTCACTTCTGCTTTTAACGGACGTGGCGTCACATTATTTTTTCTTCCGCCGGAAGTGTTCCCACCACATACAGATGGCGCTAAGCCCCATGGACCGCCGATGGACCGCCATGTTTTGAACGTATGGGCTCCTATGGAAGCTTCGCTACCAGGTATATTTACCTTGCTGATCCTCCCGGAAATGTGCAGTTGATAGTCTACGGTCTTTCCTTTTCACACCCAACGGTGATTGTTTCGCGCAGTACGTTAAGAACTTTTGTTCACTAAAATTGCCGTATGGGAATCTGAGTAATGCACCGCACTATCTCGGACACAACTGCTAGTACTCTAAAAACTAAGGATGGTATCGCAGGAGTGAAGCGGCCGATTTACTCTTCAAAGCGTTTTACTCTCGCAAAATGTCGAGTGGAGTGAAATGCATTGTTCAACCCGTCGCCAAAGAGAGAGTGAAATGTGCTTTTCACACCGCCCTTTTGAGAGAGAGTAGAATGCCCTTTCTACTCTTGCGGCAATAGAGAACAAAACGTAGCGTAATCTTCTGCTTCAACTGTAGGAGGCTGGCCACGAACATGGCAATGTATCACTCACGCACGCTGAGCAAAGAACACACCGATTTGCTTCTAAGAGAACAGGCAGCCACAGTTCAAAGAAACGTAGAGCGAGCGCTCTACTTTTTCACTCGGAGTTGCTCCACCGCGCACGCGCTCAACATCGCGGAACAGCACAGCACGATCCGTCCAGCGATCAGCAACAAAGGCCATCCAAGGAAGATCGCTTGTCAGCCATCTCGCGTCGCCGCGAGAACACGACAGTCGTTCGTCATTTGTTAGATATAACAACAAATCCTCCACGGTAAGTGAATTCTAACTTAGGTGCACATTCTGTGTATATGACATGCTATCGCCAAGAAGTCGTCGCGGCGCTTAGCCGACGCGATTGACAACGGACTATGCAAGCGCACTGTCTCTCGATGTCAATCGAAAAAGCCAGTCGTCGCGATAACTGCATGTGATTTTATCACTTGCCGCTATCCGTAAGAGCTTTCAAAATCGCAAACGCTGCCAGAACCATGGTATGTAAGACGTGATGCTAGAGGACGCTTAATATAGTTTGTTTACCAGGCCATAATTCCGAGCCTATGCGGAGCATGCTTAGCGTGCGTTTTGTGTGTTTGAATTTATTAAGTCTGGCAGTCTACTGTGTACGGAACGCTGTTGAAATAAGGAGGCACATAAAAGAAGGCGTCCTTTTGCTGGCAGCATGCTTTAGTTATAAATAAGTGGCGCGCTTCACAGTGTCTCGCCCATAGGTAATCTGCGACCACTGAAGTTAGGTGCAGCGCCAGTGCTAGTTAGAAACTTTGCCGCAGGCATTCATCTGCATGCTGCAAAAGGTCAATTGGGCGCGTTATCTTGAACTCACTGAAAACGCTTGAGGAATTCATGTTTTATGCTGAATAAAGTATAAACCCCATATAAGCGATCTTGCGCGCGACAGCTACAAGCGATGCGATGGAAATGGCTGTCGCGTTCGCTTGTCGCCTACAAGTCGTACTCCACGCGAGCGACGATTTTGAGCGACGTCTCCCCTGTGTTGCCGGTATGAGGGCTACAAATACGCGTTAAAATTAGCGTGAAGCATACTTGAGTAATTTAAGTTGCTGTATTTTACTGGACAAAGTAGCATAAAATATTTCCGAATGTCTTGCAGTAGGTTGTTATCCTTGCACGTACCCGTCGTGTTTGCTTAGTGGTTATGCTGTTGGGCTGCTAAGCACGAAGTCGCGGGATCGAATCCCGGCCACGGCCGCCGCATTTCGATGGGCGCGAAATTCGAAAACGCCCGTGTACACAGATTTAGGTGCACGTTAAAGAACCCCAGGTGGCCCAAATTTCCGGAGTCCTCCACTACGGCGTGCCTCATAATCAGAAAGTGGTTTTGGCACGTAAAACCCCATAATAAGAAAAAGTAATATACTTGCACGTATAAAAATTCAATGGTTTGCTCCTTCCGCGCGACAATCGGTAGTATTTGAGTGATGTACATCCAGCTCCGGCTTCGCGCTATTGGCTAGTCGCCCCTAGCACTTCTGGGCGAGGATCGACGAACTCTAGATTTCCAGAACCGAGCGTTCCGTTCAAGCGACGGCCCGTTTTGTCGCTCGAAGCCGTCGTTCGTCGCCGTCGCGCACTAAATCGCTCTCATGGGGTTTAGCCCTAAGACGGAACAGCTTTGGCTCATGTACTGAAATGGTGTGATTATATGTCTGATTTTATGTGTCCTGTTGCGGTTTTCGAGAACGGTGCGAATCTGGAAGGGTGCTTATGTCTACGAACTCGGTGAATTGTCAAGCAGCGAGTTATGCATCGGCATCGAATATTACGGCTGCTGTGTCGAATTACAATTGCAGGGGCGCTTTGCATACGCTTATTGTTTTGGACATGCCTGTGCATTTGCTCATATGAATTGGCGTTTTAGAGTTATGTCTTATGAACAGCTAAATCACCCTTCCTCTCGGGGTTACATGCGTAATGTGTGCATCTTGCTACTGCATGGCAGATCAAAATGTGTTTATCGCTTTCATATTTTTAGTGAAGAAATAAAGTATCAAAATAAAACGTTGCTTTAATTCAGCGTTACCAGTCGTCTGTCGTACAGAAAAAAAGAGTTGGTCAAATAAACTAATAACTGCGGTCTAACTGCAAATTTTACACGCCTTCAAGAATGTAAGATGCTAGATTTCAAACTGCAGCACTAGTCGAGTCTGTGAAAAATGAACTTCATTGCGCACCTCATAAATGAAAATAAGTTCATGCCTTTTAGTAAGGTTAGATGCAGGCCGCAGTGAACTTTCTTGTTATTATTGAAATGTGGGTTAGCTTGCCATAACAAGCCTTGTTGCCCTTTCTTATAGGCACATCCAGTCATACCCAGTGAACTTGAGGACTATATTTTCATCCCTACTGAGCATTGTGTTTGCAGATATGATCCTCAAATTATAGCTTGAGCAATGGCACAACCAGAGATGGTGCGATGGGCACACTGGGCACGTGCTTAGGATGCGTCACAAGTGGTGTTTGCGATACACCAGACCATTGACAGACCTATGACATCTGACAATGACCAATATTCTATTTATTAGCAGGAGTATATTAACATTGGTGCTGAACGGGGATGAACTTTCGATTATTTCTTTTTTGCTCAAATCTAAAAAATGATGTTAGTCAAGCAGTTGACTGTTGCAGTCATTTAGATGTTTCGCATGCATTTCAGTAGGAAGACTAAGAACTAAGACTTTCTTTTAGTGCCATGACCTTGACTGCCTTGATGTTGTTTTACACCATGTCCTCCGTGCTGACTTTTACACACTATATTTTTCAGGCACCCGCTTTATATAACGCAAGAAGGCAGCTGCAAGGACACAAGGATGTCAAAGAGCCAGCCCAGCGCGACTCAATTTCTGGACTTTAGAGTGCACAGTGAGGTGGTGTATTAATCTTCCCAGACACATGTGTACTTGTTTTGAGACGAAGATTCTGTCAAGTGCGAAAATTTTTCTTACTTTAGCGCATCTTAACCACTTCAGCAGGAAAAAACGCTTTCGTTTCAGGTAGTTGCTTTATTGTGCAAGTATATGTATAGTCGCATGCAAAAACCACGTGCATAGAAGGGACATGTGAAACAGGATGGTGCCATTCTCAATTTATGCTTTACTTCTTTGTCTTTCTCGTGTACTTTCCTGTTTGTGCTTATGTCACCTTTGATTCATCATATTCATCACATTTGATTTTTGGTTCACATCTGAAGCCATGCTATACGTCAGTTAGATTGCATCTTCAACGAGTCACAATAATTGATCACGTAATTATGCAAGCTGCTTCTCAGAAGTACAGCATTTTTAACGTAATGGGAATGAAAAGCTACGATATATGACAAGAAATTTGATGCGCAAGATTTAAATTCCAATGCTCCTTGCAGTTTTCTACTCATTTGCTACACACTAGATAATATTGTAAATTTAATTTTATTTATTTGTGAGAAAGTGTAACGGATCATTCCCAACAGCACCAGGAAACTACTTTCGTTAGGAGGCCAACTGAACAAGAAATATGCCTCTGTACCTCTTTGAGACCGGGCAGGATATTGCTGCAGAACCACGACAAGCCACACTTAGAAACAATGGGGTGCAGCCCATACATGAATAACTTTATGTGAAATATAAGCAAAGCTAGCTAGACCTGCGGCCTCACATGAGAATATACAACACATTTCTGAATGCACTGTACTCTCAGTCAGGAACATCCATACGCTGTACAGGACGTTATCAAATGAGCTGCTGTCTTAGAATATGGCATACAAAAAAAGTTTCTTGCACAATTTATCTACATTACCAGCCCCATGCTTAGCAGCTCATCTGGTAACCTCTGTCATATAAGTGCACGCATTTTGTGCCAGAAATGCGTTTGCTGGCCAGTAATGTGGCGCATATTTCTCTTCGATCATAGTGTCAATACTTCGTGAGTTTGCACATATTTGTTTTATGTTTAACTTTCTGTCGTATACTTTATTTTTGAAAACAAAGCCAATTGAAATTAAAGGATATTCCTACACTGTAATACTGATGAAACTTTAGAGAATATACTTATGTTTTATTACAAGATCTGTTCTAAAGTTCATGGGCATCATTGTAATCTGATTTTATGTGTTTGCCAGTATGTTTCTCAAATTATTATTCACTTTGTCTTGTTACTGATCTATAAAGATCTTGACCGTTTAAGAGAAAATGTTTCATTTGAGTAACTCGGCGACTACAGATTATATCCCATTCACCAAGCATAAGTGCAGCAGTTGCTTATGAAGGAATCAAATATTCCCGACATGTAAGTATTGCGAATCCCTTCTAACGTGACCATGGATCTACATCGTGCTTTCACACTATTGGTAAGAGTACTAGCACTCTCTTATGAAGGAGTACAAGCACTCTGTTTGGGGGAGTAGAAACACTCGGCTTGGCGGAGTAGAAGTACTCGGTTTGGAGGAGTAGAAGCACTCGGTCTGGGGGACTACTATTACCCCTGTGGGGAGAGTATTAGCAATCTGGAAGAGTACTAGCACTCTCTTGCGGTGGAGTAACAAAACTCTGTCAGGAGCAGTTGTCCTACTCTCTCTCAAAGAGGGTCGATCTACTCTCGAAAAGAGAGTGAAATATGGGACAAGCAGATAATCCCTCAAAGAGAGTGCCCGGAACTCTCTTTGTTTTTAGAGTGTATTTGCACCGGGTACAAGTTTCCTGCACGAATCTGTGCCTCCGCTTCAAACTAATGCTTTTTTTTTCTTTATATGCATCTGCAGCTAAGCTGAACTTTCCAAATGCCTTACGCAGCCGCACTATGCATTTAGCGCGCGGTACGCTCAGGCGGCAACCACATTCAACGTATTTCCGGCGGCGTAGCATCTCCCGGCATCTGCGCGTCAACATTGCATTGCGTATTCATCGCGCTGTATAATACCGATCCACGTGCATCCAACATGGTATGCAGACTAAGGCGGGCGCACCGAAGTACGCACTTCAGCTGCGATACCTTTGTGATTCATTGCGCAAAGTGAACTAGGTAGCGCGCCGAGCCCGGGCGACGCCGCTCCCAAAGCGCGTCTGAGGTTATACGCTCCATGTGTTTGCCACTTTAAAGGCGACCGGGACGCTTCGCCCGCACCTTTCCTCTCTCTGATCCGGACGGCGTCGTGATCGGCAGCTTGGGCTCCAGTCCAACGGCGCTCTCCTCCAGCTCCCGGAGAACTGGAAGACTGGCCCTCTGCGAACGGGTTGGAGAGGAATCGGTGACTAGAGAGCCAGCGTGGTTGGCGCGGCACGGTATTCTTACGCGGCTCCACTAAACTTCACCGAACTTCTTTAAAAAAATGAAAGCAGTCAACGCTCTCCATGCGAATAAAAGCAAATGTATTCTCTCAGCCGCCATTTGGAGAAGCCTATTAGGAGGTAGGAAACCCGATCTCTGTTTTCCCAGCTGGGTAAGCCCGTTACTCTCGGAGGTGTTGGCAGACAGTGGCGCTGCATGACATCACTCGACCGCAAGCGAGGAAGCCAGGCTGGTGGTTATACAGCCATAGCGAGCTGCACGCAATTAAATTGTGAATGTATGTTTAGTCGCGCCAAAATGACCTGAGGCCTTACTCGGGAGGTTGGGAGAAGAAAGAAGACACATCAAGAATAATATTGACTCCGTAGGTCGGCTCCGATTACAAAGTGTTGGCGACATGATTACAGCGCCGCGTGCATCGAGTGCGAAGTACAGCCAGCCGTTGAGAACCCGCACTGTCTTAGGCATGCGCTGACCACGGAGTCTGGCGAGCCTTGTCCCAAAGAAAATGTCCAAGATTTACGCGGCTGTCAGCGGAACAGTGCACAGAGACGGTGCGAGCACTGAAGAGCTTTCGGAGGAGCCCTTCTAATAACTGCGTGCTTCTTGCCTTTATTCTTGGAATACTTCCGCAATGTAGGCGGCGTCCGGCTCACACCCGGCGTACTAGGATTTGCGCCTCAGGTGGGCAACCACGAGGCAGCCTCGGATGTCCGTATGCAATGGCGCTTACGTGAACACGTAATGGTGCCTCGATGGGCACCCAAATTAGGTGGGTAGACTTGGTCTGTGGCGCGAAGCGACACAGACGAAGACTATAAGCAGACAGGGCGAGCGCTAGTCTTCTAGTCTTCGTCTGTGTGCCTTCACGTTGTAAACAAAGCATTTGTTACCGTACTAACCCGCCCAACTGCCAATCCTTAGGTGGGCAGAGCTACAGTGCACGCTATCGAGGCACAGGCCCCTAATGGGGCCTCGTCCAACTCGCGCGCTCCTGTCTAGACTCCAATATATGCCCGTTCGCAAGGCCTGGCGGACCCACCGTGGTTGCTCAGTCGCTATGGTGTTAGGCTGCTGAGCACGAGGTCGCGGGATCGAATCCCGGCCACGGCGGCCGCATTTCGATGGGGGCGAAATGCGAAAACACCCGTGTACTTAGATTTAGGTGCACGTTAAAGAACCCCAGGTGGTCGAAATTTCCGGAGTCCCCCACTACGGCGTGCCTCATAATCAGAAAGTGGTTTTGGCACGTAAAACCCCATAATTTCATTTTTTTAAGGCCTGGCGGGGCCCTATTGTGGTCGAGGCCTGTCTTTCGCGTCAGTTTGCCTATGCTTAGGAAGCCGAGGCGCGCCGAGATGCGTTGAAGTAACGGATTAGAGCGTTTTGAAAGCATCGCCCACAGGAATGTTTTTAAAACTCACAGAAGAATGCTACGAATTTGAAGTAGTAACTTAGCGCGAATAAAAACACGGGAACAAGAAAGACGGACAAGGACAAGCGCTTGTCCTTGTCCGTCTTTCTTGTTCCCATGTTTTTATTCGCGCTAAGTTACTACATCAAATATGAACGACCAACTAGCCTAATAATCAACTCTTCTATAATGCTAGGAAATGGAGTAAAAGTTCCATAGTCTCAAGGTGTGCGGCACGAAAGGCAAGAAGGAAACACTGCCTTCAAAATGCAGGCTATAGTTGGATGCTAAGCGTTGCATTTATACTAGCAGCACAAAATTAACTCAAGCGCGCACACAAAAGCACAAGTTACATGGATGGAACGAGTGCTGTGCGCATTCACGTGTTTTCTTTTTTTCTAAATTTTGCGCTGCGGGTATAAATAAAAGCGCTAAGAAAAAAGGGTATTGGAATCTACGTGAAGCAGAGCTTTCGTGATGCTTAATGAAGTGCTATAAATTTGCCTACCCCGCATTTCAATATTCTGCACTTCTGGCGCAGAGGAACATGGCGCTTGATCTCACGCACCCGTGCTACGCAGTGTGACACACGCAGTGATTCTCAGAAAGAGCTCGTTGGCACGACAGAAGTGTACGTGAAGTTACGGCGTAATGGCTGCTGGCCGCTGTGATGGGGCACCCAAGCTCGATCCCACCATCGAGCACGTAATTTAAGCGTAAGCTATGCGGCGACGTAGCAGCACTCAGCATGCCGCGGTGAGGAAAGCCCGAGAAGGTTCGCGAAGGGAGTTGAAAAAAAATATAATGTACACGTAGAGCGCCATACCTACGCACTCCTTGTGGCGCTGCTTTTGCCCATAGTTGTTTTTTTTTTTTCCACCCTTAACGCCATACGCCTTGACAGCTATGCACGAATCAGCCCAATATCGCTTTTCATAGTGTGCTTACTGAGTCCTGTCGTATAGCACACCGCAAGGTCGTCGAAGCTTTTCGCAAGTGGATTGCCTCAAGTGAAAGGTTCATGTCGAGCGGAGAAGATGCAAGTGGCGCCATACTTGAGCTGCTGCGTAGTGCGTCCGGGAGACATGGAGATGTGCTTGAGATGTGGATTCGAAAATTGAAATCTTGACGGCTTTCGCAGTACTTGACTCGGGGTCGCCCTGAGTCTGTCACTTTCTTTCTAAGTGTGACCCATTAACTTGCGTTTAGAATCAAAAAGTGGTTCCATCGGAAAATAGTATTCTTCTTTCGAGAAAATAAAGCTTTCACTTTTATACGACTACGGCCTCTCATTATATATATATGCCCGCCTGTGCACCGAGCCTGTGTTTCTTTTCCGTGAACTCTCTCAAACTTGGAGCAAAAGGTATAACTGTATTTTTATATCGGGAAATGGAGGGAGGGGGAAGGGGGGCGTCTCTGAAATGCGTCGTTCGATCACGTAAAATCAAAAGCGGTTGCTGTTCTCGAATTTGACCTAGTGCATCGCTCGCATAGCCTATTCATAGTCTATAAAGGAGTACATGTCACCTTTCCGATTCTTGTTTTGTTGTTTTAATGAAAGTCTTCGATCTCAACCCTGCACCCCCAAAAGAAATAAATACTGGCAAGCCTCAGAGCGCACCAAAAAATGCTATAACAGCTTTTATACAACTATTTTCAGTTTTGTTTCGCCGGGGGTGCATATGTCGTGACGTCACGAACAGCAAGTAGTCATGCGGGAACAGAACAAACATCACGACGTGTTGGCACTCGCTCCCGCTCGTTCGGTTGTCTGGTACGCAACTATATATATCCAGCCACGCGCCGAGTAGCAACATAACAGAGTATCGAGATTTTTCAGCCCTCCACAGTCGCAGCCATGGTCTCTAGAGGCTTCTACGAAAAAGCAGGTTTGAGGGCAGCAGCCGCTGCTTAACCGTTGGCATCGCAAATCGCATATCGTGCGGAAGCGCACCACTGTGTGCGCGACGACAATGACCGATTTTATAGTGGAGATAACGATGCAGTTATTGTTCAACCAAGCTTTCGCTCTACTCTACTCTAGTGATCTAGTCGCTGTTACCTGTCACCCTCTACCGTATATATATATAGGTTCTCTGACTTGCTGGCACCTAGAGACCAAGACATGCAGTCAACTAGACGTGCAGGGAGATTTCGACGTTTGATTTCATGTTTTCGCTTTTCAAGCGAACTGTTGCCACGATATATATGCACTTTGCTAACGCTGTTGGCGTCGAGTGGCTGTAGCCGGCTATGCTTTTACGGAAAAATTATTGGCAGGACACTCGGAACAGCGGCCATTGATGCGACAGGCCGAAGCACTTCGGTAACAGTATTTTTATCGTAAGTGGTCGGTTTCACTGTGTATAGTACTGAAAACGTTATGGAGGTTTACGTGCAAGAACCACGATTTCATTATGAACCACGCCGCAGTTGGGGAGGGGGGGGGGGGTTCTGAATTAATTTCGACCCCCTGGGAGTCTTTAATCGCGCACCCAAAGCACGGCAGCACGAGCGTTTCTGCATTCCACCCCCATCGGAACGCGGTCATCGCGGTCGCGATCCAACCCGCGACCTTGAGCTTAGCAGCACAATGCCACAATCACTGAGCCACAGCGCCGGGTCCTAGAGCAATATACACCCTGTGCAGTTTGGTCACGCCAAACTCCAAATTTAAGTTATTTACTTTGTTTCGTAGCAGCATTTTCCTGTATAAGTTGTCGGTCCCACACTGCGCCATGCCGGCCTCTCCACCTTCAAAGATTGATTGGTATATACCACAACAGGCACCTCCTACGAGGTCTTCTTCATAGAGCTATCACCTTCCAATAAATTAAATTATGGGGTTTTACGTGCCAAAACCACCTTCTGATTATGAGGCACGCCGTAGTGGAGGACTCCGGAAATGTCGACGACCCGGGGTTCTTTAACGTGCACCTAAATCTAAGTACACGGATGTTTTCGCATTTCGCCCCCATCGAAATGTGACCTTCCAATGGCTTGGGGCGAGGAGTTCGGCCCCGTGATTGTGCATACGCTTGGAATAGTTTTAGTGCGGTCCAAATGTCCTGATGTTCAACATAAACTCCTCCCGTGGTTTTCGACCTTCCACACGACACCGAAAGAATTCCTAGCGCTTGTTTCGGTTACGTCGCCAGTGGACATCGGTGGTTCCTGAGTGCCGGTGTCTCTGACCATCCCAAACACTTCGAGTGCGTTGCGAACTATTGTGCGGCCACGACCCACAAATGGGTCTCGTTGCCGTAACCCCGGCAATCGTGATGGCGAGCAAGATGGCAATCATGATGGCGGGTAAGGCGAGATCATCTCGACTCGATGACCTGTGTCCTTCATAGTAAGTCGGTTTGCACGATTGAGACAGCAGCACCATTCAGCGTTGAGGCCGGCGCGTACATGAGAAGGAAATTATACTTAGAGATCACGACGCGCTTTCTCTCCACTAGTGGAGAGAAAGTGACGGCATCCAAGTGACATCCAAGTTAGCTCACTTGGATGTCACATTTTTACGTACTGTATTTTTCCACTGTGCGTAAACAGATCAACTGGAACAGCAATGCTGTTCTGTTGCGAATTTTGAGCCCCCTATTTTTTGCAAACTGGTGCCAGGCGGAAATATTTTAGCAAACGAGTATACTTTAGGTACTGGCTGACTTCAATTTTACAAGTGCAATACTCAAAAGTCACGGATTAAAAAAGTTAATTACTGAAATTTCGATATTCCTAATCGTATTGGGGATTCATAGCGCAGGTTCTAACGTCTACCACTGTTACAAAGCTTGGTCAGGAAAAGTTTATCATTTTGTCTCGAATCCCACTGCTCTAAGACCGACGTGGTAGAACCAAGGAGTGATCCTTCATGTTCTGCTTTCGTTGAGAATAACCTTTCAACATACTCCGGCTAACGCTTTCATGTCATGTACACCGCTATCGCTCTTCAGTCGTAACACACGTAAACTTGGCACGCTACGGTAAATATTGAAGTCCCGCTTTCGTCACTCTTCCGCATGCCCGTCATGCGCTAGCTTCGGTTACGGGAACTCGGGGCGAGCGGCGGGTCGAGTCAGAAGAGTTGACACAGTCCTACCCGACCTCGTTTATATTGCATCTTGCTGGCGAAGCGAGTCGGTCGAGTCAACCCATCCGCTGAACTCGCCTAGACGCTCCCTCGCCACGACCCACTGTGAACGTGACGACCGCTTTTGGGCCTGACAAGCCTCTGTTTTATGGGGTTCATGTAAGTGTGTGTGCCTACGGGAATATGCATCCATTGTCTGTGACCCTACGTCATATTCGTCATGTTCCAGAGCTTTAAAAGTACTATCTCTCGTGCCACCTTGCTTCTTCTCCTCCACTAACAATCCACTTTGTCAGGCTGAGGCACAGGGCCTCAGGGAACGTCTCCGTGCACTGCTCGCCTCTGGTCGTTGAACTACAAGTGGGCAAGCAAAAACGTCTGCATGGACGGGGCACGAACACGCCTGTGTCGCCGGCCTGGGCCGTTCTCACGGAGTAAAATACCCCAGTCCTCCGGGTTGAAAAGAGGCACGCATGTTCGAAACCCACTGGTCGAGGCACACAATGAACGAATGCCGCAGTTATTAGCCAAGTAGCGGCGACTTGTGAAGGCGCTTCTAACGAATCCCTCTGTTGCCCGTCAGGCATAGTACACGATTACGGGCTACAAGCAAAAGCGTTTTTTTTTTTTTCGATCAGTCAGCACGTATTCTTAACATATAGACCAACTATTTGATCTTGAACTACCCTAAAAGTAGCCGCAGGCAAGAGGATTACAGTTTCTTACTAAAATTACTAGAAGGGGTTCCGGCGCTACCGTCGTTCAGCCACGATGGAGAGAGGATGGTTAGCAGTACATGAAGTTGTCTGGTCTTCGTGACGCTTTAGACGCTTTTGTGGCTTTATTTACTACAGTTTATCTGCATTAATCGGTTTGTATTTCGAAGCAATTCTACATTTCTACGCGTAGAAGGCAACGAGACTCTGAGAAAATGCCTAATCACTGCGAATTGTAGTGTTTACAAAACAATGTTTTGTTTAAAGTGATCAATATGGAAAGCCATAAACCCGCCTGAAGCCAGGAGGACGAAGTTTTGGCAAATACATGTAGTAGCCCTTATTCCTACGCTGGCTGAGTCGCCATGCTTGCAGCACCCGTAGACACGAGCGCCAGAGTTCCCTCTAGTATTTATTCTAGGAAACTTTATGGTCAAAAGGACATACAGGGTATTCCAGAAAACGCGTTCGAAATTCCTTAAAAATAGGGAAGATGCGACAAGTAAGTGACTTCCTCGCGATTGCATTTACCACAGAGGCATAGATTTTCTATTAACGAGAGGTACTAAATAAACCACCAATTATAAAAATTAAACTAACAAACTTTTTAAGCGAGTCAGACGACTGATCCTAATGGTTGGCTTTGAAGCCCGTCATCTGTGAAGTTTATAACCAGTTGCACGCATGCAAAAAGCTATAAGCGATCTCCTTCCAGGATCGCCCAACGGTAAGGTGTAAACTGTGACGTCACTTATGGTCATCTGCTAAGGGCGAGACCGTTGCGCTTAGGAAGTTCAGTTTTGGTTTCCGGGGTGGCATTGACTGAAATTGATTACGCTGCACAAACTAGCCGCGTCCGCTTATCACAACAGGTTATGAACTCCTCGGCTGACAGAGTTCAAATCTTGCGTTACGATGAATTGTCTGACTCTTATGATAAAAAAGATAATTAGTCCAACTTCCATAGCTGCTTGTCTAATTACTAACCCCAGTCATTTTAATATATATGCCTCTGTTGTGCAAGTAATCGAGAGGAAATCACTCAATTGTTGCATCTTGATTATGTGTAGTGTTTAATGGCGCAAAGGCCAGCTATGGCCAAGAGCGCCAGCAATTCTGGCATCTTCGCTATATATTGTTTTTTTTTTACTTCTAACACTTTTTTTAAAGGCTAAGAAGGTTAGTCGAATTACGTCACTGCAGATGAATTACCTGCTAGGGTGGACACCATGTGCAAGAAAGACAAAAGCAATCAACTTACTAATTAAACAAATCGCAATAAATAATTTTACACTTAGCAACTTCACGGTGCATGTTTATATAGGAAAGCTGAAGGGAATTATCACAGAAGTCTAGTTCCGTGTTTCAGCATTCCCAAAAATTGACCGGAACAACTGGCGTCAAAGTATTGATTCAATTTACCTCATCGTGCACGCTGTACCGCGAAACGCAGCCCTCAGTCCAACCGGTATGTGACGTAAAAGCGTAGCGTAAAACGAAGCCTGCTGCGGCTCTTCCCTCTTCCCACGATTTTATTTCGATTAACCCTGCGCACAACTACTGACTGGATGCTTACTCATTTCAAGGGCAGAGGCACCGCATAGCTGAGTTTTATTGTACGCCGCCCTACCACATCACGAAAAAAGGACGTAGCGCGGCGCTGCGACCCGAGCTTCGCTACGCCCGTAATCAGGTAAATTGAGCGAATTAGGTGACGTCAGATATTTCGGTCCACACGGCCGTTCTAGAATGTAGAAACACGTCGCCAGACTTTGATGACAATTCCATTCAACATTGAATATAAACACATGCCGTAACGTTGGCCATATACGAAGTTAATTAATGTAATTAGTTTAATTCAAGGAATATAGCTATAGCTTATCTTGCAAATGATATCCGCGTGGAAAGATAATTGTTCTGTAGTGTGTGAATGGAGTAACTCTTGTACCCTTCTTTTTTTCAAAAAAATTTACCGCCCTTCCACTACTGTGAAGAGGGGTGCAAGCGAAGCTCGGGATCCGTGGCTCTTCGTTGTAACGCCTCGGCTTCTGCTCTCTCACGACGAGGTTGGCCAGTCGACGACGAGCCCTTTTTCGAGCGAGTTCCCGACGGCGTTCATCAAACGCCACCTGTTCTTCGGTCGAACACACGACGCGCGGCCCGCTTCCGCTGCCGTTCCTTCAACGCAGCCTGCTCTTCGGCAGAACGAACGAAACGCAGCCGCCCCATCTGACTGCAGGGCCTGAACTGGCGGGAAACAGCGGGCGTGAGCCGAGCGAACACGCGATCACACCCTTTCCCTCCTCCGGAAGGAGGGGACGCCTGTAAGTGGCTCGCGCCTTGAGCTTCGTCGACTTCTTCATGCATATAAAAGCTCGCTTGAAAAGGCGCTCACGATGAACTGACAGTGACTGAATGGGTTGTGGTGGTCCCGCAATCGGGAGGTCGGTGGTTTCAATCTGCAGCCCCACAAGCAGGTTTTCATTTCCGCGCGGCTTGGGTCTCTTCGTACGGCAACACCGACGCCCACACGAGTGAGGCAATACAAGCCTCATTGAAAAAAGAACGCTTGGAATAGAAAATTGAAACTCCATTCAACCCTGCGAAAGTGGTCGGCCAGCGAAACTATGTTCGGTGGCACGGCGGTACGACTGCACAAAGTTAGACGGAAAGGTTTTGCACCCGTGCTACGAGAAAAATCGCGCCACGTGTCGTTCCTCGCATCGTATTCCGTTGATTTCGGAGAGATCGTTGTGGAACTATAGTCGGTCGCACACCCGGCAGCTCGATCCAAAGTGGCGATCCGAAAAGTGTCTCCGAAACCTCGCTTTCGCACCAACGAAGTCGTTGTTATGGGCATCGGTGGCATCGTCGCCGTCTCTTGCGCTCGCCGTCGCACCACGCATTCTTGCCGGGCGGCCGGATCGGCCCGACGGTTGCATTCGGCGGCGCGGGCGCGTTCTTGTTCTCTCACCGCTGGGTCGGCGGCGCAACGTTGACGGTCACATTCCCGCCTCTGCCCTCGGCGTCGTTCCTTGTACTACATTCGCTCTTCCTCGACCATACAAACCACTCGCGGCCGCCCCAAGACGACGTCGAAGTGAAAACGATGCTCTATCCTTTCATATATCCACTACGTCACAGACACGTGGTATCAGACACAGGTGGCGGCTACAACCGCGCTTCTACGCGGGAGCGCTCTCTGTCCTTTTGTGGT
Source organism: Dermacentor andersoni (assembly GCF_023375885.2). Taxonomy (NCBI): domain Eukaryota; kingdom Metazoa; phylum Arthropoda; class Arachnida; order Ixodida; family Ixodidae; genus Dermacentor; species Dermacentor andersoni. The sequence goes on along the minus strand of NC_092814.1, from coordinate 374,492,768 downwards.
TCCACGTTGGAGCCGGCTACGTCACAGACACGTGGTTTCAGACAGAAAAAAAAATAAATTATTGGGTTTTAAGTGCCGAAACCACGACCTGATTATGAGGCACGCCGTAGTGGGAGACTTCAGAAATTTGGACCACCTGACATTCTTTAACGTGAAGCTAAATCTAAGTGCACGGATGTTTTCACATTTCACCCCCCTCGAAACGCGGCCGCCGTGGCCGGGATTTGTTTCAGGCACAGGTGGTCGCTAAAACCGCGCTTCGATGCGAAATAAACGGACGTTCTCCTTGTTTTTTTCGCGTCCTTACTCTCGGTTTTGGGCTCATTCTCTCGCCTTGTGGAGGAGGGGTTTCTGCTCGCTAACAAACGGTTTGCCCTAGCCAAAGACAGCTTCGCTGTAAAAAAATAAGGCGAAAATAACATTACGAAATGTTGAAGCATTTTCTGAAACACCCGGCATGCGCTTTGCAAAACTACGTTCAGTGCGCGCGTACCGTCCTCGGCGTGGCTACCGACGGTGCCCCTGGGCGCTCTATATACCGGCTGTCGCACGCTGGCCCTGAGCCCGAAGGACCCGCTTGGGGGATCTGCTGCTGCAATAGAGGAACATAATGCACACTGTTACGCAAAGCAACTGACGAATCTGAAGGCACGAAGAAAATTAAGCGGGACGTGGCTGCTATTGGTAATGTGAAGGCGACTTATAGGCGTCGCCGTGGTGCACCAATAAGCTAGTGCGCGAATGGCGCGCTGAAACATTGTAACGGCAGCGTGAACGACGGCGCAAAGCTAGGCGGACGAGAGAGATGATGGCTGTAAAGTGGAGCTTGTATCGTATGTGTGGCCGCCCTAGCTTTGTGCCGTATGTTTAATTGTCATTACATTGTTTAACTTGCACCAATTAGCTCAAGTCTGTGCACTCGAGCAGCACTTAGGATCAGCGAAATAGTGACCAGTGAGTGAGTGAGAATGGAGTTAGTTTGGCGTGAACGTGTGATAAAAAAGGCGCCATGCACTTTAGTTTTTTGTTGTTAAGTGCTTTGGCATACAGTGTGCCATCGATATCTCCACCAGCAGCTCGCATGAAGACGTCCCCCTAGTGAGCAGCGTAAAAAATGATCGCTTTCGAGTGCAATAAGTTCATTCAATCACTAGGATCCGAATGTTGATGTGTGCCTTGTTCCCGCGACGCAACATTAAGTTCGATCGAAGTGAGCTTCGACATCGGTGGGCAGGCGCCACTCGGCAAATATAAGTTTCGCGTTTCGTTTGGAGCAGATACATGGATTAGCCTTAATGTAAGTATAGTGTATCTAAACCACTCGGTTCACTCGCTGGTTCTCCAGTATACTACCACAAGACCTTCGAAAGTTATGTCAGCATGTACGCACTGCGTAGAGCTCTACACACTTGTTGATCACCGTTCGGTTAATCGACATGAGTAGAGAAGAGCACTCACCCTGCTTTTCGAAGCTCGCTGCCGCTCAACAGAAGGGGAGTACTCTTTATAAGGCGAGTACTGCTGCTCATAGTCACTGAAGCGGGGGCCCTATTCAAGGCAAAAAAAAAGCATTTCTCTGTTATCTCTGCACAGGTGGGACACTGTTCTGCCATTGTTCCTCAATGTTGGCTTTTTCAGCCAATTAGAGAAGCCGTAGCAGCACTACAGTTCAATAGAAGCGGACGTGGTGGCGAATTCAGCAACCTAGTGTAATTAGCATACTGAATAGCACATCATCATCATCACCCTATTTATATCCACTGCCGGACGAAGGCCTCTCCCTGCGATCTCCAATTACCCCTGTCCTGCGCCAATTGATTCCAACTAGCACCCGCAAATTTCCTAATTTCGTCGCACCACCTAGCGTCCTCTAGCGTCCTCTACTGCGCTTCCCATTCTGTCACCCTACGGTTATCCAACGGTTATCTAATCTGCGCATTACATGACTTGCCCAGCGCCATTTTTTTTCTCATAATGTCAATTAGAATATCGTCTATACCCGTTTCCTCTCTGATCCAAACCACTCTCATTCTGTCTCTTAAAGTTATGCCTAGCATTCTTCGTTCCATCGCTCTCTGCGCGGTCCTTAACTTCTTCTCAAGCTTCTTTGTCAGCTTCCAAGTATCTCCCCCATATGTCAACACTGGTAAAATTCACTGATTATACACCGTTCTTTTCAATGACAATGGTAAGCTTCCAGTCAGGAGCTGACAATCTCTGCCGTAGACGATCCAACCCATTTATATTTTTATATGAATTTCCTTCTCATGATCAGGGTTCCCTGTGATTAATTGACCTAGTTAAACGTAATCCTTCACAGACTCTACAGGCTGACTTGCAATGCTGAACTCTTGTTCCCTTGCTCGGTTATTCATCATTATCTTTATCTTTTGCAAATTAGCGTTCAACCCTACTCTTACACTCTCCCTGTTCAGGCCCTCAATCATTTGTTGTAACTCGTCTGCAATGTTGCTGAATAAAACAATGTCAACGACAAACCGAAGGTTGCTGAGGTATTCGATCGCCGTCGATGCTTACTCCTAAACCTTTGCAGTTTAATAGATTGAATACTTCTTCCAAGCACGCAGTGAACAGCAGTGGAGAGATTGTGTCTCCTTCTCTGACCCCTTTATTTATAGGTATCTTCCTACTTTTTCTTCGCAGAATTAAGGTGGCTGTGGAATCTCTGTAGATATTTTCCAGGATATTTACGTAAGCGGTCTGTACTCCTTGATTACGCAATGCCTCTATGACTGCTGGTATCTCTACTGAACCAAATGGTTTTCGTAATTTATAAAAGCCATATAGATAGGCTTATTGTACTCTTTGGATTTGTCCATAACCTGATTAATGATGTGATCCATTGTAGAGTATCCCTTCCTGAAGCCAGCCTGTTTTTTTTTGTTAATTTATTTATTTACTCTCATACCCACAGCGCCATTTAGGCATTACAGTGGTGAGGGGGGGGGTTACATACATCAATGTAAACAGCTTATGGCATACAATAAACAGCATTAAAAAACCCGCAAGGGGACAAAAATAGTACATCAGGATATCAATGTACCGCACTTGGTTGACTAAAGTCCAGTGTTGCCCTTATTCTATTCGAGATTATTTTGGTAAATATATTATTTAATAGTGGCAGTAAGCTATTGGGCCTATAATTTTTCAGTTCCTTAACGTCTCCCTTTTTGTATATTTGCCTAATGTTTGCATTCTTCCAGTTTCATAGGACCATTGCAGTCCATAGACACTTGGTATAGAGACATGACATGACAAGAACTTTATTTGAGTCCACTTGGTATAGAGAGCCGCCAGTTTTTCTAGCATTATGTCTCCTCCATCTTTGATTAAATCGACTATTATTCCATCTTCTCCTGCCGCTTTTCCCCATTTCATGTCTTGCAAGGCCCTTCTAACCTCATATCTAGTTATAGGAGGAGTTTCTGTATCCTGTTCATTATTGTTTCGAATGGAGAACTCTCGAGTCCTCTGGGTACTGTACAGTGCAGTATAGAATTTTTCCGCTGCTTTTATTATGGCTTCGAGACTGCTGATGATATTACCCTGCTTATCCTTCAGTACGTGCATCTTGGTTTGTCCTATGCGAAGTTTCCTTCTCACTGATTTATGGTTGCGTCCATTTTTACGGCTTCTTCAGTCTTTCTCAGGTTATAATTTAGTGTATCACTTATTTTCGCCTCGTTGATCAATTTTGACAGTTCCACGAATTCTATCTTATCTCTTGAGTTGAGCACTTTCATTCTTTGTCGATTTTTTATTCGGTCCTTTGTTACTTGGGACAGCTTGCCTGCTGATTGCCTTGGTGCCTTGCCTCCCACTTCAATTACTGCCTCTGAAGCCAGCCTCGTTATGGTTTCATTCATTACCTCTATGTCATCATCATGATCATCATCATCATCATCTCTCTGTTCTAAGGCTGCATATTTGTTTGCCTGAAAACAGTGAAGAAGAAACTAGGAATAGACGAGAATCAGATGTATGCGTTAAGAGACAAAGGCGGCAATATTAATACTAATATGGATAAGATAGTTCAAGTGGCTGAGGAGTTCTACAGAGATTTCTACAGTACCAGTGGCACCTACGACGATAATGGAGCAGGGAATACCCTAGAGGAATTTTATGATCCCACAAGTAACGCCGGAAGAAGTAAAGAAAGTTTTGGGAGCTATACAAAGGGGGAAGGTAGCTGGGGAGGATCAGGTAACAGCAGATTTGTTGAAGGATGGCGGGCAGATTGTTCTAGAGAAACTGGCCACCCTGTATACGCAATGCCTCAGGACCTCGAGCGTACCGGAATCTTGGAAGAACGCTAACATAATCCTAATCCATAAGAAAGAGGACGCCAAAGACTCGAAAAATTGTAGACCGATCAGCTTACTGTCCGTTGCCCTCAAAGTATTTACCAAGATAACCGCAAATAGAATCAGGAACACCTTAGACTTCTGTCAACCAAAGGACCAGGCAGGATTCCGTAAAGGCTACTCAACAATAGACCATATTCACACTATCAATCAGGTGATAGCGAAATGTACGGAATATAACCAACCCGTATATATAGATTTCATTGATTACGAGAAAGCGTTTGATTCAGTCGAAACCTCAGCACTCATGGAGACAATACGGAATCAGGGTGTAGACGAGCCGTATGTAAAAATACTGAAAGATGTCTATAGCGGCTCCACAGCCACCGTAGTCCGCCACAAAGAAAGCAACAAAATCCCAATAAAGAAAGCGGTCAGGCTGGGAGATAAGATCTCTCCAATGCTATTCAAAGCATGTTTATAGGAGGTATTCGGAGACCTGGATTGAGAAGAATTCGGGATAAGAGTTAATGGAGAATATCTTAGTAACTTGCGATTTGCTGATGATATTGCCTTGCTTAGTAACTCAGCAGACCAATTGCAATGCATGCTCACTGACCTGGAGAGGCAAAGCAGAAGGGTGAGTCTAAAAATTAATCTGCAGAAAACTAAAGTAATGTTTAACAGTCTCGGAAGAGAACAGTAGTTTACCATAGGTATCGAGGCCTTTGAAGTGGTAAGGTAATACATGTACTTACGGCAGGTAGTGAGCGCGGATCCGCATCATGAGACTGAAACAATCAGAAGAATAAGAATGGGTTGGGGTGCGTTTGGTAGGCATTCTCAGATCATGAACAGAAGGTTGTCATTATCCCTCAAAAGAAAAGTGTATAACAGCTGTGTCTTACCAGTACTCACGTAGGGGCCAGAAACCTGGAGGCTTACGAAAAGGGTTCTACCTAAACTGAGGATGACGCAGCGAGCTATGGAAAGAAGAGCGATGGCTGTAACGTTAAGGGGGGATAAGAAGAGAGCAGATCGGGTAAGAGAACGCGAGTTTCAGCGCTAATTCAACATCTTCACAAAACTGATCTACTTCCTCATCGTCGTGACTGGATGTTGGAGCATAGGTTTGCACTACCTTTAATCTATACCTCTTATCAAATTTGATTACGACTACTGCTACCCTCTCATTAATGCTGTACAATTCGTCAATGTTGTCCGCTGCGTCCTTATGGATTAGGAATCCTACTCCGTATTGCTTCTTATCAGCGAGACCTCTATAGCAGACGTTATGGCCGTTATTTAGCAATGTATAAGCCTCACCAGTTCTAATCTCACTAAGGCCGATAATATCCCAAACAACGTCCGATAGTTCCTCAAAGAGTCCTGCTCAGCTAGCCTGTCCGGACCCATAGATTGTTAGCACCCTCTGCTGCGTTACAAGTCTGACCGCCGCCTTGGTCAGGTGCTCCGCAGCTGCTGGGGACTGAGGGCCATGGGTTAATTGTAGATATCATCAGGGAGGTTGTGGCCTAATACTGCACCAGGGAGGCCAATTCCTGTTCTGGTGAGGGAGTGTCTTTGTTCAAGCTGAGTGGGCCTTCCTAATTTGGTTGTACCTGAATTTGTATAGCCCCACTCGCTCTCGGCATCTTTCGCCGGTGTCAGGCGTCACTCCAAGCCTGCAGGCGTAGTGCACTGGAGAATGTGAAATTCAGATACACCATCGTGTATCTAAAATAGCACAACGAGAGATTAGCACAACGAGAGATCATGTACTTTGTTCATCCGGTCATACGTGCCCTTTGCGCAAAATCATGGTCCACTTCGATTCCAACAGTTAAAGGGTAACTCCGGCGTTTTTTAAACCATGTCAGGATAATGACATTTTCAAATGGCATTGACAGCCTTCTCACAGGTAAGTACATACCCTTCAATAATTTGAATGGGCTCGGCAGCAGCAAACCAGGCGGAATGCCGAGCAACCCTTTCTGCTTTCTACCACAGGTTAGCGATTAAACATTAGGTTACTCCTTCCTCAGTAATGACCGGTTTTTATTGCTGCTGACTTGCCCACTGTTTGCTAAACGTACGTTTATGTGCTTTCCTGCTTTTGCCAAATATATGTTGGTATGTGGTGATATATTGAGTCTAACCCTGTTCTGACTCAAAAATAATTGTTGATGCAGCTGTTAGCCGGCCAAAATAAAATCTGTGCTACCGTGGATAATGTTCAAGTCAACCAAAAAGAAAGAGGGAAAAAAAGCACTACCTTAACTGAAAGAATGGACGAGATCGTGCAGCAGCTTTCCGGCATTAATAAATTAGCAATTCAAGTAAATGATGTGGAAAAATTTATTTCAAATCAAAAAGGTACGTTAGCTTCGGACATTAAAAAAAGTAGATGACTTCTTACGCGTGGAATGACGAGAAAAGCCATTGTTATCTATGAAATTAAGAGTCCCATAAATCACCAATAACACGACCGTGCCCGTTATTACGAATGATAACCACAAACTGCAGAAGCGTATTAAACAAAATCGCTTGACTGAAAGGTTTATTTTCTGACGATATGGATATTCTATTTCTAACCGAAACATGGTTGTATGATTTAGTCTTCGATAGTAAATTTGTGCCAGCTGGTTTCGATGTATTCTGGAAAAATCGCAGAGCTAGAAGAGAAGTTCTCATTCTTTTTAAAGATTATTTGAACCTTATTAAAATGCCTGATCTGCCTAATGTCGAATCCCTTTTCTGTAAAGCTTAACGCCGTAATATTAAGTACATTATTGGTGTTGTTTACAGGCCACCCTTCGCTGAACCTACCGATCTTGTTGAATACCAAAAGTATATGAAAATTCACGTAAAACAAGGGGATCGGATTATTTTATCTGGTGACGTCAACGTACCAAACATTGACTGGAACTCATTGACAGTTAAGAAGCAAAACGAGAGAGCTGGCGAAGCAATTATTCACGTGGTATTTTCCTACGACCTATTAAAATGGATTACTTCACTAGGATACAAAGCCATACTGTATCCAGTGGCGTAGCCAGAAATTTCGTTCGTGGGGGGGGGGGGGGGGGGGGCTCTGGTGCTCGTATGTAAATTCATGTAGAAAATGAATTCGTTTTTCTCGGCACCCCTTGCACCAAATTTGATGAGGTTTGTTGCATTAAAAAAGAAAAGCTTGAATTCTTCTGATTTCTGGTTTCGAAGTTTTCATTTAGGTTGCCAATTCTTTATTAAAAATTGTCAAAAATCGCAAATTTCCAGGAAACGAAGCTATCACGTTTAATACTCTGTAACTCAACAATGAAAAATAATATCATAATTCTGTCAATTGCATCTAATAGTACATCTACAGCGGACAAAGCTGATATGTCACACATGAATCTAAAAAAATTTAGTATTATGGAAATACTGCTTTTGCAGAACCCTTGTACACCCCTTAACCAAGTTACGTAAGGTACAAATTGACATCCCAAATTTGTCCGGTTTGACTCTTATAATAGATGTCGCTCACAGAACCGCGATATCTGTTCTTGATGCAGAGCTATTAGTTTGTAAACGTCGTGCTTGTATTTCTTTCGCACTTTCGAATATTTCAAAATATTCAAAACAAAATTCAAACCCTAAATCAAAATTCCGCTTCCAACAGATACTAGAATTTAACTTTCGCTCTAAAACGCTACAAATTCCATTAAAAGCGATTTAGCGGTTATCTCAGAAAAGCATTTCTGCGTTTTACATGTATTTGAATAGGCCGCGTCGGAGTTGGGCCCGAGTTAAAACTTCCTCTTAAACAATTTGTCGAGGGATCAAATACATGAATAATAACTGCGTTGCCCTTGCCAAAGATGCTGCAATCGAATTCTTGCACGCTACGCACTGTCAAAACATGTATTTTTTGATTAGAAGATATTCTCGTATGTACCAAAAATTCTGCCCAAAATAATTGATATCAATGCTTCCGTGTTTTGGTCTATTTAATAAGTAAAGAAAATATCACACGAACTTTAGAACTATATCAGTTCGAAACCAGCAAAGCAGTACATGCCACTGATAGGAAAAATGTAAAGGCCATGAAGTGAACATGTTGAGGACAAATATGTTAATGAGACTTTGTCAACCAAGAACCTTGTTTACATTTTTGTACATATGCAACAGCCAGTGAAAAACCTCAATGACGCTGTCATTTATTTCAATGTATTATTCAGGAGCAGCTGTCACCACTCGTGTATCGTGAGTAATTGCCCCAAAATTGTTGTCCCAACAGAGAGCACGTATACAAAGCCGATCTGCAAAATATACGAGGGCGGGTGAAATGAAAGTGAGCCAATGCGTATATATGACAAACGGGGCACTTTATTTAAAAGTAGTCTCCATGAGCATTTAGACATTTCTCCCATTGACTAACGAGTCGCGTGATTCCCGTCTCATAAAACTCCTTGGGTTGCTGCTTCAAAAATTCTGTAACTGACTTTTCACGTCATCGTCCGACAGGAATCTAGTTCCCTTCAGCTGTTCTTTCATTTGTCCCAAAATGTGGAAGTCCCAAGGCGACAGGTCTCAGCTGTATAGCGGATGTTGCAGCGTTTCCCATTTGAACTTTGCCAGTTTTGTATTAACCACATCAGCGACGTGGGGACGGGCATTGACGTGGAACAATTGAAAAATAAATTATGGGGTTTTACGTGCCAAAACCAATTTCTGATTATGAGGCATGCCGTAGTGGAAGACTCCGGAAATTTCGACCACCTGTGGTTCTTTAACATGCACCTAAATCTAAGTACACTGGTGTTTTCGCATTTCGCCCCCATCGAAATGCGGCCGCCGTGGCCGGGATTCGATCCCGCGACCTCGTGCTCAGCAGCCCAACACCATAGCCAGGTCGTGGAACAAGATGACCCCATTCGTCAGTTTTCCACGTCGTTTCTTCTTGATTGCGACACGCAGCCGATCCAGCGTTTCACAATATCGGAAACGATTGATAGTATCTCCGGGTTTAGCAAATTCTATCAGTAATGGCCCCTGACGACAGAGAAAAAGAAAGCCAAAAACACCTTCCCGCCGGAAACGACGGCCTTTGCTTTCTTTGCGGGTGGGGAACTCGAATGTTTCCACTGTAAGCTTTGCCGTGGTGTTTCAGGGTCGTAGTAGTGGCACCATGGTTCGTACCCGATCACAGTTGCAGACAAGAAGTCGTCACCTTCATTGTGATACCGGATGAGATGAGTCAAGGCAGCGCAGAACCGCTCCGTCTTCTGGCGGTGGTTAAAAATCTTATCCATCCATTGCGCACACAAGAGCCGATAACCGAGATGTTCATGAATTATGGCGTGAACCGAACCGCGACTGATGGTCATATGCTCTGCCAGTTCATCGATGCTTATCCTCCGCTCTTGTCTCATCACCTCATCAACATTTGCAGTTTTGTTAAGGGTGATTTCACGTTGGCTTTAGTCCCGTCTTGGGTCGTCTTTGCAACTTTCACGTCCTTTTTCAACCGTTTGCTCCAATGCTTCACAGTGGTCAATGAAATTGCAATGTTCAACGTACACGGCAGCCATACGGCGAATAATTTCCTTTTGGGAAACACCTTCAGCTGTCAAAACATTCACGGCACCCCGCTGCTCAACTTCTGAAGTGTCCATTACGTCACGCAACCGTGTTCAATCCAGTGTATGAGAGCATTAAATAACATTTACCCTCACATCTGCGTGTCACTGTTGTAAATGAAAGATGCCTGTGTGCTACGCGCATGCCTCGCAGATAATGAACCGAACCATTATGGCACGGGGCGGGTAGGCTCACTTTCATTTAACTCGCCCTCGTTCATTAGAAACGCGAAGTTACAATAGAATATACAAATGCTTCATAAAGGGCAAAAAAGTGTCACTGGAAAGAAAGTTCCCTGCACGTATACAGAAAACCTCGCAACAAGATATGTAAGTATACATGTAAGTCTCCAATAAATTTACGTATCTAAGAATAAGTCACTATATAATGCGTCAGACAAGGCAAATAAACATGCTGCGCAATCACGGATTCACAGAATCCTAGACCCCCCCCCCCCCCTCATTCCATCGACTACCCCCGATGTATCGCGCGCGACGGAAAGCGGCGAGCTTGCTCCCCGCTTTTCTCATTTGCGCACACAAGACTGAGCCACCATCGTGGGCTTACCCATTTCCCCCTCCCGTATGCTTTCACTCGCACATACAGCATGCGGCACGCGGTCACGAAGTTATCACCCTTGGACTTCATACGAAACATGAGAGTGACGGCGACAGAAGGAATGCGCCTGAAGTGTCCATATAATTACTATCACACCAATATAATAAGAGTATCTGGCAAATGAAATGTCCCGTGGCCGATTACTTTCCGCAAAAGAAGTAACAAAATCTAACTTTCACCGTGCAACAACTTGCTGCTCTGCAACAATGTATTTTTTTTTTCTTTTTGTGGGGCGGGGGCAGCGAAATGAAAAAGAAACGCAAGGAAAGCATGTTGGCCATAATCGAATGCCTACACTGGGCACCTAATGTGGCTACCGAATGAATATAGAAGAAAATGTGAGACGCTTGGTCCACCGAGAACCATACGCATGGTGCTCTGTATCCTACACCGGCAAGACAAGACTTTCCGGAGAGGTTGCGCTCAAGCGAACGCGGTGCAATCCGTCGAGTCCTCACAGTGATGGCGCTGAGCGACCATTGTTTCTTTTTCTCGTCTGCTAGCCAGAAGGTGTCCAAAACTCTGCCAGGCGAAAATGCACTCAGCCAGAAAAACCAAACGCGCTCCACAGTGCCCCGCGTGGTGATCGGGGCAACACGAGAAAAACGCATGCGCTCTGGCTGGCTCTGGCAGCCCGTGGGTATAGGGTAGCGAGAATGAAAAAAATGAAGAGGCTCAATGTGTCCTCGCGAATAAAAGTCAAAGTAGAAAAGAAATCAATAAGACTGTAGTTACCCTGGCTGGCTTCAGTGTCTTGACATGGATGCTTTGGCATAAGTGAAAAAAAAATGTTGATATTTTTTATGGGACATGACGGCACAAATGAACCACCACAACGCTTCGTCTCATTGGACCTCGCTGCGTGCTTTGTCGACTTGCCTGATAGTGTGTTTATTTGGCTTGTCTCGTTGTATGTTCCGATCTAAGACTTTAGAAAAGTCAATGCGCAGTTGGTGTCAAATGTTTATAACATCAAACCCACAAACCTCCGAAACTGAATATCTAGAGCACAACTTAGGAAATGTCAATGCACCTTTCACTTCAAAAGTTTATGAGAACTTTATACCCATAAAGTTTCGGCATTGACATCCACGCGATCCGTAGATTCCGCGGCCTCCGCCCGTTCGCCATCAAAACGGCCTTAAAACTTTGTGCTCGGATGGGGCTGCTTGCGTTGTATGACTCCCGGTGCATGGGCGTTGCCGCGAAATCCAGCCCGAGCTCACAATGTTTGCGGGGAAATATCTTTTCGAGCATGAAAAAGACATTCTAGACAAAATTCAGAATGATTTCTGGCGCCGGGGGTTGCTTTGGTCGACGGTCCATCTACAGCACGAAAAAATTTCGGGGGGGGGGGGAGCTGAAGCCCTATTAGCCCACCCCCTGGCTACGCCCCTGACCGCCGACCATATCGCGTGTCCACGGCAGAGCGGCAAGTTATTCAACGGGAAGTAAACAACATGCTCGCCAGAGGTATTGTTGAGCCCTCGTCGAGTCCTTGGGCGTCGCCGATAGTGCTCGTCAAAAATACAGATGCCTCGTGGCGTTTCTGCGTTGATTACCGCCACCTCAACCGAATTACTAAAAATGACGTTCGCCCTTTATCACGAATTGACGTTCTTGATTGTCTTCACGGTACCAAATACTTATCGTCCATCGACCTTCGATCTGGTTATTGGCAGATTTCCGTCGATGAGCAAGACCAAGAAAAGATCGCCTTCGTCACTCCATGTGGCCTCTACCAATTCAAGGTTATGCCGTTCGGTTTATGCAATGCCCCCGCTACGTTCGAACGGATGATCAACTCTCTGCTTCAAGGTTTCAAATGGTCAACTTGCCTTTGTTACCTCGACGACCTCCTTGTGTTTTCTCCTACATTTGAGACGCACCTTGAGCGCATCGCAGCTATCCTTGACGTCTTCCGCAAGGCTGGGCTCCAATTAAACTCATCGAAGTGCCACTTCGGGCGCCCACAGATTACAGTGCTAGGCCATCTCGTCGATGCTTCCGGAGTACAACCCGACCCGGAGAAGGTTCGAGCAGTAACGGCTTTTCCTGTACCTCAGTCTGTCAAAGACATCCGGAGTTTTGTGGGGCTCTGTTCTTATTTCCGACGGTTCAGGAAAGATTTCGCAGCAATCGCTCGACCACTCACTGAACTTCTGAAGAAAGACGTGCCTTTCCCGTGGGGTTCCCCTCAGGCTGCCCCACTTGCACGATCACGATTCTCACCAAACCAACGGTCTTGGCCCACTTTGACCCGTCCGCACCTACAGAAGTCCGAACCGAGGCCAGTGGTTATGGGATCGGCGCCGTCTTATCGCGACGCCAACACGGACACGACCGCGTTATAGCCTACGCTAGCCGGCTCCTGACAACTGCAGAGCGCAACTATTCTATTACCGAGCAGGAATGTCTTGCCCTCGTCTGGGCCGTTTCAAAGTTTCGCCCATACTTATATGGCAATCCCTTCTCAGTAATCACAGACCATCATGTGCTCTATTGCCTTTCGTCGCTCAAGGATTCTACTGGTCGGCTCAGTCGTTAGGCCCTCCGACTACAAGAATATCCCTACACAGTGACTTGCAAGTCAGGACGCCAACACCAGGACGCAGATTGCCTCTCTCACTACCCAGTCAAAGACGCAACCTCTACGTCTTATACTGACACCGACGCCTGGGTTCTCTGTTTTTCCACTGCTTCATGTCGCTGACGAGCCGTCCTTGCGTGTCATCATTGACCGCCTGGAATCGTCACTTGCCGACTATTTCCTTCGCTTATTCACACTTGAAGATGGCGTACTCTACCGCCACAACATTCACCCCGATGGCCCTGCATTACTCCTTGTGATCCCTAAACACTTTCGCTCGGCTGTTCTCCACGAACTGCACGACCTCCCCACTGCCGGTCATCTGGGTGTGTCATGTATACCTACGACCGGATCCGCCGACGCTTCTTTGGCCAGGGCTTGCTCGCTCCGTTCGAAGATGAGTAGCTGCGTGTGAGAAGTTCCAACGACGCAACACACCATCGACACTCCCTGCGGGGTACCTTCAACCACTCGACATTCCCCCGTAACCATTCTTTCGGGTTGGTTTGGACTTCCTTCGCCCTTTTCCTCTTTCTATCTCTGGAAACAGGTGGATCGCTGTGGCCACGGATTACGCCACGTGCTATGCCATCAGCCGAGCGCTTCCTACAAGCTGCGCCACAGATGTCACCAATTTTCTCCTACGCGACGTGATTTTATTACATGGAGCTCCGCGACAACTTCTCACAGACCGTGGCCGGACATTCCTATCAAAAGTTATCGCGGACATCCTGCAGCCCTGTGCCACGAGGCACAAGCTATCCACGTCATACCATCCGCAAAAAAATGTCCTCACGGAGCGTCTCAATCGCACTCTCACAGACACGCTCGCGAAATATGTCTCTTCAAACCACACTGACTGGAACCTCGCTCTACCCTTTGTCACATTTGCTTATAATTCCTGGCGCCACGACACAGCTGGTTCTTCCCCATTTTTGCTTCTGTTCGGCCGAGAACCAGCACTGCCCCTCGACACAAACCTCCCTGTTCACGCGGCGCCGACCAGTGAATCTTCACTTGACGCCATCGCCCGCAGTGCCCACGTGGGCAAGGGAAACTGCCCGTGACCGCCTTCTGAAATCTCAAGAGAGTAAAAGGCGTTTGTACGACCGGCGACACCGAGACGTGCACTTCCCGTCTGGTTCTTTGGTGCTTCTATGGTCTCCGTCCTGTCAGGTCGGCCTATCAGAAAACTGCTGTCTCGTTACACAGGCCCATACCGAGTGCTTCGTACCGTCACTCCCGTCACCTACGAGATCGCCCCTGACGCCCCACATGCTTCCAAGTCAAGTGATATCGTGCACTTTACACAACTGAAGCAGTATAATTCCCTCCTAGTGATGACATTTAGACGCTCCAGGACGTCGCTTCTGCCGCCGGGGGATTATGCTACACACGTTTGATATTTGATTGTTTGACCGTGGCGCGTGGGCACCATCACTCGAAAAAAAGAGGAGGAAGAACGAACTGGGCTCGCGCTGTGAAACTAAGCGGTCAGCGCTGCAACCGCTGTTGTAAATATAACCTGTAAATAGTTCCTCGTCTTAATGACTCGTCCTTCGTGTAACCCTATTATACAGCCTTATGTCCTACCTAGGTTGAAAAATTTTTAAAAATGAAAGAAAAAAACCCACAATCAATTCCCATAGCCAAATTTTCTGACCCCCTATTGTGAACGTTGTTTTTGCACGCCGCGGCTGTTTGTCGTTTCCCTACATTTCTTCCACCAGTCTTCCCATCGCCTCTCACTAATATCTACTGTGGACACATAGAAATGAATGGATGGATGTTATGAGCATCCCCTTTGGAAGGGAGCGGTGAGTTGCGCCACCAAGCTCTTGCTATTATACAGCCTAATGTCCTACCTAAATTAAAAAAGAAAAGGAAAAAACCCACGATGAATTCCCATAACAAAATTTTCTGACTCCCTATTGTGAACTTTGTTTCTGTGCATCTCCGTTCTTTCTTTTTTTTTTTTTGTCGTTTCCCTAGTTTTCTTCCACCAATCTTCCTATCGCCTCCTACTAATCTCTAGTTCGGACATATTTACTTTCCCCCTGATCTCGCTGAACGCTGGGCTTGAAGAAAGCCAGTGGTGCCTAAATCGACCGCTTGGCAGATATCTTTACATGCTAATAAAACATGCTCCATCGTTTCCCTAGCCTTACCGCAGCAAGCACTAGTTATTCTTCCTTCTTAAATCTCGCTTTATAAGTACGTGTTCAAAGGTATCCTCATCTCTCTTCGTGAAGTAATGAGCTTCCTTTTGAGTTATCATAAATTGTTTATTTCCTAATTTCGTTTTTCTTCTTAAGTAGTTACTCATGACCGGTTTTTTTTCCATTGCCGCCACTCATGACATTATTTCAGCCTCTGACTTTCGGCTTGACGTTCTTTGTTGCTGTGTTGCCCACCCTACAGGCCGCATACTTGCTGGTAAGTTTCCTAGTTCTTTTCCTCCACTGTGAATCAATGTTTTTCCTGTACAGATACCTCAACACTCTCCAAGCCCATTCACTTTCTTCCATATTCCTCAGTTGTTCTTCATACTCAATTTTACTGCGAGCTTCCCTCACTTCAAAACTAGTCCAGCCCATACCACCCTGCACAGCTTCATTTGTAGTCTTCCCGTGAGCGCCCAATGCTAGGCGACCCACTGACCTTTGTTTCCCGTCGAGTCCTGATTGTAGCCCTGATTCAAAGCAAACAACCACATTTCCAAAGGTAAGTCCTGGAACCATTACACCTTTCCATATACCTCGGTGCACCTCGTACCTATTGTATCCACATAGCGCTCTGTGCTTCATTATGACTGCATTTCTCTTCCCCTTCACTGTTATTGTTTTTTTCCTGTGTTCCCATATATCTATTGCTTTTGTTTATCCATATACCAAGGTATTCATATTCTGTAACCCGAAGAATTTTCTGGCCCTGTATCGCCACTGTCTGTTCACTGTTTTCATTGAATACCATAACACCTGATTTTCTAACACTAAATTACAAACCTAAATTGTTGCATTCATTTCCACAGATATTTGCCTGACGTTTGCAAATCGCTTTGCTCGTTAGCTAGCAACACAATGTCGTCCACATGAAATAAACCCGGAAGCTGCTGCTTTACTACTGCACCCGCCTATTTGTATGCGAGAATAAAGCCGATATTACTTCCTTCTAGCGCCCTCTCCGTCCTCACCATGTACATCTTAAACAGCAGTGGGGATAAAGGGCACCCCTGTCTCAGTTCCTTGTTGATATGAACTTTCTCCTTGCTCTTCATCCCTTCCCATTCAACGTAAACGGTATTTTCTAGGCGAATCTCCCTCAAAAACTATAAACAATCGTCACCTAAGCCTTCCCCTTCCAGAATATCCCACAAAATGTTGCGGTCTACGTTGTCATAGGCTCCTGCAATGTCTAAAAAGACCACATATAACGGTCTGCTTTCTACTTTTGATATTTCAAACCGCTGAAGGATGCCCATTTGCTTTTGACCAGCCACAGCAGCGCGAGGCAGCTTAAGTCCCCAAGCTCAACGCATTGTCTTGCGACATGATGAAGAGAAGCACCGGTTGTCACGTCTCTCAAAATAGTGATTGTTGGCCGTTTACTAGTGGGAAAAAGAAGCCTGCTTTGTCGTTTCCGGGCAAAGTGGTGGTGTATTCTCTGACATCACAAACACAGGGCGGCCAGTAAAATGTTATGCATTCGTGGGCATGAGTCGGGATCATGCAACCAATCTTTAAAATTAATTTTCAGGGAAACTTAATCACTTGTAGTTACATCGTTTGGCGCAGATAATCGAAGTGATAAAAGGGAACGGATATTCAAAATTTTATTGAAGTGAGTGGACATGGAAAAATCGCCCGAGTTGCCATTTAAGCGCCCAAGTCTCGCGCGTGTCGCTTTCAGTTAAATATGGCTTGCACCGGCACAGGACATCTCCGTGTTATCCTTCTGAATTAGTTAGCCATAATATGGATGCTTCGGCAGATACATTTTTTGCAAGAGATGACAGGGGACGAAATAAGTTGCCGTCGTGCGAACAACGTCTATATCCCGTGTGATTGGCATTTTTTAAGTTAATACCGCTTCGCCGTTCCTCATTAGAGAGTTAGGCTCCTGACAGTACACCACAACACTTGCCGTTGCCAGCCGCCGCAGTATACCTCAATGCCTGTGGAGTTGCACTGCTGAGCACAAGCTCGCGGGTCCGAACGCCGGCGCATTTCTATTCGACGGGTCTCGAATGCAAAAAACGCTCGTGTACCGTGCAGTGGATGCACGTTAGAGAATCCCAAGTGGCCCAAAATAATCCAGAGTACACCACTATATATAATGGTGGACTCTCAAATATTTACGGCTCACCTCAAATGTCCGTTGTAGTTTAGGCATGTGGAACTCCCGATTTCCCTTCTTTTTTTTTTTTTTTTTACTTCCCGATGCCCCACTTCGGGCCCGCACCTTCAGAACGGGACACTCGTGCTACGCACTTTGTGCGCTCGTGCACCTACCGGTCCGTGGTTGTAACCTCTGGGAGAGGCGCTGCGTTGTGGTGTCGGTTGCCAGTAGATCTGGCCGTCGGCCGCCATGAAGCACTGGCCGCTGGGCCTGTGATCCTCACCACTCACGGCGCTCGCCCTCTGCGTGTGCAGAGAAAAAAAAAAGATTGTGCAGATCTCATGCACTGTGGGAATCGATGTAAACGAAGCTTTCTGCGCTAGATGCTTTGATTGACGATAATTAGCGGTGATGTTGACGGCGAAAGCTTAATTTCTTCAACGTTTTGTCAACGTTACCTTGCGTGCACCACTGCTGTTTGTTTCCGTAGTAGATAGAACACACAGAAAGAGGTGTTTGCTTGAGGCGTCGTTGTGTGCCATATTTCATAACCTTTGAGAAGGTTCAGCATCGTCATTGCCTCACATGGCACATCGCATCGTGGCAGAAGCATTAAACATGAGTTGGATTATGCGTCACTGTACGGGCCAAAAGCACAATCAGATTATGAGGCAGGCCGTACTGGTGGACTCCGTATTAATTTTGACACCGTGATGTTCTTTAACCTGCCCGAAAATCTAAGTGCACGTTCGTTGTGTATTTCGCGCCCGTCGAAATGCGGCTGCCGCGATTGGGATCAAATCCACGACCTCTAGCAACGCCGTAGCCGCAAAGCTACCGCGGCGGGCACAGAAGTGTTAGTTTGGCGGTGGACCGCTTCCGAGGTGTTGCCTGGACCCTGTGGTGCGTTTTAATTAATACGGCTCTGCTTCTGCACGCCCTGCGTACTTTGTCCACTTGACATATTGCCATGGTGTTCATTTTTCAGAAATACCAGGAACGTATTGTACCGTACCTTGAATTTAAACTTGTCCAGTTTCCCCGAAGGCGCTGTCGTATAGTAGTAGAGTTTCCTTGCCCCTCGCGTCACTCCCCCCCCCCCCCTTGTATGGGAACTGCCTCTTCTTCTCCCTCCTATCTACACTTCTACCTACGCCCCCTCTGGACTCGCACGTTAGTAGAAAGGGAACCGCTGCAATTTCTACAATGCTTTTGAAGGGGGTCATGGATAATTACAGCTGCCAATACGCTAATGTGGTGACACTCAGGGAGCTTTAGAGAGCATTGGGCACATTCGGCGCGGTGCGGTCCAAACGAGTTTCTCGCGTCGCCTTTCCTTCTGATTCGCTTCCGTCATTTATACACACGCTCTGAATCACCTCCCGACGCGGTGTACCAGACAGCAGCAGCAGTGGGAAAGCCGAACTAAGAGGCAAAGAAAGCTTCGCTTTAATACGCCACGGAAACGCAGCTACTGCTTCTGCATGCATTCAACGCGAGTGACCATGCCTCTTACAATTGACCGCGTTTACGTTTGTTGTGAGCGTCAAATCGCGGATAGCGTGTGGTCCCACAACTGCAGGTCTTTGTCTCACTACAAGCGTCGCATTTGTCAGGCGTACTTAATTCATATAATATCAAACAAATTAGGATTCTTTTCTAAGTGAAAGCGGCTGAGAAGTGCGACCGCTGTCTGTTCACGAACAACGCAGAGATCGGGGCTCTGGTGCATCTGTGGAGTAACCATAGTATGAGATCACGTGATCTCGGAGATCTGATGTCAGTGCATTCTAAGAGTCGGCTTCAGAGTTGATGGTATCGCTAAGTTAAGCTATTCTGTCTCGAGTGACGGCACCTGGCGATTTTGGATTCCTAGCTTGACTTTTTTATGGCAAGAGCTAATGAAATCAAAGTTTACGGACACCAAAGAAGTTAGGTCAATTCGGCTGTCAAAAAAGTGTAATTATGAGGTTTTACGTGCCAAAATAAACCACGATATGATTATGAGGCACGCTGTAGTGGGGGCCTTGGGATTAATTTCGACCACCTGGGATTCTTTACCGTGTACCCTAGTGCACGATAGACGGATGTCTGCATTTCGCCCCCATCGAAATGCGGCCGGCACGGCGGGATTGGACCCCGCGACCTCGGGCGTAGCAGCGCCACACGAAATCCACAACGCCACCCAGCGAGCGACGGCTCCCATTCACTAGGTGCTTAGCTTTTACCCCATTTTTGCGGAACCTTTGAAAGTGCTGAGCACTCAAAGTACATGATAATCCATGCATATTTATATCCCCAAGGCGCCTCCAACGTGATGGCTCATATACGTGTTGTGCGCGCAAGTTTGTATAAGTTGCCATTGCGTTGCCACGCGTGTGGCATGCTTGCTCATTGCTATTATTGGCAGAAAATACGCCGGACCAAACTGCGTAGTACCACTTGGCTGCTAGAGCCTTTCTCTGTTCCGGCTAAAGCAAAAACAAACTGCATTTAGGAGAATCTTAAGCCCTGTCACAATTAGTCATTGGTGCGAGTTCTTCCTTCGCCCGCAGAGCCGATGACGACGGTATGAACTTACCCAGCCACCGGCAGCCGGCTGCCTCGATGACATTGTTCTGGAAAACAGCAGAGAATCACCTCGACGGAGAGCCGCAGACTCAACCACAACCTGTAGGTTTCACCTGAAATATATTGTAAAAAACTTTCAAGGCGATGGGCGACGTTCAATTTGCTGTGCGGATACGCAGTGAGTCGATTCATAAGGGCGGCCTATAGAAGGCGCTTAGCTCACGTAATAAAGAATAATGTAATGCGAAGGAATTCACCAAGTGAGACCCGGAGGTAATGTACTACACCATCCAGAAGCGCTTCGATTTAATGTGGGCGGAAGCGTCAACCGGTCACTAGTCGAGATAAGCAAGATACCTTTACAGTATTCGTGGGGGAAAATGCAGAGAAGAAATTGATGTGACCGGAAAGGTTACAGACATAGGTAGCGGTACAAGGTAGATAGAGAGGTTTTGAGGGGTAAAATAGATAATGTGATATATACAAAAATCCTAGAAAGGAAAACACGTACAGCTTACCTGATTAAATCAAGCAGGCTATGTGACTATTTGTCCCCGCCCAGTTTCAAATGGGAGTTCAATAAATCGTCATCATCAAAGACATTTTACAAGCTCATATACTGCAGAAGACTGCGTTCGAATTTCGATAAAGGTCCGGTCACACTATGGGCCTACACGACACCGATATTGGACGGGCGACTGCCCAGGTCAGCGCTCTCCATATTGTCGATGCCCAGCCACACTGCGCCGACAGCAACAGTCTGCAGACGGTTTGCCGATGGGCGTGACGGCTGTGTGTCGGCGGGCACTCAGTCGTCGGCAGACAGCCTTACGATTTTGCTGTCGCAATGCAACGGCATGACGACCTACACCACCGTAGAATCTTCGGCTAATTCTAAATGGGCTCCTCAATTTTTTTTATGTATTAACTTAGAGCACAACTTTCCGCGTTTGAATACGGATTTACGAGAGCGGCGCAATTTTTTGCATTTGCAGGTCGTGTCGGCCCAGTGCGAGCGCTCGTCGCAAGTGAAACGATGTGAGCGGGCTCCGCTCAGTCGAATCGGATCGAGGGCCGCGCCCTGCATGACTCACCCGCCAGTACAGTCTTCCCGCTTAGCGGCATGTACACTTTTGGGAGTTGTACACCCGTCTGAGTGGATCCAAAGGCTGTGCTAAGCCTGTCTGTCAGCGTAGGCATTCCATGAATAACAAACACTTCTTACGAAGGGAGTCTGTTTAGGGAGCTGGCCCCCCGCTTTCAAGATTGTACAACAGCGTCACTTTTCAACTGCTCATCCAGGTTTAAGGAAGAATTACGAATAATCCATATATAGGCATGTTAATACAACTAGCGTGTTTAAAATTCGCATGCAGTAAAAAGGGCATGGGCAGGTATGCTGATGGGTCCCTTGTAAAATACTGCAGGCCGTAGTTAACGAAGCCGCGAGATAACTTAGAATCGCTGGCGGCTCCACTCAGCTGCCCATAGCCTTCGATGACTATCACTCAAGGCGTCACCGTAGTTTTTATTCGTAAGCTTATTTACAAAGAGTCCTGACAGGCAGGAAAGTACACGTGTTGGAGCGAAACTTTGTGTAATAATTCATTATTAAAGTAGCATTGACACCTGCTACCGCAGGTGGGTACAGCGTTGTAATATTTTCTAACAGTATCCATGCAAACTTATTCAAACATGGCCTCTCTGAAGAGTCAAGCACCAGCTAAAATTTGCGTTTGGAAATTCTTGTGGGCTATGCATTTACTGTAATTATGCTTACTAAGAATGTGCATATCTGTCGGTCATTTCTTTTTCTGTTTCTACACCTGTTCTGCCTGGTATCTCTATCTAATTTATGACATCCAAGGCATTATGTTTGAGAACAAAGAGCAATTTTTACCTGCCTTGCACGGCATTCATGAGGCGATATACGGAGGGCATAACCATCGGATGGCATACATATACTTGACAGTGCTGAGAAATGGCGGATACACTGCTTCTTGTTATGGACGATCAGCAATATTTTCTGCTACGGGACAGTCTTCATCCCTTTCTCCTAACCGCAGAAATGTTATCGGGTCCGGCTTGTGTATCGGTGCGCGACCAAGGCGTAGAGACGTCCTTCGTGATCTACTGTCGGTCTGGCCGAGCTTTCTTTCTATTCTAAGAAAAATGCCCGTGAAAGCGGCAGTAAGTGAGCACTTAGTCTAAAAAAACCTGCCGTTAGTTCCTGTCGAGGTTAAATGCAAAGCGAGCTTGCGGCGAGCAAATTTTGGCGACAAAGTCTCTCGTCGTCATCTACTTTGGACGTGCTCTGGGACAAAGACAATTCTCGAAAGCTTGCTTAAAGGTGTGAAATTCAACAGTCAACAAGCTGAAGACTATGCAAGATGGATTATGGACGACGGATTTTATAAGTTACTATTGCATTATCTCGATAAAACCGGCATGCATGATTATATTTAGTTTCATACTGACGTACGCGAAAACCCAAGCGAAAAAAAAAAGGGGGGGGGGGGGGCGGTTCGTCGTCTGTTTCAAAGAGGTCGATATAGAAAAACGAGTTAGTACTTCGTGATGTCGAGTAATACAGCCTAAACGTCCATTTTCTGTTTAATAAATGCTTTAGATGGGGGCGAAATGCAAAAAAAAAAAAGAAACGCCCGTGTAGCGTGCATTGGGTGCACGTTAAAGAACCCCCCGGTAGTCCAAATTAACCTGGAGTCCCCCACTACGGCGTGCCTCGTAATTATATCGTGGCTTTCGCACGTACGACCCCGGAATTCCAACTTTTTAATTAAATAAAAGCGCATATGTTACTCTGTGAACCTCGCGCAAGCACTGCCCATTTAAAAGTCGAGTTCCACTAAATAACGTGCAAATGAGAAACAGTTACCCTTCATGGGAGCAACTGCGTGGAGCACATCGCCTGCGAACTAGTTCCAGGGAACCAACAGTTCATCCTCTCACAGTTAGCCACCAATGTTTTTAATCGTTGTCCCAGATGGGTTTGTTTGTAGAGGTATTAACCTTTCACTCTCCCCCTCCACCTCCCCATTTCTTTTTTCCATGACTCTCCATGACGGGTTGTAACGTGAAGCGTTTCCATGTGCGAGTATGAAGGAGTTGCGGCATTTGATTACAAGGCATTGCGTGATAACGGCTGTACGCCTGAACGCTGAGTGTGTTGTCACCTCGGGTGCAGTTATCGTTAGCATTCGCCCTTATCGGGTTATGCGCGCTGCGAGCACTATTCCAATGCGCGAACAGAGCGGCAGCGTTCGATGTAGCGAGTACAAGAAGTGGTAATTCTGAATAAATACGGAGGCCTCACCTGTGCGGCTTGCTTTCTCTTCTTCTCCCTGCTGCAAAATGCCACTTCTTCCTTCTCGCCTTCGACGAAACTGGAGTCACGTATACGTAGTGATACCAACGCGTCGAGCACGCAGTTGCCACTTACCGCGGCACGATGCGGATTTCTCCAGTTATAGAGAACCAGTGCTGCTGAAGTCATATTGATTTTTGTTCAATAGCCGGTAGAAGATTTTATTTAAGATGTTTACGGAGCGTAGGCACCTGCAGTTGCTGTAATGGAACTGAGCAGCATGTTAACTTGTTTCCTAGCGGTATCATAGGTAAAAAAAAAGAAGAGAGAGACACAGAGAGAAACGAACATACTTACATTTCTGTACATTCGCGTGCGTGTACTCTTGTTCCTTGCTTCGTTATTCCGCTGATTCGTTTGTTCACGACAGCTTAGTCCTATGCTATAGGCAAGAAAGACTACATTGCACGAAACAAGCACGAACTTCTGAAGGCGGCTAAAAATGTTTCCATTTTCAGCGATAAGTATTGGAACCATACCTCCAGCGTTTAACTCTTCCGAGAGAAACAAATTTGATTTAGTGATTCCGTATAGGCAAAAAACTAATCTTGAAAACTACCAAGGCCGGAAGAAATGTAAAAAGTGATTGCTCGGTGTTAACTATTAACTACGGGTGCCGTGATAACAAAATAAAACAAAAAATGGCTTTCTCACACGCACATACACACACACACACACATGTATATTTATATATATATATATATATATATATATATATATATATATATATATATATAATTTCTCAAGAATCTGAACATCTGTGATGAAGTTGGTGGGATTTTTTAACGTAGCGTGTCATTGTCAGTGTGCGTCTAAATAAAGGACATCTACTAAAAACAGCCTCAATATGTCAAATTCTTAAAAGAAGTGCCTATATAACCCAAGAAAACGTGATAAGCGGGCTGACATTATCTTATAATTTGGCTGTTAAGTTACGTAGCGGGTAAAAATGCCGCTCTAAAAATTCGATAAAATCGACCTCGCACTCAATTATACTCGATACAGTTTTTTTAGACTATAATTTATATATATATATATATATATATATATATATATACATATATATATATATAAGATATGAGCGTACCGAGTATGGCGTTTAGGCATAACAGTTCCTGGGCGAGGCGGAAATAAGGCTAATAACATTAACGTTACCTAATTATCTGAGCCTCGGAAGGAGAATTAACAAATATTTGTGAATTAACTCTTTTAGAGCCTTGGGACCAGTTGTTTATATGGCAGACGTGTAGACAGTCACACTTAATTGCACCCCCATTTTTTTTTAAGTCTTGAAGATTGTAAACTAATTTATTCAATATATCCTTCACAGAATTTCAACGCTTAATCTAGAGAGTTTTAACGGCGTATGGAAATGCCTGTGATGAAGTGTATGGCGAATATAGAGGGCTGGCATGTCGCGGCAGATGCCTCGCAGGCAGAGCGTGCCGTATGAGTAGCTGCCGCGACGTTCTATTTCAAACTCAGCCCTGGTTTTCGTCACGGGGCGCTTCCGTCTGATGTGACAGGGGAGCCACCTTTTGTGCGGTCGCGGCGCGATCGGTTCAGATATTGCCTGTATTTAACGTAGAAATTGATTAAGAAAGTCATGAATTAGGCGCGATTTTCAAGGTTTTTAAAGGGGATGCAATAAAATGTTACTCCATCCAAATTCGACATTTATACAACTGCCCCCAAAGGAATTCATTAAAAAGAAAATAATAAATTTCTGCTAATTTTATTCTGAAGCTCACATTATTAGCGGCAAAGTGTGTCCACCTTGCTTAGGAACTCCTCTGCAAAATGTCATGTTCGCTACTCTCAAATATTTTTATTTAAAAAATGTGTACAGTGTAGAAAAATGTTACGCAGAAACTGCTCTGGTAGTTGTCTAAGTATGCGTAAGCAGAATTGTGCCACTTGTTGACCTCCGCAGAGCGCGGTGTCATTATCAATGTTGTGGAACTTGATCCGGCGAGTACAAACCCTTATCAACCCTCATCGGTCGTTCGCTTACCATGTTCGATAGTTTAGCTTAGCGATCTGTTCGATACATGATAAGGCATGGTTTAATTATCATAGAGTTCATTACGGCACTCGAGCTCACAGCCATTGGTGTTAATTAAGGTTAAATTTATTAGCCACAGTTAGTTAACATAGAGTTCATTAAGGTACTCATACCCTCGACCTTTGGTGTTAATTAACGGGAATTCGGGTTAATTTAGCGAAGCTGGTGCCAAATCACCACTACATTTGCGTAGGGGGGAGTGCAATGCTTTATTGATGGTTCGGATGCTTGTGTTGAGCTTGTGCTTTATTGAAACGTATGCTGATCTGTGTGTTGTATGGGTGATTTCAATTATTATATGCACTGTTCGGTTCACTTTGCTGAGCGCTTGTAGCCACTGCGTTAAGTGGGTATCAGCCATTGTATATTTTGCTAGTTTAAGGGGGTATATGAGCCGTCGCTTCAAATGGCATGAGCCATTCATTGTCTTACTTGACGGACAAATTTCTCGTTGGGTAGGCATAGAAATGCTTACGCATTTAAAAAACAAAAAAAAAAGAAAACTCCCTATACACAGCATCAAGCTCAAACAGGGGTTGCTAGTCTACGTGCCACCAGAGACCTTTCATCTTCAACACACTTGTCGCGGTGCATGTTTTCTTTGTTTAGAGTAAAACAAGAGAAGAAAAAACAAAAAAACAACACTTTACAGCAGTATCGACGCGTGGGATCGCGGCTAAGGGATGATGTGCAACCACAGTGAGCCACATTGGCCCACATCAACGGTTGAATATTGTGAGAGCTGCCAAGCGTATTCACTGCCGTGACTGTGGTTGCGGACCTTGTTGGACCAATGCAAGATGTTGGCAAAGCATGAAGCGCAGCTAACCGGTGATATTATCGGCGCCGAAATTATAAATAAGCTAGGTGGCATGCGTGTCTGAGTGGACCTTCCGTTTCACTTCCAAAACATGAATTCGAACGCCTTGCAGAGCTTTGAGGCAATCGTGGGCATGTGTTTAACAACAAGAGTTGATTTCCGAAATCATGTGACGTTGTTACTCTTTTTGGTTTGTTTTTGTTACCAGTGCGTGAATATTCACTGCTTAATGCAAGTAAAATCAGTTGTAACTCGATGTTATTTCACTTGATGCCGGTCTCTTATTTGCATTGTTATCGGCGCTGTCCCAACACAAATGAGTTGAGGCAGAACAGGTAAAGTAGACATTGCACTCTTTCTATATTCGTTCATATTACGCCTTCTCAAAAAATATTCAAGAATGTACTCCATAAAAGACGTCGCACTCATTCCGTTCTGTCGCTGGTTGCTACAAAAAATACGTGCTTCAGGCCCCCTCAAGACTGCTTCCGGAAAATCACGGTAGTAGTACTGAAAAGTGCTACTACTACTACTACTACTACTACTACTACTACTACTACTACTACTACTACTACTACTACTACTACAATATAATAACAATAATTAAAAATTTGCAAAACCCATCTCAAGATCTTTATTTCCAACTACCGCAGCCCTATTCAGGGCTATTGCAGGAGTGGAGTATAGCAAATACAAGAAACATACAAAAAGGAAGTTGAACATAGTGCTTCTACAAACTCTGACAGTGCCAATTCCAGAACGGAAGCGGATAACTAGTTCCAGCAGTCGAGAACTCTCGCGAAAGAACTGTGGTTGAACATGTTAGTACGTACAAATAAAGGCTTAAAGTTGAGGCTGTGACAACGTCTAGTTGGAAAAGCACTGGCATACGTGATATGATCATCATCGGATAGTCGACAAGATGAGTGAATAAATGAATGTAATAGCTTCATGGAATCGATATGCCGCTTTCTGCATAGATGAGATAAATTCGAAGAATTCATTGCGGACGAGGGCGATAAATCACGATCGTAGCGATGACAACTGAAACGAACAGCTTTCCTTCGTACCGATTCAACTTTGTTAATGTCGTACACTTTACATGGGTTCCAGACGCATGAAGCGTACAAGGCGAATTAGTGCATTATACGTTAGTTATTTAGTGTATTTTGGTGAATTAGGTAATGTTCGTCTTGAGCAACCTCATTTTCTTAGTGCAATAGATGTAATGTGATCAATATGTTGCGACCACTGCATGTTGTGTGTAAAAATAATTCCTAGGTATTTGTACACCTGTGCCCGGAAACCTATTGTGCTGTTAAAAGCGGGCACATAGTGTGAAGTTAAATGCCGGTTTGTAAATGACACTACTATGGTTTTTTGAAAGTTAATGCGCCTCTGCCAATCCGTACACCAGGTGCGAAATCTGTTGAAGAAATCCTGAAGTAAGACGTGATCACTAGGAGAAGAAATTACCTTGCATAGGACGCAGTCATCAGCATAAAGACAGGCTTCTTATTTAGTATTGCTGAGAAGGTCATTTCTAAATATTGAAAATAACAAGGGTCCCAGAACAAAGCCATGAGGAACACCTGATGTTACACTTACAGTTGAGGACGAAGTGGAATTAAATAAAACGAATTGAGAGCGAGAGTTAAGAAAGCTAGCTATCCAGTCGACCAGTCGACGATTATTTAAAATTACGTTTAGCTTACTTAGTAGCTTGTTGCGTATAGCTGTGTCGGAAGCTTTGGAAAAGTCTGCAAATAACGCATCAATTTGATTGCCAATATCAAGATTGCTAGTAATATCATGTGAAAATTTCACCAGTTGTGCTGAAAGCACGACGAAATCCATCTTGTATGTTAGAGAGAAGGTTATTCGGTTCAGGGTATACTGTTATACGCTTGTGTATAAAATTCTCCAGTAGCTTACCGGAATTGGAGGTAAGCGATACAGGTCTAAATTTAGATGCTTTTCTCCAGATTTACGCACAGGCCGGACCTAGGCTAGCTTCCAGGAGTGGGGGACGATGTCTGAAGCCAAGGATTTGTGAAAGATGACCGCCAAGTAGCGTGAACACAAGAGAGAGTATCGTACCAGAAAGCTGGTCGAAATATTGTCAGGACCAGCGCACTTCTTTGTGTCCAAACTGAGAATCAAGTTTAAGATGCCGTTTTCGCTGATTACCACATCGCCAATAGAGAGCTCAGGATTAGCTTAGAACGACAGAAAGCTGAGCTAGTTGGTAAGGATTCATTATGCAAAAAATTCACTTCTCTTCTCTTGTGTCCTGTCTGCACGCCTCACCTTTTTTGCATCAGGATTAGCATTTGTGAACAGTGGGATAGAGTTATTGTCATGCGTGAACACTTATTGGAAGTAGACATTAAAAGCATTAGCTATTTCAGAGTGGTCTGAAATAGCCGTGCCATCTAATGTAAAGTGTTGCAGCTTTAGTTGATGTGATAGAAGTCCGGAATTTGCGCGTGTTAGAGTGTAATAAACCTGGTAGTTGAACTTGAAAATAAAAATTTTTAGCTGTTTGCATTTTGATACGCAGTTCTTGCTTAGCAGTGTTAAGGAGAATGATACTGTCAGGATTACATGTCTTGTTCACTCGGCGCAGACGACGAAGACGACGTGATGTTTGCAGTATGCTGCAATTAATTCATGGAATCTTAGGATTTCTCTTTTTAGTCTTGAGGGGAAATTATCACTGCAAAGTTTTACGAAGCGCTCAAACGCATCGACCAATGTGGCAACGTTGTCATGTGAACCAAGTGCTTGAAAGGAATCAAAGTTAGAAGCTAAAGTGTCTGCTATCGATGTGTCCTCAGCATAAATGAAGTAAAAAAATACTGTGTAGTATTAGACACCAGTTTAATAAACGAATAGGGAAAGGAAACGTGCACAGCTGTGTGGTCATAAATGCCATTGATTATGTGGCACTGAAAACCAGTTTGAGGAGCTGAGAACCGATAAAAACCAGGTCTAGGAGAGAGTTATTGCGTGTTGGAGCTTGTACTATTTAAGTAACACAAATGGATAATGAAAGCGAAAAAAGTTCCCTACAAATGGAAGGGTCGCGACCAGTGCAATTCAGAATTCGCCAGTCAATACCCGGTGCAATAATATCCCCCATGAACACAAAGTCCGATGTAGTGCGTTTAGCATTGAATCAATATAGCGACACAACATATTGCCACCGTCAAAACGAGCTATGTACGAGGTGTGCACTGTAGCGGGTTTCTTCTTTCATGTTTCAATGATGATGATCAGAGTAGTGATGATTTGTTGGCATCCCCTTTGAAACGGGGCGGTGACAAATAGTCACCTAGCCTGCTTGACTTACTCACGCATACTGTAAATAAAAATACATAATTTTCACTGTAGCACTTTTCTATACATCTCTCTAATCTTTTTTTCTCTTCCTCAATGCTTCTCTGTGGACCTAGTACCGCTACCTATGTTTGTTAACGGAACCGGTAGTATCAAATATCTTCCCTGCTTTTTTTTTCCACCAGTCATCTAAACGTCTCTTACTTACCTTGACTGCTGACAAGTTGATGCTTCCGTGCACTTTAAATCCAAGCGCTTATGGAAGGTGCACGTTACCTACGGGTCTCACTGGGTGAATTCCTTCCCATTTCATTGGGATGCGCTGAGTGATCTCCAGAATTTTGCTACAGCATACCTACCCTATTTTGTTACGAATATTTGCTCCGGTTTGGTTTTGTCTTCAGGAAACTAGCTCGAGCCTCAAATAGCAGAGCACTTCGTGTTATCGCACAGATTTTCTATTTTAATTTCTTTCTTCTGCTTCTCAATCTGCGTGGTCTTCTTTGCTTCAATTCTTTGCATCCAATTCACCTTCTCTGATCCTTTTACTTTCTTTCTGATGACTCCTGGTTGTCTATTTACCCTTTCAATTACCTTTTACTTGGCTGCCAACTTTCTTGACCTCATCCGCCATTCTGCATCCACGCTTTTCAGGTATACTTGTTTTCAGGATATGTGTGCCCTTTAGCCGCCCATTTATTTTGATCCATGTTCCTGAGTATTCAAAATAAATTTTGCTCTGCACTTCTCCGACTTCAAACGAGGCCTAACCCATGTGACCCTGCACTGCCTCATGTGGGGTTTTGCCGTGGGCTCCCACAGGAAACAGGCCTACTGATGTTTGGCTATCTTGCAACCCCGACAAGATTTCCTATTCATATAAGGTCGTGCGCGGAACCAAGAGAACCAAGCTGGATAACCCCTGCAGAGCAGTCAATAAGAGCCGAATGTATGGAGAGAAAGCCAAGTCCTAAGATGATTGCATGTGGGTATTGATCCAAGACGTGAAACAAAACTGAAATGTGGCGTCCGACCACAGTGACACGGGCGGTACGTAACCCTATAATGGCCGGAGTCGCATCATCCGCTACGCGTTTGGAGCAGGGGTAAGAA
Source organism: Dermacentor andersoni (assembly GCF_023375885.2). Classification (NCBI taxonomy): domain Eukaryota; kingdom Metazoa; phylum Arthropoda; class Arachnida; order Ixodida; family Ixodidae; genus Dermacentor; species Dermacentor andersoni. Next base: position 374,461,976 of record NC_092814.1, on the reverse strand, counting down.
GTTTCTTCAGACGAGTACGGATGTTTGAGTTCATGACCGATATGTGGGCGCCGGTGTCAATGAGTGCGATGACAGGTATACCGTCCACGTCTACATTGATGAGGTTGTGATGTCCATGTAGTGTGAGCAGAGAAATTTCGGGTCGGGTCGTTGTCACAGGCTCACCTCTCGGAGCTGCGCCCCTGAATTTTCCGATGAGCGATGGGAGTATGAGGGATAAGGAAAGCGACGACGCAGAGGTGAGCGGGGCAGATGGGATGGCGAAGGGGAGAGGTTTGATCATGTTGGCGACGATGGTGGAGCGCTTTCGTCGTCATTGCGTACCGGCACTCGGGAACTACCACTTGGACGTGGGATGTTTCGATAGCTCAGCCAAGCCTGCGAGATCCAAGCGCTGCGACAATAGCGAGAAATGTGTCCAAAGCGCTCACAACAGAAGCAGATGGGCCGGCCATCGGAAGTGCGTCATTCTGCGGAATTCTGATAACGAGGAGGAACGCTTGGCCGTCTGTGTAACTCAGGTGCGGCGGGCGCGCGGTAGTCAGCTTCGTTGACTGGGCATAGCATCTATAATCCTGCGTTTGCTAGTTCTTGTCGCGCAACGCTTTGGATAAGGGAAATGGTTGCATGGGATTCGTCGGGGTTACGCACCGGAAGGGGAACTGGGAGGCAGCTTCAATATCGCGGCGGATGATGCGCACAATATCGTCGGATGCAGCAGGAACGGGTGGGAGACGGAGGTCCTCGCAGGTAGATGTAACAGCCGTGTTCGGAAGACGTGCGAAGTTTAGAGTAACGCGGCGAATTTTTGCTCCTTCATTGCGATACCTTTGAGGATAAGCGCAACCTTTCCCGTTTCCGGCATCGGGTGTCATCGACTTTGCGACAAAGCGCGAGCACGTCCTGGATGTACGTCACAAAGGACTCGGTGCAAGTCTGACCTCGGCATGCAAGTTCTTTCTGCGCAGCGCGACGGTGTCCGATGGGCTTGCCGAACAGATCGACGAGCCCCCCCCTCTCCCCTCTTTTTGCTTACATACCTCCCAGCTCGTAAGTTATTGTACCTGGTTCAGAAACCACACTAGTGTCATGCCCGCCAGGTAAGGTATTGTCACGTAGTACTGACGGGAAAGAACACAGTAGCAATACTCTGAATGATGAAACTTTTATTGGGCGAGCCTGTGCTCACGAAAAAAAAGCAGGTTACATTAAAGCACAATGATAGCGGCGAACACAGTCGGCGATCGTTGAAATCTGATCTGCCGGTCAAGCTCGACGGCTTTTATACACGAGCCATCGAACGTTCCAGAGAAATCACTGCTGCCCGCGTGCCCTCCAGAAAGTTCTACACCATTCGCGTCGCGCATACATGCCATCAGATTACATAAGGTTCGGTGACAATAGACAGTGGATAGAACGGTCGATAACATTCCAGAACCGTCCGATACCTGCAGGCGCGTGCCGCGTTGAGCGATAACATTTGTTAGACGGCGAAAAGCGCTCACCAGAAAAAGATAAACAAGTCCACGTGTCAATATTACGTTCGATAGCATCAGAGTCGTGTCATAGAGAAAGAAATTCAACTAGAGGGGACACTCGGCAAAAACTGGCAACAGGAAACACGTCACGCCTACTCCATCCCTTAGTTGACTCGAGCACCAGAAAAAAAGAATCTGAAATGAACTTACAAACAAGGTTTTATTTTTTTTATTCTTTCCCACTAAAACTAAAAAAAAGTTTTGCGTGTAAATGAACTTATACTTTGCGACTTATTTTTCTTGCGTTGCCTAGCAACAAGCTATAGCGGAAAACCCAGACGCGCGTGCATACGTCATGCGCCAGATATGCCAAAGGAGCGAGCGCGCGTCTAAATGTCGAACAAAAATCCCTCACATGTCCTGATCCTAGGCGCCTAGGGACCGGATCGTTTAGGAACTTTTGAGAAGGCACGATGGTGGCGCCATGTGGCGCGTTGAATCTCCGGCCGCTGCTTCGGCCCACGCCGACCGCTGGTCGTGTGATGTCTCCACAGTGGGTTCAGTATTTGTTGGCGAAAAGTCGTGCAGTAGTAGTGGTGTGGCATGTCGGCTGGTCTCGGTGAACTCTGGTGGTGTGAGACCCGTATTTCTGAAGAATTCAGTGGTGCTGACGACCGAAATATTCAAGTGGCATAGCGCCTCGGCAATGCAATTTGCGAACTGGCACTGTGCAGCAGCGTCGCCGTGTTCGCCCTTTAAGGCAGCGTCATCACATCGCACATGCACCTTTACTTGACGGGCGTCGTAGGCGGAGGTATTGTCCGTGTTCTTCGCCACGACGTAGGTTACATAAGTAATATAATGCTTAAGGTGGCGTTTGTTCACAACTGTTCACGCGTCCTTGAAATGGAGCAGCGCATGTTTTCAATCGTGTTCAGCGCTAGTGCGCTATCCGTGACTTCATGTGACTTACTTCTATCGCGGGTTTTATACGACAATTATCGCGTAGTGCTGTCAACATAACGGAGCTTTAGTGACATCACATGGTCTGCCAGAATTCCACGAACTAAAATGCAGAGTAGATTTTTAATATTATCGGCACTAAGGGCGCGATAAACACCGTGAGGTGGAGCTTAATGCTGTGCCCGGTGATGTTCAGCTGCATCTCTGCCCGTTTTTCGCGCCCTTAGTTTTAGCAATGGGACGCGGCGTTCTGTACAAAGTTGAGACGAATGAATGTGCATATGCGTCTGCTATAACTTCATCGCAACACATCTTTGTAATGCGATGAAGCAAACAGTGTATTGCGGTGACGGGATTTATGACAGCCATAGTTCCAGCTTTCATGACCCCGTTACTCTGGAGATACTGACCCGCCCGCTTTACTATTATCTCAGGTGCTCTCGAACTCTCTATTTGTCGGTATTTTTATTTTCGCATGCTGAATGGTCCCACCGCAATACATAAATGTAGTGAGCTGAAGCTTATTAAAGTTGTCAATGCTTTGACAGTGTCAGACCTAACAGTTTTAGAATGACATGGCCAATATAACAGCCCAGACCTTCACTTTAACAATTTTATTAGGACTGTCAAACTAATTTTACTGTACAGAAACACAATGTAACCACCTCAAGTGTTGATTGGCAAGTAATACTGGAAAGCACAAGTCTAGTTGCCAAGGGTGTGGTGAAGTGCTTTAAACACTCAACCGACACACCTTAAGTGCTTAAGGTGTGTCGCTTTCTAGCATATTGATGCAGGTTGATCAGAATTACTGCGATATTGGTTGCTTTACAATGAAAATAATAGTATTAGATAAGAGGATGCAAGCGACCCGTGTGCTGCTTGGTTATGCAAACCACATGGGTCCCAGAAATACCCAAAAAGGGTTCTTGTTTATGCATGCTGCTTGCAGCCACTAATCTAACGCCCTTTAATGTCAGCAGTATAAAGAGAGGCTGCAGAAATAGGGCTTTGATCTTCACAACTCCAATTTTGTTTCTTCTATACTCATATAACCTAAACACTGCGCTGTCGTGACAGCATCTGCGTAGCTCATTGCCACATTTTGTGACAAAAGCAGTTATCACTCAGTTAGAGGTGCCTGCCCTTATATCACTCCAATAATTCTCTAAACAGTTCATTTATAAAGCACGAAGCATGTCATGCCCAACTAGAAAATTAACCAAGGAATAAGCTACCATAAGTAGCTAAAAACTCGGCAGTCCTCTTAAGTCAGCTTGATTTGCAGCTCCTAAAATTGGCTATTATTGAATTAGGGCAAGGAAAGAACATCTTGAATAAGCATATGTCTCATCCGAAAGTCGTAGCGGTGTGTTGCAGGCTAAGGCAGTGAAAGGAAGCAGTTTTGGCATTGGTCCCGAAACCAGGCACCACACCTGAGGCGACTTCATTTGGCTTTGACATCAGCAAATTTGCTTTCCTGAGCACAGAATACTCAAAGTGAGCTCAATGCACATCACCCACATTGGGGATGCAAAGGCTAAGGCCAAGAGGATGCCACCTTGACGAAGCAGACACCGCAGACCTCAAATTAACAAAGATCAACAACTATCCCAACTGCCACACCCTCCATTCAAACCAGAAGGGCAGTACACTTACCTAGCATAGGTAATTGGGCCTCCATCCAGGGTGTCAATGCGACTCTACCCCATAAGGCAGCGATCATTATCCGATAGAACACTTGACGAGGGGGTGAAAATGTGCCACATTCACAAAATCAGGGCTTCAGGCTGGTAGCATTTATGAGATGCACTTGAGTCTGCAGAATGTGAAGATGCTGAAGAATCGCTAGCAACACGCATTCTTTACACAAAGAGCGTCTTGCGAAATATAGCTTACCGAGGCAACATCCAGCCCTGACAAGCACCTGCTACAACTTTGGGGTGAGCAAGCTAAGCTGTACACTTAAATTGTGGCCACACGCAACAAACCCTGATCAATGTTCTGCACAAGACTGAGCAGGCAACATGTCATGTTAAGAAACTTGCCAGAGACTAGTGGATGGACCACTGCATGTAATTTGAATGCATAGGTCTCGGTAAGCTGCGACACATACTCGGCTCTAACAAGATGAACCAAATACTGTAATACTATTGATGTTCAGTGCTACCTCAATCTTCAGTGCACATCTGAGAAATTTGAGTAACAAGCTGCAGATGCTTTCCCCGACCACCTCACAACGACCGGCCGTCACCAGACTTGCACGCACCTTAATGACCACTTGCCAAGGAAGGAATGGAAAGCCTCTTTACGATGGCAGAACCTGTCTTTGCTCTCGAGCATGTCAACACTTAAAGCGCAGATGTTGAGGAATCTTGCCGAAACGAGAAAGCAAGCACTACTGCTTGTAATCAATGAAATCACGAACATTGGAATTCCCCACAGAGTGGAAACACTTGGTCACAATGCCACTACCAAAACCAGGCAAGAAACCTCACACCATAGCCAACCTTCGATTAGTCTCATTCACATTGACAGTGTGCAAATTGACTGAAGTAATGTTGCTCGCGAGGCTGAACCACCATCTGGGAAAGACAAGGCTATTTCCACCTGTGCCAGATTGGTTTCTGGCCTAAGGTTGACATGTGCGACAATAACCTCTTTCTGCATCAAAGCATCGCCAATACCAGCCGCTTCGGAGAAAAGATATATCGGTTCTTAGTCACAGTCGAAACAAGAAGGATGTTGAGCACAGTCTGCAACGAGGAGGTACTGGTGGCCTTTCCTGAAGCCTGTCCAGGCATCAGGGTTGCCAGTGTTGCCAAAGCCTATTATGCAACCAAATGTTTGAAGTACGAAGTTACAGTAAACAGCCAAAGACTTTTACGATCAGCACAGGTGGAAATGCAGGTAAAACCCGGACCAGCACACTTGGTTGCAGGAGTGATTTGCTGATGAGGTAAGAAGGCGACTTAACAGTTGGTGATAAGGTATACGGAATGTAGGTATGTGCAATATGTATATGTACTGTTAGGCTGAAACAGATGAATTTTCTGCAAAGCAATATCAAAACCTCATTCTTTTTCAGGATGCCACTCATGTGCTTTAGGTAAGTGTGGACAGGCTTATATAAAGCTGCATAGGCAAAATGACATACAGCTGGTAAGCATATTATTTTTTCTGGGCTCCTTGAACTTATTCGAGATCACTAACTGTAGCACCAAAGTAGTGGACCACTACCTACCAGAACAAAGGCATTTAGTGTGCCCATCTCAATTCTTGTGCTTATGCCAGTCTTCTTTTTTACACCAATAGCTGCTATGGGCAAACTCCTTTGGTTCTTATGTCCACTGGTCTTTTCACTGGAATTCCCAAATTTCTTGCTAGAATATTGCAAATAAAGTTCTCATTGTGCTGCGAGGATTCAAACATACGATCAAAAGATTGGCAGTCCACAATTCTACATTTCAGCCACTCTGCTGAAGGTACAGTCGTAGTGCATACTGATCCCGGAGGGCGTGATCTAGCCAACAGGTGCCATAATTGGCTAACACCTGCTCAATATCTGCGTACTGTATGTAGAACTGGCGTCCACACCTTCAAGTTCTTACACATCGCCTTCCCACTTGTGAACGCAGTCCTATGTTAAATTTTCTTCTTACATCTAATGACAATGATTGGGTGCATCTGCTTCATAAATCTTCTTCTAGTGCTTGGCTTCTCAGATTAACTGGATGGAGCTGTTGGTGTATTGTTTTCCTCAAGCACAGCGCGAGACCTAGCAATAAATAGCCCAAATATAGATTTGAGAAAACCAAAACGAATTCAGCAGTAAGAAGCTAAAGGGTGGTTTTGGTGGAGACCAGTGGCCAAGTCCGGATATGAAAGAGGAGGAAGAAAAGGAGAGTCTCGAGTCTTTCCACTTCAACACTGGGAGGCACAACTGCCACAAATAATTACGACTCGTACTTATTTTACTTCTTCAAAGAAGATTACCGACTTCCATTGGCAAGTGTTCACTTCAACAAACACTGCATGATGTAAGCTTCCTCCACATATTTCACCAGCTACTGCATCATTGTTTCACATTACGAGTGAAACTCCAATTTTTTTTGTGCCACAACTTGTACAATTTTGTATTTTGAGGTAGGATGTTAGCAGTGCACTTAAATACTCATGAATAGAAGTAGAGAGAAAAAAATAAAAGTAAGAAAGCAGCGGCTTTTTGTGCATAGACTATGCATACACCTGGGGCTCTTATGGTCATTTGTTCCCTATCCGCTAAACAACTCTAAACAAGAAAAGCTTACACGCAATCACTGTGCAAAGTCGGACCACAACTAAACCACAGGGATCCTTGGTAAGCAAAGTATATTTATTTGGTGACATATTCTGCAGCCCTTCTATTGGGCTTTCGTTCCTTCCTTTTCAGCTGTGCAGGTTCATTAAGAAGTGATGACACAGTTTGACAATTACAATCGTTGAAAGACTTAGCAAAACCTTTTTTTAATTGTATTTTTTCTTGGTTTCAGACTCGGCACATTACATTTTAAGGCGTGTTTTCCGTGTTTATTGCTTTTTTTTTATGGGTAGGGCATGTTACCATTTTTTACACCCTATCAAGTATGTGGTTCCATAGATTGTTCCTATATGGAGCATTGCCCTTTCATTCTGTACAATATGATGTCGGTTTTTTGTGACCAAGGGCGTTTTACAGTGTGATTGTAGCATTTTGGTAAGTTTTGCCTCCGTCACCCAAGCTTGAAAGATTGCTACCCACTGCTGGTGGCATGACACATGTGACATTTCTTTTTCAATAAAAGGAGGTCTGTCACTTATCCTGGGCATTGGTTGTCTTTTGTCTCTTTGAATTACAATTTGTTGCCTATATTTGCTCTTTTGTTGCATTTCAGGTTAGGAATGGCTATCATAGTTGACATCATTTAACCATACTGCACACAATGCAGATGATATGTACTTGCAATATATGGTCACCATAAATATAATAGAAGTTATTAATTCAAGAATAGTGCATTTGCATGGTGGTGCAGCCATGAATTGTGGCTATAAGGTACCAGAGCTGCAGGTAGCACTGCTTGTGCAGTATATAGGTCAACTCTACTAATTTCAAACATCATTGTTTCTATCTGCATTTATATAGCTCCAGGTTCTGTGAACAACGCACATCTGGTGGAGGAATGGCTTGCAGCTGCAGTTGGGTCCAATGAATAGCCGAATTTCTGCGAGTTTTCATGTTTTTAGCATATAGTAAAGGCAGTTGTTTTTATAATAGCCTGTTTGCCCCGTGTAGAAGCTGCTGCGGGGTGTCAGGACCTCATGCACATTTTCGGCTTTGCAGGGGACACAACATCTGGCACATAGTTTGTCACAGGCCATGTCATCGGGGCAAGTTGAATTGACGAAAAGAATTTATAGCTACAGCGTTTGATGCAAAAGAACTAGTCTTAGGTATATATTTAGATTTCACGAAAGCATTTAGCTTTCAGCGTGGTGAAAGCTAAGTTTTAGCTTTCACCACGCTGAAGTTATTGCCCTCCGACTAAATACGTCTACTTTGTCATTGGTTCTGTTCGCTATTTATCGGCCTCCTTGTTTCAACGGTCGATTTTTCTTCGCCGAACTCGATCACGCACTCTAGACTCAGTCACACGAAGATTACGTTTGCCTGATAGGCGACATCAATATCGATATATTACGCCCTGCAGTTGGCTTGGTCGCAGATTACCTTGATACGTTGTCGAAGTGGGGACTGCAGACTACTGTTCAAAAAGCAACGCGTGAAGAATACCTATCTGGCCGGCTTATCGCTCCCTGCATTGACCACATAAACATTCGTGCTCCAGATTTGATCTTGCAATCTGCGGTTGTGGAAATAAAACTTTCCGATCATTACTTTGTTTGTTGCTCGTTGACTCGGCAATCTAGCTTATCTGTCTCCTCGGTGGCCTCCATTAAGAAAGAAGTTTCCATCTGTGATTCAAAAACCTTCTACACTCTAGCATCAAACTATGACTGGGACGCGTTTTTAAAAAGAGTTGCACCAGCCGATATCTACGACAGGCTCGTTGAGGTATTACACCGGCTTAAGAAGGCGGCCACACGCATCGTACTCGTCAAACAGCGTAACAAGGAAAATAAATGGATGACTTCAGAAATTCTGGCTGCATTAAAAGAAAATGACCTTCTCTGGGCGCAAACTAAACGTTACCCCGCCTCTGAAGCGATGCGGTCAAAATTCAAAGAAGCCAGAAATAGGGCAAATGCGATGATTCGTCGCGCCAAGCGAATGCACTTACGGAATGAATTTATATCCGCTCGGACAGACACCAGAAAAACATGGTCCTTAATAAATAACCTTAGAGGTGCTAATAAGCACCGAAATCGCGAATGTGATTTCGCTTCTTTTGGAACTAATGACCGTACTCTTGCTAATGACTTTAATACTTCATTCTCTCGAGTGTCGGGTAATGCATTACCGCTTCCACCGTCGTGTACTTTGCATAATAGTACATTGGAGTCCGCTCACTTGCCTTTACTAGCCGAAGACGAACCTAGGTCACTTATCTTTAGCCTAAAGTGTAATAAATCACCAGGTATAGATGGAATTCACGTAAGTGACCTGCGTGCCTTCTTTGGTGTCATCAAGGATGCGTTGCTGTCGCTTTTTAAAAATATCATTTCCAGTGGTACAGTCCCATTAAATATGAAAACTGCTGTAGTAATTCCACTTTATAAGGGAGGAGCACATAATAGAAAAGAAAACTATCGCCCAATTTCTGTGCTGCCCTGCTTATCTCAAGTATTGGAAAAACATATATTACTAACAATGACAAGTTTCTTCGATAAACACGGGATTTTATCCTCTTCCCAGTATGGTTTCATCCCCGGAAAAGGTACCCAATCGCTTCTTGAAGATCTCTCTGACGTGTTGAACTTGTCTTTCGAACGTAATCAGATCGTATGTGCCGTCCTCCTTGTCGTCAGCAAAGCTTTCGATAGCGTGAGTCATGGTATTCTATTAACCAAGCTTTCAATGTTAGGATTTCGTGGCACATTCCTGACGCTTCTGGAAAACTATCTGCATCACAGGCGCCAGCAGGTTTCACTAGGGCTGGCTAAAAGTGATTTCCTTGTAATAAAATCTGGTGTCCCCCAGGGGTCTATACTCAGTCCACTGTTATATAATATTTATGTGAATGACCTTGCTGATATGGTACCTGTAGGATTGTATCAGTATGCAGATGATACTGTCATTATAGCTCAATCAACAAACTTTAGGCATGCTATTACTTCCTTACAAGCAATGGCTACTAAGGCTATGGACTGGTTTTGTGCTAACTTAATCAATATTAACACGTCAAAGACAAAACTTATTTGTTTTCACAATCCTCTCAAAAAAATAGACATTGATTACCCGTTTGTACTACACAATTCAATGTGTTCTCCATGTCTGTGTAAACCTTTAGATTATGTGACTTCTGTAAAATACCTCGGTTTGTACTTTGACAGTGATATTTCCTGGAACTCCCACTTAGATTATGTATGCGAACGACTTCGTGCGGTATCTTGTGTACTTTACAGTTTGAGATATTATATGCCCCTCTCTGTTCGAAAAGTTGTGGTACATGCGTTGTGTTATAGTGTATTAAGGTACGGCATAACAGTTTATGGTCATTGTGCAATTCGTTGGCAAACTAGGGTCAACTCCATTCTCCGTTCTATACTAAAGAACATCAGCTATGATTTAAATCTTCATGAGAAAAGTGACGTTTTCAAAACCTTATTTATGCCAGACTTTAATCAACTACTGCTGGAAACTGTTGTGCTAAAACATTTCTGGGAAAGTAATTTCAGGGTGAAGTACGTTCCCTCACGTTGTTTGCGGCCTAAGAATCTTTACCTAGTACCCAGGCGTTGTACAAGATATGGCAGGAGAATACGAGACTACTATGTTCCTGTATATTTTAACAAATTGTCTGAAACCGCTTTGCGCGCTCGAACAAAATACAAGTTAAAAAAGGCACTCAGGCAAATTGACTAGTCGCCTCAGGGAATCATTAGATATTTTCTTTTTGCTTCTTAATTTTTTTTTCCTCATATACTACTTTAAATGTGAAAAGTACATGTCAATTGAATAAGTGCTTGTTCCGCTGCCTGCCAGGGAGTGCCACTCAAGCCCTGTGTGGCTTTGGCAGGCCTGTTATGTACGCTGCTTTTTTTGACTTTGTGGAATAAAGTATTAAGTATTCGATACTGTTCATCATATTACACTTTTAGCTAAGCTTGAACAACAAGGAGTACGTGGTCACGCAAACGAGCTTTTGTCTTCGTATCTGCAACATCGGTGTCAGTACGTTTGCCATAATCATTATAACTCAAAAATAAAAGTTATCCCACATGGTGTGCCACAAGGAAGCATTCTCGGACCACTTCTTTTCATTGTTTACATCAATGATCTTTTTTCGACCGCTGAAAACATCAAATGGATAGGCTATGCAGACGATACGACCAGTTTTTTCAGGGGCACAAATCCGGACACTCTCGTCAATTATGCTAACATTGTGCTCCAGGACATCGCAAATTGGTGTGATAGAAACTATTTAAGAATTAATGCTAAAAAAACGCAAGCGATCATGTTTCGCCCAAAGCATAAGGCCCTAAATCTTGAAGACAGGTTGTATTTAAAAAGTGAGGAAATTTAAATTTTAAACGACGTTAAAACACTAGGTGTTATATTTTCGAAAAATCTGATTTGGAACAAACATGTGGAATCTCTTTGCGGAAAGCTAAACAGAATAACGGGACTGTTACATAGACACCGACATGTCTTGCCTACCACTGTGAAACGAACTGTATATAACTCACTTTTTCTTTCTACACTTAATTACTGTCACCTAGTCTGGGCAACCACATGAAAACAAAACATCGCTAAAGTAAAATTATGTCAAAAAGGAGCAATTCGTGCTGTAGCTAATCTTTCCTCCAAAGAACACACGTCTAAATATTTTTACGAATACAAAATAATGCCGGTTGAATTCATTTATTCATTTCGTCTAGCATGCCTGTACAGAACAACGTTGAGAAGGGGAAATGTTGATTATGTAAATTTGTTTAACCTGAATCATGACGAAATTCCCTATAACACGAGACATGCCGACATTTGGTTAACAAGCTTTTGTCGTACTAATTATGGACAGCAATCTGTGTCCTACCGCATAGCTGATCTACTAAACACCCTAACTACAAGTGGATTCAACCCGGATACTATGTCTCCTCGTTCTTTTTTCACTTATTTCCTATCGCAAAATCGCGCTGTGTAATTCCTGTACTTGTATTGGATTATTGTATACATATTAGTACGCACATTGGTATTGGTATACATTAGTATTAGTGTATGTATATGTGTATGTATGCACATATGCGTACGTCGTCTCTGTATATCGAGTTTGATACATCTGATGTATTCAATTTTTGTTCATTTTTTAGCTGCATTCACAGCTTATTTTCTGAAAATATTTCGTATGTAATTCTATATTCTTCAATTTTTTTTATTATTATTACCCTCAGAGCTTACAAGAAGCATGTTGTTGTTCTGCACAAAAAAAATTGCTGCCTGTACGTCCATGTTACCATTTCTTTTTCTTCACATTTTCTGTAAAGTGCCTTGACTTATGTTATGTACCTATACTACTGCTGCACACTGTCGAATTGTACCATAGAGGGCCGGGCTTAGTCAAGCTGCAGTAATGCAGCTTTTTCCCGCCACCCCCTTTCTCTTTTTGTTGAGAGATGAAATAAAACTTTGATTTGATTTTATTTGATTTGATTTACTCACTTGCAAATGGAGAGCCAAGCTTGTTGGACATGAAGTAAACCGCCTGTATACTCAGTGGCCTTCTTCATTTTGTGTGACATAAGTTGTTATAGCGACCCTTGTTTGATGCACTTCTTGTCCAGCAGCGGTCTTTTGCTTTTGAAACACTCAGGATAGCTTTAAGCAAGCTGGACAGGAATAACACTGAAAAACCAGCAGATGTTAATTGTCGCGCCTAACATGCAAAGCTTCATACAGTATGATGAGGGCGTAAATAAATGAGGGTGTTCCTCGTGAGTTTGGAGCAACATGATGAATAGCACTTTTTGATCGCATGCTATGGTTCAGAAGGGCAGCGGATTGGGCGAGTTGATGTTCCATGATAACAATAAAATTGAAACAGTGCTAGACGACAGGACCACAAAGCGCCGTGTTTGTCTCCTCCTCTTTCTGGTTCAGCGCCGTGTTTGTCTCCTCCTCTTTCTGGTCCTGACGTCTATCGCTGTTTGAATTTTATTGTTACTATACGTTCAGCAGGTGTGGCCATGGTTGAAGTGCAGCGCAAGGTCAATAAAACATATCTATGAGCAGCAGCCTGGTAAAGGAGATGCTGGGAAAACTAGTGGGAAGCCTGTTAAACATCTGGTTGACCCAGTTGCTGGCTTCATCGGGCAAACTGTAATAAAGAGAAGGAAGTCATCAACACATCAGAAGGTTTTTACATATGGACTCTGTGCTAAGGTCGTGACACACCAACAAGTCTTAGTGCGTAGGTTATGCACGACCAACTACAGGCCTTCGGTTCGGACAAAGAGTTGCTCATTGTAACTGACGAAGATGGAGTGGACAAAAAAAACAGCAGCTCCATTAATCTGGTTTCACTGGTATCAACAGTGTTTTGTAAGTGTGCATCGCCATACTCCCCAATGCCTTCTTGGGTGACATCAACAAGGGCCAGCTTGAGGCAAGGAGTAATAGACGTCTTTACAAGCTAAAAATGCATGCATGCATGGAGAGCACTTTGCGTCCAAGAAGTAGGCACTTCCACAGGGGCACTGGAGAAGGAACAGATTATTGACAGTGGGCAAAGACTAGCTTTTCTGCTACTATACACCCAGCATTGTTGCGATGTAATGACCTCTGAAACAATCCCTCTCAAAGAGGAAATCATCTTCGTGTATCCATAAAGAGGGCAGACAGGCAAAGCCCCTTCAGCAATGATGCCAGCTTCAAAAGTCCCACTTCGCACATCCTGAATGCTTCCTTCTTAGACTTTGCTGGGTGCAAGCATTCTACTGTCCAAAAGTTGTCATTGAGAGCACTGTTGGTTTGGTGGCAATACAGTTCAAAAGCGATCGCAACAAACCTCCCTTCCTAGTTGGCCTGGATGCTCACGGTGCTTATGAAGCCCCACCATCCAGACTGCCAGAACTTCCACAATAGAAAGTAATTTACAACACACCAACGCAAAGAACGCTGACATATGTCTCGTTTTCAACTCTGTCGTCATGCAAATTACATATAGCACGGAAAAACGTGAACATGCTGTGTGTTAGCATCGTAAACTTCATACTGGGCAAGGAGCTAGCACACCACAATCCCGCGACAGCCGCTAATGAGATCAAAACGGGAGAACATGTCTGTGAACGCGCAAACGGAGCCCCTAAGCCACTCTGTTCCTCCACCACCCCCGCTGCACGGCTGCGCCACTCGTTTCAAGCACAGCACATCAAACACACCTTCAGCATTCGATGTCCGTTAAGCAAAGTCGGACACGGCGAGGCCACATCGCGGTTCGCAGAACTTCGCTGCCGAGGCGCTAGGCCATTTCGATATTCAACCTGTCACCACCGCCGGGTTCTCAAGAAAGCACGGGTCACACAACGCAGATTCTGTACTGCCAGAACTCACCGAGGCCAAAGCCGCACTGCCGCACCGCCACTACTCACGGCTTTCCGCCAAGTAATACAGAACCTACAACCAACACACAAGCAACGCACGCACAATCACACGAGCAATGTTGAACAACGCGCGGTCTAGAGAATGATCACGCCGAGGAAGAACACGCCACGGCGTCGATCGGCGCCAGCATCGCGCCTTCTCAAAAATCCATAAACGATCCTGTCCGTAGGCACCTAGGATCAGGTCACGTGAGGGATTTTTGTACGACATTCTCCTGGCGTGCATCTGCCGGTTTTTCAGTGTTATTCCTGTCCAGCTTGCTGAAAGCTATCCTGAGTGCTTCAAAAGCAAAAGACCGCTGCTGGACAAGAAGTGCATAAAACAAGGGTCGCTATAACCACTTATGTCACACAAAATGAAGAAGGCCACTGAGTATACAGGCGGTTTACTTCATATCCAACAAGCTTGGTTCTCCCTTTGCAAGTGAGTAAACGAAACTTGCCCCGAAGACATGGCCTGTGACAAACTATGTGCCAGATGTTGTGTCCCCTGCAAAGCTGAAACTGAGCATGAAATCCTGACACCCCGCAGCAGCTTCTACACTAAGCAAACAGGCCTTTACTAATATGCTAATAACGTGAAAACGGGCAGAAATTTGGCTATTCATTGGACCCAACTGCAGGTGCAAGCCATCCTTCCACCAGATCTGCTTTGTTCACAGAAACTGGAGCTATATAAATGCAGATAGAGAGAATGATGTTTGAAATTAGTAGAGTTGAGCTATATTCTGCACAAGCAGTGCTACTGCAGCTCTGGTACCTTATAGCCACAGTTCATGGCTGCACCACCATGCAAAAACACTATTCTTGAATTAATAACTTCTAATATATTTATGGTGACCATATATTGCAAGTACATATCATCTGCATTGTGTGCAGTATGGTTAAATGATGTCAACTATGATAGCCATTCCTAACCTGAAATGCAACAAAAGAGCAAATATAGGCAACAAATCGTAATTCAAAGAGACAAAAGACAACCAGTGCACAGGATAAGTGACAGACCTCCTTTTATTGAAAAAGAAATGTCACATGTGTCATGCCACCAGCAGTGGGTAGCAATCTTTCAAGCTTGGGTGACAGAGGCAAAACTTACCAAAATGCTACAATCACACTGTAAAACGGCCTTGGTCACAAAAAACCGACATCATATTGTACAGCATGAAAGGGCAATACTCCATATAGGAACAGTCTATGGAACCACATACTTGATAGGGTGTAAAAAATGGTAACATGCCCTACCCATAAAAAAAAGCAATAAACACGGAAAACACGCCTTAAAATGTAATGTGCCGAGTCTGAAACCAAGAAAAAACAATTAAAAAAAAGGTTTTGCTAAGTATTTCAACGATTATAATTGTCAAACTGTGTCATCACTTCTTAATGAACCTGCACAGCTGAAAAGGAAGGAACGAAAGCCCAATAGAAGGGCTGCAGAATATGTCACCAAATAAATATACTTTGCTTACCAAGGATCCCTGTGGTTTAGTTGTGGTCTGACTTTGCACAGTGATTGCGTGTAAGCTTTTCTTGTTTAGAGTTGTTTAGCGGATAGGGAACAAATGACCATAAGAGCACCAGGTGTATGCATAGTCTATGCACAAAAAGCCGCTGCTTTCTTACTTTTATTTTTTTTCTCTCTACTACTATTCATGAGTATTTAAGTGCACTGCTAACATCCTACCTCAAGATACAAAATTGTACAAGTTGTGGCACAAAGAAAATTGGAGTTTCACTCGTAATGTGAAACAATGATGCAGTAGCTGGTGAAATATGTGGAGGAAGCTTACATCATGCAGTGTTTGTTGAAGTGAACACTTGCCAATGGAAGTCGGTAATCTTCTTTAAAGAAGTAAAATAAGTACGAGTCGTAATTATTTGTGGCAGTTGTGCCTCCCAGTGTTGAAGTGGAAAGACTCGAGACTCTCCTTTTCTTCCTCCTCTTTCATATCCGGACTTGGCCACTGGTCTCCACCAAAACCACCCTTTAGCTTCTTACTGCTGAATTCGTTTTGGTTTTCTCAAATCTATATTTGGGCTATTTATTGCTAGGTCTCGCGCTGTGCTTGAGGAAAACAATAGACCAACAGCTCCATCCAGTAAATCTGAGAAGCCAAGCACTAGAAGAAGATTAATGAAGCAGATGCACCCAATCATTGTCATTAGATGTAAGAAGAAAATTTAACATAGGACTGCGTTCACAAGTGGGAAGGCGATGTGTAAGAACTTGAAGGTGTGGACGCCAGTTCTACATACAGTACGCAGATATTGAGCAGGTGTTAGCCAATTATGGCACCTGTTGGCTAGATCACGCCCTCCGTGATCAGTGTGCACTACGACTGTACCTTCAGCAGAGTGGCTGAAATGTAGAATTGTGGACTGCCAATCTTTTGATCGTATGTTTGAATCCTCGCAGCACAATGAGAACTTTATTTGCAATATTCTAGCAAGAAATTTGGGAATTCCAGTGAAAAGACCAGTGGACATAAGAACCAAAGGAGTTTGCCCATAGCAGCTATTGGTGTAAAAAAGAAGACTGGCATAAGCACAAGAATTGAGATGGGCACACTAAATGCCTTTGTTCTGGTAGGTAGTGGTCCACTACTTTGGTGCTACAGTTAGTGATCTCGAATAAGTTCAAGGAGCCCAGAAAAAATAATATGCTTACCAGCTGTATGTCATTTTGCCTATGCAGCTTTATATAAGCCTGTCCACACTTACCTAAAGCACATGAGTGGCATCCTGAAAAAGAATGAGGTTTTGATATTGCTTTGCAGAAAATTCATCTGTTTCAGCCTAACAGTACATATACATATTGCACATACCTACATTCCGTATACCTTATCACCAACTGTTAAGTCGCCTTCTTACCTCATCAGCAAATCACTCCTGCAACCAAGTGTGCTGGTCCGGGTTTTACCTGCATTTCCACCTGTGCTGATCGTAAAAGCCTTTGGCTGTTTACTGTAACTTCGTACTTCAAACATTTGGTTGCATAATAGGCTTTGGCAACACTGGCAACCCTGATGCCTGGACAGGCTTCAGGAAAGGCCACCAGTACCTCCTCGTTGCAGACTGTGCTCAACATCCTTCTTGTTTCGACTGTGACTAAGAACCGATATATCTTTTCTCCGAAGCGGCTGGTATTGGCGATGCTTTGATGCAGAAAGAGGTTATTGTCGCACATGTCAACCTTAGGCCAGAAACCAATCTGGCACAGGTGGAAATAGCCTTGTCTTTCCCAGATGGTGGTTCAGCCTCGCGAGCAACATTACTTCAGTCAATTTGCACACTGTCAATGTGAATGAGACTAATCGAAGGTTGGCTATGGTGTGAGGTTTCTTGCCTGGTTTTGGTAGTGGCATTGTGACCAAGTGTTTCCACTCTGTGGGGAATTGGTTTCCACTCTGTGTGGAGTCTCTGGCTGTTTACTGTAACTTCATACTTCAAACATTTGGTTGCATAATAGGCTTTGGCAACACTGGCAACCCTGATGTCTGGACAGGCTTCAGGACAGGCCACCAGTAACTCCTCGTTGCAGACTGTGCTCAACATCCTTCTTGCTTCGACTGTGACTAAGAACCCATATATCTTCCCTCCGAAGCGACTGGCATTGGCGATGCTTTGAATTTAAGTATACAGCTTAGCTTGCTCACCCCAAAGTTGCAGCAGGTGCTTGTCAGGGCTGGATGTTGCCTCGGTAAGCTATAGTTCGCATGTCGCTCTTTGTGTAAAGAATGCGTGTTGCTAGCGATTCTTCAGCATCTTCACATTCTGCAGACTCAAGTGCATCTCATAAATGCTCCCAGCCTGAAACCTTGATTTTGTGAATGTGGCACATTTTCACCCCCTCGTCAAGTGTTCTATCGGATAATGGTCGCTGCCTCTTGGGGTAGAGTCGCATTGACACCCTGGATGAAGGCCCCAGTTACCTATGCTAGGTAAGTGTACTGCCCTTCTGGTTTGAATGGAGGGTGTGGCAGTTGGGATAGTTGTTGATCTTTGTTAATTTGAGGTCTGCGGTGTCTGCTTCGTCAAGGTGGCATCCTCTTGGCCTTAGTCTTTGCATCCCCAATGTGGGTGATGTGCATTGAGCTCACTTTGAGTATTCTGTGCTCGGGAAACCAAATTTGCTGATGTCAAAGCCAAATGAAGTCGCCTCAGGTGTGGTGCCTGGTTTTGGGACCAATGCCAAAACTGCTTCCTTTCACTGCCTTAGCCTGCAGCACACCGCTACGACTTTCTGATGAGACATATGTTTATTCAAGATGTTCTTTCCTTGCCCTAATTCAATAATAGCCACTTTTAGGAGCTGCAAATCAAGCTGACTTAAGAAGACTGCCGAGTTTTTAGCTACTTATAGTAGCTTATTCCTTGGTTAATTTTCTAGTTGGGCATGACATGCTTCGTGCTTTATAAATGAACTGTTTAGAGAATTATTGGAGTGATATTAGGGCAGGCAACTCTAACTGAGTGATAACTGCTTTTGTCACAAAATGTGGCAATGAGCTACGCAGATGCTGTCACGACAGCGCAGTGTTTAGGTTATATGAGTATAGAAGAAACAAAATTGGAGTTGTGAAGATCAAAGCCCTATTTCTACAGCCTCTCTTTATACTGCTGACATTAAAGGGCGTTAGATTAGTGGATGCAAGCAGCATGCATAAACAAGAACCCTTTTTGGGTATTTCTGGGACCCATGTGGTTTGCATAACCAAGCAGCACACGGGTCGCTTGCATCCTCTTATCCAATATTATTTTCATTGTAAAGCAACCAATATCGCAATAAGTCTGATCAACCTGCATCAATATGCTAGACATTTTTAAGCACGTAAGGTGTGACGGTTGAGTGTTTAAAGCACTTCGCCACACCCTTGGCAACTAGACTTGTGCTTTCCAGTATTACTTGCTAATCAACACTTGAGGTGGTTACATTGTTTTTCTGTGCTGTAAAATTAGTTTGACAGTCCTAATAAAATTGTTAAAGTGAAGGTCTGGGCTGTTATATTGGCCATGTCATTCTAAAACTGTTAGGTCTGACACTGTCAAAGCATTGGCAACTTTAATAAGCTTCAACTCACTACATTTATGTATTGCAGTGGGACCATTCAGCATGCAAAAATAAAAATACCGACAAATAGAGAGTTCGAGAGCACCTGAGATAATAGTAAAGTGGGCGGGTCAGTATCTCCAGAGTAATGGGGTCATGAAAGCTGGAACTATGGCTGTCATAAATCCCGTCACCGCAATACACTGTTTGCTTCATCGCATTACAAAGATGTGTTGCGATGAAGTTATAGCAGACGCATATGCACATTCATTCGTCTCAACTTTGTACAGAACCCCGCGTCCCATTGCTAAAACTAAGGGCGCGAAAAACGGGCAGAGATGCAGCTGAACATCACCGGGCACAGCATTAAGCTCCACCTCACGGTGTTTATCGCGCCCTTAGTGCCGATAATATTAAAAATCTACTCTGCATTTTAGTTCGTGGAATTCTGGCAGACCATGTGATGTCACTAAAGCTCCGTTATGTTGACAGCACTACGCGATAATTGTCGTATAAAACCCGCGATAGAAGTAAGTCACATGAAGTCACGGATAGCGCACTAGCGCTGAACACGATTGAAAACATGCGCTGCCCCATTTCAAGGACGCGTGAACAGTTGTGAACAAACACCACCTTAAGCATTATATTACTTATGTAACCTACGTCGTGGCGAAGAACACGGACAATACCTCCGCCTACGACGCCCGTCAAGTAAAGGTGCATGTGCGATGTGATGACGCTGCCTTAAAGGGCGAACACGGCGACGCTGCTGCACAGCGCCAGTTCGCAAATTGCATTGCCGAGGCGCTATGCCACTTGAATATTTCGATCGTCAGCACCACTGAATTCTTCAGAAATACGGGTCTCACACCACCAGAGTTCACCGAGACCAGCCGACATGCCACACCACTACTATCGCACGACTTTTCGCCAACAAATACTGAACCCACTGTGGAGACATCACACGACCAGCGGTCGGCGTGGGCCGAAGCAGCGGCCGGACATTCAACGCGCCACATGGCGCCACCATCGTGCCTTCTCAAAAGTTCCTAAACGATCCTGTCCTTAGGCACCTAGGATCAGGTCACGTGAGGGATTTTTGTACGACATTTAGACGCACGCGTAGCGCGAACAGCAACAGGGCGACGCCCTAGCGGTACAGTGTACTTGAATGGGGCAGTGTGCTCACTGCTCCATGTCCCTGCGGCATCCGTGCGCCGCGTCGCCGTGGCGCACCGACTGCTCTGGCGCCCGCCAGAGCCGCTGCCACCCGTTTCAGATACCAGGAGATAGATTTGTTGTGCGGTGCGTAAGGAGAGGAGGAGGAAACGGCTGAACACCTGATACTTGCTTGTAAACAACTTCATCCTGCAGTTGAATGTAACGGGGAACTATTTAAAGCTTTGGGTTTTAAAGACAGTGAAAGTAAAATAGACTTTGAACAGGTAAAAATAACTAAGCGGAGGCTATCTGATTGGTGGATTATATCAACGCAAAAGTAAAGGAGTAAATACATAGGTATGCATGCGTATAGTACCATTCAAGGCTAGGTGGCGCGTGCCGCCGCCGCCCGATTCAAAGGGTTGAGCCTCAATCATTCCTCCATCCATCCATCCTGAAAACTTTCACTCGCTTCGTGTGGAGTGTGTCCTGTTGGATCGACGTGCTGTCGACTGCAAGTCCCGCGACGTTTACAGCAGTATTCTCTGTGCCTGCTCTGTGCTTGACGCTTCACTCAATATGCACTGTGAGTGAGTGAGAATGGCAAGCCGCCGTCGAAATTACTACTTTGCACCCGGGTGCAGAACTGGCTACAGTCGCGTGAAAGATGCACAAAAGGCGTCTTTTTTCACCGTTTGACGTGATGAAGAAAGGCGAAAGGAATGGGAGAGGAACCTCCACCGTGCAGATAAGACACAAGATGAATCTTGCACGGTCTGTGAGTTGCACTTCGAACCGCGATTCATAATTAGGGACTTCGTGCACCTTATAGATGGCAAAGAGGTGCGCATTCCTCGTGAGAAGCCACTGCTATATGAAAACGCTGTTCCCACGATTCTTCCTAATTTAGCACAGTACCTGACGAAGACGACACCGAAGCCCAGGAACAAAAGGAAAAGGTGTGAAAATGACAAAGCACCCGCGAAGAAAGCAAGCCAATGCGCACTGCACAATAACCATTCGGAGTTTTTTTCCGGGTTAGACCACGACTCGGCGCAAGAGGAGGACGTTGCGGCGGAGCGTCAACACTGTTTGTCGTTTCTTTTTGATTTAAAGACTCATTCCAAGGATTGGAGTTCACATCAACTCCCCGACCTTGACGGAGTGCTTTACTGCACGTCGACCAACCTAAAGGAAGGCGTTGTCACGTCCGATAAACTGCACTCTCAGACAAAGGTACACCCTTTGGGGTGTATATCTGCCCCACAACAATAATCGTCATCTGCCTTGCTTGCATTTCCTCTTTTGAAAACGCCGCGCCCACTACTTTCCTGTCGCGAATGGTATGTCATGCTGATAATGCGCATGCCGTTCGTTACTGGGAAGTACCAGGCTTGCAGCGTTTAAGAAAGAAAATGCGGGCAATACAGACGACGTTTATTGTTGTGTGGCAAGATTAATGTAGAAGGTCCCCTAGGAGAACATCAGAAGAGCATCGCCGTCGATAACAGAAAAAGGAAGAAAGCTAGAAAAAGAGCTCGCCATGCAATAAGCTACATAAACATGCAGGGCGGCAGAAGAAAGTAAAAGTGGCCAGAGATTGAGGAGCAGTTACATAGAGAACAAATCGGGGTGTATGCGGTTACAGAAACGCACCTTAGAGACTCAGAAGAGCCCCCAGTTATTGATAATTATGTTTGGGAAGGGTGCAACAGAACTAAGTCGGAAAGAAAGGGAGGCGGAGTCGGAATGCTCGTCCATCAGGGAGCCAAATGGAAAAGAGTAAATTCACAATGTCAAGAGCATCTTTGGTTATCAGGTACAATGAGTGTGAAAGAAACTTGGCTGGGCGTTACGTATTTGTGGACCGAAAAAAATTGCACACAGAAGAATAAAGAGTTAGTGGAATGCATAAGCACTGATATTAAGGGTTTCGGGAATGGTGCTGAAATTATCCTGTTAGGTGACATGAATGCCCACATAGAGGGTTTAGATGGCTATACCGACACCAACGGGAAGTCAGTGCTAGCTAGACCTTTGTGAGCAACATCGTGAATACAGGGCCTAAGTGTGAAGGACAGATCACGTGGGAAGGGGGAAACCGGCAACCGACCATTGATTACTGTCTGATGACAGAAGGAATTCATGATAAGTTGAGAGAAATGGTCATCGATGAGGAAGGGTTTAGCAGCATAGGGAGTGACCATAAACGCATCATTTTGAAAATGGGATATGTAGTTGGGAAAGAAAGCAAGGAGACCAAAATGGCCAGTCCAAATTTTAACGCTGAACAAATAGCAAACATAGTAACTAGAGTTGAGGAAGAACTTGGCAAATGGCCAAGTAAAGAGTGGGAATATGGTGAGCTTCTATGTGTAAACGACAGAAATACGGAAAGAGAAACAACATGTTCGTTCGAAAGGAAAAAAGAAACCGAAAAACTGGTGGAACAAGGAGATACGAGATGCGATCGCCGAATGACAGAAAGCATCTCGAGAGCACAGGCAGGCAAAGAAGGCGCAGTTGCCGCAGGATGAAGTAACCAGTAAATGGGAAATATACCGGGAGAAAAAGTCTATGGTTCAAATACTGGTGCAAGCAAAATTAAAAGGTGAAAGTGAACGTTGGTTGTCAGAAATACGTGAGAAAAAGAAGGCCACACCTAGAATATTTTGGAACCACATAAAATTATTAGGCAGGAAGTCAACAACAATACAAGAACATATCCTAGACGAAGATGAAAACAGACTGGAAGGAGAAGCGGCAATAAATTACATCCAAAATGTAACAGCCGAATCTTTCCAAGGCAATGACGAGGTTGTATTTGAAGAAAAAAAGAGCATGAAAGCGACCCAAGTGGAAAAGGAGCTGGTGCTGACAAATTTAAACTGGAAGAAAGCGGAAGAGAAAATTCCTAAGCGCACAGCCACAGGGCTAGACGAGGTTCCCGTTAGGCTGATAAATGAACTAGGACCAAAAAGTAAAGAAGCTCTGGTGAAATCAGTGGAAAAAACTTTAAAAGATAAACGAATACCAGACAGTTGGCGACAAAGAAGAATGAATTTAATTTATAAAGGTAAGGGGGAGAAAGACAGCATTCACTCGTATAGACCGTTGACCATTACATCGGTAATGTACAGGCTAGCAATGCAGGCAATCAAATTAAAGCTTCAAGCATGGGCAGAGAATAATGGCATTTTGGGAGAGCTTCAGAATGGCTTCAGAATAGGTAGGCGTTTGGATGATAACTTGTTTGTTCTTACTCAGTGTATTGAAACATCAAAAGCGGAAAGCAGACCCTTGTATGTGGCCTTTTTAGACATTACAGGAGCCTACGACAACATAGACCGCAACATTTTGTGGGATATTCTGGAAGGGGAAGGCTTAGGTAACGATTGTCTGCAGCTTTTGAGAAAGATTTACTTAGAAAATACCATTTGCGTTGAATGGGAAGGGATGAGGAGCGAGGAGAAAGTTCATCTCAACAAGGGACTGAGGCAGGAGTGCCCTTTATCCCCGCTGCTGTTTATGATGTTCATGGTGAGGATGGAGAGGGCGCTAGAAGGAAGTAATATCGGGTTTAATCTCTCATACAAACAGGCGGGTACAGTAGTAGAGCAGCAACTCCCAGGTTTATTTTATGCGGATGACATTGTGTTGCTAGCTAACAAGCAAAGTGATTTGCAACGTCTGGCTAATATCTGTGGACAGGAAGGCAACAATTTAGGTTTGAAATTTAGTGTTAGAAAATCAGGTGTTATGGTATTCAATGAAAACAGTGAACAGACAGTGGCGATACGGGCCCAAGAAATACCACGGGTACTGAATATAAATACCTTGGTATATGGATAAACGAAGGCAATATATATATAGAAACACAGGAAAAAACCATAACAGTAAAGGGGAAGAGAAACGCAGGCATAATGAAGCACAGAGCGCTATGGGGATACAACAGGTACGAGGTCCTCCGAGGTATGTGGAAAGGTGTAATGGTTCCAGGACTTACTTTTGTAAATGCGGTTGTTTGCTTTAAATCAGGGGTACAATCAGGACTCGACGGGAACCAAAGATCAGTGGGTCGCGTCGCATTGGGCGCTCACGGGAAGACTACAAATGAAGCTGTGCAGGGTGATATGGGCTGGACTAGTTATGAAGTGAGGGAAGCTCACAGTAAAATTGATTATGAAGAACGACTGAGGAATATAAAAGAAAGTGAATGGGCTGGGAGAGAGTCTAGGTAACTGTACAGGAAAAACACTGAATCACAGTGGAGGAAAAGAACTAGGAAGCTTACCAGCAAGTAAGAGCCCGGTGAGCGACACAGCCACAGAGAACGTCAAGCGGAAAGTCAGAGATGCTGAAATAATCTCATGGGTGGCGGCAATGGAAAAGAAACCTGCCATGAGTAACTACTTAAGAGGAAAAAACGAAATCAGGAAAGAAACCATTTATGATAACTCAAAGGGAAGCTCATTACTTTTCGAAGCGAGATCGGGATGCCTTAGAACACGCACCTATTGGCGGCGAGGAGTTACGGAGTCGCCATCTATGGGAAGCGCCTCGCTTGCGTAGTATGAGGGATCACGCGGCGCGTTCCTCATAGGTTTTGCTGTCAGCGTTCACTGAAAACACCACGCGCGAGCTCTCTCGGACATTTCTGTAAGTACTTTCGAAACAAGAGAAGTTTTTTACTGTGTAAATAATAATCTTGGGCAAACTGTAAGCATGGAATCGTTTACAGACGCTATCTCTTTGCCGAATACGTACAGTGAACGCCACTGCGCGCGGTCGCCGCGATGGAGTCTCCCAAACCGGCTTTTTGCGTGAAAGGTAGGTAAACGGTGAGAGCAAACTATGTGAAATATGTTCTCATAGTGTTTGTAAAACTAAATGGAGCGTAATAGAATGAAGCCTAAATTCAGCGATCGAACAGATTCACAGCGACCGACTGCGCGTCTGCATGCTTGTCGGCGCACTGTTTCGCTTTCGCCGCGTGCGCGTTTTCGCACCGTGCCATGAGCTTTAGGCCGTAGAATATGAGCATTTGACAGTATACAAGCAACCATTGTTGCGTGGGCACTATCAGAGCTGTTCAAAAATAATTTCATTGTAGAGAATTCGACGCCTGTGGGGAGGGGACTGTGATGTGCCGTCGCGACGATTCAATCTTTTTTTTATTCTAAATTCTTGGACGTTTCAATATTATTTCTCGAGTTGAGTCGCACTGTATGTTTATCGGTAATCTCAGCGTGCGATTACCAGCACGCTGAGATTAATCCAGTGCATTCATTCATAACACAAACATGACCATATGTCATGCTTTTTTATAATGTGCTTCTTACCGCTCCCTTTCCACTCCAGTGAACTTGCCAGTATCTATAGCATCGACAAGTTCATAGACCAAACCGTCATGACATTAGTCGGGCAGCGGACTCGGGCGAGCGTCTCAGTGCGCGTTTTCCGAACATCGCAGACCCGGCGCCGTAGCAGAAATATTCCTCGCGTCTGTGCTTGCTGCATACCCGAGTTGTAGCCGATGACTGTTTGCCGGTTTTATGTTTCGCAAGCCAAGCTTCACGCATCTTCTTGTCCTCCGGCTACGTGTGAATAAGGCTGACACGGGGCTCCGTTGCGTACGTCCGGCATTGCGGCACCGAGCAGTAGCCTACCATGTTGCGCGCATTCAAAGGCAGCCACTACCTAGCTATTGTAGTGCTTTCAAGCGTTGTAAAGGAGACACTCGAAGCGGGAAAATCTCGCCACTAAATGAGGACCGCAGCGTACGAGGGAATTTAAACTCGTTTTCAGCTCGCTTCGGCGCTCCCGAAGCAGCCGACGCGGCCGCTATGTCCACGCGATCCCTAATAGCACTTCACGCCGACGGTGGCGCCAGCTTTTCCAGTGGTGGAGCTCGAGGCCAATAAAGCGAGATATAAGAAGGAAGAAGAAGCATGTGCTTGCTGCGGTAAAGCTAGGGAAACAATGGAGCATGTTTTATTAGAATGTGAAGACGTCTACCCAGCGGTCGATTTAGGCACCACTGGCTTCCTTGGAACCCTTGGGTTCAGCGGGAGCAGTGGTAAAGCAAACATGTCCGCAATAGGCATTAGTAGGGTCCCTAGAAATACTAGCATTAGTAAGAGGCGATTGGAGGATTGGTGGAAGAAAAGTAGGGAAACGACAAAAGACGGAGACGTACAAAAGCACAGTTCGCAATAGGGGATCAGAAAATTTCGGCGTGGCAGTTCATAGTGTTTTTTTTTTCTTTTTTCATTGTTTAACCTAGGTAGGACATTAGGCAGTATAATAGCTAGAGCTTGGTGCCGCAACCCACCGCCCCGTTCCAAAGGGGACGCTCATAACATCCATCCGTCCTGAAACTTTCCTACGCGTTGCGGTGTTTCGACCGTAATAAAAGTAAAATGCACGACGTGCAACGCACGAAACTTCTTTTGGTGCACCTTCGCAGTGTGCACTGAACTAAATTACTATTGTTGCGGTTGATCTCCAGATGGTTGGCGATGTTTTGTTGCCGGAAGCACGAATGAACTAGCCTTGCTGTCAACACTGTTCTGTTAATAGCTTCATACGGCCGCTGCAGTCACTGTAGCAAGGGACACTCGAGTGTTTTCTCCTGATGATGGATAAAATTTCGCCACAACGACCGCGCATCCGCATTTCCAGCACCACTGCGCCGAATTTACCCACCACTTCGTTTTTTCATTTTTTCGCAGGTAAGGCGCGTGCAGCGCGTAAGTGTGTTGTACTAAAGCAAACATTTTCACGTTGCCCTATCTATATCACGTCGCCCCGTCCACGCTTTTCAGCACGTTCTCTGCTTGTTCCTGAGATTTCTGGCTGAGTTCCTTAATCAGTTGTCCCCTCCATGTGCACCATGCAGTAAACACCGGGTTGTCTGTCGCAGAGGAACACGACTACACTCTAAAAATTGCACCCTTTGGGTTACTATCTACTCTGACCTCCTGAGGGCCCGCGGACCCCTAAAAAAGCAACAGCGCGACCACCAAGTCGCCAGCCCATTACTCGTGCCAGCCTGTAATTGAAGTGGATACCGTCTCGTTTAAAACCACCAGTAAAGTTTCATTCGTTCTCTGTTGTCCTCGCTTCTCCGTTGGAACTTGAAGCTTCTCGGACGATGATTGGCAGTTGTTGATCAAATGCAGACAGGCAGCGATGGAGATCAGATGTACAAGAAATCTTTATAGTTAAACTTTTCTATATACATGGCAGGTAAAACAAATACATTACAAACTTGAACAATTGAGAAACAAAGTCTCACTCTTCGACTGTCTCAATGACTGTTAGAGCCCAGACTCGTTTTAACGCACATGGTACGGAGGCTCACTGATCTATCAGCAATCCTGATTTCAGCCAAGTCTGAGGGACAGCATGTCGTCCCGATTTTTATAGCTTAAATATACAAAGAAAAAAAAGGCGGTAGGGCCGTTGGCCCGTCCCACAGGTTCAGTTGCCAATCAGAGTCAACCATTTGTTAAGCCACAACCCACAGGGATGGGCTTACTCTTAAAAATAAACATATTGGAAAACAAAGCTCTTTTCCTTCTTCCCTAAAACTCCGTTGCCCTCTCATTTCTACGTAGTTAGTGACGGGCTCAGCAAAACACGCCAGGCCCGAACAAGTTATCGCTAGGCCGCCTCAATTCCCAAG
Organism: Dermacentor andersoni; assembly: GCF_023375885.2. Classification (NCBI taxonomy): domain Eukaryota; kingdom Metazoa; phylum Arthropoda; class Arachnida; order Ixodida; family Ixodidae; genus Dermacentor; species Dermacentor andersoni. Next base: position 374,433,838 of record NC_092814.1, on the reverse strand, counting down.
GGCGTCTCTAGGCCGCAAATGTCTCGGAAGCAGGGGCATCGGCACCACGTAGTGCAGCGGTACTCAAAGTTTGTCCGTGTGGGAGACTGATGGCCGTCCTTGTCCTTCAAACTTATTGTCTACAAGACAAAGTTCTCCGAGTGCGTGTTTACAAGACGCTGCCGTCCGAATGCACTCTTCACGTGTGCACCGCATCCCTACAGCGTGCACTGTAAGCTGGCCTTCGACACCACACAGGCAGTCGCACCCAACAACAAGGCTGGCGATTGCGTTCCGGACGCGTAGAAGAATAGATCCCTGCTCCGTATATGCGGCACGGGGTCAAGGTTGCTAAGCCCTTCTTAACCTCGGCGGCGCCTCCAATTAGTCAGGTACTCGGGCGCCAGACCCACAATACCGTGTACAGCGGTCCCTTTCAAGGCTGGTCCGTGTGGACTCGTGTGACCGTCGGCGGACTGCCAACACCGTGCGCACAATACCGACTTCCCGGAATCGGCACTCGCACTCCTGGCGCCTGCCGCGACGCGTCACCCAACACCGCGCGGTCCCTGTGATCCCACATAACACAGAAACGGTTGCCCCGCTGACATGGGGGGGGAGTGCACCCCCTCTCTATACACACAGCACGTGGCCGATTCGTGACACTTAAGAGCACGAACAATCAGAGCGGCCTTACACCACCCCAACTTCTCACTTCCCTGCTTACTTCGACAACCTCGAAGCCTTTCTCTCGGCTGATTTTCGATATTGCCTCATTACCAGCCGCTACGGCTCTTTGTACGTGACTGTCACGTACAGGCACCTGCGGCACCGTGCACACCACGATCTGCACCTGAGGGGAAAGCTCGCGCAAGTCGTCCACCCTCTTCGTCAAGCGCTGGGCTAGACCTGGCCCTTTCCTGTTTAGGACGTCATTTAGCCCACCTGCCTGCTACTATGACAAGGTTGCGCACGTGGGCATTTTCCGCGAGCTTTTCTTTCGCTCGCTCCATGATAGAACCCAGTGTCCGCCCTGGAAATGTCCCTGCCGCCACTCTTTTGTCGCCTTTCACCCTCTCCACAATTGCTTTTGAGCACCCAGCCAGGTTTTAGTCGCCAGCGGTAATCATCCTTTCACTCTCTCCTACCTCGCCCTGCTTCCCTTTGTCCTTTTCCGCGTGATTCGGACTCGACAAGGGGCATTGTCCCCCTGGGCTCCAGCTTCTTCCGCGTGGCCGCCTCAAGGTAGGTGCCGCTCTTTCCAGCTAATCCTTCATCACGCTGCATGCTTTCCACGTATTTCGCTGACCCTCCCTCGCCTGTCACGTCGGGGGTCTGCGTTCCATTCTCACGCACATTCTCGTTCACAATGGCGGCCCTGTTCAGCTTTTGCTCGGCTGCTTCAAGTCTCTTTTCAACTACCTCCCGTGCATCACGCTCCCTGTTTAGCCCATTTTTGAGCTCTTGTACCTGTTTGAGAAGCTCTTCCAGGAAAGCCTCCATTTTCTGCAGCCTAGTATCGACATCACATTGTGTGCCGGTTGATTCGATGCACTCTCCATTCTCATCCGTCTCCTCATCTGCCTTGAGGTACCCCCCGCGCACTGCTTGCTTTCCCGTCTTTCTCGCCAGGTGTTGCACGGCTTTTTGCATACTACAATACTATAATAATGCTACTACTAATGCAAATATTATAATACTATATCAATGCAGAGCGCGTGCCTTTTAGCAAAGACCGATACGCACAGGATACAAATCCTCAAAATGTCGCAAAGCAACTCTCACCACTGTTTCAAAAACAATCAATGCCGCAATCAGTGAAATCAACGCCAATCAGGTGACGCTGCGAACTGCGCCACCTGTCGGCGGCGACACGAAGTGCGTCTAGCTCTAACGTGGTTCTCGCGCCTGCTAGGGCGCCCCTCGCGGCGGCGAGCGCGCACCCGGCAGGATGCGACCGGCCCGCTTGCGTTCGGAAAGCCTGTCTGTGCACTGTTTCGCGCGTAGCGGTTGCCTTTTCTGAGCAATGCCGAAGTGCAACACGATTTGTTGCGTAGTTGGCTGCAACACCACGTACAGCAACTCACCAGGAAAGAAGTTTTACAGGTTTCCGAGCCGACCGTATGAAGTAGAACGGCGTCAACACTGGATCGCGCTTGCCCGAAGGCAGAAGCAAGATGTTTTATGTTCCCGCGTTATGCAAAGTGCATTAATGCTGAATTCGTTGCTTTTACAGCAATGATGGCAGCAACGGGACACCTGCACTGCGTACCAGGATATGCAGCAAACAAATTAGTTTGTTTCCACACTGTACCGCAGTAAAGCTGTGGAACTCTTTCCCAATCCTTTCCCATTCAAACAGCGCCAGGGCTTGCTGAGAGCTAGCTACGAGGAGGGGTTGCAGCTGGCTCAAATGGCATACACCCTTCTGCACCAAGCATATCAACTAAGGGGCAGTTGAGTGCACCAAAATATTTGACGACGTTGTTTATTGGAACCTCCTTTGCACGCACTGAAAAATCGAAATATAACAAGTCTCGAACTTCCAGTGACGTGGGCGAAAATATTTTCCCAGCGTAGTCTAACACAACGGGTAAGCTCCTCACTTTTCGTGTGTTTGGGGAGAGCAACGTTAGCACACCTCGGGTAGGTCTTACGAGGCGTTCGTACACCCCATGTTCTTGGATGAGATGTTTTCGATTCGTATTTGCCGTCCTGTATGTACAGGGCAACTACCGCGGCGTGCTTGCACCTCCCTGCGATGCCAGCACGGCAATCGCAGCTCGCCGCTAGGATTTGTCTGCTGTCGCCGATCTACAAGAATCAATGTTATTGATAATTTCAAGCGTCCACACCGTAGATAACGAAGCAACTTAGGCTGAGCTTCACGCATCTCGCTGGTGCTCTGATTTTCGTCTGCGGAATACACCTAGCAGTCACTTCCGATCAGTGCGAGCTCACGTCACGCCCCGCTTCAAGTAGACGACTTCCTTTGTCTAAATTCTTTCTACGAAAAAAGCTTTCAAGATCTTGTATTTCCCGAAACCCGGCTAAAATGAATATCGACAAGCTGTTTCACGCCATCACTACCGTTTCACAGGGCGCCAAACAAGCAGTGCGAGCTGCTGACGCCGTGAGTAATCCTACCGCATTCGAGCAACTACTCGTCAAATGGCGCTAGGGGTCCGAAAGACGGGGCGCCACCTAGCACTTGCAACGTGCCCATATATCTCTTCTAGTACACTGTACCACCGTTTATAGATCATTTTCATTTCCGCATCTCCTCGCCGCGCCCGCAGCGAGTATGCGGCCCGCCTCTGTACACGCCACCGCGGCGCTGCTGTCGAAGTTTGCGTCAAGGAAGCGCGCGTCGTCTGCTACAGGCGCCTAGCTTTCCGTTGTGGCTTCGGAAGGAAGGAAACAAACTTTATTTCAAAAAGAAATGTAGGCGAGCGTGGTTGGGCCCTTAGTCCAGGGCTCCACTGGCGCGAGCGGCTCGCTGGGCTTGGTCCAGGAGAGCCATTTGGCTCTCCTTTCCCTCGTCCGCAAGCCATGCCTCCCACCGCCTATTTAACATAAGTGGATGTGCAGTTACGTATGGGCTATTAATATGTGAAGGCCTTTCCAGGCACTCCCATGTGATATGTTGTAGTGTGGGTTTATTAGGACACCATGGACAGACGTCCAGAAATCTAGTTGGGTTTATTTTACTGAGTTGATGCAGGTTGGGGAAGCTGTTTGTTTGAATGCGTCGCCAGTCCCTACTATGCTGTCTGTTAAGGGCCTTGTGTGGATGACCGTACTCTCTGCGTTCCTCCCGCTGTTGTAGAAGAATGTCACGAGTGCTTGGAAGGAATCCCGCGCTCGGCTCGGCCGCAGCTCGGTTGTTGAATCCTCGAGCTATACGGCCCGCCGCAACGTTGCCCTCCAAGCCCTCGTGAGCCGGACACCAAATAATGTCGTGGTGCTCTGTCAGGGTTTGTCCCAGAATTCTACGTACCATTTTGGGTACCGTTCCTTTGAGAAACAGGCGACACGCTGTCTGCGAGTCGTAGAGTATGACTGCCGATTCGTTTCTGTGTTCCGCGTCTGCAATGGCCACGGCTATTGCAGCCGCTTCGGCCGCACACGTGGACCGAGTTACGACTGTGGCTGTTATGACACGTTGTTTTTGAGTGACTGCTAGCGCGTGAGTCTCTCTACTGGCTCTGCTAGCGTCTGTGTAGTACGCGGTAGAACCTTTCCCAAAACGATTCCGCAAGGTTGCAGCTCGTGCTCGTCTTCTACCTGCATGGTACGTTGGGTGCATATTCTTTGGTATCGGTGCCACCGTGATATGAGATCTCGTGTCCCTGTCCAGTAACACTGTATCCTCGTCGCAGTACAGCGGTCGTGGCGTGAAGCCCAGCTTTTCTATAACTGCACGTCCCTGGTTCGTTGAGCAGAGCCGCTCTCTTTGAGCTATGAGGAGCGCGCTAGCGTATTCCTCAAAGGTGTTGTAGATGCCCAGTTTCTCAACTTTATCGTTGTAAGCATTTTCGGGGAGGCTAAGCGCTGCCTTGAAGGCTTTCCTTATAATTGTATTAGCTTGTTTCATCTCCTGGTTTGTTAGTGCTTGGTACGGGAGTGCGTACGTGACCCTCCTAATTATAAAGGCGCGGACCAGACTGATCGTTTCTACTTCAGTTAGCCCATCTTTACTGCTAGATATCCTTCGTATCATACGGGCTACGTTCCCTGCTGTTGCTCTCAACTTTTGGATGGTGTATGTGGCGCCTCCGTTCTGTTGTACCCACATTCCCAGAATGCGCAGTATTTTCACCTCCCAATTGGACGTTCATCCAGATGTATCGTTATTGGTACAATATCGTTTTTCCCCGCGTATTTAGGCCTGATTCTGATCAGCTCGGTCTTCTCAGGGGAACATTTCATCCCTGCTCCGTCCGTGAAAGCCATTATCTTGTCCACTGCTCTCTGGAATGTGTCCTGTTTTTCCGCATACGACCCTCTTCGTGTCCAAAGGGTTATGTCGTCCGCCTAAATAGCGACGCCTAAATCTGGGTCCTGCTGTAGTCCAATGGCGAGCTTACGCATGGCCATATTGAAAAGGATAGGAGAAAGTATAGCTCCTTGCGGGGTGCCTCTGTTCGGGAGGTCGAAAGTGTCGGACCTAGTCGATCCCAAACCTATTGTCGCGGTTCGGTGCGTCAGGAAGGACCTAACGTGCGCGTATATGCGGCGGCCACATTTTATGGACTCCAGGCCTTCCATGATCGAGTCATGGGAGATTGTATCAAAAGCTTTCTTGGTATCGAGCGCCAGTATAAAATTGTCACTCGAGCCTCTGATCGGGTGCAGGACATCGCACTTCAGAAGGAGGAACACGTCCTGAGCTGATACGTGTGGCCTGAAGCCGAACATGTTGCTGGGTAATAGGTTTTCCGTCTCTACATAGTTGGACAGTCTGGTTAAAATCACTTTTTCAAACAACTTTCCCACCCATGATGTCGGCGAAATCGGTCTTAGGTTCTGGATATCCCTGGATTTACCCGGCTTGGGTATTAGGGTGATATTATACTCTTTCCATTCTATTGGGAGTTCTCCGCCGTCACTCCAGACTTTCTCATTATCCATGATTTGTGTTAGGGCTGCGTCACTTAGGTTTCGGATCAGGGCATTGGTAATCTGATCATTTCCTGGAGCCGTGTTTTTCCGAAAAGATTGGGCTGCCGCGTATATTTCTTCCAAGGTTATAGGTGCGTCTAAATCGGGTTGCTCTATTCCTTTGTATTCCGTGTGTAGCAGCTCAGTAGTAAGGTTGTGCCCGACATATATCTCCTTGATCGTGTTTATTAACTTGATGTCGTCCCCTTTAAACTCGTTCTCTAGAGTTTTGAGTGTCCTGTACGCCACTGTTATTGTACCTCCGGGGTCCATCATGCTTCGCAAGACATGCCATGTCCGCTTAGTACTCAGTGTGCCTTTGAGCGAGTCAGTAAACTGTCTCCAATTGGTGTCACTCAAACGTTGCGCATACTCATTAGCTTACTGTGCTAGCTGGGCTATACGTATTTTCAGCTTTCGGTTAAGCTTCTGTCTCCTCCAACGTTTGGTGAGGCTCCTTCTGGCATCCCACAAATGAAGTAGGTGTTTATCGACCGCCGGAGTTTCAGTGTTTGTTACAATCTCTTTCGTTACCCTCGCGTGTGTCCTTTTGATTTGTGCTGTCCATGTGCTGACGTCGGTCAGGTCTCCGTGAATGTCTAGCCCTTCGCGGAATTTCACCCAGTCTGAGATCTTGGCTTTCCCGATCACCCTTCTTATCGTGGCCGCACTGAGCGATATACTCAAAATGAAATGGTCGCTGCAAAGATTTTCTCCTAGATTCGTCCATGTTGTGTTCCTTGCGGTGTTCGTGAATGTCAGATCTGGTGACGTGTCTTTTGAGACACTATTACCAATACGTGTGGGGAGATCTGGCTGTGTAAGCTGGTATAGGTCGTACCTTTCCACTAGGTCCGCTAGCATTATTCCTTTGGGGTTCTCTTTGCCATAGCCCCAGTTAGAGTGCTGTGCATTAAAGTCTCCAAGAAATATAAGTTTGTCCTTTCGTTTTAGAAGGCCCAATAAGTGCACTAGTATATTCTCGAAGTCGGCCAGTTTCTCTCTGGAAGGACTATAAACTTTGATTATTACCGTTTTAGGTCGGCAGCGCTTTCGAGGCCAGACCGTGATTACGTGATGTTGGATAGGCTCGTTCCCTGCATAGCTAATACTGAGTGCCACGTCCTTCTTTGCGAAGGTAGCAATTTGTGGGTACTCCGGGGTCTTGTAGCACACGCAGCCCTTCAGATTTACTTGGTGTTTGCCTACCTCCTGTACGCATATAACATCGGAAGGGACTGGAGACGATTCAATGAATTCTGTGAAATTGGCGAGCCTTTTCCGCAGTGAGCAGCAATTCCACTGCCAAATTTCCACTTGTTCGGTCTGTTTACTATTACTCTGTCTAGCCATGATTGGTGTTCTCGTAACCCGGCCCCACTTCTTTCGGTTGTCTGGTGGGAGAGCCCGGGCTTTCACTAGTTCTCTGGCGAGGGTTCTGCGTCTGGCTTAGGTCGCTAATGGTACGTTCCATCTGTCCTAGTTTGGCAAAGACAAGCTGCATCTGCTGTACGAGGTAGGCTAGCGACACTGTGGTTGCTGCGTTGTCAAGGGCTGCACAACGGGTGCGTTCGCTGGGCCTGGTGTGTTGCTCGATTGTTTTACAAGTAGTGCCCCGAGGCGTGCCACTCTAGACTTAACCTCCTCTAATTCTGTTTTGAGTTGTCTGTTCTCGTCTACTACCCTTCTGTATTCAGGGTGTTGCGTGATCGGTGGTGTAGCAGATGTATGTTTGGCAGTGGGAGATACAATTTGCGCCCAGCTTACTTGATTCTCCTGTTGCTTGCTCTGTGCCAGGGATGCCCCGGGTGACTTGCTTCTGGGATGGGCTTTCGCCTTCGTGTTCTCCTGTGTGGTTGGTCTTGGCCTCGACGTCGACCTTCGGCGCTGCTGCCCTGATTGTCCGTGCTCCGAGCGGTTGCTCGATGGCGTGCGGGTTCTTGAGCGGCTCCTGTTGGTCGCTCCTCGTCCGCACGCCCATTCCGATTCTTCGTCCTCCGAGGAGAACCAGCGAGGTGCCGGCTTTTTGGTCTCTTGGGTGGTTTCGCTGCCTGGTTTTGTACAGGCTTGAGGCGTTTTGGGCAACTGCGGTCTCCAGTTAGATGGTCCCCAGAGCAAATTGCGCATGTCGGGGTACAGTTGTGAGTTACTTCTGGGTTGCGCACTCCGCAGGTACGGCACGTGGGCATATCTGGTTGCGGTCTCACGTCGGTCTGGTGGCCAACTTCCCCACACGCTCGGCAGAATTGGACGGTGTTACGAAAAGGAATGCACTCCTTCTCACCTCCTCTGTAGTAAATGTATCTCGGTAGGACGTCTCCGAAGAAAGTAAGGAGAGCACTCTGAGAGTCTCCCAACATCCGGGCCTCTACCAGCTCCACGCCCTGGGTGCGAAAACGGATGCTCGCTTTGAGAGTCTCAGACGGAGTGCGCGGCTCTATACCGTGAATAACACCTCTCCTGTGCGCCTGGCGTGACGTAGACATTGACTAGGTGTGGTCTTCCGTTGATCTTCAAAGACGTGACACCGCTCATCGCCATTGCGACGGTCGCGTCCGGGGTGGACGCTAATGCTATGTTGGAGCTCGACGGGATGCGGAGAATGAACTGGTCCCACTTGATTTTTCCTTGACAGGCCTACACTATTGGGTCGGAAAGCGCTTGGGTGGTTACATTCCTCAGTGGCAGTCCCTGGTGAGGTCGAAAGACCACTTTCAGGTCGTCCTTGGGTAGCGGTGGGCGTCTGCGTATCGTGGGTCGACCCCGGCGTTTTGGCTGGTTGTCCGCTGTATGCTTGCTGTCCGCGGAGAAGTCCCCTCCTCGTCGTAAGCTCCTCTCCTTTGCCTGTTTCTTCTGTTCTCTGAGCGATTGGGATATCTGCCAACCCTCCTCTGCGCGGCCAGTGTCCGTTTGGGTGGGAAAATGCGCGTTGGCGTGCGCGGACGATATGGTGCAATTCCCGGCCGGTCGTTCATCGTCCCGGTTTTGGGCGGCAAAGTCCATAATCTCTTCTCTCAAACCCAGTGCGGGTTGTTGAGCCATCGGATGCGATTCCGTAGTCGATGTCATGGTCGTCACGGTAACTGCGGCGAGGTCGTGGTTGACGTCTTCGGGCGCGCGTCTCCCGGCGTCGCCGCCGCTCCCCTACTCGAGGTGGCGGAGGCTTCGCATGGGCGAAGTGACAAGTGGCCGTCAAATCGTGAAATATGGTCCGAGTTCGGTGAGAGTTGTGTCCACCGATGCCGGAGCACTTCCCCTTCAAGCGGGTTACAATTTCCGGACGGTTTCAGGGGATGAACCACCCGAAAATGTAGATCATGCGGAGGTCGATGTGCACGCGCCTGCACTGGTCGGCGTCCATAGGCGTTCTTGTGGCTTCGCACGGCGATTATTTGAAGGCATTGCTCACGCTTCACGGCGTCATTATCTACGCTGTACAAGTTTTAGAAGTTAGCCCACGTATGCGTACAAATGATCAATGATTTAGAAAAAGGTGGACATTGGCGATTACATTTCGTTTTCGGCAGAATAGTCGCTTTCGTGCGTGTGCATTTGGCGCTTTTGGTTTTTAATGCGTTTAAACGCTTTAAACCCGCTGTAGAAAACTACGCTGTCGCATATATGGCGTATGAATCAACGTTTATTGATCAAAACATCAATAAACAATGTTATAAATCGTCTGAATCTAGTTAATCGTCTGTCCATCTCAGCGCTGGCGTTTGATACCTTACGCATCTGTATGGCGAAATATGGAGCTTACTTCACACTTCCGCTTGAACGGTGACGCTACCTCTCCTTATCCATCACACTGATTGCGAATAATTTTTATTCCCCGTTTTCCGAACGCGAAATCGCGCAAGTCAGTATTTACAAAAATTGAAACAACGAAGCCTGAAAATTTCCCCCTATTTTATTAAAGACGAGATACACCCTCCAGCGTCGTCTAGAGAGGTTTCATAAAGCAACTCCTCAGTTTTCAACGCACATATAGAGGGCTACCTGATTAATGGATATCATGCTGACATCGCTATGCTACCTCTGCTATACAGTTATAAAATAAAAACATTAAACAGACGTTTTTAGTGGAACTGTATTAGCTATATTATAGTTTATTAAAACTCTTCACACGCTTTCAGAGACCTTCCTTTTCACTTCATTTACCATTCACACGACCTTTGCTTCTTTACATTTCCTCCGAGCTCCATTGGCACTGTCGTTCTCCTGGCTCTTCTTTCGGGAGTAAAACATATTTATTAATAATATTTGAATGACGAGAGCAGTGTGGGAGGAACCCTCAGTCCAGGGTCCCTAATGTGATTCCGGCGACGTTTCGAGCCCGTTGTATCACAGCTCGGAGGACCTCGGGAGGTCCGTCGCGGAGGGCATCGTCCCACAGCTCTTTGTTGCGTGAGGTAAAGGAGAGTTGGCAAGGGAGGAAAGAGATTTGCAGTGCACTCAATCGTGACGTGGAAGATTGTGGGCGAGCTGCCACAGCCAGGGCAACGATCTGCATAACAGTGTGGGTAGAATTTATTGAGAGAGACAAGATTTGGAAAAGTTGCAGTTTGTAACTGGCGTAATGCCACTCACTCCTTCCTCGCGCGAGAAGGACGGCGGTGGTGCGGCGTGGGTGCGACGAATGCGTGTATAATGACGGAGTATGTCTGTAACGGAGCAAGGGATCCCCCCACTCTGAACCAGTCGCCTCACCACGCCGAGTCGCCCGGAGGGAAATTTCTCGGGCAACCGCATGTGCGCGTACGTTACCCGGCAGCGAGGTATGACCAGGGGTCCAGAGTAAGTGGATGCGGGGAGGTGTGGTTGGTGTATATTGCGGGATCTGTTTGAGAATTTGGTGCGCCGCTCTCGGGATGCCATGTCCTGATAGGAACGCCCGGCATGCCTGTTGCGAGTCCGTCAATATATACACTTCCTCAGGAACACGGATGGCGTATCGAATTGCAAGAGCAACACCGATAATTTCTCCGTAAGCGGCATTTGCTCCGCGCATTGCAGCAGTCTCTCAGGGATTCGGTGCCATCCAAAACTACCGAGGTATAGCCCTCTCGAGTGCGTGATGTGTCCGTGTATAAAGTATGTGTTTCCGGGATGTTTGCAAGCATGCGGCCAATGTATCGTACACGGGCTTTGCGCCGCCCTTTGTCATGCTCGGAGTGCATATTACGTGGCAATGGATGAATACTTAGTGCTTGGCGTATCGCTGACGACAAGATCGTTGGACGGGTTTCAGACTCAAGGGGTGGGACAGAGTAAAAAAACTCTTTCGTCTGACCAAACAGAAGTATACAATCTGTGCTGTAAAATCAAAGCTATGCTCTGGGCAACCGATACAGTTTGTCCCCGTCTTGGCAAGGGCATCTAAAACCCCCCAGAAGAAGTCCCCAAAGGCTTCCTTTTTTTTATGCTTGCACAATGGTCTCTTCTATGCTTTTCACGCAGCTAAACAGTTTCCTTGAAGGACAAACAAGGCTGCCAGTCACAAACTCGCGTTCAATCACAAGCATTACTTCAGGAGGTAGAAAGACTTGTGAAGCCATTGTATCCCTTTTGCACTTCATGCAGGATGTCACCATCATTTTATGTGATTTTAAGTGATTGCCCTATCCACGGGCAACGTCGGCACGAGTTTTTGGCGGGCAGATACTACGTAGCTCATGTCTTTGCGAACTACGACACTCTTCAATATTGTGTATACCTCCCCCTCCATTCCTGCCTCGTAAAAAACAATCTGTGGTCGCTGTCTATTTAGTCTTCAAGAGCTGCCGATCTCCACTGTCCAGGCAACCGCAAAGACGCGCTCTTCTCCACCAACTCAATAACATTCAAACAGCTGATTTGCACGGACTCCGGTTGCTCTTGTACGGTGTCCTCTGCAGCGTCGATCTGAGTTGCCCTTGCGTTTGTTGCGACACTTGCTCTCTTTTTCGGAGATTTTCTCCGTTTACGATTTGAGGATAAGTACTGCGGGAGATTCGAAAATATGGTAGGAACTGCATCACTTCTGAGAGACCATACTCCGCGCTCGATTTCAATCACTTTTCTGTCAATTATATGTTTACACGACTTCACAATGGGGGGGGGGGGGGGGGGGTCCTTTCTTGGAAGTGGGTGGCGCACACTTCGGATGTTTGCTCCAACACTTTGCCTGCGCGGAGTATCGCCCTCTCCCCCGTTGCAAGGAGAAGCGGATCGCCCGGCGGAGAGAAATGCCTCTTCTCTGTGTTGCGCCGGCACCCGCTGGTACATCCCGGCCCGAAACACGTTGGCATTTGGTTGCCCAGTCCTAACACATTGTAACGAAGATAAATCACACGCACCACCTACCTTCTGACAGCGAAAAATAAAAAAAAATCTGGCGTTCAAGAGTGGCAGCACGCGCTACTTGCGTACTTGCAGGTGCAAGGGCAACATGAGCGCCCACACCGACCACACCATACCATCAGTGGCGTAGCTAGGTCGTCTGGCACCCGGGGCCCATAGGTCTTCTGTCACCCCCCTCCGCGGGTGTAGCCGGCGGAAAGAGGGTATCTTCAGACGTATATGACACCCCCCCCCCCCCCTCACTGGCCCCTTGCACCCGGGGCCCATGGCACCCCGGCCCCCCCTTGCTACGCCACTGCATAGTACCATACACCGAAAGCTGCTGAAGCGCAACTTGCGCATAACTCATGATAATGCACACACACTTACCTGGAAAAAATCAGGACCACTCGACAAGAAAACGCGATGCAAATGCTTAAGGCCAAGATATAGTCCGACGTGCTCGGCGCGCCAGGCCGCGGCAGGCGAAGTCCAGGGTGTCTACTAAGTTGACATTTCCAAATTCCCTGAGTTTTCCAGGTTTTCCCTGAGTGCCTTTGCACATTTCCCTGAGTGATGCAGAACTATGTTTTATGTCAAGACGGGCTGAAAACTCTTTAGTAAGCACATGAAAAAAATAAAAAAGCAACTTAATCCAATTTGAATACTAAGGAGTAGTGTTTATGTTATTCAAAAAGAGAATAGAAGGCAGGGGTTAGTAAAATGCACAGCAAATAAAGTGTCTTCGAAAAAAATTGCTAATGAAGTCGGACATTCACAAATACGAATAAAAAGGAGATGCACATAGAAGCAAATATATTCGAATATGAGCTATTTCTATCAACTGATAGCAAGCTCAGTGGTATGAGGCCCGAACTCTGTCACAATTGACATTCTCTTTCAACAGCCCGTAAGTCAACCTCAACTGTCCTGACACACTCTCAGCCCGCGCACGACGCCTGAGTGTTGTGTTTCACTGCTTTAAAGAGTTTATTTTGGTTTGGATGAGGGACACCTGCATCTCGGCATCAGCCAAAATTTTGTTTTTTGAGCTCAAGCTTCTTCAAAACGGCGGCAGCAAGCTTCCTTTCCCGTTTATTCCTCAATGCATACATCATTTCTGTTCTTGTCCTCCTTCTGCCACTCGTCCGCCTCAAGGACCATTTGAAGCATCTTGGTCAGTTGCACAGTCCACGACCGATGTTTAGAACTCCCTAGGGGTCGGAAAAACGTTCGAAAAATCAGCCAGTTGGAAAAAAAAAAGGAAATGCATGTCATTTACTGCCCTTAGGGGCTCAAACAGCGACAGGGACGTTCGAAAACGCTCTGAAGGCCTGTCGATACACATATTAGGCATATCGGCGCTCGTACTGTGACAGGAAATACCGGGTGCACGTGTGTATAATTAAGGAATGCATACTGTGTTCCGTGGCAATAGCCCCTTCCCACGCTTGTTATGCTTCACTGCAATACTTTTGCGTATGCTTCACCATGTAAAATTTTTGTACAGAGGCCAAGCTGTCTTTCGGGAACCGGCATTATGCAAAGCACCGTGTTTTCTAAATTCCTAAGCCAATCGCGAGGACCACAAATGCGGAGTCCGTGCCATTGCTGAAAGCAGCTAATTCTTTCAATAAAAAACTCGGCACCCAACGGCAAGAAGCTTCATAGCGAACGTCGAAGCAGCTAGGCCTAGCGTTGCCGCAGTGGTGGCAACTGCTGACAGCGGATCTGCGTGCGAGTGCCGGTTCGAGGTGGCGAAGTAATCAAAACGGCAGCGGTGGTGCCTTTGATTATTGCCGTTTCGGACCTGCGGTCACGGCAAAACGTCCGGAAAATCGGACGGCGAAGAGTTCTTGCGTCCGAAATTTCACACGTTCTGATACGTTGACTCTATGGGCTACGTGGCGGTGGCGAGAAGCCGGAAATTATCGGGAATTACCGACGACAGCGCGTCAAAGACGATTCATTACGACTCCTGTCTGTTGCTCGAGCCCGCATTACCGCGACTTTCGACCCTTTCAATATATTGCCGCTAATTTTCCCTGATAGAGGCCCAAGTTCCCTGAGTTTTCCCTGACTTTTTCCAGACTACTCAAAATACCTGAGAATTCCCGGTTTTCCCGGTTTTCCCGGTTGGTAGACACCCTGAAGTCGGATACGCTGCGCTAGCGACGCCAGGGGTGCAAGAAATTTGCTTCCTCTACAGTTCGGCGTGCGCGCGCAGAGCGAGGCTGGCGCCATCTCTGCGTCCGGGAGCGCAACTTCACGGCTGCGGCGAATAGCGCGCCGTTCGGGTAGCGCGCGCGCTTTTTCTCCTTCCGTGCGCATAAAACAAAAATTTTTGCGGCATGGCGTTAACTTCTCCTGACAGCCAGAACACCGCATTCATATTGCTAGTACGTCCGCTACGTCAAAAACGGAAGCGGACCATGTACATACGAAAGCTATTCGACAAGCGCCCTCAACTCCGCGACTACCACCAGCTAGTGAGCTGCGAAATGCAGCTTACCTGTGGCGAGACCACACTGCTTTCGTATAGCTTCCCACGCGTTGTTCTTGCGCTCTGTGTCGCGGTAGTCCATGCGTTTCACATCGTATACACATGGATGGTTGCGAATCGCTTCAAGCAGGCGTCCTCACTCGCGCTGTCATCACACACGGATGTTGAAAAAACCACAGCCACACTGTCAGTACGCGCACCGCAGGCCGCCATTCTGCCTTCTGCTCGCTGCCGCTACAGCGCGCAGTGCATTCTGGTCTAGCGTCAACCGCGTGAAATAGAACACGCTCTATCTCCGCGCCGGCGGCGTTGAGTTCGCCAAGCGCACCTGGGCACGCCGGCTACGCCGTGACGCCGGACTGTAGAGTGCGCGTTTTTCACCGACGTCGCTTAACCGCGACGCGTGTGGCCGCGCGCGCGCGTTACGCCGGTAAGACATATAGGAGGTGAAACTCCCGTCAGCGCGAGCGGGCGCGGGCGATCAGATAAAGTCACAATTGTTGCATGCGCCGACGCTACCGTATACAGTGGCGGCACCATGCGGCGCGTCGTAGAAGCCGCAGCGGAAAAAAAAAAAAAGCAGCGCCCGGCAGGCGGCTCGGCGGCTCCGGTAGCTCCGGCCACTCCGTGGTAGAAGTCAGGCGCGCGCGGCCGAACGGGAGCAACACGCTCAACCGGTTGCCCTGGCAACCGAAACGGCGGTAATTTCTTCCCATGCCGCCAGGTGCCGCCAGCATGAAAACATATCCGCGGGCTTGTGACCTTTACTGGTCGCCGCAAACAGCGGAGTTTCCACTCCTAAATATTTCTTGCTCCGTGGCCGGAGTATATCTTGCTGCAGCGTCAGCAGCGTGCTGCACGGCAGATGGCTAGCGCAGCGCAAACTTCGACCGCAGCGCCATCTCAGTGCCTAGGCGCAAAACGCGCCCGCTTTGGGAGGAGCAGTTTCGACCATTCATAGCTCGGAAGGGGCGCCACAAGCGCCCTGTACCGGAACGGTGTGACAGAGTGCTACAGAAGTCTAGCCATCTCTCCCGGGTGAGCTGCTTAGCGTATCGTCTCGCCTCTGCTGTTCTTTTGCGCAAAGTCAGCATTTTTTTATAATCCTTTCTTGATAATAGGTATTCTTGTTCTGCCTGCTTCCTGCTCTCCCAGAGATTGAGGAGGTGGGTATCTGGTGTGGGGACATCTGTTGTCACCAATGTGGAAGTGGTGGCTTGTTCTTTTGCCCTGCGCAGGAGGTCCTCAACAGGAAGTTCTATGAATGGTCAAAAGAAGACTAGGAATAACATAGAGAACATCCTGATCCGCACCGGTCAGACCATCGATGAACTAGAGCATGAGGCAGCATACACCTTTTTCCCTCAGCCCGTTCATTTGCCACCATACGATATCTACACCCCTCACATGCGTTTCCCCGCAGGCCGGCTGAGGCCGGTGAACAATAGAAGGCAGCATCCACGTGACCCTGCGTTCCCGGATGTTAGTTCCCTAAGTTGGTTTCCAACTGTCCCTATGGGGCCACTGAATACCTAGTGTGTCACGTGATTGGAGAGGTTTCTTCCCTGTATTGCTGCCGGATTATACAACAACCCTAGTGCGTGCAATGTCGGAATGGCGCACGTCTGTGATCGAGCTGCCATCGGCGATGACGATCGTCGCTGCGAATTTTGCAGCAAACTATTCGTACAGAGGAAGAACATGCTGCAACACATCAGGAACGTTCACAAAATGGCCGTGGATGTCAAGAAATTGATGAAATGCGACGTATGTGGCACTTCCCTGCCTACAATGGAGAAGTATTCGGTGCACCAGATCGCTGCGCACAACTTCGAGGCTGATTACGTGCACCTGGTGATCCGGAACAATAAGGGTGAGGAACAGTTTTATTAAGTTTATTCTCAGTCATCGTGAGCAAATGACGTTTAAACGCAATATTATATCTTGGACTTTTTTTAATTTCTTGTTGCGCAGTGTGCCTCCAAAAAGGCAGTTGTTTATGCTTTTCGGGCCTTTGTTTTCTCTTTCTCTATCTGTTTCGCGAAGAGCAGCTTTTGCGCAGGTGCCTAATTTATTTCCTTGGGGTATTTTGAAGTTTGTATCCTCGTTAAATATAATTTGTTTGTTTATCCATCTATAGTATAGTCATGTGTGCGCGCTCCCAGCGATGCGCTACATGACATACGTTTGGCATTGTCTGCTTTCCTGCACAGCAAGTGGAGTGAAATTTGACGTTTGTACATCTTATTTTTTTAAGCGACAGGAATAAGCTGTTCTGCGTTCTGACGTTGCTCTGTGCCACATACGTGCGTGGCCTAGTCTTCGCCTCAGTGCACGTTGCAATGCGGCAGAGACGCAGAACCGGTACCATACATGAATTTGCGGATGTCGCCGGGATGGTTTCACAGCGTATTGTGGGCAAACTCTTTAGCAGTACATTTCATAGAATAGAGCGAAATGTGACGCTCGCGCAACCCCCCCCCCTTTTTTTTTTACTTAAACGAGAGGAGGGATTTGCTCTGCGTTCTGACGTTGCTCTGCGCTACTTGCGTGCGTGGTGTAGTCTTCGCCTCAGTGCAGGCCGCAATAGGTCCGAATGCAGGCCGACGTAGGTCCACGACCACACTTGCAATTGCGGCTGTCAGCGGCTTGGTCTCCCGGCGTACTTTGGGAAAATTCTTTAGTAGTACCACAGTCCCTCAATAGAAGGACTCTGGTTGTAGATTTCATAAAGTAGAGCGAAATTTGACGCACGCGCAATCCTTTTTTCTTTAAGAAGAGTGTGTTAGGAGGCTACTTGGTAAGATATCTTTTTGTGAACTTAAACTGCGCTTGAGAAAAGACACCAACGTAGAAGAAGACAGGACGAACGCAGACTAGCAACTGGTTTATTGAAATCACACATAATGCTGCCTCTTCGAACCAGGCGCATGCCCAAGCCAGATCATAACCGCGTGACGATGGAACACTCCCTCGCCAAGCCCCTATCTACAGTAAAAAATCAAGCTCTTCTTGAAAAGAAGGAGCTTTTCAAGAAGAAACTGAGAGAAGGGATTCACACTGTTCTGGGGCGTAGCTTGCACCATGTGCTCTCAGTTCGTCTTTGTCTTATCGTAACAGCATTGCTATGAATGTACAGTCTGATTCAATATTGAGGAAGGAGTGAGCATAGATCATGCTTAAGTTTCATATTTGTTTCTTATTAAAACAAAACTAATAGGATAAATTTTTTGAAGTTATGGCGCATTGCATTTGAAATTCAATTTTAACATAAATTTGAGCAATATCAAGGGTGACCTCATGACACAGTCGAGTTGAAGGTGAGGGAGTAAAATAAATGCTACATTAGCCCGTGTCCAAAGCCTTCAGAGTGATTATTTTTGTTTGCATCTCTCTCCCAATAGTACTTGTCACTATCTAATGCTATTTTGTGCTTTTATTACAGAATTTCATGAATGGAAAGCAGAAGAAGAGGGTAGCCAAAACTGCTGGTTCATTTTGCCCAGGGACCCCAAAAAGCTGGCCAGTGGAGAAACAAGGATCCACTATTACTGTAATAGATCAGGCGAGGCAAGGAAAAAGGAAGGTCATAGTGACCGTCGGGAGAAAAGTCAGGGGAGCTGTAGGTCTGGTAAGATATGTCTTTCATTTATTACCGTCACAATTACCGTCCGACACCTGAAGGCACCACCATAAAAGTCAGGTATCAAAGAAACCATTACGGTCATAAACCAGAAATTCAGCACTTGAGAATGAGTGACAAGAAAAAGGCCAGCGTAGCAGAGAACCTAGAAAGGGGTGTGCCCATGAAAACCATTCTAAAGCGAGTAAGAACATCTGTGGCATCCAAGCTGAGGCCCGTGCACTTGGCAGAGTGCTCAACCCTGCATAACATCAAACAGCAGTTTAACATTGCTGCTCCTGAACATTGTCACACTAATGACGCTATCAGTGTAGACATGTGGGTGCTTGTGATGAAAGAAAAAGGTGAAACACTTGTCCGCCTGTACAAGGCACAAGGTGCAGTGGACCCAAGTGGTACATTTCCTTCAGCAGACTTTGCTCTTGTTCTGATGACAGAGTCTCAGAAGGAGCTACTAGAAAAATTGGGCCCTGCAGGTACTGTATGTCTTGACTCGACACATGGAACTACAGAGTACCAGTTTGAGCTGACCACTCTTCTGGTGCTAGATAAAATAGGATCAGGTGTAGCTATAGCTTATTTCATCTGCAACCGGATGAACGAGCAAACTTTGACAGCATTCTTCAAATATCTGGAGTCGGCCATGGCCAAAAAAGTGGCTGCTAAGACATTGATATCTGATGATGCGTCGCAATTCTACAAAGCATGGTCCATGGTCATGGGTGCCACAAAACAGAAACTTCTCAGTGCCTGGCATGTGGATAACAATTGGCGTAAGAAGATACTCGAGTGTGTAGAGAAACAGCTAAGGCCACATGTTTACCATAGTGTGTGGCTACTCTTAGAGTTCCTCGCGGAAAAGGCATTTGAAGATTATTTTAAGCAATTCCTTTCTAGTGAGGAAGAAAAACTGAGGGACTTCCTGAAGTACTTCAATGACCACTATGCAGTTAGGCCGCAATAGTGGGCCTATTGCTTTAGGACTAGAGCAGCTGTCAACACTAACATGCACCTTGAGAGCAAGCGCAGGACGTTAAAGCATACTATGCTGGAGAGAAAACAGAATAAGCATGGTGACAAACTTATTTCTGCCCTCATGGACTTGACAAATAATTTTTTAATGAAAAGGGCTATCCAGATGATGAAAGGGGCAAAGGGTAAGAAGCTGAGCAGAATTCAGAAGAACCACAGGTCTGGCAGTGAAATGGCAGCTTGAGCCAAATTAAATGAAGATGGCATATAGACTGTGCCATCTCAGTCTATTAAAGGGCTCTCATATAAAGTGTCAAAAGTGGGAGATGGTGCTTGCTGTCCTTTGAGGTGTAAGGAATGTGCAGTGTGTGTGCATACTTACATGTGCACTTGCTATGACCATCTTATACACTTTACAGTGTGCAAGCACATTCACTGTGTGGTCATCGCTAATCCAACTAGCAGCAACAAGGCCCATGAGAGCTCACCCGAAGAAGCATGTGAGGCAAGTCAGGCATTGCACATTGTACAGAGTATAACAAAGCTGGAAGCAGCCAAAGCAGTGTAAAGCTCAGCACTCTTAAGAGCAAAAATGGACTCGGTCAGACAGGCAATATCAGATGGTGAAGTCTCTGAGGGTGTGGCTGAGAAGGCAAAACAATTTGTTTGAGCCAGTTTTCATGCTTGTTGAAAGTGAAAGTGACCCAAAAAGAAAGATGCCAGACCATTCAAATGAACCAGCCAACAAAAAAGTTGTGCACCTGTTAAGATTTCACTCTACAAAAAACCCTAGATTGTCGCAGCCATCATCTAGCCTTTCAAGGCCCACTGAAGCTCAAAAGGAAGTCCTTAAATAACAGCTTAGGGACAGCAACATAGAAACAAGAGATAACCATGTCAGCAGGGCACGATTACTGGTAACAAGCCTCCAGTGCAGTTAGGAAGAGAGAAGTGGTGCAGTAGTGCTGTGCTGTCATGCCTTATTGAAGCAGGTTGAGGGCTCGCATGTTAACAAATCATGACATGTGGTCTCTGATGATTAGCCCGTCTGTTTTTGTCTGTGGTGTGCAGCCATATGTCACAGCTGGATGGTATGTGTGTTAGAGCACGAGAGATGCCTTCATGCTTGTTGTATGAGCTGCTGGTAAGTGTTCTGTGAAGATAGGTACAGACCCAGTGGTCATCTCTGGTATGTGGCAGCTGTTGGATGGTAGTGTGTTAGAGCACGCCTCCATGCTTGTCATATGAGCCGCTGGTAAGTATGTCTGTACATAGATGTAAGGAAGTGCATTGGATGGTGTGTAGTGTTTCAG
Source organism: Dermacentor andersoni (assembly GCF_023375885.2). Lineage (NCBI taxonomy): Eukaryota > Metazoa > Arthropoda > Arachnida > Ixodida > Ixodidae > Dermacentor > Dermacentor andersoni. The sequence goes on along the minus strand of NC_092814.1, from coordinate 374,413,443 downwards.
TGTGCAAAAGCCTCCAATGTGTTTTGCTACTTATAAATTTGTGTAAACACTCAGTAGCGCAGTAGTTATGATGTTGCACTGTTGAGCACGAGCTTGCGGGTTCAATCCCAGCAAAGGTGGCTGCATTTCAGTGGTGGTGAAATAAAAAAAAAAAGTGTGTTGTTGAATTTAAGTGCACATCACAAAACCCGAGGTGGTCAAAAATATTACTGAGTCCCGCACTGTGGCATGCCTCATAATTCGATCTAGATTTTGTGTTCCATGTGATGTTCTTATTGCCCATTTGAATAAACTTTTATTTTTCAGATTACCAAAATAGAGGGCATATGCAGTGGTATTGTGTGCAGTCTGGATAAGTTGCTCTGGTCATGAGCACTCAATTAAAACTTCTGCATATTTGGCTGCAGCAGACAGTGTCATAATGATTGTAAAGACTATGCAGAAAGCTTTAGGCCACTCTACATATCAGATCAGTTTTATATTGCATCCCTTATGGTGCATCTCTTACTTGAGTAGGCATAATAACAATTGGCAATGCTTCCTTACACATTTAATATTTTTCTTTTTTTCTTTTGGAAGAGTAGCCTTCGAAGAATAATCTACAACAGTGCTCCTACCTTCTCTTTCACTGTCTCCCCATTTCTTTTCTACACTTCAACTTCATTCTACGCACTTTCTTATTCTCCTCTTCATCCTACATTGAGGGTGTGGGAAAGTGAGCTAAGCGTGCATAAAGATTGCTGTGCCGAACTTAATTGCGGCACTGAAAAAAACAAATCTTAGTCAAAAGGTTCACTCCAGCTACATTCCCCCTCCAAACACTGTTTATCACTTCAAGCCTTCATATTCCTGTGAGCTTTTGTCTTGCTTAACAGTTGTAATAGTCATACTATTTATTACTATCAATAGCCAGCATACATTTAGCACTGCAAAGGGCTGTTTAGAAGATGTGCGAGTTTCTACTTCCCTTATGATAAATACTCCAGACATTCAGTCTCTATTTTATGAAAATCTTTCAAACATTGCCAGTGATGACCACCATATAGGTTAATGTCGGCATGGGACTGAGGCTTTCCCGCAAAAAGAACAGTTATGTTGTGCTCATATCATGTGACTGGCAGTTTCTGCTGTAATTTTTGCACTTGTCAACTGCACTGTGAAGAGTTCATTTCTGTGAATATGTGCTGGCCTGATTCTTCTTGTTCACGCATTTCAGATCTTGTGCTATGAGATGAGGAGGTGTAAAATAAAAACACCGTGTAGATTTCACAATGCCTTTAAGAAACCACGCGAAGCTTGGAGATGAAGCATTACATGCACCTTGAACCAAGTGTCTGGACACAGCGAGTGAAAGTTGTTTTGTCATGAGCGAGGGTGTCGGTGTTACTTGTAACTACCTTTAAATAAAGGTTTGTTTCAAAACAGTGGCTCAACTCTGTGTTTCCCCCGGTAAAAAACACAACCATTGGGATTTTCATGAGCGAGGGTGTCGGTGTTACTTGTAACTACCTTTAAATAAAAGTTTGTTTCAAAACAGTGGCTCAACTCTGTGTTCCCCCGGTAAAAAACAAAACCATTGGGATTTACAATTCGCTTTTTAAACCTAATTGAACAACATGAATAAAAAAAACTTGATGAATCAAGATATAAGCTTGCCATACCATGGAAACACTTGAAACTCCTTTTGAGAAGCTTACTCATACACGAACACACTATAGCAATTATTTTCAATCGTATATCCACAATTTGCCGTGTCACCGCGTCAAGTTTCAAGGCAGATTTTTTTTAGACTCCAGGAAGCTATATGCCTAATTCTATCCATTGTTTACTGCATTGCATTTGATTTTCTATAACAAATAAAATTGAATTCTCCATTGATTGCGCCGACGCTCACATTATAATTATATGCTATTATTATTGACTAGTCATATATTTTCTTGGCGGGTGGGGGCTGCACTGGTGGCGTTCTACGAATTTGCGCCGCGTTTGTGCGGGTAAGCTTAAGTGCAGAATTTTTTTTGCGCGTTATGAAAACAATGCACTGCAGGTATTTTAATTAATGCAACGAGCTGTATGAAATATCGGTCAAGGGGTTGGAAACGTCGTTATAGAGAATCCCGACGATTTTTCTTTTGCGTGTGTGTATTTGGAGTTGATTCACAGTTTTATTTGTTTATTTTGGCTACATTGCGCCAATTGCGCTTCCATAGAATAAAGAAACGCGCTTCCACGCGCTTGCCGACTCGATCGCAAGGGGACAGCCTGATCAACATCAATATCAGCAGCAATGGCGGATTTGCGCTTGCCATGGCGCTTGCAAAGTTTTCAATAGTTTTCGACTATTAAGTGATGCTTTTGCTATTTTAACGTGTGGAGGTTCATTGTACGTCTGTTTTTTCAAGTTTGGCATGTGTTTTAACACATGTGAAGGTGTAGTCTTTTCTTCTTCAGCGGATATTTGTACAAGACCCCGTTCACCGTCTATCAGGTAAGATGTGTACGTATGCTACACGCAATCGTAGTGCTTCACTAAGCCACAGTGCACTACAAAGTTAAGCATGAGCGGTACACAAAATTCACAAGTTCTTAGTATTGCCAAGAACAACCATTGCTTGGTGAAGTTCTCACAGGCGTTGTAGAAGTTGTTGGGCGCGGCAGTGCTGAACGTAGCGTTAGCGGCTTAAATCGTGTTTTTTACTAGTAACAACGTGTCGCTATTTCATATTATTGGCGGCGTCTCCAGGACACCAAATCGGTAACGGGGACACCAGAGCTAGAACGCGGACTGGTCCATGGGTTGGGGCTCGCCGAGGCCTGCGCGTGCTAGTAGTATATCTTGATGTCTGTAGGCTGTGTGTAAGTCGTACTTTCCGAATTTTCTGACGCATTTTAAGATCAGCTGTCCGCTTTCACGGACAAGGCTGGAGTCAGGGTGGTCCGTGAGTTGGGGCAACATAACCTGCTTCCAGTTTTGATCCCTCCGCTGCGCCTTGGGTACCCTGCCGCCTCCTTGATTATAATCTAATGCTCTCCTGAGGCCTCTGTTTGCCGGTTACATGTGCCCTTCTGGAGCACTACTTGTAAACGAATCCGATCTATCGTCGCAACAAAAAAAGCGCCCCGCGACTTCTGCAACACCAGTCAGAACCTTGCCCATTGGTTTACATATGTGTGGCCGCAAATATCTGAAACTTAATGCCAGTTCAACAGGTTTGTTGGCAAGGGTGTCCGGTCGTTGCTTTGTGTTGAATCGGCGTTTTCTCAATTCTTAAGAATTTAATTGGAATGCACCTGACCAATGCTGCTTTGTGGTGCTTGCCACCAGTCCCTTGGACAGGGAAGACATATGAGAATCCCTGTGCATACACTTTATACGCAGTGGTGTGACCGCTTCCTTTGGGAAACTACCACGTTAGCGATATTGTGAGCGCAATGTGACTTTCCTTCATCTTCCTCATCCGTACGTAGTGTGTGTCGCTTCTTCCTCGTCATAGCTCTAGCTCGGCAAGAATAAAGCGGTTCCTTAGAAGTGGTGGAGGTGCTGGGGTTCTGCATACCAAGGACGTATAAGGTAACAGTGTTTGTGCCTTTAATATGTCTCATTCCATCATTTTGAGACGTGGTGGTGTTCATGCGTTAGCACAGTGCAAGGACATCCACAATGTAAGAGGTACATGATTCTCGAATTGTATACTCTCTCTGGGCTTTTCTCGCGACCTCAGCACAAGTAGTGGGAGCATCAAAAAACTGACAAAGCTGGTGCATGAATGTTGCCCAGTGTTGGTGTTCCTTGGTGTTGAAATTATCCTTCCTTTCTCTAAATCCAAGGGCGAGATCTTGCATTCTGAATGTTTGCTTGCACTCTCATTATTCGCCTTCACCATGCTTTCGTCAGCGGTCATCTGCTTGGTGAAGTGGGAGCGCCTATTGAACACTGCCTACTCACTGATGTAGAAGGTGAAGCAAACAGTCAGAAAGCTAGAAGCTTGCCCAATCTCATCCCAGGTATTTAATCCAGTTTGACATTGAAGCATCCTGGTAGTATTAAAGTACTTTAGAAAGAGGTTCCAGAAGCATTGCCAAGTTTGCCACTTGGTGAAATTTGTAGTTTGGAAACAATTTAGGCTCTTAGCAAGATTAGTAGTGAACAGAGGTTTTCACATGGCGATTGGTGTTGTCCAAATGCATGAAGAGGTCACAGTACGAGTACTTAAGCTGATAGTGTTGGGTAACCATAAGCACCAGCAGGGGCCCCGTAACAGTGTCCCCTTTAACTTCATATATGCTTCACTGCATGATGCTAAATATGCTTCGCCGCATAACACGACTCTGCTGCAGCGAAGGTGACTTAAACCGACAACAGCCGAGAAGGTGCAAACAGCACTGCGCTGCCTGGTTCTTGCTGTTGGCCTTTTCTTCTTTTCACAGTGTCCTTACTGTAAGTGCACTCCAGAGTTACAATGCAGGAATATGCATGTGTGCATAAGCTTTCATTCAAGAGTAACTCATGATCACAAGTTACGTCATCATGGTTTCGTACCATGTCACGGCATCATAAGTGAGACATAATAAAGAAGCCCTCAAAGTCTGCGGGAGAGACTAATCTTTTGTGCGAGATTGTGCTATCCTTGCTGCACGCAGTGCAATATTATATGACTCTCATGTCTATGGTGGCATTGTCGATTATGAATGTTTCCTTACTGCGTTAAAAAAATGTGTAGTGCATCTTTCAGATAATAATGGCATTATAGCTTCAGAGTTGTTCAAGTTTGGGGTACTTGTTCACTAAAAGTACATTATCAGAAAAGCTTTAGAATGTCTAGGTCATAATTGCATTTGAAGAACTAAGTCTTCCTACACATAGCAATTGGTAGCTTACTGTGTAATGTTGAAGGTGGTTTTTATTCATAGGCCCTACGCAGAGAGCAGCAACACAATGCCTGGCATGTGACCAGGGTTCGTCACAGTGTTTGCATTTCCAGTGCTCGTAACTGATTCCAAGCATAAATTTGCTTTATGAATTCTTTGTAGACAGAAGGTGCTTGAATATTAGTTGCATGAAATGCTCCAATGCACACTGTATATGTACAGCGTGTCTTTTATTACCATACAGATTTTCTTGTTTTAAAGTTATGAGCGCAGCAAATGTGGCATTCTTGCAGAGGAATTCCTCTATTTTGGAACTCCACAAATTTGGAGGCAGTCACATTTTATAGCACTCTCATTTCTTGCAAATCTTGAAAGTTGCACCTAATTCAAGATATTCATCATTGAATTTCACTGGTAAATCGAGGCAATATTGGAACAGTGTGTGCTGGGAGCGCAGAAAAGAAGGTCCCGCTACCTCATCAGATGGAAACACCCCCGACAACAGGCTCGAGAAAGTCTGAAACAACATCTTGGCCAGTCATTGTAGCAGCTGATACGACACACTTTGCCTTGCAAGCATGTGCATCAGTGTGCCGTGTCAGGCTATCATTTAAGCTTTGTCCCACACTTCTTGACAGGGCACTGCCGCCTGATGTGGAGCAGGATGCACCAAGTTTTGATTGTACTCAATTGAGCGCGATAATGAATATTTCAAAATAAGTGCAATTTTTGAGATTTCGAAAAAGAAAGGGTGTGCGTTCACATGTGGCTGCCTCCAAATATGCCATTTAGAAGGCTGCCGCCAAGTTACTAATAAAAAAGTGACTGAATTTTTCAAAATTAATTTTCTGAAACTCGCATTAGCAGCAAAGTGTGTCCTCCTCACCTAGAAACTCCTTTGCAAGAACGACAGGCTCTCTGTGCTCAAAACTTTTTGCTAAATATCTGCATGGTTAAAAAAAAAAAACTAGATATGCATAATTGTTAATGTATGAAAATCGTATACTATCACTTTTCAAAATTTTTGTCCTATGCAACATTAGAAAAATTGGAAATAGAAGCTTCAGGTGACCTATCTGATGTGCAAGTTGCATGGCCATATTATTGTTTTAATTTTTCGCTATTACCTTTTACTGTGATGTCGCCACTGCAGCAGCTCGATGGCTGTGGCTTTTCATTCCAGGTCACAAAGCTGCACCCAGGTAGAGGCAGAATCCAAAAATGCTTGTGTACTTCAACTATAGCTGCACATTACAGAATCCGAGGCCCTCAAGATTTATCCGTAGCCCTCGAGTTCCATATTTTTTATTGGGATTGAAGAGTAACGTTTGTGCTGTATCCCTCTATTTCAGACTAAATAATGTGCATGCAAAATTATATCTTCATTACTTTACACCATTGCACCAATATCTGTTGTGCGTTGATTTTCTGATGTCCTTGCATTTGCTATAGCAAGGATTTTTAAAAATCAGCCACAAAAGAAAAAATAAATGGTCAAGGAACGAAGTGGTGTGTAGCAGCTCCCTTTTTTTTAATCGGCGGCAAGTTTCGCACTCGTGTGTTAGCAACACTGTTTTGCCAGTTGTGTACTTCAAAAGAAGTGTTACCTTTCTGCTTTGGAACTTTGTGGTTTTGTTCTGCCAGCTGCTTGACCAACACAAGCAAAATGTACTTTGGATATTCCACAAATTCATTCTGTATGCATTTGGTACAATAAAATTTGTTTCAAGAATGGACAAATGCAGTGATGGTTAATTGAAAACTGCAACATGCCGAGTTTCATGCTTCATTAATTTTCTCAGCCCCAAAGAAAGCATGCGAGGTTTGAAAATGTATCATGTGACATTAGTGCACTCGGTCTAGAGAACTGATTAATGCTGCACATACATTGAACATGGTGGCCATGACCATCCCTCATGAATTGGCATTCCCTGCCTAAACCACCTCACCAAGACAGCTTGTTAACAGCAAGAAAGCTGACGGGGCTTCCAAGAATTTTTATGCACTATTTATTACTATCGCCCTACTGAAATTGCTCCATTGCTTTGCTGACAATTGTCTTGACAAAAGTGGAAGCCGAATCTGTTGAGGTTGATCAGCTTTATTTACATACAACCTATTATAAAGTGGACCTTTCTTCGCCTCTTCAACTGTTCCCACAGCTGCTGCTGCCATCTTGCACGCCACATCAAGGAGGAGGGCAATGTACAGTGCTCACGGAATGAAACGCGTCAATTTAGGGCTAAGTAGTGCGCATACTTTCGTTTCAACCGGCTGCAGTTCGTGTCACATCGACGTAATTTTGGCGCGAACGCTTACACCGGAGTCCTCGTCACGTTTGGTGACCAAATTCCTAGCGACATGACATGGTGCTCTCGCGTACTTTGCACATATGTAGGGTTGTACTAAATGCTCCGTGTCCTATTTCATTCCGTGAGCACTGTACATGGCAGGTGCATGGGAGGATTTTCCAAGGAACTCTGGAAAGCTGTAATCAGATTGTGGGCAAAGTTAAAAACTTAAATACGAAAAGGGTGTAGAGTATTGTAACCTTGTACATGTTGATCACACCACATGTTTCAGCTACAGCTATAAGTGCCTTGTCTCATCAACCAAGCTACAGTTCTTGCAATTTTACACTTTGTGATACTCAGTATGAATTGATAAGACTAGCTGCTATTCTAGTGGTTGTGCAGGCCACAAGGGAACAGTGCCTGGCCTTTGTGCTTGTATGTGTCAATTTCTCTCTTTCAGTCTCGCCCAAGCCACACCAAAATGTTATCCACAAGTGTCGTGCCAAAATGGCCTGGCGACATTTCGTATTAAGCCGTTTGACCCATTTATTGCACTGATGCACACAGTGCAACCAAATGAAGGAAATGACATCGCCTAGGTGATTATTAAATTACCCTTCTAAAATACCACAAGAGGAATTTTGCTGTCGCAAGAGCCTTAGCAAAACCATAAGAGACACAAAAATGAAGGAAAAGCGACACCTTTAAGTTCCCGCACCGACTCACCATGAGAAGAACGAATTTTGGCAGTGTCTGCTTGAGCTTAGTTATTTGGAGATACATGCAGTTGAATGCTTTTACAAGCATTGAGATGCCCCACTATGCTAGCTTGCCTTTTATGGCTATAGAAAGTTGTATACTGCCACAAGTCTGCCTATTCTTCCGATTGGAATCTATATTGAAGCTGCTTTGAGCAACGGGCGGTATTCTATTTCAGCGCTAATGATACATTGACAGTAGTGTGCCTGGAAGGAATAGACAAAAGCATTGCAGAAGCTGCAGCACTTTGTGCTCGCTGAATGATCATACGAGAAGGTAAAGATGCCATCAGAAAGCATCCTTCGTATAGAGTCTCTTTAAAAGAAAAATACTACATCTAGACATGGTGACAGTTGTGGTGGCAAACTAAAAATATTATAATGATAGTTCAAGGTGTGGTATGGCACGTTTATGCTATTTCTGAAAAAATAAACATGGCAAGTGTGTCCATGCCAACAATTGAAACAGGATGTGCAGATGCAAAGCTGCAATACAGCACCACGGCGTCAAAAGGACAGTATGCAAGTGGTGGTCCAGCATCAAAACTTCAATGTCCCTACACTACAACACTGGGAGGCCATGCTGCATGACAGAAGCCTGTGTGGCCAGCAGGCGCTGCTCTGTCGGGCACAGGACGTGGCAGCAACTATTTCTCCTAAGGATTCAATAAACGGATTTCTCTACCTCACCCACCATGTGATGCGCCGTGTGAGGGAATGACAGTGCCACTACTCTCACAGGATATGGATGGTGCACAGCACCACCTTGAGCATCGGAGCGCACGTCTGCCTATGAGCTCTGTGTACTACGAACACAAGTGGTGCATGCGAGGTAACATTTAACATATCACTGCCAAATGCCATCAATGAACACAAGCAGCAAAGAAAGCTGCTTACATAATTTTCACAGTGTGTTGGATCTGCATATTTTTTACATCCTGTCTGCATGCCGCATTGTTCATTTGTTCGTCACTGCTAAAAAGTGCATAGTTGCATGGTACTTTTTTTGATTTTGTGCACTTTCTTTTGTCCTGAAAAAATAACCACAGCAGCTATCTTCATAAAAATGAAGCAGTTAGATGTTTCTCAATGAGCCGTAAGTATTAAAGTTGCTCAACAGGGTAGTCTACTGAATTGATTGTATTTGAGTACTGCAGGCCTAGTTGTTTCTTTGTGCCTTGGCACTAGTTAGCTGAAACACCCTGTATACTGGACGGCTTGCCTGGCTGCCCGCACCGCCGAGGCGGAGCATCTAACGTTTTCGTGGCGCACTTGTCGCCGTCTCGTGGCACCGGTCGTCCATCCTTATCGCGCAGCACACGCCAGCGTCGTCTGGTGTTCTGATTGGCCGCGGCAAATCGGACAGCTCTGGCGGGCGGGAAAAGTGGTCCGCAAGCGATCAGGCTTGCCGCCTCGTTTAACGCCTACTTTTATCCCCTGGCCAAGAGCTTTGCCCGGTTTAGCCGCTCCGTCTTTGGTGTGAACGTGCCTTTAGAGTAAAAAATCAACAGCTTACGCTTCCACATTTTTTGCTTGGTAGCTGCATTCAATTTGCTTGCTCCTCGTCTTTTAGATGTCTAGGCTCCCCACATTTTAACGTGGCTGAATAGTGCACAAATCAGAAAGACGAGTTTCTGTGGCCTAGCCTTCTTATGGGGTGCCCACTGATTATGAGGATGCTGACATCGAAGGATCTCAAGTGGTTCTCTAGCATTTTGGTGACAGAATACAGTAATGCCGAGCTACAACGGACTTGATATCTGTCAGCACCAATGAACGCAGTAGTTAGTAGTCTCACTAAATTGAGAGTTCAGCCCAACAGCAGATGGACACCAGTGGTTTGAATCCCCATGTTGGCAAATTTAACTGGCTGAAATCAAGCATCTAAAAGACACGCACTTAGTTCCATCCCTTCAATCTGTGAGCATAATGAAGATCAAAGGTCAGGTTATGTGGCTGCAGCACCTTCTGTTCATGCAGCATACCTTTACTTTTCTTTACCAAGACACTTAGCATGCACATACCTTGTGTGCAAGCCACATCTATTTACAACAGAAACAGCGCTTTCCAATCGTGAGCAAAAGTTTGGAGGTAAAATATGGTAGAATTTTTTGTCCAGCCAACGCATGCACGCTGAAATCCAAGTGGTACAGCCAATATGTGCCTGTTCAATCACTGCAATGCATTGAGACACTTCGAACAACGCACGGCTGTACCAGAAAAAGTTTAGATGTTTTTCACTAATGCAAGCTTTCGAGTAGCTCGAACGTAAAGTGGCCTGTGTGTTATTGCTATTCAGCCGGAGTGCAATAGGAGCCAGTCAAATTGGTAAAACATGAAGTCAATGTGCACACAAAGACTACGTGTACCCTTGCATGACTTTGTGCCACAGGTAGCTAACAGCTTCCAATTCACAGTCCTTGTAGTATGCTTGTGGCCGCCATCTACAGTGATCTATTTGATTTAACGGGGATGTGTATGTTGGCTGAAAACAAGAAAATATGCTAGAAAATATATTAACACCGATGGATGCAATATGTCCTTTCCGGTAGTTTCGCAAGGGGGAAAACTGTAATTCGAACTTCATGGCAGCGTGCACCGCACAGCTGCACCTCATTTTATATTCTCGCGCATGCGTCAGTGTTGCCGCAGCTGTCTGTAGTGACACCCTCGCGTGCATTTCTTGTTCAAGCTTTGTTGAAGGGTTTGAAGAAATGAAGGCAGTACGGTGTTGCTCATTTCTCCTTTTAGTATCCTGCTGCTTGCGGAGCATAGTAGCGCCTGCAACTCAGTTCTCAATGCGACCTTTGAATAGTGTGTGCATCTTAACCCTTTCATAGACGCAAGCAGAGAACAGGCCGCTTTGTGTCCGAGACATTACAAGTGCTTTTTTTTATGAAGCATTTTTTACATAACGTAAAATCTCAAAGCTGACTACGATTCAGTAATAGCGAAAAGTGGGAATATTACGTCCCACTATACAGCCTCAAGGCCAGTTTCTACCTACTCGTGGTCACCTGTAATGTGATTAGAAGCAGCCAGAATACCCAGTACATTATACATTGTTTGTGCATGTTTTCATTATACTTACTGAGCATGCTTTGTATGAGAATCCTCAATCAGGGCTTTCCAATATCGCAAGGGTTCTTAGAAAAAAGATGCTTCTTGAAAATTCTTGAGGGCTCATATGTAGCAGCTCGCATATGTAGGAATGCGATTTGTTCGCGATGCTAATAATTTGATGAACTGTTTTGGTAGCTGTGGGTACGATAAATTTAGACACCTAACCGCACCAAAATTCAGCTATTATGAAAACGCGGAATTTCGATAAAAAAAGTCCATTTGCCGCTGTGGTGGTTTGAAGGAAGGCGACAGAATAAACTAAACATTGTAGAAAGGGAAGTAAACAATCTGCGCAATCGCTCTATCGCGTTGTTTGACAAAGAAATGGACGAAAAAATGTTTAACGTGATTCAGAAACACATCTACACAGGAATGTTCAATGGTAGAAATTGCACTTCACCGCTACATAATAGCGAAGTAGCCCTGAAAAGTGGGACCAATATTTTCCGACCGCCCAACAAAGGGTGAAATGCGCACAGTATGCACGGCAACACTTGCTTTATTCACCGCAGTAATGCCACCCTGTAATGGAGACACAACTACGACAAACGGTCCGCATTTCTTCCGCAGCGAGAAGCGAGAAAAAGTGAAACATTTTTTACCGAGTCAGAAATAAGCCAAGCGTGTTCCTGACGGTATGTAACGGCATGCCGCTGGAAAAAGGGGGTCCATACCTCGGGGTTCAAATTCCGCAGACACGGCATGCGCTTCAGCGTAGCCGTCAATTTGCGGTTGAGCAAGCGACGTTTTTGCATTTTCTATTCCGCATCAGCATCTTGTAGGCAGCGAGGGAGCACCTTGAAAACCAGCACGACGGGGGCCGTCTCGTTGAACAATCAAGGCCTAAAATTTAAAAGAAAACACAACTATTAGCGCTTATTGTTTCAAATTTTGTGATTTCAGTAGACTTACCTTGATGTTGTCACACATTTCTTGTGGATCCATGTTGCTTTCAAGGTCGTTAACGCCAACATGTGTGTTTAAGAACGGCGAAATCGACACGCTCGAAGCGCATCGTGGAGACAGCTCACGCCAGCCGCACTGCATTGTAGCTAGCAAAACTGAATGTGCAGGCTTTTATAGACTCAATTAGGCGCAGGCGCGACCTATTTAAGAATTTAACCTGACTCACCGACAATCACGCCGCGCAAGGACGGCATGACTGAACACGATCCAGCGAGGCGTAACAAGACCACGCGAACGAACCTACGTGAGCCGGCAATGGCCGCATGTGGCTGGCAGAAACCACAGGGATTTAGCAGCAGCAGCTAGCAGCGTCTTTCCCTAGGCGTACAAGTACCTATCTGGGGGCAGGGAGTACGCCACTGGCACACGTCACATCCGGTTTGCCTCCAAACCGGGTACAGCCAGCCTGCGGGGATACGCTTCTCACCCCTCTGCCGTCTGAGAACTCCGACGGCATCAATGCTCCATTCAGCCTGTTTGAGTTGGAGTTAGCCCTTTCGCAAGTGAAGCGGAACAGTGCCCCAGGAAAAGACGGGATCTCCTGGAGCATGCTCCGCAACGCAGACACAAATACTAAGCACAAGCTCCTAGAGTTGATAAACAAGCATTGGCAAGATAAGCATTCCGTTGTCATACCTATACCGAAACCTGGCAAGCAACCGACGCAACTCGACAATATGCGACCAGTCTCACTCACTCCGACCATTTGTAAGTTAATGGAAAAGATGGTTACTACACGCTTTTCCCACCACCTCGAAGAATGTGGGTACTTCCACCCCTTCCAGACGGGATTCCGGCCGCAGTTGGGCACACAGGATAGCCTCTATCTTCTGCATACCACCATCAACCGCGAGAGGAAATTTTGCAGAGGACGACCAGACATTCTAGTAGCAGTTGACTTGAAGAAAGCTTTTGATACCATTGGCCACCCTGTTATTATAAAAGCAGTCGAAAGCACTCGAGCAGGCACCAGAATTGTAAACTTCCTGAAAGCATTCTTAAAAGACAGGACATACGAACTTCAGCTATCTCCCGGTCATCTAGCCAGGCACTTCACCAACTCTGTAGGAGTCCCACAGGGGTCAGTCATCTCCCCTACACTCTTTAATGTCGTCATGGCCAAGATCGCGTGGAAGTTAAACGCAGTTGAAAACCTTTGGTTTACAATGTACGCTGATGATATAACCCTGTGGACGACCTATAGGCTCAGTTCAGCTGAACAAGTAACAACGCTACAAAATGCACTGGACATAATTGATCAGGAGCTGAAACCAACAGGCATGAGGCCCTCGCCGGAGAAGACGCACTACATCACGATACATGACAAACATGGAAGTTCCGACGTAACCCTTTACTTCGATGGCCACCAAATTCGCCAACCGGAAGAGGGATACCTCAGAATATTGGGCATCCCAATCAACAAGGACGGCACGGCAAGCACATGGCTGCAACATTTGAAGCAGCGATGGAAACCGATGGTGCACCTTATCAGGAGGCTAACCCACCACAGCGGAGAGGCAGGAACAGAGGTTGCACGGCGGCTTACGGTAGCGGTTCTCATCGCCAAGATAAGGTACGGAGCCCCACATTACGACCTGACGGCCGCAAACTACAAGCAACTTGACAAGCTGCACAACATGGCTATGAGGGCAATCACCGGCCTACCAATACACGCAAAAATAGAAGACCTGCACAGATACTCTGGCCTCCCGACGGTGGAAGCATTGGTTAAAACCCACAAGGATAACCATGAAACGAGGCTGAAGAACACGTGGAATGGTCAGCGACTGCTATCTGCACTGTATGGCACCAACCTGCACCTGCCAGAGCTGGATCACCTCCTTCCACCATGGGATGAAATAAGTGTTACGGAACCCAGACCATACCTAAGAACACCAAAGGTGAAGGCAGGGCACACCGACAACAAAGTGTACTAGACGCGGAACAAAAGCATGAAGGAACAAAAATATATACTGATGCTGCGTTACAATACGATGAACATTCAGGAAAAATGTATGCTGCTACCGCTTTTTACAGAGAAAACGGGCAAGCACATGCCGTGAGCCACAGCGGCTATGCTTCCTGGACAGCCACCGATCTTGAACTACTGGCCATCGAAGAAGCCATTCAACTCTGTGAGGCGCGCACCGAAGACACGGTTCACATCTACACCGACAGTCAAGAGGCCGTCAAGCAACTGAACTCCCGATCCTACACGACTACCATAGCGCACCGCATAAAACAAGCCTGCCGCCACCTGCGGGACAATAGAGATGCACGCATTTTCGTACACTGGACACCTGGTCACAACATGAGGGGAGCTGGGAACAGGGCGGCCCATGAAGCTGCAGGCGAGAAAATGAGAGAAGACCGCCATCGCAGCCGTGAAGTGAGCCCGTCCCTGCTGGACCATACCTATATAGCTCCCCGTCATCCGTCGTTGTACCAGATTAGCAGATTGCCCGGTTGAAACACGAGTGGAAGGCTCTACTACGGGAGTCCATTCCTAGCATCCTTCCTCGCATTCCCACTCGCCTTCCTAGAACAGCCCAGGTCCTCATCCACAAAGCAAGAGCTAAGGCATCTATTACACCGGATGTCCTGAGCAAGTGGAGAAGAACAGAAGTGGAATGCCCCAATTGCCCTGCGACCAACGTCGATCTTAAACATATGATCTGGTCCTGTCCTGCCACAGCCACCCTTAGGGACAAGCACACCCGACCTCTAAAGGTGGCATCGTACGAAGACTGGGTCGCACCTCAAGCAGATGCCACCAGAAGAATCAACGCTTTGCTCTCCTTTGCGAAGGAGGCAGGCATCCTTCCTTTCACCTAACCCCCACCTCTATCTTAGGCCACGGGCCATCCCTTCTAATAAAAGTTTCAATCAATCAATCAATCAATCAATCAATCAATCAATCAATCAATCAATCAATCAATCAATCGAGCAGTTTCGAAACTAAAAAAGATTTACACTGTACTAGCGGTTCCCACTTTTCCGGGCCAGCTTTTCCTCTAGAGTTGCTTATGGTTATACTAACTCTATGCCGCGGATTTGGACACCTGTCTTGTACAATACTAAAAGCAGCCCTGCAGATTTTACCATACAAGACCAGCTGCCTTTTCTGCAGGAAACGATCCGCGATACATGTGTTGAACTTCCTTTCGTGACGGAAAATAAACTCCACCGCCGCCTAAACTATGGCACAAATCTTTCGTTCGTCTGGCAACCTGTGGGACCAGGTGCCAAGATGGCTGGCCGCATATGCTTGCTGGCTGTGCTCGTGTTTTTTCTAATCGGTTTGCTCCCCGCCGGCGATGCCAGGAATCACCGATTGTCGCTCAAGGTTAGTTGCACTCTTTCTGATTCCATGTGACCGTTTCCGAATGTAACTGTATCTAGTCAGAGGCCGATAATCGCAGTATTGATGGGGCCGACCTCTCCTTCACATTGCTTGTGAAGGCGATGTCGGCCGTTGTCATGAATCGCTAGTGCTGACAGTCATTCGATATTATCTAATCAACAAGCCGCTGCAAAACAATGGTGGACATCTTTCACCCAGATTATTACTTTATGAAATGTGCAACAAACCACGACGGCCTTTCTTTCGTCAGATCAACGCTACTGCATCGGCAGGTATGCTAGTTAATTTGCTTATCTCCCTGCCTTGTCGTTGTAACCTCGTGGAACTTCAGACATAATTTAATGCTCGAGTACAATCGTCGAAAATCGCGTGCATGCCTCCGTTAGTTTGTGAAGCATGTCAAGAACTTCGGTGGTGCAGACGGGCGACGAGAAAGCGGTAATGCTGACTACTCCGCCCTCTTATCGCCCGTCGCTTCCCCTTCTTGTGGACGATACGTCATATCGGGAACACCTGACACCGGCACGTACCGTGTCGTCGACTTCAAGACTGTTTAACAACAAAAGGGCACTGCCCGCGTCCGTGTGTCTTTTCGCAGAAGATGCCGGCCCAGTTGCGAGCGTTGGCGCCAACCGTACTCACGATGTTGTGACTCAGCGCACAAATGGGCTGATAGCGTTCATGCCCTCGTTCGTAAAGTTGCTGCGTGTTATGTAACTGGTTGCAAGGATGACAATACACTTTCAACACTATGAGAGGTCACAATTGTAGAGAGTCGTTACCTTGTCCTTTTCTTAGATATGTGATAGGTTGAAGGCAACCATATAACAATTTCTGTCGGATAGTGAAGGGGGCTGTCAAATAACTGTCAAATAATTAGCGCCGCTTACTTGAATTTCTTTGGCACGGAGTTACGTTTCACACAGCGAAATATGTGTCAAGGGGTTGAACAATTGCGGCGTTTTTATATGAGCCCATCGGTCTGTAGATATCTTTTAATTCCTTTAAAAGTAGGGTGAGTTCTATCTAGTTCGGTGCACCAAACACGCTAGCATTATAGTCTTATAGGGTGGTATATTGAAACCTGTTTATTTCTGGTATTGAAAGCTAGGCATGAAGATTCATTCTATCAGAGTGAATAAAACATGGCCTTTGTGAGCCGAGTCACATTTGTTGCTCTGATTGAATGCATCCAGTTCATTCATAGTCGTGCTTTCTGTGTTGGGTGATAAAATTAACCCATTTGTATCGCCCTGTCACAGCTACATGACCTGCTCTGTAATTTGCACTTGCTTTTACAGTTAAGGTCATTCAGCAGTTCTTTGATCTGGGGTGCTGTAACGTAAAGCTATTATAAATTTTCTATTTCAATTCTGCAATCAGTCCACCATGATTGGTCAAAATATTTCCGGGCCACCCCCACTTCGCCTGTCTCTCATGCAATGCCACGAAAAACTTGAAAACTCCCCATCTGATACACTGATACATCTGTGCGCACTGATTATGCGTGATTCATCATCATCATCATCAGCCTGGTTATGCCCACTGCAGGGCAAAGGCCTCTCCCATACTTCTCCAACTACCCCAGTCATGTACTAATTGTGGCCATGTTGTCCCTGCAAACTTCCTAATCTCATCCGCCCACCTAACTTTCTGCCGCCCTTTCCTTCCCTCGGAATCCATTCCGTAACTCTTAATGACCATCGGTTATCTTCCCTCCTCATTACGTGTCCTGCCCATGCCCATTTCTTTTTCTTGATTTCAACTAAGATATCATTAACTCGCGTTTGTTCCCGCACCCAATCTGCTCTTTTCTTATCCCTTAATGTTACACCTATCATTCTTCTTTCCATAGCTCGTTGCGTCGTCCTTAATTTAAGTAGAACCCTTTTCGTAAGCCTCCAGGTTTCTGCCCCGTACGTGAGTACTGGTAAGACACAGCTGTTATAAACTTTTCTCTTGAGGGATAATGGCAACCTGCTGTTCATGATCTGAGAATGCCTGCCAAACTCACCCCAGCCCATTCTTATTCTTCTGATTATTTAAGTCTCGTGATCCGCATCCGCAGTCACTACCTGTCCTCAGTAGATGTATTCCCTTACCACTTCCAGTGCCTCACTACCTATTGTAAACTGCTGTTCCCTTCCGAGACTGTTAAACATTACTTTAGTTTTCTGCAGATTAATTTTTAGACCCACCCTTCGGCTTTGCCTCTCCAGGTCAGTGAGCATGCATTGCAGTTGGTCCCCTGAGTTACTAAGCAAGGCGATATCATCAGCGAATCGCAAATTACTAAGGTATTCTCCATTAACTCTTATCCCCAATTCTTCCCAATCCAGGTCTCTGAATACCTCCTGTAAACACGCTGTGAATAGCATCGGAGAGATCGTATCTCCCTGCCTGACGCCTTTCTTTATTGGGATTTTGTTGCTTTCTTTATGAAGGACTACGGTGGCTGTGGAGCCTATAGATATCTTTCAGTATTTTTACATACGGCTCGTCTACACCCTGATTCCGCAATGCCTCCATGACTGCTGAGGTTTTGACTGAATCAAACGCTTTCTCGTAATCGATGAAAGCTATATATAAAGGTTGGTTATATTCCGCACATTTCTCTATCACCTGATTGATAGTGTGAATATGGTCTATTGTTGAGTAGCCTTTACGGAATCCTGCCTGGTCCTTTAGTTGACGGAAGTCTAAGGTGTTCCTGATTCTATTTGCAATTACCTTAGTAAATACTTTGTAGGCAACGGACAGTAAACTGATCGGTCTATAATTTTTCAAGTCTTTGGCGTCCCCTCTCTTATGGATGCGTGATTAGACCGAACAAAAGAAAAATAATTATTTCTGATTCAACGCCTTTCTGGCCATAATACTCTGCCACTGATCAAATGTTTTCGGGTGTGTGCCTGTCTGTCACATGACGTCACAACATAGCGAAAGCTCACCACGTCAAAGTGACGTGTATACGTTAGAGACGCATTAATATGCCGAACAAAACTGCATTTTTTTCTGAACAACCGGAGGCTGCCCCATTTTGAAAGAAATAGAAAATGGCTGCCCGCCGATGCTCTGGCACTAGCTACTTGGAGCGGCTGGGAGCATGGATTTATTTGCATATAATAAAAATTTTTCTGTGGCATTATGACGTTAGTGAGCCCTTTCGGCACGTGTACGACGTCACTTTGCCAACTCTTCTTTGCTGAGGATCTGTTCAAGCGGCATTTTTAATGTTCCATTGCTCGCCACCGCAATTTTTATCAGGGGAAGCGGGCAAATTGCAGACTCCAGCACCACCCTCCTCATCCAGTTGTCTACTTTCCCTGTGCTAGCTCGGCCCTATCGAACCCCTCACCGCTTTAGCGTGCTCCTTGCCTCTTTTCAGCCAATTCTATAAGAAAATCCGCTCAATGTAGGCAATGCTATTCGCTTTTAAATTAAAAAAAAAAAGTGATCTCGTATAAACGAGGAGGGCATTTGATTGGAGTTTTCAAACAACGCGGTGGGTTAGTGCCCGATGGTTGCATTGGCGGCTTCGTAAGTTTGACGTCAGGAAATTGGAATAAAAGCAGATTGGAATAGTTTTACATTATAGGGCCCCTGGTTCAGCTGTGAATAGACCACCTGAACGACCACAGGAAGCATTGTGTACCCATGTTATACAGACACTGAAATGTTAGACATCTTTAATTTTGTTATGATGTCATTGTAGATTAATGAAGGGGCATTTCATTAGCAGAATTGGTTTTAAAAAATCGTGTCAAAAACTTCTATTGCTGCAAGAAAGAAAAAAGAGATAGATCAGAGCATAGTGTCCTATCTCTCTCTTCACCCTTTTTGTTGCATTTGCACAGTACATTACTTGTTCTCATTGCTTGTTTGTTGTTCTTAAGACTGAAAGATTGGGTCAAGCTTAACTGTTTTATTCTCCTCTGTTGGCATTCTTCAGCTATAGAGACTTTATGAGGAGCCCTGATAAGAAGGGGAACAGAGATCGATCTTATTTTGATTTTATATCTGGCCAATTCATTCATTACCCAATTTGGCATTAAAGATGTTTATGAAGAGCAGCACATACCCAGTGACCCAGGTTGGCTTCAAAGAAGTTGATTGAAGACCAACACAGACCAAGTGGCACATACTCAATCCCTTCCCTACAGTGAGCCATGTTAGCGTGAAAGAGGTTAGTTGAAGAGCAGCACCTATGTACACATTGCCACATACCCAGTGACACAAGGTAGTCCGACGGTTAGCTTTGAGCCTTGTTCCCTCAGCACAGCAGCCCGATGCGCTAACCATTTGACCATGGACTACCCAGTCACCCAGGTAGGCAAGAAAACAGATACTATCGGCATCCAATGAAATGGGAACAGCGGAGTGTGTGGCCAAAGCGTAACTGAGGGTATAGTACTCGCTTTCAAATAAAGGAAAACCAGAACAAAAATGAAAATATCGCAGTATAGAGGGATCATCGTCATGCAGTGCGGTCAAACCGGATGTGCATGCCTGTCAGTGGTTATAACTGGATGGTGCGCACTATCCTTTAGTTATGCTTTGGCCACATGTTCGGCTGTTTGCATTTCATTTGACCCCTGTAGTACATACATACATAGCCTGTGGTAGTGTGTGAAGTACCCTTAGAAAGTTAACGCATTTCTCCGATGCTGGGCGGAATCCGCCTTTTGCGGTGCATTGCGGTGCCATCGTGAGGTGGCCACGAGATACAATTTGGCAGGCGCCGCGACAGCCGCCTCACACGAGACTCGCGACCGAACAAGCAGCATGTGAGAGAAGACCGAAAGAACCTGTATGCCCCATCATATTTTGTCATCGTCGGCTAGCGATCGAGCCTACTGGTGAATGCTTTGTACCCGTAGGTTTCTTCAGCGTGACGAATGGCTGGGAGAAGAGCTTCAGCAACACTTTACAAGCTCATCCTTGGCCTGAAACCGCTGCACCTGTGGCGTAAAGTGAATAAGTAATAAAACAATATGAGTACGCACAAAACCGCATGACTCGAATAGGGCACAAGGTGTAGTTCTTAGGGCGAATATCATGTTTCACCACTGCATGTCTTGCTTTATGGTGTGCCATGTGCTAGGCGTACATACGTACACAGGCAGTGGGGAGGCCAACAGACTGCCAAGTTGGATACATTATTTATCCACATAAAGTGTGTGTACATCTACAAAAATGGCAAAAAATGGTCAGAATGACCAAAATCGGTGATACCCCCTCTTTGCAAGGTGCCAGTCTTCCTCTTAGACCGCGCCGTGGTACGAACATAGCGGCCAACCGTGTCCTTTTTTTGAACTGGTGCGTGTACACAAACAGTGTTGCTATTGTCATGTAGTAGTGACGGCAAAGAACACAGTAGCAATACTGTGAATGACGAAACTAACTATTATTTGCCGAACCTGTGCCCACAAAAACAGGCTACACTTAAAGCATAACGATAGCGGCGAACGCAGTCGGCAATCGCCAAAAAATCTGATCTGCTGGTCAAGCGCGTCGGCTTTTATACACGAGCCATAGAACGTTCGAGAGTAATCGCTGGTGCCCGCGTGCCTTCCAGAAACTTCTACACCATTCCCGTCGTGCATATATGCAATAAGATTACACCAGGTTCGGCAACGACAGACAGCGGATAGAACGATCGATAACATTCGAGAAACTTCCGATACATGCCGGTGCGTCCCGCGCTGAGCGATAACATTTGTTTGACGGTGAAAAGCGGTCATCCGAAAAAGATAAACAAGTGCACGTGTCAGTAGGAAGTCCAGATGTCTGGGCGACAGCGAAGGCACCCCTGAAATGTCAGTTACACAGTAAGACGCGCCACTCGACTCCAGAAGATGCCGTACATGAAAATGAGCCTTAGTACATACCATACTACATCCCAATTCGCTAAATGGACATAAAAGCATTCTGCAAGTAAATATTACTTGCTGCTGACAAGAATGACGAAATGACAATTGGCAACGATTGCTAACTAGCACTATCAGCTACTTCCACTGTGCATGCTGTTTCCCATGTCAGCCCGACAGTGCAGGTGAGCTTGGCTCTGACAGATAACTGCGCTGACATCACAAGCATTCGCTGAGCATTTATAAAGCTGCAAGTGTGCACGGTGTGAAGTTGCGAAATGACAGCATTCTAGCGACGGACGTACAGAGACCATAGAAGAAAAAAAGAACACTTCGCTTTTCACTCAACCAGGTCATGCGAGCTCAGAGATCGTTTGCTTCGCTAGCTCAAACATACATTTGCGTCTTTGTCAAGATTATTCGTATGAGTCAGTAATGACAAAAACAGAGAGGTAAACTGCATATGCCAATACATACCTGTCACAAACTTAAGCCCTAATGCGGGCTTCATGGCGCTGTCGATCGCGTTTTACCTACAGAAATAGGAAAATCATCGTTGCCCTGCTGGGATGGTCATGGAAGGTGCAACCGTAAATGAGACACGACATTGGCATCGCGCCAAATTTCGATGGCAATAATGTTCCAAAGGCGTTCCATGCACGCGGCCACGAGAATGGTAAGGCTGACAAGTGATTGAAAGAATTTTATTGGAGTTCCAGCAAGGGCGTGAACTCGTCACACACCCAGCTAGTCCCACGTCACGACTGGCAGGTCTAGCCCACCGGCTCGGTCACGGGCACGCCAGACAGCCAGGATTTTGTCTAGAGCGGGGCTACGCAAACGCGAGTCCCACTCCTCCTTGCTGAACTTGGGGTATCTCGACCCGCACTCCCAGAGCATGTGTGCTAGAGTGGAGGTCTCCCGCTGGACGGGCAGGCGTCGTCACGATATACGTCAGGGTAAACCATATAGAACGGCAGGACAACGATATGTGCCGGTCTGTAAGAGTCTAAGAGAAACTGCTGGTGCCCTATTCTACTGGCAAGTGCAGTGCCTGCCACGGCCGTACTCCACTCGCTCGGAGGAGAGAGTCGAGTCCGGCCGCGCGCCTGTGCACCTGCCAAATTGCTTCGGCCCTCTGCCGCTAGGGCGCTGCGCAGTTTGGCATCGCAAAAGGCGGATTGGACCCACATCACTAGGGATCCTCAAGGACAGCAACCCAACACTTTAGCAAGCTGCACCACAAATGCACTGGGCATGCGCCGCTCTTCAATGAACCTCTCGCCAACTAGGGTCGCTGACTATGTGCCACTGGGTGTGTGGCAAATGGGGGAATAGTTGACAGGCTGCGCCACTAAATGACAAAGCATCTCCATAAAGAAGTGCGAAAGAGGAGCCTGGCTGCCACATGATACGTTTCTGGGCATCCGCACGTGCCAATAGGCCATGCGTTTTGGAGGCGGTGTGCAGGCTAGATGGTGCCGAGTGCTCTTAGGGAAACGCAAAAGAGGGGCCCCACTTCTGTACACGCCTCATACATAACTCGTTTCAGCGGCAGCAATATGTTGTGCCACTATGTAGAATCAATGCTAGATACATTACCATAGACAGTCATGAGATGGGTTGCATCGAGTTTTTTCTTCTATATATATATATTGAGCATAACAGCAGATAGTTCTTACCACCTCAGTACTATGTAATCCGGCATGACAGTCGTTATGTGCCAGACATCTGTCGATAGCATTGTTTCAGTGCCATTAAAAATATATCTGTCATTTTTACTGCCTCTTGCAAGCATCAGTTCTGAAAATGGAAGAGACTGTTATTTTTTTGCACAATACAAGGTCAACAATCGGAGCTATACGCATAGTGCACCGCCTATAAAGGTGTCACTGATGGCCACCTAGTGGGCGCTTTAGGAAGTACGCTCGGGAGCAGTACCAGCTGACAACCTTATGCAGCAAGGATGACTGAAATTTGCAGCTGCAATTTCTCCGTTGTTAGGGTGCCAAACTGCTTCTCCTGCGGTGACAGCTGCAGAAAACGCATGGGCCACTATGAGAGCGGACGTTTACACGATTTTACCTGAGTTTAGGGCAACCCAGTCTGCATATATACCAGGTGCTTCCCACAGATGAGTGTAATGAAGCTCAGTTATACCAAGTGGAGCTCATGTTACGTAGCTGCTTGGTTTTGTTGACTAATGTGATGTCTCCGCACTGCGCAATGCCTGCGCACAATGTAGGGATCTTTCTGGCGATGAATACATGTGTCATTACTGAATAAGTGCCGTCAAAGTCGCCTCAAGAAAAGTAATTGTGAATTGGTTCACGGAAATGCTTACACTAGTCAACGAGGTCACCAAATGCACGGCTGAATAAAAGTGCTAGTTAGTGCTGTATCGCCAATCCAATTCCGCTGCATACGTCGACAAACTGCCCTTCCCTCTGCAGTTCCGTACTTTGAAATTCCCTTGGTGACCTGCTTGGAAATATACAAAGTTAATGTCTTACCAACTTCTCAGTATCTTCTTTTTTTTTTTTTTTTCGAATGTTGTGGAAGAGAGATGCGACACAATATATTTAAACGTGGAGACGCACCGCCAGTGTAGATTGGCGCTGGCGACAAGACCAGGTTTGGTCCTTTGCAGCGCAGGCATTGCACTCCTGCTGTGCCAAATATAATAAGATAGAATTCAATTAAGTGTAAAATGAGGGCACAAATAGGGACTGCACTGCTAAACAAATACTGTGTGCGGTGAGTCTTCTCGGACAGCATCAACTCAGAGACTTTTCAAATGTGCCACAAATTTGTCAGCGAAAATTGAACAGCACTACGATATGCAGCAGCTAAGAGCAATCCTCGCTCGGAGCTACTTCTTTTCTAAGTCATTTCCCAAGAAAGCACAATATCGAAGGTGTCCTCAGGCGGAAAGAATAGAGCTGTTAAAGAAGCACTTGCCTGTAGTAATTCCGGTAAAACACGACATGGTTTAAGCCCCTAACAAATGGGATGAGGCAAAAACCTCGCACTTGAAAGAAAAATCAATTTTTCTGCATGAAGCAACTAGCAACAGTTCAACATACACGAAGCCACCCATAAAATAGATCCGAAAACATGAACTGCATGACAGCTGATGCGACGATTTAACGGGCCACATAAAACCAGCAAAATCAGTCCTTGCAAGTTTCAGCAGCTTTAACATACAGCATGATGCACTCATGCAGTTGTGCACCCTAGCTGGAGCAACATGGTAAAAAAGCGGTGTTCAGAACCTAAACGAAATACTTTTAACCTGTATGCTGCATGCACTGCGGACAAATCAAACCACAATATGGATAGGCCGGGATCAGCTTCACCGCTTACCTGTGCGAACATGAAAAAGTGCAACAAACACCAAGAGGACAAACGAAAGCATAACAACAAGAAAATTCCTGCCGCCCGGCAGCAATCCTTTGCTGTCGTTGCTCCCACTCAAGAGGCCTCAGGGGAAATGACTAGAACTGTGTCGCCGGCCAGTTTTTGCAGGTATTTGAATACCCCACCGCGAAACAATTATTCTTCTACATGTCTTGGACGTTTTCGCCACCACATGCATGCGAAGGGTATTGCTTATTTTGCTCCAAAAATGTGAATAAAACAGAGAAGTACGAGCAACAATGCAGGTAACTACAGCGGACGGCTGCCTCCTTTCCCGAGCACACTTTGCAAGCCTGCCACCAATAGGTGTGTCCTTCGGCGCGCACTATGCATATATATAAATGAAAGTTTACCCCCTTAGCTACGCTTTTGTTACACTAGGTTATGACTAATCGAGTTAGTCATTGGGATTAAAAAGGGATAAAAATAATTTAAATTTTGCACCGGAAGTACTTCGTTTTGTCCTTCAAGGAAACAGCAGTCAGTTAAGGACATTTTGTGATGCTTTACATGCTCAGAACAAAATTTACAGTGAAATACCACCTTTTTAATCTGTATTTGCCACAACATAGGAAAATAAGTTTACACAGGGTGTTCTCGGTTTATCATCATGACTGCATGCACAATCGACTGCGGTTACACATACGCATGAGCTCTGTTTGGTCAACCCCTTCTCTTAACAAAAGGCATATTACCGAATGTGATATCTTCGTTGAGAAGCAAAACAGTGCGGCAGCATCAAAAGTGTATGAAAGGGCTTTTAAATGTTCCTCACTCATTCACGCTCGTAGCTCTTCATATTGAAGCTGAACATCTTTTATTTTATTCAAAGCTGAGTAGCCTAACCTGTAAAAATACTCATTCATCTATGACATACAATCATTTGTTAAAAGGCACTGTCCACGCTACACATGAACTCGCATTTCCTTTTATGGTACTGCAGAATACGCTGATATTGCTTAGTGCCGAAGGATTCTTTTCAGGTGTGCCAAGCCACACATTGCATCATATGTGCAATATGGTACTAATGTTTTAACTGCAAATGCCATTACCATGCTGCTGCAAGGGAAGTTTGAATTCCATTAGTCCTTAGTGCCGTTAACAGCATACTGATCTCTGACAATGCAGTGTACCCTTGAACGTGTACTGTCATTTTCAATGTTTGTGTAAGTTTGGTTAAACCCCAAGGGCTGGTGTAACGTAAAACTATTCCATTCTGTCTTTATTCCAAATCGGCCGTTATCCCTCCGTGATAGGTCAAATTGGCTCCGGCTCTGCCCATTCGGGTGTGGCAGCCACCCGTATGGGCTGGACTCAAACCATTCCGGCCTATCACGGAAGGCTAAGGGCGGATTAGGAATAAAAACAGATTGGAATAGTTGTACATTATATTGGAAAAGTGTGTAGCAAAATAATTATTTCTCAAAGGAAATGCTTCTGTACATATTAGAAATCATCAGCGTTGTCATAGTTTTCAGTTTGACATTTTGAAATCGCAGCTGCTGTTGAGCTTCAGCTGCTTTTGTTTTAGACCTAACACGAACTCTGCCTTGAAAAACACCTATTATTGCTCTTTAAAGATAGTTTTCACATTTAAGCATTAAATAACCATTATTTATTGAGCATTGGGACAACAAACCTGGCTGCATGGACTGGTATCATCATGACAGTGTGTAATGGCATTAAATATTCATATGTGACACTGGCTTGGAAAACGATGGCATTGCAGTGCTTGTGACCTCAGTCTTTAATGCCATTAATCTTGCTCATGTGCCACAAGTCTCAGGTATGGCAAGGTAGTATTTATTGTTCAGCTGGGCCTTTATTTATTTCTTCCTTCTTCTTCATCATCATCATCAGCCTGGCTACACTCACTGCAGGGCAAAGGCCTCTCCCATACTTCTCCAACTACCCCGGTCATCTGCTAATTCCCTGCAAACTTCTTAATCTCATCCGCCCACCTAACTTTCTGCCGCCCCCTGCTACGCTTCCCTTCCCTTGAAATCCAGTCCGTAACCCTTAATGACGATCGGTTATCTTCCCTCCTCATTACATGTCCTTCCCATGCCCATTTCCTTTTCTTGATTTCAACTAAGATGTCATTAACTCGCATATGTTCCCTCACCCAATCTGCTCTTTTCTTATCCCTTAATGTTACACCCATAATTCTTCTTTCCATAACTTGTTGCGTCGTCCTCAATTTAAATAGAACCCTTTTCGTAAGCCTCCAGGTTTCTGCCCTGTAGGTGAGTGCTGGTAAGACAAAGCTGTTGTATACTTTTATCTTGAGGGATAATGGCAACCTGCTGTTCATGATGTGAGAATGCCTGCCAAATGCACCCCAGCCCATTCTTATTCTTCTGATTATTTCAATCTCATGATCCGGATCCGCAGTCACTACCTGCCCTAAGTAGATGTATTCCCTTACCACTTCCAGTGCCTCGCTACCTATCGTAAACTGCTGTTCTCTTCTGAGACTGTTAAACATTAGTTTTCTGCAGATTAATATTTAAACCCACCCCTCTGCTTTGCCTTTTCAGGTCAGTGAGCATGCATTGCAATTGTTCCCCTGAGTTACTAAGCAATGCAATATCATCAGCGAATCGCAACTTACTAAGGTATTCTCTATTAACTCTTATCCACAATTCTTCCCAATCCAGGTCTCTGAATACCTCCTGTAAACACGCTGTGAATAGCATTGGAGAGATCGTATCTCCCTCCCTGACGCCTTTCTTTATTGGGATTTTGTTGCTTTCTTTATGGAGGGCTACGGTGGCTGCGGAGCCGCTATAGATATCTTTCAGTATTTTTACGTACGGCTAATCTACACCCAGATTCCGTAATGCCTCCATGACTGCCGAAGTTTCGACTGAATCGAATGCTTTCTCGTAATCAATGAAAGCTGTATATGAAGGTTGTTTATATTCCGCACATTTCTTTATCACCTGATTGATAGTGTGAATATGGTCTATTGTCGAGTAGCCTTTACGAAATCCTGCCTGGTCCTTTGGTCGACAGAAGTCTAAGGTGTTCCTGATTCTATTTCCGATTACCTTAGTAAACACTTTGTAGGCAATGGACAGCAGGCTGATCGGGCTAGAATTTTTCAAGTCTTTGGCGTCCCCCTTCTTATGGAGTAAGATTATGTTGGCGTTCTTCCAAGATTCCGGTACGCTCGAGGTCATCAGGCACTGCTTATACAGGGTGGCCAGTTTTTCTAGAACAATCTGCACACAATCCTTCAACAAATGTTCTGTTACCTGATCCTCCCCAGCTGCCTTCCCCCTTTGTATAGCTCCCAAGGCTTTCTTTACTTCTTCCGGCGTTACTTGTGGGATTTCAAATTCCTCTGGATTATTCTCTCTTCCATTATCGTTGTGGGTGCCACTGGTACTGTATAAATCTCTATAGAACTCCTCAGCCACTTGAACTATCTCATCCATATTAGTAATGATAATGCCGGCTTTGTCTCCTAACGCATACATCTGATTCTTGCCAATACTTAGTTTCTTCACTGCTTTTAGGATTAATCCATTCCTGAGAGCATGCTCAATTCTATCCATATTATACTTCCTTATGTGAGCTATCTTACGCTTCTTGATTAACTTGGAAAATTCTGCCAGTTCTGTTCTAGCTGTAGGGTTATAGGCTTTTGTACATTGGCGTTTCTTAATGAAATCTTTCATCTCCTGCGATAGCTTACCGGTACACTAACGAAGTTACAACGACTTCTATTGCACACTCCTTAATGATGCCCATAAGATTGTCGTTCATTGCTTTAACGCTAAGGTCCTTTTCCTGAGTTAAAGCCGAATACCTGTTCTGTAGCGTAATCTGGAATTCATCTATTTTCCCTCTTGCAGCTAACTTATTGATCGGCTTCTTATGTACCAGTTTCTTCCGTTCCCCCCTCAGGTCTAGGCTAATTCGAGTTCTCACCATCCTATGGTCACTGCAGTGCACCTTGCCGAGCACATCCACATCTTGTATGATGCCAGGGTTAGCGCAGTGTATGAAGTCTATTTCATTTCTAGTCTTGCCATTCGGGCTCCTCCACGTCCACTTTCGGTTTTCCTGCTTGTGGAAGAAGGTATTCATTATCCGCAAAAGCTTCCGTTCTGCATACTCTTGTAACTCTCCCCTGCTATTCCTATAACCTCTGCCATGTTCCCCCCCTGACTTGTCTCCAGCCTGCTTCTTGCTTACCCTGGCATTGATGTCGCCCATCAGTATAGTGCATTTTGTTTTGACTTTTTTCCTTAAAAAAGGAAGCAGTTTTTAAGGGCTGAGGGAACCATGGCGTCAGTTTGGTAACTTTAAGAAATTATTATTATATCTTGAAAACTATGAAGCTCATTCATCTAAGTTCAGACCATCTGAAAATGACCCTCTACTGTCTGTTTTTGCTTTTACTTAAACCTACCTGCAAGTTTTTCATTTTGGAATTGGAAATGGTATGCTGGCCAAAGCCACCGTTGAAGTATCGGTCCATGCATAATGTTGTCCGAGAGGCAGTTTCTTATGCTGTTGTCAAAGTAACTTGTGGTGTAGCTGTCCGAGGTAGACAGATTAGAAGGTGGAGACAACTAGGTGTGGATTAGAGCAGTCGTTGATAGATTGTGGCCTATGGGCACCAAAGGGTCCACAAGGGTTATCGAAAGTGAACTCACCTTATCCCATTTTTTTGATGACTAGGTAGCGAGGCAAAGCAAGTGTATAACTACAAATCAAGGAGTGTTAGGTGAAGCATGCCGCTAAAAGTAAAACATGCTACATTCATGAAGGAATAATGGGGGCACAGTGAACGCTTGTGCTTGGGAGAAAAAGCGGTTGGCAAGACGTGAATCTACAGGAGAGCAAAGAGCAGTGAGTGTAAACAAGTGTGCTTTGTGCTTTCCAACAACCTACGCACCATTCTTCAGTGACAGGTGTATAGGTGCGTACAAAAGAATGCAACGTGTGCATCCTAACGTCAACCTGCCACTTAACCACCTGACAAGCAAAAAAAAAAATATATATATATTATGCATGCCTTTTTCCTTTTGGGACGAAAGCTAATCACGAGGACAGGATCTGTGTTCACAAAGCGTTACATATGCGAGAGCAATTTGTAAGAACAAGTACTTTAGATAGGAATCATGGTGTCACGCTTATGACAGATACTTTTTAAAAATGAAGGAGCTTTCTTAGTTCAGCTGCAAAGCTGCAGCTGTGTATGAGTTATACAAGCTGGTGCTTTTTTTACTCTGATAAATCTGGTCTGGTGCACAATTTCAAACGTCTGGGTATGCCATCATCCTTGTCACCAGAGGCAATGATATGTCTCCTCAACACATTGTAATTCTTTCACAATGTATCTTTCACGTCCTTGGCATGCTTCATAGTCGTTGTCATAGTTTTATTACATGTATCTGTTACGCACTTTACAGTGACCGTCTTTTAGGCCCCTTTACAGCCCTGTCACATCCCATGTTCGTAATTTATAGCTTCACATTGCACACTTTGACATTGGCCTGGCGCTGTTTGGTCATACTTGGCCCTTGCACCACAAAACACTATATTCATCATCATCATCATCAACCTCCATCCTCTTCCAGCCTCAATCACCTCATTCAGTAACACAAAGATGTCTCCGAACAACACTGATGGCTGGGGACCACTGGATTATTAGGCAACCAGTAAAGGAAGAGAACTGTATGAGAACTCTACTATTCTCATTAAGAGGCATAGTTCTCAAGGACAATGTCATTCAAGTCATATTTCCTGGTCTAATGGGACCATTACATGCCTTCACTGGGATACTACAAAATCGTAAGCAATCGCAATCTTGTCTTTGTTTTGTTGTCTTTAGGCATATTCTTGCATTGAGCATGTTGCACTAGTCCACAATGTTAAAAGTGGTGCAACACCAGAACACAAGAAAAGGGGATGCTCCGGTCCTCCCTTTTCTTGTGCTTTTCTGGGGTTGCACTTTACCTTCAGTCACTGTAAAGTCCAGACACGTATGCTTGTGGATGCACAAGGCTCGTGTCCGCACACCCATGCGTTCGTAGGCAGTGTAGCATGGCTCATACACATCGAAACACAGTGCAGTCCCTGTGAACTGCTCTTCTTTGTTATCACATTCTCAGGCTGCCTCACGTCAGCGCACCTGGCTACACAGCTAGGGTGTGATGCAATCAACTCTCAGTGAGGTAGATTTATATCATGCGAGAAAGCGTTTTTTCTTTCCTTTCGTGCTGATCTTAACAGCTCTAAATATATAAGAATTACGTTTATAAATATTGCAGCATTTTGAAACACTAGAGAATTTTAGTGCGTCCGGTATTCCGGCAAGCGCAGGCGGTTTGCGGGTTTAGCGGGGGCGTAAACGTGAGCAGCCAGATTGGTGGCGCCAGGTGGTGGCGCAAAGAACAACCACACTAACACAGGCTAATTACTATATTCTGCTTAGCTGCTGGTGTAAATTTTCGACAGCGGCGTAATCGTGTTCACAGTTACGCCACTTCTAAAAATTTCCACCGGCAGCGAAGCAGGATATATAGTCAGTTACTGCAGTTTTAGCTCCGTGTTTGTCTGGTTGAACTCTACGCCACCAGGCGGCTGCACCACTCCGGCTACTCACGTTTACGCCCCCGCAAATCTGGCAGTCTGCCTAAACCACCCCCGTTTGCTGGAATAGCGGACAGGGTAAAAGTCTCAACTGTCAATGACAAAGTACAAAATGGTGTCTGCCAAGGTATCCATGAGTGAGGCCAGCGGGCTTACACTGTCATGCATCTCTTGTAGATGCACACCGCTATTCCTTGCAAGGCGCATAGAGGCGAGCTTGTGTGCACCAGCAAGCGTTTGTGTGGTCTGTCCATGAAATGTCATGTTCTAGGGTGTGGTAAAACCACTATGCAATTGTGCTTGCTAAGCTCAGCCATTGCAGTTGTAATTGCAGTGTCTTTTGCCACTCTACCTTCCTATTTGTTTTTCTTTTCTTTTTTTGCACATTGTGTTCTGGGTTTATACTTGCCTCTACTCACTGTATATTGCCCCCTGTCAAGTGGGATCACGTGTACATTACATAGCTGATTGATTATGCTTTTCAAAAGTCATTTGATGAGCTTGATTTTTTGTGCGCCTCTTCTCCTTCTCCTCAAACCTTCTCCACCTGTTACTTTAAATTGGCTGTGTTTTTATTATCTCATTTTCCAGTTTACTTTTCTGGATAGAACTTTTAATGGTTGTGTCATCTTTATTTATGTACACTCGCCCACAAAATATTGCGGGGTGCGCGAGCGCGTGGCGAAATGACCCTCCTCCCCCGCTAGCGGGGAACCCCTGGTGTCGAGACTGACGCCTGCACGCCTGCACGTCCCTCCGAGACTGCAAGCATGCATGTTTTTCCGCGCTTCTTCCTTGTGTGCCAGCGATATCCGAACGCAGCCATGAGCTGCCCCTCTTGCTGACTACGACCGGGTGAGCATCCACAACCACTGGGACAACACCAAAAAACTGAATTACGTATCGTTTTATTTGAGCGGTGTCGCTAGCGTGTGGCACCGCAACCATGAATGTGATCTCACGACTTGGACAGCCTTCAAAACTAACGTGACGGAGGTGTTCGGGCGCCCCGCCGTTCTCAAGCTTGGCGCTGAGCAACGTTTGCGCAGTTGTGCACAACAGTGCGGGGAGACATTTACAAGTTATATAGAAGATGTTGTCGACCTCTGCAACCGCGTTGACGTCACAATGGCTGATGCTGAGAAGATTCGCCATATCTTAAAAGGCATTGAAGATGACGCCTTCCAAATGCTGTTGGCGAAAAATCCGGCGACAGTCTCTGAACTCGTCAGTCTCTGCCAAAGCTTCGACGAACTTCGCAAACAATGCATAGCCACCCGCAAATCTCCTCCTCAGGCGACTTCAATGTTGAGCTTGGCTGTTTCCCCGGATAACACGTCGTTACTGCTACAGATCAAGGAGTTCGTCCGTGAAGAGGTGGCTCGTCAGCTTTCTCTGATTCCCCTTACACACGGCCAGTCGAATTCTCTGTTGGCGCCCGCTCTCCAATCTGTCATCAAGGAGCAGGTAGCCGACCACAGTTCACCTTCTCTCCAGCAGGCTCCGGTTGCCGCTCCCCTGACATATGCCGAAGTCGCTTCGAGGCCTGCACCACAGACCTACGGTCCCCTTCGCCCACCTTTGTGCGCGCCCGTATCTGCTCCAGTCCGGCCGCTGGTGCAGTATGCACGACCTCAAGATCATTGGCGCACGGAAGACAATCGCCCAATTTGTTTTTATTGTGGCCGTGCTGGACACGTAGCTCGTCACTGTCGCCTCCTTACACCGAACGTCCCCAACAACGTGCGTCCATATGCGCCACGCTTCCAACACCGCCGCAACTATTCGGACACCTTAGAATCTCCTCCTGTCGTCGACACCGCATTCTCCGCCGCTCGCCGTTCATCTTCTCCTCGCCGCCGCTCGCTTTCCCCCATGCACCGGCGTCGGAGCCCTTTGCGCCAGGAAAACTAAATATCGCAGTTCTGGAGGCGAGAACTGCGGTGCCAGCAAAATGTATAAGGCCTCACACTTCCCCGAAGAACGTTATTGAAGTCGCAATAGAAGGAACATTGACGCTAGCACTTGTTGACACCGGCGCTGCACTTTCAGCGATAGATGCCCGTATTTGCCGCAAGATAGGAAAAGTGACGATGCCGCTTTCTGGACTGTCTCTTCGAACTGCCAACGCGATGCACGTCGAGCCATCCGGCGCCTGCACTGCTCGTGTCGTAATTCAGGAGGTCCTCTATATCATAGAATTCATCATGTTGCCATCCTGTTCACACGACGTCATATTAGGTTGTGACTTTCTCTCCACACATCATGCGATCATTGAATGCGCCCGCGCCGAAATCGAGCTGTTACAGTTTTCGACCGATATTATTACTGACCATAAGGACCATTGTCGCAAAATCTCTGTTTCAGAAGACACTGTTATACCTGCCTGGTCTTCCACTCTTGTCAGTATCTCTTGTGATTATGTAGATGACGGCACAGTACTCTTCGCTCCGTCTGAACTCTTAGTTTGCCGCCGTTCACTACCACTGCCGTTCGCCGTCCTCGAGTTGAAAGCTGGCGCCTCTCTTATGTGCGTCTCAAACCCATTGGCTGAACCAATTACTTTACGCCGCCGTGAAAGCCTTGGCAGAGCAGAGCCTCTGACCTCATCTTCAATATTTGACACGATGGACGACTCCACTTATATTGCTGCTCTCGAGGCATCGCGTCCTCAGTCGCTGCCGCATTCTTTTACGCCAGCTGTTGCCAGTGACCTTACGACGACGCAGCGCGACGAACTTCTTCGCTTGCTCTAAGGCTTCTCTTCCTCTTTTGATTGCCAAGCAACATCACTCGGCCACACAACGACTGTTTCGCACACTATCGACACTGGGAGCCGTGCACCAATTCGACAGCGTCCCTACCGAGTATCGGCGACTGAAAGACACGTTATCAATGACCAGGTGAACGATATGCTCAATCGCGGTGTCATCCAGCCTTCTAGTAGTCCTTGGGCATCACCAGTCGTCCTAGTTAAAAAAAAAGACGGCACCATACGATTTTGCGTCGATTATCGAAGGCTTAACAAGATTACCCAAAAGGATGTATACCCGTTGCCACGTATTGACGACGCACTTGACTGTTTGCAAGGAGTGGAGTTTTTTTCCTCCTTAGATCTCCGCTCTGGCTACTGGCAGGTGCTCATGGCTGATGCTGACTGTTCTAAAACTGCGTTTGTAACACCAGATGGCTTGTATGAATTTACTGTAATGCCGTTCGGTCTGTGCTATGTGCCCGCCACCTTCGAACGCATGATGGACGGCATCCTATGCGGCCTGAAGTGGCATACTTGCCTTTGCTACCTCAACGATGTTGTCGTCTTTTCCCCTGATTTTCCGACCCATCTTCGGCGTTTACATCAAGTTTTGACCTGTCTCCGGAATGCTGGTCTCCAGCTTAACTTAAGAAAGTGCCGATTTGCAGCTCGAGAACTGACTATATTAGGCCACGTTGTCTCCCAAGAAGGTGTTCTTCCTGATCCTGATAAACTTTGCGCCGTATCCGAATTTCCGAAGCCCACTAACCTGAACGCACTGCGCAGCTTCATTGGCCTATGTTCCTATTTTTGATGTTTCGTTCGCAATTTCGCTACTGTGATCGCACCACTTAACCAACTTCTCCAAGGCGACTTTCTGCTTGGTCCGAAGCCTCTGATGATGCCTTTATGACTCTTCGTCACCTACTCACGTCTCCGCCAGTCTTGCGTCATTTTGATCCAAGCGCACCTACAGAACTTCACACTGACGCCTGTGGTGTCGGCCTTGGTGCCGTGCTTGCACAATGCAAGAACATTAATGCCGAATACGCAGTCGCTTATGCCAGTCATGCCCTCACGAAACCTGAGGCCAATTACTCAGTCACAGAAAAAGAGTGCCTGGCTATCGTATGGGCTCTTCAGAAATTTCGTCCATATCTCTACGGTTGACGCTTTGACATGGTGACGGATCATCACGCTCTTTGCTGGTTGTCCAACCTAAAAGACCTGTTGGGCCGCCTCGCTCGGTGGGCCCTCCGAATCCAGGAATATGATATCCGTGTCGTCTCTCGTTCTGGACGCACACTCTGACGCCGATGCCCTCTCGTGCTCCCCAGTTACTTCAGACAGCAGCACTTCTACCCACAGACATGACATCTCACCACTTGACATCCTGGACATGGCATCGGAGCAACAAAAAGACTCATGGATCATCATGATATTCCACTTTTTGCTAAATTCTCCGGCAACTTCGGCACCTCGAGCATTACGCCGACAGGCGCAGCATTTCACAATCCGCGACGGACTTTTATACCGCCGCAACTACCACAATGACGGCCGCAAATGGCTCTTAGTAGTGCCTCGCCACCTACGACAAGATTTATGCTCCGCCTTTCATTCTGACCCACAGTGTGGTCACGGCAGAGCGTCAAAAACCTACACACGGCTTCGCCTACGATATTATTGGCGAGGGATGTACACCTTCGTCCACAAATACGTACGCTCCTGTATTGCCTGCCAGCGACGCAAATTTGTCCCGCATCTCTCCACCGCACCTCTCCAACCACTTCCCTGCCCAGCTCAGCCATTCGACCGTGTCGGCATTGATATATACGGGCCTCTTCCATCTACTGCGTTGGCAACCGATGGATTGTTGTCGCCGTAGATCATTTGATACGGTATGCTGAAATCGCCACCTTGCCTGCCGCATCAGCAAAAGACATCGCCTCGTTCATTTTAAACAACTTCGTTCTCTGCCATGGCTCCCCTCGTGAACTGTTGAGCGATCGGGGCCGCGTATTGCTCTCGGACGTCCTGCAGTCACTCCTATCTGAATGCCAAATTATTCACCGCACTACTACTGCTTATCATCCACAGACCAATGGCTTAACAGAACGATTCAACGGAACTCTTGGTGACATGCTGTCAATGTATGTTGCATCTGACCACTCCAACTGGGATCTTGTGCTTCCGTTCGTCACTTACGCATATAACACTGCCTCTCAAGCCACTACCGGATTCTCACCATTCTTTCTGCTTTACGGCCGCCATCCCTCCAGCACCATTGATACTGTTCTCCCGTACTGGCTGGACCCTGCTGAATGCTCACCTGTTTCTGCGATTGTTCAGCACGCCGAGAAATGCCGACAACTGGCCCATTCTTTGACGTCTGCTCAGCAGTGCTACCAAAAAGAGCGCCATGACCTCAATCCTCCCCCTCACCCCTTCCCCATCGACTCACTCGTGTGGCTTTGGGTCCCGTCTGTTGCTGCTCCTGGCCTTTCGTCCAAGCTCCTCCTGAAGTACCACGGGCCCTACGGCGTGGTTGTACAAACATCACCAGTGAACTACGTGGTCGAACCCGTATCGCCATCTCCCGATCTGCGTCGTCGGGGGCGAGAGACTGTGCACATTGACCGGCTGAAGCAGTATTACAATCTGCCCACCCCTTCCTAGGTCACCAGGATGGCTACTCTTCAATTCCAGGGGTGATTGTGACGAAGATTGGCAGGCTGAAAAGCCCCGTTGCCATCGCGTGGCTCGTACCCAGTTCGTTCGCTGGCTGCGCCCTACCTGCTGTTGCCGCATTGGTCGCTGCTTCTCTACGACCCGAACAAACCCCCTATACAATTTATTTATTAATTTTTACCCTCAGGTTACTCAGTACGTTACAGAGGGGAGGGGCAATCATACATGAATATATCAATTCGATAATGGGCAAAGAATAATTGAGAAAATAACTTGGGTTAAACAATATAGCAGCAATACGTAAGCAAGTAAACACAGAATTACAATAATATGTACAATAAATATGAGACAACACACAGAAATACAATAAAGAGAATGGAGTTACAGAATGGTTAAAGACCAGCTAACCAGCTGTTAAACAAGCCATTTTTAAAACATATGGGGTCGTGGATACCAGTCATAGACCCAGGAAGCTGGTTGCAATCTCATAGTCTTAGCCAAAAAGAACAGTAAATGGGTAACTGTCACTTTTGGTAACATGAACCTTCTGACGGTGGTCAAGATGCACTGATATGAAAGTTGCAGTTTGTATCAACAATGAAAACAGATATGGGTTATGATAGTAAATCTTATGGTAGACATAGGCGAGAATATTTCCTGCGAGCAGCAAGTGAAGGAAGTTGTAATGATGCTTTCAGGGAGGTTACACTGGATGTTCTGTGGTAATTAGATAAAATAAAATGGGAAGCGCGGTTTTGTATTGCCTCGATGCTTTGGGTTAATGTAACATGGTGGGGGTCCCATGCTGACGCATATTCAAGCTGTGGCAAAACATATGTAGTGTACAAAGATAGTTTAGCTGAAGATTTTAGTGTAAAAAAGTTTCTACAGGGGTAACCTAGAGTACGAGTATGAGGTAACATCGTCCACTCACACCAACTTGACCGTGCAATTTGCCACCCCCATACTCACACACGCTTCCCCCTCAATGACCAAAGGTCATTCAGGGGGGAGGATCAGTTAAGCATAAACATTTCCCTCAGTGAGAGTTGAGGAGGCAATTGGAGAGTAGGCTTTTGTTGAATGATATGGAATTCAGTTTACTTTGTTTTTAGGAGTAATGATGTTCTTTCAAAAGTAACTATTAAGGACTCTGCTTGCCTAACTTATACGGCCCCTTACCAGGTTTAGATGTCGCACACAGAAGGCATAGTGCCTACATTGTGCAGTGACAAACCTGTCTGTGAAGTATTACTCTCATGTATGCTGCAACAACAGCTGGAAAATTTGTACAAAGGCCAGCACTCCCTTCTAGGAGAAGCTCCACCCCTACCAACAGAGTGACATTGCACTTATGGCACTTCTGCATGAGAGGCGCAGCACCTCCAGGGCACAGATAGCCAGCAGCAGTGCGAAAAACTTGGGGGATTTCCATGAAATGTTGAGCATGCAAAAAGACCTTTGCAAATGCACAATGCAGCAAGAAAGAAAGGACAAAATATACTGGCTCTCCCATAATCGAGAGTAGATGTAAACATGAAATGGCAAGCAGCAAAACAGATTGGGTGGAGGTGATACTAGCAACAATCTTAAACTAAGTGTAGTGCATGTTCGCAACAGCACACCCCACCCCACCAAACCACGCCATACTGTGCACTGGTCCATATGGGTGCAATAGTTTCCTGTCATAGACAGAACCTCATTGCAAGTCTCGTCTCGGTCAAACAGCCATGCGCAGTGCGCCGGACGCTACCGACTTGGGTGCTGCCGGCGTGCCGTACTTGCTGCGGGCTTCACGGACCGCTGGCATTGAAAAGAGCACAAGCAACTCTGTCTCATTGCCAAAAGATGACGATCAAGTGTATAGTGCCCTGTATCTGCTTTTTGAAAGGTTGGCATTGGAAAGGACAAGTAAAACTTCAGCTTGCTAGAAGTTGCAGCTTGAGTGATTTTGTGAACCAACATTAGGAAGAACTCGGAAGCAATATTTTTTGTAACTTGTTTGGGAGTAATTAGAATATGTGATGCGGTCATGTACAAGGAGTAGAGGGATCTCGTTTTGTTCTCGCAACTTGACCAGATGTTCTCGTTTGAGTGCCTGGATGACGACTCTGGTTTTTGGCTCAAGGTCACTTGAAGGTCTCTGTCAATGGGAGCTAAAAGCATTTTATGCTTAAAGTAAAAACCCCATGCAAGCAATCGTGACAGCGACAATCGACGCGATGGAGATGGCTGTCGTGTTCGCTCGTCGCCTACAAGTCATACCCCATGCGAGCGACGACTTCGAGCGATGTCTCCCCGGTGTTGCCGGTATGAGGGCAGCAATATAGGTGCCGAAACTAGCGTGACACGTGCTTTGTTAATTTCAGTTGATGTATTTTACTGCAAAAAGCAGCATAAAATATTTTTGAGGGTCTTGCAGTAGGTTCTTATCCTTGCACGTATAAAAATTCAATCGTTTGCTCCTTCCGTGCGACAGTCGGTAGTACTTGAGGGATTTACATCCAGTTCCGGCTTCGCGCTATTGGCGAGTCGTTCATAGCACTTACGGGCGGCGAACGATAAATTGTAGATTTCTAGAACTGAGCGATGGAGTGACGAGACCGAGTGATCTGTTCAAGCGACAACCCGTTTTGTCGCTCCAAGTCGTTCCTCGTCGCCGTCGCATACAAAATCGCTCTCGTGAGGTTTAGCCTTAAGAGGAAGCTTTAGCTCGGGTGCTCTTATCTAAATACATGTAAAAGGATAATTCGTTTTTCTTGACAACCACTGCACCAAATTTGACGAGGTTTGTTGCATTTACAAGAAAAACTTGATATCTAGTGACTGGTGATCTCGAATTTTTTATTTAGATTGTAAATTTTTTATTAAATATTGGCAAAAATGAAAATGTTTAAGGAAACGAAACTATCAAGTTTACAACTCTAACTCAGCAATGAAAAAGGATATGACAATTATGAGAATTGCATCTAATAGTATATCTCAAGCGGACAAAATTGATATGTTACACATGAATCTAAAAAAATTCATTAATATGGAAATACAGCTTTTGCACAACCCTTGTACACAACGTAACAGATTCATGTAAGATATAAATTGACATATCGAGTTTGTCTTCTTTGAATTATCTAATGGATGCCTTCTACAGAACTGCGATATACGTTCTTGATGCAGAGCTAATAATTTAGAAACTTCATGCGTCTGTTTTTTTCAAACTTGTGAATTCTTGAAAACTTTTTAAACAAAAATCAGTCCCTAAATCAAAATTCTGCTTCCAACAGTCACTGGAATTTAACTTTCTCTCTCAAATGCAACAATTTCATTAAGATCGGTCCAGGGGTTATTTCAGAAAAGCGTTCTTGCTTTTTACATGTATTTGAATAGGCCGCATCGGAGTTGGGCCGGAGCTAAAGCTTCCTCTTAAAAAAAAAATTCCAGCAGAAACCATCTCAGGATGACTGTCGATGTTTTAGCTTTTAAGCAGTGCAGTGACGTACCATATTGCCACCTCCGAAATGCATCATGTATGAGGCATGTACTGCAGCCGGGCTCTGGATACACTGCACCATCTAGTGGCACTGTTACAATGTCCATACGTGGTGCATGTCCAAAATATATGATGCTGGTTAATTTCATTCAGCACTGAAGAAATTTTAGTCTTTCTTTTTTCATTGAAAACGCACATACCTAGTGGCACATACCTAGGGACTGATGCTCGTCCAATGATTGGTTTCGAAACCAGTTCCTTCAGCACAGCAGCACAGTGCTCTGCCAATTAAACCACGGAATACCCAGTGACCCAAGTTGGAGTGAAAAAGGTTAGATATCGACAAAGAAACAGACTGAGATGCATACTGCAAACTGGGTGAAGTTTACAAAGAATGTTAATCGCATTAGAATAAAGTTGGAGATTGAGATGCAAATGTCACATGGGCCCTCTTGGTTTTGACATAGGAGAATGTCATTGGCAGGGGCTGGTCAAAACAGTAGGAGCAAACTTCTGCTGTGGAAAGTGTAGCTTGCCTCCTCACACGATGGCCTCACAATGTTTCATTTCCTTCTATCTCAGCTGCTACTAAATCTTCTTTTTTAACTTTTTTGTTGCTGCTAGAAATGGGCTGAATTTTGGTGCTTTTATGTTTTAACATTTCATTTCAAGTCATAGTAGTCGTGCCATATACTGCAATACATAAAATTATAATCTGGTCACTGGTGTCTAGAATAGATGTACAGCAGTAATAATTGCTCAAGCAATCTTTGAGAATTCCTATGTAAAGCTTCAAAGAAGCGCCTCAAGGAACATGAATGAAAATAATAATTTGCTATTTTAGTGTAAGTACTGAGAGTCTAAAAAATCTGAAATAATACAAACTATGCACCTGGTTCCTAGTTCCTAGCGTTTGTAAGTCAGGTCACACAAATTAAACTTCTATGAAGATTTGTTCGCATCAGTACTAGCCATAGTGATGTCCATGCCATGCGGGAAAGCAGCAGCTTTGCATATGTGAAAACAAGTAAATTCCTATTGTACAGGGAGCATTTGTTTTTACCCATTGCAGCAGGCACTCGGTTTGCTTTCTACTGCATTCTATCGGCTAACGAAGCAATGTTTATCAGGTCAGGGAGCAAGCAGAAATCTCATACCAGGGTGTCTACCAACCGGGAATTCTCAGGGATATTGAGTAGTCTCGAAAAACTCGGGGAAAACTCCGGGAATTTGTGCTTCTATCAGGGAAAATTAGCTTTAATTTTATTGAAAGGGTCGAAAGCCGCGGTAATGCTGCCTCGAGTAGCAGACAGGAACCGTATTGAATTGTCTTTGATGTCCTGTTGTCGGCTGGAGGAGTTGCCAGTGTACAGTCAACGACCGATTTTCCGGATTCCCGATAATTTGGACAGCTTCGCGGCACCAGCACGTACCCCATAGAGTCAATGTATCAGAACGTCTGAAATTTCGGACGCAAGAACTCTTCGCTACCGATTTTCCAGATGTTTTGCTGTGACCGCAGGTCCGAAACGGCATTAATCAAAGCAACCACAGCTGCCATTTTGATTACCTTGCCGCCTCGAACTGGCGCTCTCGCACGCAGATCCGCTGGTAGCCGTAGCCACCACTGTGGCAACGCTAGACCTAGTTGCTTTGACGTTCGCTATGAAGCTTCTTGCCGTTAGGTGCCGTGTTTTTTATTGAAAGAATTCGCTGCTGTCAGCAATGGCACGCCTTTGTGGTCCTCGCGATTGGCTTAGAAGCTTGGAAAGCACGGTGCGTTGTATAATGCCGGTTCCCGAAGGTCAGCTTCGCCTCCGTATAGAAATGTTACTTGGTGAAGCATACGCAGAAGTATTGCAGTGAACCATAACAAGCGTGCGAAGGGGCTGTTGCCACATGACACAGTATGTATTCCTTAATTATACACGCGTGCACCCGGTATTTCCTGTTACAGTGCGAGCACCAATATGCCTAATAGGTATACCGACAGGCCTTCAGAGCATTTTCAAATGTGCCTGTGGCGATTTGAGCCCTTAAGGACAGTAAATGACATGCATTTATTTTTTCCAACTGGCCTATTTTTCGGATGTTTTTGTGGCCCTGAAGGAGTTCGAAAAATTGCACATGGACTGTGCAACCGACCAAAAAGATGCTTCAAATTGTCCTTGGGGCGAAAAAGTGGCGGAAGGAGGAAAAGAACAGAAAGGACCAACGTATTGAGGAATGAACAGGAAGGGAATCGTGCTGCTGCCATTTTGAAGGAGCTCGCATTCAAAAAACAAAGTGTCGGCTGATGCCGTGATGAAAGTGTCCCTCATCTAAACCAAAATAAACTCTTTAAAGCAGTGAAACAACACTGAGGCATCGTGCACGGGCTGAGAGTATGTCGGGACAGTTGAGGTTGGCTTACGAGCTGTTCAGAGAAAATCTAAATTGTGACAAAGTTCGGGCCTCATACGACTGAGCTTGCTATCAGTTGATAGAAATAGCTCATATTCGAAAATATTTGATTCTGTATGCATCTCCTTTTTATTCGTATTTGAGAATGTCCAACACGATTTGCAATTTTTTCAAAGACATCTCATTTGCTGTGTATTTTACTAACCCCTTCCTTCTATTCTCTTTTTGAATAACGTAAACATTACTCCTTAGTATTCAGATTGGATTGTCATTTTTTGTAAATTTTTTTCATATGCTTACTGGAGAGTGACAGCATTGGGCGATATGGTTTCAGCCCGTCTTGACATAAAACATAGTTCTGCATCACTTAGGGAATTTGGAAATGTCAACTTGGTAGACACCCTGCATACTCCATTATTTCATTATACTGCATACTCCTGTAATAATCCCTGGGATTGACAGTATTGTGAAATAAAATTAAATAAAAAATAAATAAAAATTTCCTTTGATCAGCTTTTCTGGGTGAGCAAGGTGGTCTAGAGTGTGTTTAACTGGCACTGGAGCCTTCACATGATTTATTCAGTTACTGTACGGTGCTATACAGCAATGTGGAGTGTTGTGCAGTGTTGAATAAGGAAGGGCACTTGTGCAAGCGGTGCTCAAAATGTAAGAGATTAGGCAGGTAGTCAAGCTTCGGTTGAAGGTCGATCTGAAGTCAACTCGTGCTCTTGCGCAAGTGAAAACCCCACACAACGGGAAGGATTGCTCACAATAATTTATACATATGGTTATAGTTTATGCATATGATTATAGGTTATAGAATTTTTATCAATCTAGCACATGTGCAAAGGGCACTAATTTCTCAGCTGTGTGCACTGTTGCAAGGAAAAAGACACTTGGGTCTCTTTGTGGACTTCTAAAGTCTGAGAACTTAAGTGAGTAGCTGCACTCCTCTAGGGATATGAAGACCATTCCTGTAGAATGAGTGTGAGCCATGTCCTTGGCTGAATAGCCTTTTGTTGCATTGGCTAAAGCTCTTGCATCAGTTGGAGTGAGGGTCTTGGATTTGCACCTGGGCACAGGACGCAGAATGTTAAAGGAAGGAACATCCACAAGCTAGGTGACTATTGTTTGGGGATGATCATGATTATTGTTTGGGGACAAGGTAAAGCCCCA
This sequence comes from Dermacentor andersoni, assembly GCF_023375885.2. Taxonomy (NCBI): domain Eukaryota; kingdom Metazoa; phylum Arthropoda; class Arachnida; order Ixodida; family Ixodidae; genus Dermacentor; species Dermacentor andersoni. The sequence continues at coordinate 374,369,658 of NC_092814.1, read as the reverse complement.
AAGGGTGTAAAAGATATAGTGTGTTATTCAACTCCTACAGTACTCAATGGAACAGTATTGGATGGGGTTGTTGACATGCTCTGTTAGTTGATTGGAGGCAGTGAATGGAGAGACCTGCAGAGTGTTTCAGTAGGGGCATGCACAGGTACTCTTTTTGCGAGCCACCATGGCTGTTTTGTAATGTTACATGTGTTGTGAATGCAGTTTCAGCCACCTGACTGTAATTGTAACTTTGCTGCAGTTCAGTCCTGCTGGGGTGTGAGCATGTTGTTTGCTCATTTGCTCGTGCTCACTCTTGACTCTTCTGTTGTCCTTATCAAGCTTATTTTATTTGCTTTACTTGACTTGGCACTGGGTGTTATCTTTCCCTGCCCACTGCTACGGTGGCAATGGTGTTTTTCTGCCCAGTGCAAATCTGTATAGTCAATTCCTCATCGCCAGCACATTCCAATAGGAACAGAGAGTGCAATAACAGTTACGTGCTGAGCTTTAGATGTGCAGTTATAAACAACCCCAGTTTGTCATGATAAATCCACAGCCCTCCACTGCGGTGTCTCTCATGGTTCCTGTGATTGAACTCGTCAATCAAATCACTGAATCAATTTCTTTATTTCTCTTTTTTTTTTTTCACACTCCCCCAGTCCCTGTCTTGCATTTGGCCCCCTTGGTGGCAGCTGCCAGTCTTTTCCTTCTTTTTTTTCTTTGTGCATTTGTGTGCATGTGTGTGTTCCCTTGTGCCTATGTTTTATGTGTACACTCGCTTCCAGAAGTTAATGAAGTAAGTCAAAGCTTGTGCCCTGAAGTAATGCCTGGAGCTTGCACCTATGTAAACCACTTGTGAACCACTGCCGCACTGGTCCATTCCAGACAGCTAGAAAATTTACCTTTATTGCAACACGTGTGCCACAAATTTTTTTCACCGACCTATGCGTATCTCGTACGAGTAAATCGCAATGTGCCTTCACTGCAGGGCGAGCAACGGAGGTACTTCAGTGTCACCACATTTGGCTTCCTGGTTGGCGGGGAGCTCAACATTGAGGTCGAGGCATTGTCCTTTGCACCAAGCACCAATAGGGTGAGTCCTGCATTGTGCCACCTATGTTGCAGGCACCCTGTACTTTGTCCTTGCCTAGATTTCTCTTGGAAAAGGGATTGAAAGAGGGTTTTCTTTAGATTCCTATTGTCTTGCCAATGCTATTGCCAGATTGTAAGGGTGGTCAAGAACCATAAACACTGCCAAAAGTTTGTGTTGAGGATTTAACTCTTTATTGAGCAAACTTGCACCCAGAAAGGCAAGCAACAGTTAAATTACAGCGATAGCGGCAAGCACAGTCACCGGTCATCAAATTTGAACTCACTGGTCAAGTCCATTCGCTATTCATACACGGAATACAATATATTCCCAAGTAATCACTGTTGCTCATGTGCACTCGAGAATGTATATTGCTATTCACGTTTCACACGCAGTCTCATTAAACATGACTCTTTTGCTATGGAATTAGAATTTAGCTCTAGAATTTCAAATACAGTAGATGTGCCTTATGCCGAGCGATAACATGATACCAGGGATAATCTGCTGAAAAATGGTCACCAGCAAAACAAGCAAAACAATGTACACATGGCATTATATCATTTGTTTAGTAGTGAACTGATACATATTGTGCATTCTGGTGACAGTCATTTAGAGCACAGGGTTTTTGCAAGGGGCGTTGATTTCCTTTATATGGTGTTCACGGAGCAAGCAGGCTCACAGACTTGAAGTAAGAACGGGCAGAGGGGGCTCTCTCACTCTTGGCCTGTTCCTTATTTTCTTAAGTCTGTGCATGCTGTAAACCGTGTCATTATGAACAGCTACCAACTCGAAATATTCATTCCAAAGTTTTTACATTGCTTCTTTTACCACCGTTTTCTGAGGCTGTTGAATGAAACAGTCTTCAGCCCGAATTATTGATTCAATTCGGCTTCAATAACAGCTTTATGCTTGGATCAGATAGTGCAAGTTGATGACAACATACAGTTTGTTTTTGGTATTATTAACAGTTTAGCAGTGCAAAGTAGCAATGTCTTGCCTCTGGTTCTTCAGGTGGGCTTCAGCTTGACAAGGACGCCTACCGACAGTGTCAACCCATATCCTGTGAGTATACCAGCTGCACAGAATGTATTGATTTATCTACTCAGCGTTTTTTAACCTTCTGACTAGCATCATTTCATACACATGCATGCACATGCATGCTGCTAATGTTAGAGTTGGAAATCTTTTTGCACTAGTTTTTGTATTAGGGGTAGTATTTGCATTCTTTTTGTTAAGAATTGAGTTATGTATGAGTGATACTCTCGGCACACAGATGAGCTAAGTCCTCTAGCCCTTTTAAGGGGCCCTGAACCCCCACTCAGGCTTGGTGAAAAAACTTAGTCCACAGATAGCATATGCTGATGTGAACATCTCAGCCAAATTTTGCAGTCGGGCGTGCCACATGGAGCTCTCAAGCGGAGCACCAAGTCACCTTTTTCTCAAACACTGTCTTTTCAACAGAAGCCTTCTCCTCGCTCTTTTTGAGCTGCTATATCTTGTCGTATAGCAGATTCCTATACATGGCTACTATTGGCCAATAGCTGACATCAATCAAGAAGGGTGTTAGCATCAGTGCACTTTTTCCTACTGTTACTTTGTATATTTATCGACGCGGTTTAATAAACAGGCTGAAGTAAGCAAAAATCTGCATTTCGAATTCCGATAATAATTGCGAACGTCCAGAAGTATGACTATTGTCTGTGAACACTCAGCTGTGCTCGCTCGGATAAGAATGAAACTTTGATCACCCCACACATCAGTGTTGTAACCATCATCTCTCTGATTTCTATTAGTTTTGAGCACTCAACTAGCCTGAACCACTCAAAACTTATGGTTAAACTAGACGTACACTTGCCAGTGCGCACTCGCTCCTGGTCGCTCCTGGCTAGACACCTAGGTGGACTTCGCTTTGTATTGAGCTGTTGTGCAAAATACACAAGTTGGACGTGGCTACTATTTGTTGGTCAAGCTGGTGCAGGACAATGTTGGTCCAGGGAAAAGCTGGTCTGCACCACATAGCATGGCCAGACTGAGCACAAGCATGCACTCCAACCCTGTCGTGCACATACCTAGTCAGCCAATACAGCTGCATGCAGTACTGTCTGCAGCTTAGCATAGATACCGCAGTCGTCACGGGGTGCCGCGACGAGTGCACTTGCTGAGCTCCTGTTGCTCACTGAGGACAACAGTGTGCTGTGATTGGTATCTGTTGGTGACATGGCTCAAGGCTCAAGTGCCAACATCTGACTGGAACAGGTCATCTGCTTCCCGAGTTGCAAACCCTGGAGGTGTGTAGTCATCATGGTCGAAGCTCGTTATGTTTAGGAATCCTTTCAACTCGAGTATGGAGTGTGGCATCCATCGCTTAACCGATGTGCGCACTTACGGCGTACTCACATGAGTGAACGTGAAGATGGTTCGTTCTACCGTCGGAAATTGTGTGATTGTCAAAGAGGTTTCCAGAAAAAAAAAATGGCTGCGGCTTAGCTCAGGTAACCCTGGATATGCAACGCGAAAGCTTGGTTTAGCCTGGTTAAGTCTTGGTTTCACTTGGTTAACCTTTGATTTAGCTGTAATTATTATACTTAAGTATACCATCATCGTTAAGCCAGGTATGATGGCTGTGCCTAGGTCAGTGGCTGTGACATGACTGTGATTAGGCTTGTGTAGACATGCATCATTTTACGGTGCGACGGCTGTGACGCCGCGAACATGCGCAGCGGCAAAGCACAAACGGACAGGGTGCGAACGCAGTCGCTACATTGATCTTGATGATGCGACGCCTGTTGCATCCCAAACCCCCTCCAGTGAAGCAGCTCACCGGGCAATATCCACGGGGTGGTCAGACGCTGCTTGGCAACGACGGCTCAAAGCTTCCCACTCCCGCGCAATGCTCAGAGAAGACGGCCTGGCCTTGCTCTCATCCATGACCAAGCTCTCACTGACTAGGCGAGCGCGGCGCTCCTCTTAGACAGGTGCATGGCGAGTCACATGGTAGTCAGGCGGCGATCCGCGTACGCCAAGCCGGCGGTGGCGGCAGAGCTCGGCACGGCAAGTCACAGGATGCGTTGCCAAAGCTACGGGGTAGCTGTGGTCAAATAAAGGTCAAATTGCTGGCGACAGCGAAAATTGCCTTGACGCAGTTAGTAAAGCTTTCGCTTTAAAAAATGAAAATAGCACATGTCTGTGTGGTATCTAAAGGAGTGGATCGAAATGTTCTAAGTAACTGTCAACCGATATCTGTTCTTCCTGTTTTTAAAAAAATTGCAGAACATTTTATTCACATCAAGCTGTCCAATTTTTTTCAAAAGAAAGGCCTTATTACAAAACATCAGTTCAGCTTTCAAAAAGGCAAATTGACTGCAGACACACTTGAATGCACCAAAGATGGAATTATTCGCAACTTCAAAAATAATAAGTACACAGTTGGCCTATTTCTTGATTTGCGGAAGGAATTTGATTCAGTAAAACATGATAGTCTGCTAGTCAAATTGCAGGTGTATGGCATTTGTGACATTCCACTCGACCTAGTTAAAGGCTACTTGCCAAATCATATGCAGTTTCTTAGCTTGGGAAATACAGCATCAAAAATTAATCTCTTAATATATGGAGTGCCACATGGATCAATATTAAGCCCTCTTCTCTTTCTGGTCTATGTCAATGACCTCATTCTAATACCCAACACACCTCATATTGTGCTTTTTGTAGATGACACTGATGTGTTTTTTAATGGTGCTTATCTCGCAGTTGTAATGGCAAATGCAGGGCTTACTGAACTATCCATGTGGCTTTCTGAGAACTCGATAAATCTTAATTACCACAAAGCTGGCTTTCCGAGGCGACAGAATTGAACAAGTTAGTTCGCATAAGTTCTTAGGGGTATACTTTGATGAGCACCTGAATTTGCCTATGCAGATAACTCGCCTAAGAGATAACTTATCAAGAACAATAGGCCTTTCAAATAAAATAAGAATGTTGCTTCATAAATGGTTTAAGTGCCAATTGTATTACGCCGTGTCTTTCTCTAGATTAAGCTACTGAATTTTAGTTTGGGGCACCACTGGCACGGATAATCTTGAACCCTGATCTGAGCCACGTTGTTGTTTTAATTCCGTGAGGTTGCAGGGCACCCCTGCCTTGTGTCGTCTTCGACCGACGTTCGCCCCAAAACGATCCTCTTGTGCCACTTGAAAACTCGCACCCATGATAATGTCTCGTTGCCGTAAGCATCGCAAAGGAGCTCATACGTCTGTGTGGCTGTCTTGCCAAGCTTCACACAGAATTTTATGTTTACATGCTGTTTGAGGTGGACGTCCATCTCTCCACATTCACTCGACGACTAGTGACAACATATTTTTCTACATGTAGTGCCATCTAGCGGCTGCCACAGCAATTAACATAAATAGCTCGGGTTAGCCCGAAAAGATGGCGCTACACATACGCACCAACATTTGTTTTGGGAATTCATTTCTAGAGAAGAAAATAAATCAGTCTCGAAACTTTATGGACAAAGGTTGTAGTATAATAATACTTCTGTGTGCCGCGTGGAGCGCGGAGGGATGAAGTCCAGTCAGGTGGTATCAAGTCTCCTTTAACTTCATTCCTTGGCAGAAGTGTTCTTTAGCCGATTTGAGTGACCGTGCATTGTATGCTACATTGCAACTTTTAAATCTTGTGTCAAAATAAACCATCCTATCCTGTCCTATAAGTGTGAAAGGAAATGTGCTACTCATGTCACTTGGTGCAAATAGTTGTGCGTAGCTATCTAGTACACTGTAGCACAGCAATAGGATGAGACTGTGACCATAAGCATGAGGGATAGCCTCCAAGTTTGGCACGTTGTAGGCACCAAAATTGGAAGTAGTGGCGCATATGTGAACATCCAAAATTAAATTTGAGCTGCACGCCACGGTGGCGTTCAGTAGGCAGATCATTGTGGGCACCACCCCACTCCTCCGTAGCCATCGCAGTGCAAGGCATTGAAGGAGGACCGGGAGCGCAGTGAAGGGGATCACAGGCATTCTTTGATTACCAACAACTGCTTCTGCTGAACTCATCAAAGTACTTTTTGCGCTTAAGTGTTTCTGTAATACAGTGAAACCTCGTTAAACTGTAGTTGGTCGGAGCTCGGAAAAAGTACGTACTAAACGGTAGTACTGTTTAACCGAAATAGCATGAGATCGCCCACTTACCTGTCGAAAACGGAACATGGAGAGAGTGCGATGAAAGGGGAAAAAAACATGCAGTATTTATTCACTTCGCGCGACAAAAGTGTTATTTTCGCTTGATGCCGCGGCGGCCTAGCACGACGACAGTGGCCTCAAACTTACTGAAGCTGCGTGCAAGCTTTTCAGCCAGCCCCCTCTTCTCGGCAAACACTCGCATGGCAGATTCTGCGTTGGCGTTACGTATTCTCCGGGCACGCGCATGGTAGTACTGCAGAAGTCCCGGGGCGCCTTTTTCATTGCCGGGTGCTGTTCTCGTTGCGACGATTGCATTCATGAGGCTGACGTTACGCGTAGCTACTGCCACTGTCTGGCCTGAATCGCCCGTGCTGTCGCTTTCTGTGTCGTCCTCATCACTGTCGCTAGTCGGCACTTCGGCAACAACAAAGGCAATGATGGTGAAAAGTCGAACCTTGTAGCTGACATCTCTTTGTGGTCGCAGCAGCGCTGCCGAGTAACTTCTTCGCATTCCAAATGCCACACACCGTAGTCAACAGCAGATCCCTGTTGCGTGCCAGTGCCGACTTCTTCGTGTCGCGTTCGATAGCACGAACGATGTCTAATTTTTCTTCTATGCTGAGTACCCGGCGTCTTTTTTTATCGGAGCTACGGCATGACGCAAGTCCTCGCTTGCACGATGCCACAACGCGGCAACGCTTTCTGGCACGGCACCGAAATGATGTTGATCTTGATGTGGCTTCACGCACTAACGCACAGGGCGCTTGGAGGCCGTTGTTACGATCTCTGAGGCTTGTTCTGCCGGGCTGCCCAATGGAGACGACGCACTGCCGTGTTTGCGCAAGAAAAAGGGGAAACGCTACGTTTTAACCGATGCGTACGCAATAAGCTGGTACCGTTTATGCAGATACAAAACACATTATGTTCAATGGCCGCTGAGTCAGGGATTTGACTTTACTACTTTTAAAATGAAACTGCTGTTTAAGCGGGTACGGTTTAAGAAGGTTTTACTGGAGTCTGTTTTAATGTCAAATGCATTTCTCAACTTCGATAAAATGTGGTTCACGGCACCTTTTAAGGACGGTTAAACAAAGACTTGCAAGATAAAGATGGAACCTTTTTGTGTGCAAGCGATTTGCATGATCATATGAAGCAAGGCCTTACTAAAATTTGTCAGAAAGGCGAAGTTTACTAACGAAAAAAATTTTCACACTGTAACGAAGGGGGTCTTCACTGCACACAAGTAAGTCTATTCTCCCAACTGAACTCTTCAACAGCTCCTTCCACGACCTGATCTAATTTATAACAAGCACAAAATAAAGCACACCATCTGGAAGAAGCACATAGCAACACAGGCCCTCAAGTCGGCTTCAGGCCTGCACTAGAAACGTTGGCACTCATGCAAAAACATCAAGTACGTTCTATATGCCAGGTAGTCCATTTGGGCCTCCTCCTGACATAATTTGCGCGTGCACCTTGTGGTCAAATCGATAGCACTGGGCAGCGTGTCGCCATGAGGCTAGATAAAGTGAACTATGCCGAACTGGTTCGCAAACTATGTATTTTTATTCCGATAGCAATTATATGGACACTCCAGGTGCATTTCTGCCATTGGCGTCGGCTTGATGTTCCGTATAAAGTCAAAGGACGATAACACCGTCACCGTGCTAGGGGAGCTGACGATCGCGGCACAATCTCGCCCACGCGAAAGGGAGGGAAGCAGTGAGGAAGTGCACTGTCTTATGTCGCGCGTGAGGTACTGGGGGGAGGGGAGGGGGCATTCTACTCCAGCTGCAACTGCGTAATATGGTGGTGGCGCGCAGTCACACGGCCATATCTTGAGAGTGATCTCTGTTGGGGGCAGAGTCCTGGTGCGTCGAGGGCTTGTAGCTTTGTGCGTGCTTTGTGTTCTCGGTGCTCAGTTTGCATTGAAGCGATAGATAGCACCAAGGTCACTTCGCTCGCTGCTGCTGCCGTGTTTCCTAATGCTAGCGTTTTGACAGCGAGTGTCTGCGGTCATCGAGTGTGATGTGTTCATGTTTGCTGTGTACGCTGACACCATGCTTGTTAATTTAGTTTGCAAGTGAAGGTTTACACGTTGATACGGCCGATAAAAGTACTGTCTTTACTTCGTATGGCGTTCTGCTAATTTCCTATCACAATTGATTCTTAGTCTTTCAGGCGAGACTCCGTTTTTTTATTTATAAGAACCCGAACAGAACCGTAAAAATATCAGAGTGCAATGAACCCAAACTGAATGGTTATTTTTACTTTTTTTTTTCTGTTAGACACCCTGGTTTAATTATCAGTAAACACTGGTGAGTGTTAATGGACATCATATGAGCGTGAACGAGTACTTGTGAGCGCGAGCAGAAAAGTGTGCAAGTGAGTGTGTGGCAGTGCAGGTTTGTAGACGTGAGTGAGAACGTGACTTCAAAGTGAACTCTGATCTTGCTCTATATGAGGGATCCTTTTAGAGGGCTCATAATTCACTTGAGTCACATACCTGTGAGTTCGTGTTAAATGAGTAAGTGCACAATTCCATGAGATAGGATGGTGTATGATCGCATTATTCCTTTGATATGACTTTGGCCATAATTACATGAGTACAAATAGCCTGAGTGATTGTAAGTCCATGATTCGGATTGAGCCTGCCTGGGTTTGATTTTTGTACATCTCTGAGTACGAATGAGCCTGGCTGAGTAGAATTTCGGTGAGTCTGATGCCGAGTGAGCCCGGCTGAGTAGAATGTTGATGAGTCTGAGTACGAGTGATTGCTAAACAAAATATATATTTCGTGAGTGAGTCTGAGTGAGTTTTGTTTATTTTGCCAACCTGTGATCTTGTGCCACTCAAGTTGCCAGTTTTGTACATTTAATTTGGCACGCTCTTGTAAAGTTTTCACACTACGAATAGTGCAAAAGGCCTGTGTCAGTAATAGCGAGACATAAATGCTTGTGTTGTCTTCTCATCATCCATGTCCTTTATGCTGTTTGGGGTACAAAACCTAACCAATTATACCAAGCTGACACCACACTGAGCTTGCAAGACTTGCCTTCCTGTGGATTGGCGCTGCAGGCAAATTTCCTGCAAGCCTTTCCATGCCAACTGGCTATTTGTTTTCCTCAATTCTTTCTTCTTGCACACATTCAGGATGGTCGTATTGAAGGCTGCCCACTGGATGAAGTCAAGGAGGACATGTACGTGCTCACGCTTGCCTTGGACACATCTGGAAACAGGTGAGCTTACCTAGAGGAGCTTTAGAAAGACCGAAAGCTGAGCTAGTTTGTGCTGGTTCATTTTTTTTGCAAAGGTACTGCATCAAGAAACAAATGTGAAAAGTCAGATCGTGCCGGGCTCAGCACATAGTTCTCGGACGCACAGTATTCCTTTTAATCCTCATCTTGGCAGGCAGTGCACTGGGCCACAACTTTGTAGTACGACAAGCCCCTGTGCAGTGAAAAATGGCTGACTGCTCAGCGCCCATATAAAACAGTTCTGCGACAACATTCTAGAGCTACTATTTATGCTGCAATTCTATTCTCATAAGACATCAGAGAGATAATCACAAAAACAGCAATGGAAATCAGCACACAAGGAAACAAGTTTACAGTGAATTCTCACTTGAGTGAACTTCAAGAGACCAAGCAAAAAAGTTTGCTTAAATAAAAGTTCACTAAACTGTATATTTTTTAGAATATGGAACAGCATAGGGTACAGCAGACATATAATCAAAAGTGTGAAATGCAATTTATGGAGTTGTATGTGCGGTGCTCACGCATACCTTTGTTTCCACCAGCTGCAGTTCGTGTCACATTGACGTAATTTTCGCACGTACACTTAGATTGGAGTCTACTTCACCTTTGGTGACCAGATTCTTAGTGATAGGACATGGTACTCTAGAGTACTTTGCACATATGCAGGGTTCTACTAAATGCTCCCTGTCGTGTTTCATTCCATGAGTACTGTACATCAGTATATCGGAAGTGCAAATTTTCATTTGCACTGATGCTCAGCGCAAGAAGTAACAAAGCTGTCCAGAGAGTCTGTGTTTCTGTGCACTTCTTCTGGCACAGCTTGTTGCTGAGACACAATGTCTCGGAACTTTCCAAAGCATTCTACAGCCTCAGTTACAGGATTTGAATCTGCCTCTGCCCTTGCATCTTGCTCACTGCTTTCGCTTTCTTTAGGCAAACACACGAAAAAATTTCCAGATGTGATAGTTCAGCACAGGTAGCGAGCTCACTGTCACACTGCACATACTCTTCAAGCAAAGTGTTGCTGTCAACATCCAGCTGTCAACAGACCTCTGTCCACATCATGGGGCCAATCACCTCGTTGCGCTTTTGCTTTCGCTTGCTTTCACCGCACAGGTGGGAAAGGCCGGATTTATGGCCACAGTTTCTAATTGTTACAGGTGTTACCGTCCACCAGGAGGCTGTCACCATCTTGGCCGGCTGCCTAACATTGATGGGGACATTGTTGCCAATCCTTGTGTTGATTAAAATCTGCTGAATAAGCCACCATCAATGCTCGGCCTTCAAGTTTCAAATGACGCTTAAGTCAAGCGGTTGAAGCCATAGAGTTTCATACAATAATTACTAGAGAGAACTCTGGTGCTAGTGTCTACAGGAGCTACAATTGGAGCTGTTGTACCAGCATGGGAATTATGGGAAGTACATGGATTAGTCTAAATTTCATCCTTCTGACCTCAGTCGGCTTTGTGACTTCGTAAACTTTTTATTTTCAACAATGTGCTGTGTAATAAGTGTAATAAAACTGCACTTAGTACCTTTACAACACAGACTTCATTTTGTTCTATCACACTTCTTTGTTCTCTTTTCTCCCCCTGCCCCTTGTCTTGTTTCAACTTCTTCTATTTGCAGGCCGTCATAGGATTGACCAACGGGCGAATTACCTTAGCATCTAATATCTTTTGGTGTTATTACTATTAAATATTAGTGTAAGAGCAGGGACATTTGAGAGTTGCAAAATATTCTGATGTGTGCATTTTCCAAACCTTGAACTATGTGTATAACAATGCATCAAATTTTTCATTTTTATAAGTTTATTTCTTTTTTTTTATTGTTTTTATTCATGAGTAAACAGTACATATATACCAACATAAAATTTTTTTTCTCACTTTACGGTACCCCTAGAAAAATTACGGTAATTTTTTTCGTAATAGGCCCCTCAGAAGAATTAGAATCTGCAGTAAAAAAAATTAACCCTGGGCGGTCGCATATGGCAAAAAACATCGACCCTCAAAGGGTTAAGTGTCATAGACGGCATGAAAATGTGATGCTCGGGGGCTCTTGATAAGTGGTAAGGAGGTGTGTGACAGCAAGAATAAGCGATACTTGGTGCACACTGTTTCGGACTTCAAATAAATTTTCTTTTTCTAAGTGAGAGCAAATTGCCACTGCTCTTTTCCTACTGAGAAAACCTGTTGAGTGAATTAGCAGGTATGAAAATCAAGGTGCATGTTGAAGTCAAGGGCATTGCACTTTTCATTGCTCATCATCATGAAAATTGAGTGAGCGTTACAACAGAGGCCACATTAGAGTAGGTGTGTGGTAGTCAAAGGCATTGCACTTTTGATTGCTCGTCATGGAAATCGAGTGAGCATTGGGAGTAAATGGGAGTAAATACAGTATGTTCTATTGATGGCTATGCTCAGGGAACGCCTGGTCCTGCGCTGCAACCGCAACTTCAGTGATCTCCCCGTGAGTCACCAGGAGAACTGGCGCCCTCAGCCACGCACCGTGCGGCAGACAAGTGCTGTGCAGCAGCTGTTTCGTGCACGCCGGGATGCTGAGGCTGACGTGCTGCAGACGGGTGAGAAAAGATCGCAACTCGTACTGATGGGCTCCTATTGTCCACAGCATGAGGAGCATGGTGCTTCTGCACAATTTACCACATCTTATCATAACCCACACCAAGGAGATCCAAAATTTAGTAGTAAAGTCGGGGTGTGCGTTATATGCAAATTTCGCCTTGAGTTGTGGCTTCACGGCAGCGCGGCATGCATTGTCAGGAAGTCACACCTCACGGCTAGGTTCTCTACCATTCAAAGTTTCGTTATCTCCTAGGGAACCCCACCCCAGCATGTTAAAGCGCCCTTCTCCTCTCACTTATGGTTGCCCATTCACCTCCTCTTTACAGGTCACCATTTTGCATTTAGTAGTTTGCTAATAGTGCACGTGGCACCTGCACACTAGAACTTGGATCACAGGGAGCTGTGCTCAATGGCCTTCCTTCACAGCAGGAGCTGAAGATAAAGCTGTAGTCACACAATAGAACAAATCGCTATTTGAGCTTGCTGATTGCATATTTCATGATCATACGTCACCTGTGTGCTGTCCATGCGAGGGCTCCTCCTTACTTCAATGTTCCATGCCGCATTATTGGTTATAACAATTAAATCTGGCTGCTGGGTTTTTGCACTGAAAAGAAAAGAACATGAAATCTAGGAAAAGAAGTCAAAGTTTTACCTGAAAGGCTAAGCATCAATCGCGACAGCAAATTATTGGACAGCTATGCAAAGTATTTGTAGTTGTTTTATCGGCCATTTAAACTCCTAAACATTCGCTTACTAAATAAATTGACAAGCATTGTGTCACGCACACACAGGCAAACATAAACACATCGCACTCGATGACCCTGGACACTCGCTGTCAAAACACTGACGTGAGGAAGAGCAGTAACAGCAGCAAGCGAATTGACCTTCGTGCTGCCTCTCCCTTCAATGTGAACTAAGCAACGAGAACATAGCACACATGATGCTATCAGCTTTGGGTGCGCCTACACTCGACTCATCGCAGGTTGCTTTCAAGATAAGGCCCGCGTGGTCATGCCCAGCCATGCCATACGCAGCTGCCGCCAGAGTAGACCCCGCCCCCCGGTGCCTTGTCAGCGATAGAAGACGGCGCGCTTCCTCCCTTGTGCATGTGGTATTGAGCCACCATCCTTGGCTCACCATCGCACGCTTTCACTCGCACCCATAGTATACAGTGCGCGGCCATGTTATTGTACTTGGACTTTATACAGAACATCACGGTGATGGCCACAACGATAGCGGTGATTTGCCTGGAGTGTCCATATAATTGCTATCGCAGTAAAAGCTCACTAGCCACTTTGCCACACCCTCCTATGTGCCACACACCCTGCACAACAAGCCTTCGTTCCATCGAGGCGCTGGCCTCGCACTCCCCTCTCTCTTCCGCTAGCTTGCCAACGTCTCAGGGATGAAAGGGAGACTGGAAAGGGACAACAAAGGGGTGCCATGTGCGGTCTGCGGCACAAAGTGGCAAAGAGGCTCGCCTTTTTTTTTATTTCCTGGATTTCACATTCCTTCTTTTTGTTTCGGTGCAGAAATGAATAATGCAGCATGGGAACATTGATGTAAGCAGTTTGTTTTACCATAGAACACAAACAAATTCACGGTGCAGCAGCTGCTCATTGTTGCATCTGAGTGTGGTTGAAACCAGTAATGCTATAAGTAGATTCAACTGTACGTCTTTGTCTAATTAAAATGTTTGAATTGTTCTCTCCTCTGTATTTTTCGTGGAACCAGGTTATAACAATGGGTTTTTGAGGCAACAATGCGACGAAGGCGTGCCATGCGGGATGCGTGGCACAGGGGTAAAGGTGACTAAACAACTTGCAGTTTTTTTGTTTTTTTTTCCAAGCGAAGCTTGTATTGCCTCACTCGTGTCAGTGCTGCCGTACAAAAAAATTCAAGCTGTGCTAAAATAAAAACTGCTTGTCAGGCTGCGGATTTGTCAGGCTGAACCACCAACCTCTGGGTTGTGAGACCACCACGCTAACCCATTCAGCCACTGTTGATTAATCATACGTGCCCTTTAAAGCGAGGTTTTATATGCATGAAGAAATAGACGCAGCACAAGGCGCGAGGTAATCACAGGCGTCCCCTCCCTCCAGAGGAGGGAAAGGGTGTGATTGCGTGTTCATTTGCCTCACGCCTGCTGTTTCCCACCAGTTCAGGCCAGGCAGTCAGCTGGGTAGGCAGAATTTGGTTCGTTCGGCCAAAGAGCAGGCTGCGTTGAAGGAACGGCAACGGGTGGGGGCCACGCATTCATGCGTTCGGCCGAAGAACAGGCAGCATTTCATGAACACCACCGTGAGGAAACGCAAAGCCGAGGCGTTACGACAACAAAGAGTCGCAGATCCCAAGAATCGCTTGCACCCGTCTTCGCACTAGTGGAAGGGCGGTCAATATAAAAAAAATATATATATGTACTTTTTGTCTTATGGTGCACACACCCAGTAGCCAGATTTAACTGTTATAACCGATAATGCACCAAAGGAGCACTCTATTAAGCAGGTTATTTTGCCATAGAACACATACAAAAGTTGACAGTGCATCGTCTGCTTATTGTTATATTCAATATATTGTTAAAACTGGTATCATTATAAGCAGGGTGTCGAACCAAACCTGAACTTAAACGGAAAACCGTACCCGGACAATAATTTTGGGCGGAACTGAACCCGAACCGCTATGCTTGGGACGTGCTCGAACACGAACCAAACCCGAACTGAAAAAAATAACTTACTAGTTCAGCACGAAACGGTTCAAGCATATAAGGCGACAGCAGGTGCTCAATAGTTTGCACGATTGTTCGAATAACTGCGCTTTGTCAGTCGCTGCTCTCTGCTAGCAGGTTGTTACGACTCATGCATTGCGTTTTATGCGAGAAAGGGGCTAGACGACGGGTATGTGCTGCTAACTACGGCCACTTCAGCAGAGGCACTAGCACTTCTAAAATCGGCCATGCCAGTCGTGTTCTGCAGCTGAAACGTTGTTTCAGGGGCTCCACGGAATCATCATTTCTGGTGTTGCTCCTCATTCAGCCTTTAGGTCAACTTCTTACTAAGACTACATAAGTCGAAGGTAAAAACGGATGCCAACCAGAAACATTAAAAGAAAAGAAAACAACACGTTTCGGCTCTCATATGGGGTCCTTGTTCAATATGAAAGCAAAGCCCCATATTGTGAACAGGGCCCCTGTATGGGAGCCAAAACATCTTGTTTTCTTTTCTTTTAATGTTTTTGGTTGGCGTCCACTTTTACCTTTGACTATAGCAATCCCAACCAGGCAAGTTTTTGTCCAACTCTTGATTTCATTTAGACTAGATACATTATATCAACACGGTTAGCAGGAAAGATATTAGTACAGCCTCCCATGACAAGTACAGCTCGGGGTTGGAGGTTAAAGGGTTAAATGAAATGACCGGGGTTGTTGGAGAAGTATGGGAGAGGCCTTTGCCCTGCAGTGGGCGTAACCAGGCTGATGATGATGATGATGATGATGAATTTCCCTTCCTTTTGCATCCAGTGCAGGGAACACCATCCTCGTCGCCCAAAGCTGCCCAGCCAACCGTGGCTCCCGTTGCAGCCACGGCCACCCTCTCCGAGTCCACAAAAAAAGCCTCCACTGCACCGCCCTCGCAGCAAACAACTGTGGGCCGCTGTGCCAGTGCCAACTTGCCCGTGCACAAGGACATAGTGGATGGTGTGGCCGTCTACAGCTTCCAAGTGAGTGGGGCTCCCCATTCATGCAGTGTTCCACAGCAAGGCCGCACAAAGCTCGTCTGTAGGACCCAGTTAGTATCATCTCCCACATCTTACAGCGGACAGTCGGGGAGTGCAACTTTGTAGTTCCTTGACATCATGCAATTATTGGGGTGTCTGCAAACACACACTATGCCGCCGGAGGAGACAGGTTGAGACAAAGGACAACCAGAGTGCCAGAGCAGGAGCGCGGGTGTAGACATGAAAAGGTGGACAGCAGGCAGGGTAACAGCTGTCATTTGTTGGCACAATGACATAGCACTGGGGAGCCACTTATAATGTAAGTCGCTGGAGTTGCGAATTTCTGTATTATAAGCGGTACTGCACTATAACCAAACATAGTTTTCAAAGTATAATTATGTGCAAAACGTGTAGACCAAGAAACCACGTCTGTCCGGGAATTGTATCAAATGACCGGAATCTGCCCTCAATTTAGTTTGCGAGATGGTTCCTCCATTTTCCCAAGTGCCGTACCCCCACTGCAAATATAATTTTGTTGACTCTGCACCAAACCGCAGCTTTGACCGCCGACTCCTGATGAGATGGCGCTGGTTTGGCCAAGCTGGCAGGGGTGTCAGGCAGTGTATCCTCACGAGAAGCTCACCCTTGATTGTATTCAAGATGAAGACAGTAAATCCTCGTTATAGTGGACCCTGATAATTCAACAAAAATTTTGTCTTATCCGAAAGCCGTAATATCCGAGACACCTCACTTCTGAAACTTTAGTCGTGATATCTAACAACTTCATTACAAAGAGTGAGTGAAGAATGTTCAAAGTAAAGAACAACCAAAAAAGTTGCAGTTTCGCCCGAAAGGCGAAGCTGCAATAGCAAATTAAGCGAGATAAGTGCGGCAGCAGCAGTGAGTGAATTGACCTTCGTGCTATTCCTCGCTTAAACACGAACTAAATAATATCGAAATCACAGCGCATACGAAGCTACCGGCACTGGGTGTACTTTGTCCACATTACAGATTGCTTTCAAGATACGGCGCCCGCGCGGCCGTGCTATTAACAGTAGCCACCAGAGCAGAATGTTCCCCTCTCTTTCACTCGCCTCCCCCCCCCCCCCCCCCCCCCCGCTTTTTTTCCTCTCTCCGTCATGTGCAAGATATTGAGCCACGATCGTCAACTGACCCTCGCAAGTCAGTTGCCAGCCCGTGTCGATCAACACGGCAAAAGTCAATTTTATACGCCCAATTTTGACAAAAATTGCCGCTGCTTTTGTCCACCGTAGCCGATAGTCCGTTGTAGCATGGTCCGTTAAAAGCGAACTTTGTTGCATTAATAAAATAGGTAGAACAAACTTATGCTGAAATATGGTCCGTTACAGTGGAATCTCGATGATACGATCACGACTAGAACGAATTTCCGGATGATACGAATTTTTCTGTGGTCCCGGCCGAGCCCCATTACTTTGCAACGTGCTAGAGAACGGTTGTTACAAATAGATTTTCAACCCGCGTCGGTTGATACGAAAATTACCGAAGACACTTTGGAAATTCTAAAGTGTGCTTGGCGAAAGCCAGACGCTGCTGCCGTCTGCGCTCCGCTTCCCTGGCTTTGCTGTTCGGTGACATGGAGAGTCGCTGCTGCCGCTTTCGTTCTGCTTCCCTGCCTTTGGTACCCGGCGATCTAATCTGTCGCTGGGGACATGTTAAGTTGTCGCATGCGCATTCGCTCCTTGTTCTTCTGGCGTTTGGTGTTGGGGGAATCCGGCGTCCGCTGCCGCTTCCCCGAACCGCTTGGCACAGAATCACTGGACCGCTTCGGTGCCATGCACCTTACTCACTTGACTGCAACGAGACGTCTGGTGAAGGAGCGGCGGTGCAGCTGCCACCGCCGACGTGCGTGCGCTCGTTCTACTGCTACTGTGTGATGTCACGGTTGCTATGCACAGCTGCGCCCCCCATCGGCGTGCCGGTTGCTAAGAAGGGGAGGAGGTTCTGCAGAGGAGAGGCCACAGTTGGCACGATTCCAGCGCACGGACGGACGCGAGCATGAGCCATTAAAGGCTTTTGCCTTAATAAACTTTTCCTCCTTTTCCGCGTGCCATCGGACAGAGTGGCTGTTGTGCTTCGGGCCGTGTTCTTTGTGTTTGCGCCATTTTGCCTAGTTGCAGTGAGCTATGTCTCGCAAGCAGAAAGCGTTCTCCTTTAAGGGGAGACGCGGGTCGAAAAACGGCGATTTTCATTAAAAAAGTCAGTTTTATGTTTTTGACTGTTTCAGCAAGATTGATCCCTCCTCTTTCACATATAAAGAAATCAGAGCCATAAATGATCGGTAAATTGTAAGTAAACTCGGTGAAAGCACTCAAGGTGGCAAGAAAAGGTGGCCCATTTTCCAGCGCGTGATGCGTCAAATCTCGGCGTCGCAAGCCATTGGGCTTGTGCAAGGCAGTAGGCCTATGCTTTTTCTCTCCGAGGTCGGCTTTGCTGCGTCACAATCTCCCCGGGAACTAATAATAAAAACAACATTGCTCCGCCAGAACCAAGTGCTTTCGCTGTATATCTAAATCACGTGGTGCGATTCCAGCCATTCCATTGGCTGCTGGCGCACGACACGGCCACAGCTTGTCTGTTCTTCCTGCGACGCGCAGCCCTCTCAACGTGTTTCCAGGCTTTCACGCATTTTTCGGCTCCTTGTTTCGATGGATTCCGTGAAGAAATGCGATTTCCGATCTCGAAAGTATCGGTCGAAGCACAATGTCAATTGAGTCAAGGGAGATGTCCGCAGCGGCTAAGCCTAACCTCGGTGACGGCGACGCTTTCAACGGTTCAGAGCCGGCCGGCCGCTCAAGATTCGTTGACAGCGCAGACGAATTCGTCAGCGCATCGGAGAAAAAGTTCAGAATCTACGACAATCAAGATAGGAGCGGCGAGGAGTCGGCAAGCACCTTTATCTGCGAGATCGCCATTGTGAACACACTGGTGAGCGCTGCGGCATGTCCGGCGTGCAGACGGCGCAACCTTTTTATCCGTGAGTTGGCCAAAAAACGGAAAGGGCAGCCGTCGTTTTTGGAGTTGTGTTGCAACAATGCAGCGTGTACCACATTCGTTATCTCGTCAACGTATTCGTCGCGGCGTGCATCTCCGGCAGACGACGCTAACAGTGGAGCGCGCCCTTCAGCCAGCCCAAGAAAGAGTTTCGCTGTGAATCAATCAAGGCAGTGGTTGCAGTGTGCGGCGCATGCAATTGCAGCTGGACACAATCAACTTGTCCGATTTTGTGCAGTTCTTGGCTTGCCAAAACCGATGCACCATAAATCGTTCACCGCCATAACAAAGAAAGTGCACCTCGCTGCTACAAAAGCAGTGTCTGATAACTTGGAGTTGGCTTAGAAAGTAACAGCACAGGAAGTGGGTCAGCAGGGTGCTCACAAAGACTCTGAGGGAACGACATATGGCGCAGGTGAATTCTAAAGTTGTGCAGTGGATCTAGATACCCTGACCTGCATTATGTGCAATTTTTATATAGATTTCAGCGCTACAACACAAATAAAGAACTAACTTTCAGTTGTGTTTTTCTCAGCTTCATATTTTTGGCCAAACACAGCTTTGGTGCACGACATTTGATGTACTTATTGTGGTCCAATCAAGACCAGATTTGGTGTGCATAATCTTTAAGATGTGTAGAAGGCACTTGTCTAGGTTTTAATGCAATCAGTTTATTTTTAAGAATGGAAATGTTCCATACACTTGGGTACCAGTCACTGAAAACGAAGCACCATATATGAAATTCTCTCAAATGTTGCCTGTCAAGGGAATTGCATTATCTTGGTTATCAGCGCTCAGCGGAGAGTTAAGGACAAGAAAAGCCATGTTGCACTGCTATATCATGCCAACTGCTAGCTCCAGTAGCTGCACAAACATGCACTGTTTCCCACTTATGCATGGCACTTAGGACATGAAAGCATCGAGCTAGCTTAAAACTAAAAACATATTTGTATTGATGATATCAAGCTATATAAGTGGTACAATTTTCATTTGCCTAGCATTAATATTTAAAACAAAAGGGTTTCTGAGGAGCGTCTCCCCTTAAGGAGAAATTAGACATTCTTCGAAAGTTCGATGAGGATCCCAAGAAGAAGCGGACGGAGTTGGCTAAGGAGCTAGGCCTCGCAACATCAACACTGAGCACAATTGTTGCACAGCGAGACTCTATCGTGAAAAACGTGCTTTCGTTCAACGTCAACGCGAAGCAAGCGAAGACCGCTCAGCACGTGAACCTTGAGGAGACTCTCCTGACTTTGTTTAAATAAGTAACCGCAGCTGGTGTAAATATTGACGGTAAAGACGGCGGGAGAAAGCCGACGAGTTTGCACTTGCTGTGCACATCGATGGATTCCAAGCCTCAGGTGGGTGGCTGCAGCGTTTTAAGACTAGGCACAGTCTCGTTTATAAAAGCGTTTGCGGCGAAGCGAAAAAAGCTGACGAGGAATTTGTCAGCGACTGGCTAGCGAAGCTGCCCTCACTCATCACGGGGTATGAGCCTCGTGATGTTTTTAATGCTGATGAGGCAGGTCTGTTTTTTAACCTGCAACCCGAGAAGAGCCTCTGTTTAAAAGGTGAAGCATGCAAAGGAGGCAAAAAAAAGCAAAGAGCGCATTACGGTTCTCTTATGCTGTAATGCCGACGGATCAGAGAAACTTAAGTTCACGATAATTGGCAAGTTTCAAAAACCCCGCTGCTTCAAGCACGAGAGCCATTTGCCGTGCGTCTATCGCGCAAACAAAAAGGCGTGGATGACGGCGGCTCTGTTAGAAGAGCTTGTCACTCCATGACAGGAGGATGGCTTGCAAGAATCGGAAGATTGTTCTGTTTCTTGACCAGTGCGCCGCCCACCCGAGGCAAGTAACGCTTCAAAAACGTCAAACTTGTGTTGTTACCCGCGAACACGATGAAGCACCTGCAACCCCTTGACACTGGGATTATAAAGAACGCAAAGCACCATTTCAAGAGCCTTCTTGTGCGCCGCCTACTTGCTAAAATTGATTGAAAGGACGAAGGCGACCTGCGAATAAGCCTCTTGGACACCATCCGTTTTATAGCTATGGCATGGGATTAGGTAACTCCGACTGCCGTAGCAAACTGCTTTGGCAAATGCGTCTTCTTCGGGAGTCCAAAGAAGGTGCCTCGAGAGCTGGAAGGTACAATTGAGGATTCATCATTATCATCATCATCATCAGCCTGGTTACGCATACTGCAGGGAAAAGGCCTCTCCCATACTTCTCTAACTACCCCGGTCATGTACTAATTGTGGCCATGTTGTCCCTGCAAACTTCTTAATCTCATCTGCCCACCTAACTTTCTGCCCCCCCCCTGCTACGCTTGCCTTCCCTTGGAATCGAGTCCGTAACCCTTAATGACCATCGGTTATCTTTCCTCCTCATTACATGTCCTGCCCATGCCCATTTCTTTTTCTTGATTTCAACTAAGATGTCATTAACTCGCGTTTGTTCCCTCACCCAATCTGCTCTTTTCTTATCCCTTAACGTTAAGCCCATAATTCTTCTTTGCATAGCTCGTTGTGTCGTCCTCAATTTAAGTAGAACCCTTTTCGCAAGCCTCCAGGTTTCTGATCCGTACGTGAGTACTGTTAAGACACAGCTGTTATACACTTTTCTCTTGAGGGATAATGGCAATCTGCTGTTCATGATCTGAGAATGCCTGCCAAACGCACCCCAGCCCATTCTTATTTTTCTGATTATTTCAGTCTCATGATCCGGATCCGCGGTCACTACCTGCCCTAAGTAGATGTATTCCCTTACCACTTCCAGTGCCTCGCTACCTATCGTAAACAGCTGTTCTCTTCCGAGGCTGTTAAACATTACTTTAGTTTTCTGCAGATTAATTTTTAGACCCACCCTTCTGCTTTGCCTATCCAGGTCAGTGAGCATGCATTGCAATTTGTCCCCTGAGTTACCAAGCGAGGCAATATCATCAGCAAATCGCAAGTTATTAAGGTATTCTCCATTAACTCTTATCCCCAATTCTTCCCAATCCAGTTCTCTGAATACCTCTTGTAAACACGCTGTGGATAGCATTGGAGAGATCGTATCTCCCTGCCTGACGCCCTTCTTTATTGGGATTTTGTTGCTTTTTTTGTGGAGGACTATGGTGGCTGCGGAGCCGCTATAGATATCTTTCAGTATTTTTACATACGGCTCGTCTACCCCCTGATTCCGTAATGCCTGCATGACTGCTGAGGTTTCGATTGAATCAAACGCTTTCTCGTAATCAATGAAAGCTATATATAAGGGTTGGTTATATTCCGCACATTTCTCTATCACCTGATTGATAGTGTGAATATGGTCTATTGTTGAGCATCCTTTACGGAATCCTGCCTGGTCCTTTGCTTGACTGAACTCTAAGGTGTTCCTGATTCTGTTTGCGATTACCTTATACATACTGTGGGAGATACGGGGTTCTCTCCTCCGTACTCTTGGGACAAAGGAACGACAACACAGTAGTGCAACCAGTCACAAGGGCATTTATTGCACCTTTCATAGATCAATGGCTGCTAGCCGAGTGGCTATCCACAAAACATGCCGATGGGCGCGCGACAAATCTAGAAGTCCGACTCACCGCGAGCGAGCGAATATGTTCGCCCCATGCTGGATCCCAACGCCTGGTCGTTCGCGTGTTCGGTCACGCCAACGGAGGCGCGCTCGAAGGCCGCCACGCGAGGCGGTCTCGCAGAAGCATGGGCGGCGCGCGCGCGCGGTACGTCCGGCGCTGTTCGCCGACCCGCCGGGAAAGAGCAGCCCCTTGTCCCTCGGCGCCCGAGTAACCCCGCCGCGGCGCGACGGTCGCGACATCTCTCGCACCGCGCTTGTACCACGCCGCGGGCGCCAGGCCACGCGAGCCGTGCGGGAAAACAGCATATCAGGGGATGCGCTATGCGGGAAAAACATCAGGGGACGCGCGAGAGTCGCGCATCCCCACATCCCCCCAACCTTAAATCACTACATATTCCGGCGAAACATTTCACACAGTCTAACATCAACACGTGCTTCGCGAACAATGTGGTACATGCAACAGTGGCCGCGCCGGGGAAATGTCCACACGCTGTCCATAACATGCGAGCCGACTGTCCTTGGGGTACACCGCTGGCGTCCGCCGGTCACAGCAGCAGCTTTGCAGACTCGACGGCATCATTCCAGGCCAGGACTCCGGAGACGACGACGCAGTAGTCGGTACGCGCAAGCGTCGCTCGCGCCGACGCGCCCTGCTGGCAAGAGCCGCCGTAGCTGTTGGTGACCGCTGGCTCCTTTGTCCGCCGCCGAGGGTTGTGAGCTGGATGCAGGAGGCCGCCGAAGTCGCTGCGCCGAACTGGCCACAGCATCACCATCGCCCGGGGTGACTCGATCGTACTCCGGGCAGCAGCGCAGACCATGTGCAGGTGACAGCAAGCCAGGGGTGACTCCAATCACGCTGCGTAAACTCAACACACTCGGCAAACACTACAGTAGTGCAAGGGAGAGGAATTCTGCATGCGCATCGCCCACGTGGTACGATGTTCAACTCGGCTAGCAAAAGATCGGGCAGCTACTCAGATGCTAAGTTCACGTGAACGAAGCTCGCTTCCTTGAGCCGAACGAGTAATTTCAATTCGTGCGAGGCTAAATAGAATGAGGGAAGCAAATTGCAACGCCTCAACGCCACGGTCCACCAGGTTGTGTCCCTCCACGTGCGACAGGCAGCTTCGTAAAGCCTTAGGCCTAAATCGTCGCTACTCTGACAACAACCGGCATCCAAAAACAACACCCAAAATGGGCGCAAAACAGGCAGCCGCGAGGAGACGTTAGCTCTGTGAGGTGGTCCTACTCCGCTCGGTGCACACAGCATCCGAGTTGACGGCGCCCACCGTCCCAGACGGTGTCGGAGCGCCCGGTGCCAGGCCGCAATACCAGTCAGCCCGTCGTGGCACCCGTGGCCCGCGGCCACCCGGCTCCCAGAGCCGCGACTTCATCCGAGTCAAAGAGATAGAAGAAGCTATTTACATAAGAAATTCGGACCACCCATGAGGCTTCCGTACTCACTCGCTTCAGGCTTGCCACTGCTCCGCGGGCGCTCAGCCTCGCTCTCCCAGGATGCAGACCACGTGGCTCTCGTACTGACGAATGTCATTAAAAAACACTTGCGAAAAGGCTTAGCATGTTGACGTGTTCAAACACACTACAGCCACCGCCGCCTCGCTCAAGAAAGCACGCCGCCAACGCTAGCGATCAAAATCCACGCTAGCCCTACGCTTCGGTTCAAACAAAGGTCTCGAACGAAGCAAAACTGTTAAATCTATCGTCCGATGCCCCAAGAGGTCCACGTTGGGCAGCCAGATGTGGGAGATACGGGGTTCTCTCCTCCGTACTCTTGGGACAAAGGAACGACAACACAGTAGTGCAACCAGTCACAAGGGCATTTATTGCACCTTTCATAGATCAATGGCTGCTAGCCGAGTGGCTATCCACAAAACATGCCGATGGGCGCGCGACAAATCTAGAAGTCCGACTCACCGCGAGCGAGCGAATATGTTCGCCCCATGCTGGATCCCAACGCCTGGTCGTTCGCGTGTTCGGTCACGCCAACGGAGGCGCGCTCGAAGGCCGCCACGCGAGGCGGTCTCGCAGAAGCATGGGCGGCGCGCGCGCGCGGTACGTCCGGCGCTGTTCGCCGACCCGCCGGGAAAGAGCAGCCCCTTGTCCCTCGGCGCCCGAGTAACCCCGCCGCGGCGCGACGGTCGCGACATCTCTCGCACCGCGCTTGTACCACGCCGCGGGCGCCAGGCCACGCGAGCCGTGCGGGAAAACAGCATATCAGGGGATGCGCTATGCGGGAAAAACATCAGGGGACGCGCGAGAGTCGCGCATCCCCACAATACTTTGTTGGCAACGGACAGTAAGCTGATCGGTCTATAATTTTTCAAGTCTTTGGCATCCCCTTTCTTATGGATGAAGGTTATGTTGGCGTTCTTCCAGGATTCCGGTACGCTTGAGGTCATGAGTCATTGCGTATACAGGGTGGCCAGTTTTTCTGGAGCAATCTGCCCACCATCCTTCAACAAGTCTGCTTTTACCTGATCCTCCCCAGCTGTCTTCCCCCTTTGCATATTTCCCAAGGCTTTCTTTACGTCTTCTGGCGTTACTTGTGGCATGTCAAATTCCTCTAAAGTATTCACTCTTCAACTATCGTCGTGGGTGCCGCTGGTACTGTATAAATCTCTATAGAATTCCTCAGCCGCTTGAACTATCTCATCCATATTAGTAATGATATTGCCGGCTTTGTCTCTTAGTGCATACATCTGATTCTTGCCTATTCCTAGTTTCTTCTTCACTGCTTTTAGGCATCCTGCGTTCCTGAGAGCATGTTCAATTCTATCCATATTATACTTCCTTATGTCAGCTGTCTTGCATTTGTTGATTAACTTGGAAAGTTCTACCAGTTCTATTCTAGCTGTAGGGTTAGAGGCTTTTATACATTGGCAGGTCTTGATCAGATCTTTCGTCTCCTGCGATAGCTTACTGGTATCCTGTCTAATAGAGTTACCACCGACTTCTATTGCACAATTGAGGATTGGGAACGGCTTAATGTCGAGTGCAGAGCTGATGACTTTTGCACGGCAGATGACAATCTCGCCACCTGTGGTGCTCGCACGGTAGAAGATATTGTCAAAGAGGCCACATGCAAGGCTGCTGATTCTAGCGATGATGGCGACAACATAGATATGGGTGATGGCGTAGGACCACCACCGGCGGTTGAAGCGCTGCATGCGCTCGAAGTTCTGAGGCGTGCTATGGCCGCGGATGAAATCAGCGACGCCACATGCACGCATATTTATGGATTTGAACAATGTCTGCTAAGTGACCCGACAAAGAAAAAGAAGCAGAAGGACATTGGAGACTTTTTCTTCAAGAAATAAATGCTTTTTACGTATATGTGCCTGAGTGAGTTAACCTCTGACTCTTTAATTTAGCTAGTTTTAATTGTGTTTTGATGATACGAATTTCAGCTAATGCTAATATTTTTCGTGACCCTGTGAGATTCGTATAATCGAGATTCCACTGTATATCCGAAAGTCTGTTGTGCGCAGGTGTTGTAACAAGCGTAGACTGTATCTGTTAACTTGATATGTTTTCCTGGTTCGGTGTCAACTCCATGGATTTTTCACATCTTCCATCGAAATTCTTTTGTACCGCACTCTAGATATCTGAAAATCTTGACTGTGAAAACATTGGGACTAAGTCTCTTCCCAAAGGTTTCCATGCTTTGTGCGCAGCTGTGATATCACCAAAATATGAGAGGACTGCCAGTTTGTAATGAATTGTGCTTGATTCTATGTTACTCTTATCATATACCGTCCACGGCAGGTTGTGATCGCATTCATAATGCGGGCACAGTGTCGCTGTCACCCCTGACGAAGCCTGAGAAGGTGCATGTGACCTCCGCAACATACAGGCTCAGGTGTGCACGGAGCGTCGTCAATTTGCTCATGCTATGTGCTCTGCATTTCTATGTTTGTGGACTGCGCACTACATTAGCCGAGACAAGGAAATTTCGAGGCCATTTCTTAACAAGGAATTTCCAATGCCTTTTCCGATCCGGTTTCTTATAACTCTTCATCATTGGTCATAGTGACACTCCGCCCTCGTTATTGTTGATGAAAGCATGACATATAATCGAGCGGAAGGCATGGCTACAAAATCGCAACGTGCATGGGCAGTATTCCGGGCTGATCGCTTTTTTGGTATGCCTGCACCAGCGTTTGCTTGGCTCTGCGCAAGGATCGCTGTTGTCCATAGATGCCCGATATGTCGGGTATCGAGCCGCACAATATCGCACAAAAGTGATTTACCGAAAACACCACTCCTGCTTTTGCGAAAAACTTAGCAGCTACTGACACCTATTTCGAAAGGCTCTGTTAGTCTATGCACAGCCAAGGGCTTATATTTTCGTGAATGTGCTTATATCAAAACTCTGCTTATCTCAAAATTTTTCTTGCTTTTTGCAACTTTGAGTTAACATGGTTTTACTGTGCACGTTGATCTGGTGGTACGAGATCATGCCTCATTATATTTTATTGTCTTAAATTCCTTTTTCCAACCTGCCCGATAACTCAGACATTTTTGGGACCCCACCCATAATCAAAATATCAGTCGACAACTGTACTTACTTTGTGCACGCGTTCAGTGTGGACTGCGTGTCGTTCACAAGTGGCCGGGGCGAGAGGCTTCTCCGTCACCTGCTTTGTTCCTGCTGAGTCAGCGCACTGCCTGCCACCGGGCTTTTTCCTCCTCCTCCTCCTCATCACCCATGTCACTCTCCCCTCGGCCAGAGCACTTTATTAAAAAGCGCGCTTGCTGCCTCGCTTCTCAGCGTGATTTTCTGACAATGGCATTATAACTGGTATTTCGTCTCTCGTGGCTCCACTATAAGAGGTATATTCAAACATTGAGTTCTATGGGAAAATAAATGGCAGTCGGAAGAGACCACATTATATCCGGTCCTGCGCTGTAAGTGGTTACGTGATAAGGTGTCCGAGTTGTACAGTCGAACCCACTTATAAAGATACCGGTTTGAACAATATGACGGTTATAACAATTAAAAGCTGCTGCACTATCAACATTTGTATGTTTTCTATGGGGAAATAACCCACTTACTACAATGTCCCTCTGCCGCATTATCAGTTATAACGATGAAATCTGGCTGCTGAGTGTCTGTGCCAAAGGGTTATGAAATGCAAAATTCTTGAAAAGAAAAAAAAGAAAAGGTGAAATGCGAGCCGCTGCACAATCGCCCGCCACCCTAACTGCCGCCACGCACATCTCTCCCATCGCCCTTCCACCCTCCCGAGCACGAATGGGCTGTGCCCATAGCTCTACATTGTGCCACCCTCCGAAACACGAATGGACCGTGCCAACTGCACTGACATCGCTGCTGACACTGCTCCCAGATTGCTCACTTGGCCCACACAGTTGGTTCTTTATTTTCTGGCCCTCATTCTGCGCAATTTGGCTAACGGAATAAATCGCTCATGCTTGTCTTTGTTTGTTGTGTCGAAGTCGTTCCTGGCCACATTGTTTCTCAGCCTCATTTGCCTTGCTGCCGAAGTGGAAGATGGCTGATCCGCCCGCTGACCATCAGCAATGCACAACATTGCCAGTGAAAAGAACGCACACTGCTATAGGTTTGGTAATGAAGTGCCTCTAACCAATGAGGCGAGCGTCGCGAACGCGCTTGCATCGGATAACGACAGTATTGGCCACGATGGCAATGCTGATGCGGTAGGGCAGGCTGCCTCAACATTGACCCCGCGGGAGGTCCTGTAGATGATTCAGTGCCTCATGAGCTTGTTTTTGCGAGGGCCCTTCAGCTTCACCACGTGGAGCACCTGGATACCTTGGAGAACAATGTCGGCAAGCTTCGCGTAAAGCATGCAAGGCTGACGGACATAGGGTTTTCTCGGGAGGGTTTTCTCGGGAAAGCAAGTGGGAAGTACACGGCGAGATGCTTGTGGCGATCTTGCTCCAGTGCTTCTTCTGGATTTTTCAAGCTGAGATGCTGCCATGGCAACCTTCCTGCATTTTAAAAGGCGCCTTTTGGGGCCACCGAAGCGATGCCTCAGCAGAGCTCGTATTTCACTTGCTGCCCGTGTCCCATCTTTGCAGTTGTTATAGCAGTGCTATTCTTGAACGCCGACAGGTGTGGCTTGTTAACAACATGCGATCAGAGGGGGCAGGACGCAGAGTTTAAACAGTTTAATAACACAACACAATCAGAAGCCAGATGGAAGAAGGTGGTGGTGGGGAAGAACTGATCCCCCCACCATTATAGTTTTCTCACAACAGCTACGCCATCCCCCATCTTTTTTTTTTTTTTTTTTCACACAACCCGGTTATAACACTGGAATTTGCGCGTGGCACTTGAATAGTGTTATAAGTGGGTTCGACTGTATTGTACAATGTTTTCTACAGTTAAACTTCAGTAATTTGTATTGCACGGGAGCCAAAAAAATGTCTGAATTAACCAGATGTCAAATTATCAAGGGTTATCAAGAAAACAACAAAGAAGTGCTTACTGTGTCAACACATTTTTATTTGTTGAATGAATTAGCAAATTCTGTTTCAGTTTTGCAGAAATTTCACAGCGTGGCCGTGGCCCGCATCTTCATGCAAGACACGCTTTTCACACTCATGCACACATCCTGAATATTTGTTCGCCTGTGAGCCGGTCGCCAGTAGATCATCCATCCATCACGATATAGCCAGCGCTCTTATACTCGACAGCTTGCACCATGTTTGTAACATTGCATGTGCAGCCGCTGCACTGAGTGAAAATGATACTGTGTCCCACAGGCGCTGCGGATGAAACCACAGTCACTGTTGGCGTAATCATGGATGACGACTATGCAGTTCGAAAGACACGCAGCTGACGTGCGTACTGAGTTAAAAATGAAACTACTGTGTGCTGCAACCTCTGTGTACTAAACTGTGGTCGCTATCGGCGCAATCACGGATGGCGACTATGTAGTTATGAAGGCACGTGGCCAATTCGGGGCTTTGCACAGTGCTAAATGCAAGAATAAAGGCTATGAAGGCACAAATAAGCCCAATACGTTCTAGTGTTTCTATAGTTCACATGATTTCCGTTGATGATTATGGCAATGCAGACTGCGCCGCTTTTGCTTTTTTGCATCGCACATTTGCAGTGCTCTGTGCTGGCCGAGTTGCGAGAGTTGTCTGAATTTACCAGTTTGCAGCCAAATATGTTGTAATTAATGAAAGTTAGATTACAATAAATATTGCATGTGCCTGCCAGGGCCAGAGGATGAGTCCAAATTATCAAATTTTCTGAAATAATGAGGGTCAACTTAGCAAGGTTTTACTGTATTAACATGGTAAGTGGGACTATACAGGCTGTGTCATTGAAACTGAAACTCCAAATGCAGCAACGAGCATTGAGTGGGGATTCAAACAGCAAGCGATGTCCAGATCGTAGTCGAAGACACCGTCAGGCACAGCTGCAATGGCCAGTCAGCTACACCCCACGCTCAGTTGTGGCCGGGAGTTGAGCAGCTAACCAATGTGGGAAGCTTGCCACTCGCCTAGGTGCACTTTTATTCACACCACTCGTTCTGTAACAGTCACTTCCATTTTGTCAGGAGTTTTCTTCTTTTTTTTTTCTTTAAATAAGACTGAAAACCCTCTGAAGGCAAAACTGTGCTGCTGTTTCAGTTTGGGGTGAGCATTGACAAGGAAGCACACGAGGGTCTCTACAGCCTGTACTTCCACAACTGCCTGGTTGGCTCGCTGGGATTCCTCAACAATTCGGCAAATCTCTCGGTGAGTCTCCTTCCATCGTCTGCTCTCTGCACGGTGCATAATCACTTCTGAAATGCAATTGGCGACTTTGAACCATTTGTGCAGAAAGTAAGTCTTAATTCTTCCCTCATTACTGCAGAGTGTTAAACAAAAAAGCACAAAGCAAATTATTGGGAGATATTTGGCAGAAATTCAGTACATTTAGTTTAGCTGGAAAATTTTGAAACTGATGAGTTCTGATGAAAAATGAGAAGATCTTCGTGTACTTGATTTAGGTGCACATTAAAGAAGCTCAAGAGCTAAAAACTAATCCAGAAGCCACGGTCACCTTCATGACCCACTGTGCACTTTCGTTAGATTAAATCCTACAGTTCAGTTTAAGAAGTTGCCACCCAGCATACTGGTGGAATGTGCTGCTAACTTTGGTGTTCCTGAATAGTAAACTTCGCAGTGTAAGAAAAAGTTTGTCCCAGTCTTGGTAAAACCTTGGACTGCTGCCCGTTGGGGGGGGGGGGGGGGGGGTAGTCGCTGTGCCATCTGAGCTAACTAGGAGGCTAGCTGATGCCACTAGTGTGGTGGAGCCGAATTAATCAACAACTCCAAACACTGAAAGCTTAAAATAAAAGAATTCTGAAATGGTGAGGTGCAACGGTCCTAGGTGTAATCCCCAGCCCAGGGGAGGTATTCTGTAAGAGTCCACCTAGTGTTCATTTCGGCCGTTCCTGATTGGCTAGGGTCGCTCGTATACACTTCGCTCGTACAGCTGCATCCAATCAGCAGCGGCCGAAATGGACAGTCCACTAGGTGGACTCTTACAGAATACCCCCCCAGGATGAATTTCTCTTTCATGGTCAGGCACGTTTTTCCACAGCCCCGAAACACAGACAGCTTTGTAGCATTCCACCACAAAAATTTCTCCACTTCGCTCAGTGGCATACCAACTGTTTCTCGAGTGGGTGTGCAAACCACAAGCCATTTGGCTTTCCTTCTCTCTCCACACACACACACTCAATTAATTGAATTTGAATTTTACATTACGTTAACTCTAATGGGTGCCTTATTTTTGCCAAATGTTTGATGGTGCCTTGAATAGTTTTCTGAGGACATCGGAGAGACCAACTATGAATGTCTTATGACACTTGAAAATAGGGGGGGGGGGGGTGAAAAAAACACGAGGGCTCAGTAATTATTTGTAACGCTTCTAACTGGCCCAGGAACACAATAATATTGTCATCCATTGCACTTACTGTGATGTCCCATCCTCTTGCCACGAAATATAAACCTGTTGTTACTCGTAGCTATGTTGAGGCATTAGGAAGCATAGCTGATAGAGGCCGTATCACATGTCTTAACACTTGATTAACAATGTCCTTTTACAGCGAAGCTGTATTGGCTAGGCGATTCATGCGTCGGTCCGCCCATCCGTCTGCCGCCTGTACAACGAAAACTCCTCCAACGAAACCCCATGCACATGCGCAGAAAGACAAAAAGAGAAAGAGAGGCCCACGATTGGCTGCACCAGTAGTGACGTCGGCGCTCCCCGTTGCAGCCTCGCGCGCATGCAGCAGTTTCTCTCCGGCTCCGAAATGGTTAGGCCACGCGCCATATGTACTCCTGAGTAGCAGGAAGCTTTCGATCAGCAGTGCCGCGAGCAGAACCGGACCGGGAACGAGCTCTTCTACGCTGTGCCAATGCTGCAGCTCAGGCACAAGAACAGGCTCTTGCAGCCGAGCGTAAGCAGCAACTGCATACAGAGAATCCGGCAGCCTACCAAGCCGTCGTTTTATGAACTGTCAGGATTAACCCAGTGATAAAACACCGGGGCCGCACATTTCAGCTTCGCTGGTTAACTATCTGTGCGGAGTGCTTGGGCGGTGATTTTTTTTTACAAGGGTTGCGTTTGATCCAGCTGCATTTAACTTTGCACAGAGATTTTCCATAGTGTTCCACACATTCGGAAAATTTGATCTTGGTGGCATTTGTATATACAGTTCTGCAGGGTAGTGGGCTAAATTCTGCCCCACTCGTTAGACACTCTTAACGCTTGCATGCGTAATGTGTTGTCAAAGCCCCAATTACCTACACACTTAGAACTTTGTTTACGCATCACCCATTACCTGATCCTTATTGTATCCAAACAAAGAAGCTGCCTCGTTTAGTTCACTGAGGACACGGCGAACCTAATATGTATATCACATGTAAAAAAGGTTCAAAAGAATGAGGGTTCAATAATTATTCGTAACGCTTCTGAATAAACCAGAAAGGTTAAAACTTTGTGACAGATTGCACTTAAGATGCTGCTCATTCTTTCTAAGCATAAAGTTTCTGAAACGTGAAGATCTCTGGTCACATTGTAAACATAGTTGGTAACAGCATAGTGACACTTTCAAACACTTGCTACTTCTTTTGTTTTTTTGGTGCAAAAGCTGTAGTTAAACGACACGCATTTAATATCACACACAAATTCAGCATACTGTTCCCACTATGTTTGCATAATTCGACGTTGGTTGTAACTCTAATTATATATGCCACGAAAACAGTCCTAAGTTTTACGCCACTCGTAAAACTTACTTATAATGCTACGGACCACTTGCATACGTAATATCTTGCAAAAAGGTGCATTTGCCACATCCATTTGGAAAGTTGCCTACACATTACCCATACGGTGCCCTTAATTTTCCCCAAATTTAAACAAAGTGCCTTGCTTTGTTCACCAAGGACACCAGAAAAACTACGAACCTCGTATGATGCACAAAAATAGGGAGAGAAAGAGGGTTCAGTAATCATTTGCAACACTTCTGCATTTGCAGGAGACCACTACGTCATCGCACGCAGCAGCCAATGGGAGTCGCGGGCTCCCCCGCGTCCTTAAAGAGCACACGCTTCGCCGAATCTCAGCTTTGCGTCTCAGCCGCTGGAAACTTGAAAGCTCTCGCGAGGCCTCCAATCATGAGCGATTTACGCCTCTCCCGCGCTGCCGCTGCTGCCACGGGGGGGCGGGGAAAAAGAAGCATAAGAATGCACGAACAAAACAACACCAAAATGGCGGCACTCGGGGGAGTGGTGAAGAAATGGCGTTCGTTCCAAGTAGGGGTATTTTGAGCGCTCGCTCGCCGCTCGAGGGCTGCCATGGCTCATTATAAACTTTATTTGAAATAGTTTCGCAATGAATTAGACATTGATATTTACAGAAATGGTAGTTCATAAGACATACTGGCTGAATATGTGGTTTTCCAAA
Organism: Dermacentor andersoni; assembly: GCF_023375885.2. NCBI lineage: Eukaryota > Metazoa > Arthropoda > Arachnida > Ixodida > Ixodidae > Dermacentor > Dermacentor andersoni. Next base: position 374,336,255 of record NC_092814.1, on the reverse strand, counting down.
AATCGACTTTTTCTAAATTTTTCGGTTTTTAAAGGCCGCGCCCCCCCCTTAAACACTACTCATTGTAAAAACGACAATGTGCATCCTTTGGCTGCACGAGGCCCACTAGCTCAGCATGTGTCGTTGTCTCGAGCCTCGGCGATTTTGTGCCGATGAGCCTGTCAAAACTTCCTGCCAAAGTGCCCCATCAGAAGAAGCTGCCGACCCGGACCGAATTCGAGAAGTGCTAACATGAGTTTGCCAAAGCTGCACAATCCCCACCAGCTTGGTGCATGGTGGCATCTTGTGCTGTAATGGTTTGTGCAATGCCTCACATTATTTAATGTTGACTACAGTCCAGTCTTCCAAATTTTCTAGTGACTTCGAATCTTCTGTTTTCCTGATCATTAAGTCTTTTCTTGCATATTTTGGAATGAGATCTACTGTATAGTGTTCCAAACTGCCTACATTATGTAAGGTTCACTTGACAGTTCTAGTCGTTCTACAGGAAAATTTTGCTACTTCTTTGTCTCAGCTTAGTGAGATACTCAAAAAGAATTTTGCAACACTGGTTGAAGAATGAAAGCAACAAAATTCCCAGCCAGAATCATCATCGGTTAAGTGACATTATATTGAAGTGAACTGTTTTAGGCTTCGACCTGGCAACTATGACCAGAAAAAGAAAAAAAGGCTACTCACACTGGTCTGTATTGCAATATGATAGCTTAGTGGCCCTTTGAGATTTGCATGCTTAGCACTGCACACTTTTTCACGGTAACACCACTGTATAATTACTTCATGACACAGGCCCCCTGCATCAGAAGAAGATGGACATAAAGTGCAGGGAGTCGATATGCATTAATACAATGGCAAAACCTTCTCCAAGTTCTTGCACATGTCAGACATAAATGCCATCAGTTTATGATCCGCATAGCACTCATTCCATTGATTGAATGTTCCAACTCTGACTGAGCTGTGTGATATGGTACTTATCGTGGTGACTTGGCGGCTGTCTCATTGCACTGTTAAGCATGAGGTCACGGGTTTGATTCCCGGCTACAGCGGCCGCATTTCGGTGGTGGGCGAACTGCAATAATGCCCATGTACCGTGCATTGGGTGCAAGTTTAAAGAACCCTAGATGGTCAAAATTTATCTGATGTTCCCCCCACAACGGCATGCCTCCTAATCAGATCATGCATGGCTTTGGTAATTACAACCATAGAACTTATTATTTAATTTTTTTTGTGGGGTATAGTCCACGTAGATGTACACATACAGTGTGGTCCACTGTATGTGTACGTATGTATGTGTATGTAGGGAACATGCAGCTAGTCTTCTGCCATCGATTATTGCTGGGAAATGGCATAAGGCCCCATAGATGACTTTCTCTTACATATAAGTGTATCTGCCATTGATTATATCGGCCATTTCTTTCCAATAAAGTAGAATAAATGTTAGAGTTACATTGACTTTACTACTGGTAGATGTTCCCTTGAACAGTAGACTGTACTGTACACTGTCGTCTTTTATGAAAGGGAACGTGCGAGCACGTGGCCTGTGCTCTGCAGCGGCTGCCTACAGTGCCATCAACCGACAGCTGAAGAAAGCGCATTCGCTTTTGGCGTCATCAATTGGCAAACAAAATAATGAGTCATGGCCGGTGGACAAGCGCTGCTAGATTACGCTTCCTCTCCGCTCGCACAACAAGCGGTGCCTGCAGCGTGTCATCTGCTGCAAACAAATCGAGCGTGGTGCATGAGCATGGTCGAACAGTGCTGTCTCTCGGCTTATGTGAGTTGTGCTTCGCCTAAACTAGGGCTACATAGGTGAGAGCGATGCACTCCAGTGAAGGTTTGGTTGCAGCTTATCTATTACTGAATGATACAGAGTATCATTCAGTGATACTCTGTATCAGTGAATGCCCCCCCCCCCTAGTACCAATACCAAATTTTTCTGGTATACATTTCTTAATTGCTTTTATACGTAACTGTTGACCAAATAATAATGATTTATAATCTCAATGAGAAGGTCATTGCAAGATATGTGTAGAGCTAATGCAGCAGGAGAAGGTGGAATAACAGTCAGTTATGCGCAATGCCTCATGATTTCAAGTGTTCAAGGGACTTCGAAGGGTGCTTCTCTTTTATAGTGTTCCTTTAACCTTTTTCCATACCTCTGACTTCCTTCCAACAGGTGTCCATCTCGGAGCGGAATGATGGCAGCTTCCTGTCAGCTGGGGAGATCCCATTGCCACAGGTCTACTTTCTCATGGCTGTTGTGTTCTTTGCTGTTGGCTGCTACTGGATCTACCTGCTCCGCCAGAGGAAGCAAGTGTTGTTTAGAGTCATTATGGCATGAGGGCTTTTATTATATACCAGGTTGTTGGTTTTCATGAAAACAGACTTTAATAAGTCTATTTCCATTAAAATAATTAACCCTGTGCAGATCTCCTGTGGTATGTAACTCAATTGTCACATCAGCTGGATTATGTACTTGAAGGGGTGGACACTACTTGACAGACTAATTGCTGAGTGATGCTAGCTAACCAAAAATCACTAATTAATTTTAATATTAATCACTTTAGATTGCGGGTTCCTATTGCAGTATTGAAAGCAAGCAGTAATGACATGCACTCATTTAGCAGAAATCTTGTGTATAGCACCTGTTTCAATAAATACATCAAAATATGTGGCGAAATGCATTGGTGTTACAGTTAACATATATTACCACTCCATTTTCTGCAATGCTGGTATGTGTTAATGCTAACATCGCTGCAGTGGAGAAGGAGAAAAAGTTAATGAAAGAAGTATTATCCGAGAAAATCTGAGAAATTTTTGCGTTTTCTACTTGTGGGCATATAAACCAGGAAATTATATGGACCAGGAACCAATTCAAGTTTTGGTGTGTTAGGTTTTAAATTTTTCTGAGGGCATACTCGTTTTGAGGACAAAAAAAAAATACTTGTATTATTTTCCTTTTAAAGCCGGCAGTCACTACTTCTTTTGCTTGCCATATTTCTCATTTGTAAATTGACATTCGGTAGTGGTGTGCAAATGTTTGAAATTTTTAATATAGCTCGAACTTAAGTTTAAAAAATATTCACATTCAGTTCAAGTGCCATTTTATCCAGTAGTGTCTGAATATTTTACATGACACGAATATTTTCGAAGCTTACCAGGGTCGCTATCTTGTATGCGTTCGAAAAGCCGACGTACATTGACCTAGACTGCGATAATGGTGCAGCCTCAACATTCTGCACAGTTTCGTGTAACTTCGCACAGTCATTGTCATGGCAGATGGCATAAGTAGGACAATAAATCCATGGGCTGATTCACATGACAGAGGTGCCTGGGAGCGAGAATGTCATGTGATGGCAGGCATACATTCACACAACATGGTGCAATAACTGAAGGCATAACAAGACATAACAAGAATAACAATAGATTAAAGAATAACAGAACATAACAAGAATAACAAGACGGGCTGCTCTTAGCTTCACTGCACTCCCACAGCGTAATTGTAAAGAGAGGCCAGCCAGACTTTTCTTTTAGAGCCCGTTCCTGCAGCAAGCGTCAGCGTCCTTCCTCTTTACCAAGCGAATGAGCACAGAGAAAGATGAGAGTGAACATGTAGCTGGGGATGACAAAAGCGGCGAGAGCGAAGAGAGCATGAGGAGGAAAGCGAAGGAGAAGGGTATGGCAAAAGCATGAGAAGGAAAGCATAGTGCCGCACACAAGAAGGTCTTTGCAGCGGTGATGGCTACGAGATGGCGCCAGAGTAGTGCATGCCGTCTGTATGGAAACAAAGTGCTGCATGTGCAAAGGTTTTCTGCAGCAGCTGCTATGAATTGCGCCCACACAGCACCCACGCGTTTCTTCTCGCAATCTCCCGATTAACGAGGCAGTCTCGCCACATTTCACTCTGTTTGCAACATGCCACACGAGACAGATTGTTTGTGCCAGCCAGTATATCACGAAATGAAAACACACATACAGCTGTGCTCAAATTTCGCATTAGGGAGTATCATAAACGTCGGTGAATTTTTTTCTCGACAATTGTCAAGCGATCAGGCATAAAACTCTACTAAGTTCACACACACCAGCACACTCAAGCGACAAAACAGGAAATGACTTGTGTAGAGCCATTCCTTGGCATCAGTAATGTCATAATTGAGAAAAGCAAAGTTGTTTGCTACCCACCGTGGTTGCTTAGCGGCTATAGTGTTGGGCTTCTAAGCACGAGGTCGCGGGATCGAATCCTGGCCACGGCGGCCGCGTTTCGATGGGGGCGAAATGAAAAAAACACCCATCTACTTAGATTTAGGTGCACGTTAAAGAACCCCAGGTAGTAAAAATCTCTCCAGAGTACTTCACTACGACGTGCCTCATAATCAGATGGTGGTTTTGGCACATGAAACCCCATAATTTAATTTTAAAGTTGTTTACCTTTCCTCGTGCATCTCTCCTTGCACTCGCAGGCAAGAAGCCTACAAGATCCACTTTCTAATGGGTCTCCTTGTCTTCGTCAAGTCATGCTCCCTGCTACTGCATGGGGTGAGTTGCCTCCATAGTCACTAAATGTAGGGCACCGCATGCGCGACACATGACAACTGCATAGCTGCCGTCATGTTCGGTATAACCCATTTGTTACAGCTTGTAGTGCAGCCTCTGGTTCTTTACCACAGGGTGTACCGCTGTGAAAGGGAGCACCTAGTAGGTGCACAAGCAGTGATTACTGTGACCCTCTGTTACCTCGGACGTTGTTTACTGCTACTTTACAAGTAACTTTTCTGCGTTAAAACAAGTGCTGTTGACAGTCATGAAAGTCAATTGGGTATTCCTCTTCATATCAGTTCCTGCTGTACCCCAAATTCTGTACCATGCGTGTGTTGACTTCCAAATGTCGTAACAGAAGGTCACAGTGAAACAAGAAGTTCGTGGGTTCTAGCATGATTCTTCTAAAGCTTTGTAAATTCTCCACATACTGGCAAACCACAGAAAATAAATATATGAAGTAAAAGGTGCTGCATTTCATTTAATAGGCGATAAGCTAAATGCAGCGCCATTCCCTGCTGCAGACTGTGATCGTACGATGTGTTTTTCGGCCTCTGGATCTCATGTAAACAAGGCACGAGGCACGTAGAATTGACAGCGGTAGCCGCCCGACTCGTATAAAAGCACCAGCGCGCACTCAGTTTCTTATTTCAGTTCCAGCAAACCTCCTCCCGGGTCGTTTCACGCTGCATGTGGGGCGTAGTGCTGTTGGAAGCGAACTGCACACTTTTAGTAGGCGATAACACAAATGTGCTGCAGTTTTCTACTGCAGGCAGCGCGATGTGAGCGTCATGTTTCACTCCAGTGCCATCCGGCATCGCCCACCAGCTCGATTTCTTTTCTGTGTCTCGTTGCCGTCCTAAAGCACTGCACAATAGAAAACCAACAAAACGTGTCTTGGGCTGCCGGAGCCTCACCAGTTCAACGTGCATCAGCATCTCGTGCCGCAACGATTCGCATTACGTAGGTGTCAACTGCAGTTGAGCCTATCAAATTTTTTTAGTTGCTTCAGATCATACCTTTTCCCAGTTAGTACTTTTTTTACACATTGTTTTTTATCCCATATGAATGAGGTTCTACTGTATATCCTAGACAACACCTCTCGAATGAGACCTCTTGTTCGCGTGGCTTTGTGGCAAATACAGTCGAAACTCGCAATAACGAAATCACCAGGAAAGCAAGAAAATTCACTTTCGCAAGAATTTTTAAGTCTGTAAACTTACTTTGTCAAGCCTTGCCTTGCAGCAGTTTGACAGCTCTGCCTTCGCACTGCAAAAAGTGGTCCTTTGCCACATTGTCGTCATGCTTGCCGAAAAATGGACAAATTGGGTCGAAGGCACCTAACACATCTCGCGGGTTCATCTTGATGTTTTGGTCCTTTGTGATCCTCGGTGTCGGTCATCTCCTCATGCAGAGCCATGCTGAGGCTGTCTGGAACTTTATTTTCCACGGCACAAGGTTCGCCCCATGCTTTGGTCAGGGATGGCGACACTGCACTGACAGCATTGTCCCTGAGTGTACCTTTGGCCAAATCGTCCTCTGGTGCTGGTGGATCAGTGCATGAGGCTTGCTGTGTGGCAATGAAACTGGTGTGCTTAAAACAATTTGCAATCATGGCTAGACACATTTCTCCGCACCATTTCCGAGTGCACTGAGAATGGAAGCCTTGTTTTTCAAAATTATAGACAGCGAGCTGCATGCAAATCCAAATTCGTCGGCAATATTCGTTTTCTTCCTGGCCTTTCTTCCTATCATCTTTTTCCTACTCTGGGCAATAATTGCAGTCTTATCTTATAGCGTGAAAAATTTCCACTTTTGGTTGGAGGCGGCACCTTGGCAGGCTGGCAAAGCAGACAGTCTGATCTGCACACACACAGCTGATGCAATCTAGCACCAACTGCACACACTGACCACACTCTGTGCACGTGATCATGTGCGCGGTACACAAAGCACAAAGTATCATCAGAGTCTTCACATGGGGATGTAGATTTGGCTCGTCAGCGATTATGGATCAGCCTGCCACACAGGCATTCTGCTCTGTGTTAGCCCACACAGGATATAAATGTGCCCACTGCGATATCGCCTCTACTTTATTTTGTGTTATCTTCTTTTTTTCTAATTTATCTGGTCAGGACACTGCGCAGTACTCACCCGTTGCAAAGGATAAACCACAATCATCATCATTGCTTTTGCCTGTTGCCAGGTGCAACTGCTCCACCTCTGTGTTTTTGTAAACAAAAGTGTGTGTGGCTGCACAAGGGCACTGTGGCTGCAGTTTACGCAATTTAAGGGCACAACTAATGCATTTGAACAGTTTGCTTACACTGTTAGTGTTACGTGAGTAGGTCCTATGCAGATTCCGTTCCAGAAAATTTTGTTGCCTCGGGATTTCGTTATTGTGGATTTCGACTATGTGGATGCTGATGTCCTCCTTTCGGTTTTTATTTTATTTAAGCAGCAGTAACTGAAGAAAAACCACCCTGACTTGAAGCTCGAAGCATGTGTCACTGTGTGTGAAATGGTTTTGGAGGTAGCATTAGTGTGGAAGGCCACCTCTGCTTTCCTCATCCAGATGCATGTGAAGCACACTAATGACTTAAATCATGAAGTCATCTCTTAACAGGAGTTTATCAAGAAACAAAACATACCTATCGCTATAATGTGAATTAGCATTGCTGATGTCTTTCTTCTGAACCTTGGTACCTGTTCTGCTGGTGCAGATAAACTACCACTTCATCTCGAAGGATGGCTCACCTATCGAAGCCTGGGCTGTGCTCTTCTATATCACCCACCTGTGAGTACAATGATGCAGCAAGATGTTATGCTAGAGAGTGTAGCTGTATTACTTCTGGGGAAGCGAGGGTGGAGTAAAAAGATGAAACCAATGCTAAAGGGCACATTGCCCACAGCAGTTGAATGTCTTTTTTTAGTTGTTTTTGTTGTTGGACCTACAAGGACCAAACAAATGTTATTGCATTTGAGAATTCATTTGCTACGTACCAGCAAAGTAAGTCTAGGAAGCGAAACTAGTGGATAACACAACAGCAGTCGAAAAGTTGTCAGCAAAACAATGACATGCCTGCCATATGTACTTGTGTGAGGGCTACATCTCTAAATTTGGGCCTAAATATTTTAGAAAGAAATGCTAACCTGGATATAATGAACACGGATATAATGAATTATTGAATATAACGAAGTAAATACAAAATTTGGTTGGCGATAATATATTTTGATGGAGCACAGCATACAGAAGTTATAACGCAGGTTGCCAAAGTTGTGAATATTCACACTATAAGCGGTATCGCACTATATTCAAAACAGTATTTTTCAAAGGCTGCAGCTGCATTTGCAAAGCATGTAGACCAAGTAACTGCACTTATCCGAGAATCGAAGCATGCGACGGAATGTTTGCATCCGTTTAAATATATAAACATTGAAAGGTTTAACATCTGCAGACTCGTAGTCTTCACACAAAGCCGACAAAGTAACACGGACAAAAAGAAACCATATAGAGGAAAGTAAATTGCCAACTAATTTTTCAAACCTGCTCATTTGTTCGGAGTTTCCTGCAGCACCGCCACCAACTTCATAAAACTAATGTTGAACAATGACTGAAATTTCGTGCACCTACGGTGCCTTGTTAGATTTCTTGGACTGATTCTTGGACTGATTGCATGCTGTCTAAAACATGGCAGCCACGATCCGAGTTACTGCCATTCGAACGTCGCACATACCACCCGTGCTCTCATTTTCGTTGTCGGGGTGGTTCCTCCGCTTTCCAAATGCCGTACTTGGCACCAAACCACAACATTGGTGGCCAGCTACCGACGAGGCAGTGCTGTTAGGCCTAGTCTAGCCAGTGGTGGTGTCGGGTGGCATGCCGTTGCGAGATCACGCTTGATACGTTCATGCCCGTAGACAATTAAATTGAGATTACGCTCACGGCCTAAATAGAGGGCAGTACACACGAAGAGGAGTTCGAGTTTATGGGTGACCAGCCGCGGCAACTGCTACGAATGCCTACCAAGTTTGTATTTGTTAGTGGTGGGGACAGTAAAAGCTTGCATATGGACATAAAGTCTATAAGCTCTGAATTGAATTTGCGGAATGCAGCTTAAACTGACAGCGTTGCTGAGTCTAGGTCGCATGCATGATATCTGCCCTTCGTGACGACGCACATCGCGGCGGGCGAATCCCACAGCCTCAACCGTCATTAAAGTTCAAATAATTATTTTCAATAAAGCATAGCATACAACAAAACTCTGGAAACAATTCTTCCGCTAGGCTGAAATAGTAGAACACTGTACAGTCAATGTGCGATTTTTCGGACTCCTTTGGGGTCGCGAGAACTTCCGAAAAATTGGGCAGTCCAAAAAATTGAATACATGCCTTTTACTGCCCCCAAGGGCTCAAATCGCTATAGGCACGTCTTAATTAGTGCTGAAGGCTTGTCAGTGCACTTTATTGGGCGTTTCAGTGCTTGTACTGGGATGGGAGACTACCATGTCTACCATGTGAGACCATCTGAGACTACCATCTGAGACTACCAGAACGTACCATGTCCCATGACAATTACCCCTTTGCACTCCTGGTAAGCTTCACCGCGTAACATTCCTGTATTGAGGCGAAGCTGACTTCCGGGAACCGGCATTGTGCAACGCGCTGTGCTTTCCGAGCTTCGAAGCCATTGGCGAAGTTTATGAAGGTGGAATCGGCGCCCTTGCTAACAGCGGCGAATTGTTTTGATGAAAAACACGGCACTGAACATCAACAAGCTTGGTAGTGAACGTTCAAGTAGTTAGGCCTAGCATTGCCACTGTGGTGGCTACGTCTGCCAGTAGATCGTCATGCGAGAGCGCCAGTTCGAGGTGGCAAGATAATCTCTCGCTGTTACAGTTTTGACAGTTCAAGTCAATGAATGGCATGTCATCTCTTTGCCCATGTTTGAATTCTTTCTGCTATGTAGCCATGTGGGCTGTGGGGGAAAATTGTGATTTACTGCGTGAGTGCGGATAAATAATGCCAGTATGCAGTGCCACGGGAATGAAACACAATAATTGGTTTGTGTTGCCTTCAATGTATGTACTTCACTGTAAAGGCTCAGGAGGCAGACCTGCAAAAGTCTGCATTTGACCCTAAGGCCATTAACAGTCCAAGAGTGAGAAGGTTCCTGAGCAAGCACAGGTCACAGATTATATGTGAAAGGCAGTCTGATCTTTGTTATGTAGTGAAGACGAATGCCACATTCTGCAGCCTGCATCGCCATCCCTCCTCTGAAAGCAGAGCTCGCGCTTCTTAAGCCTAAACTGGTTTTGTAAAAACGCTACTGCCGCTACTGTGCTCAGTTGTTTGCTTTCCTTACATTGTATCGTTTAGTGTTGTTTCTTCAACACCAACCTGAACACCAGCTACTCTGCCTATAAATGTCAATTTTACTGTTGTTGATAAAGAGACAATAAAGGCAGATGTTAAGTCAAGCTAAAGTGATAGATTGGTGCTTGAGAATGTCTACAGCACCAACGTTATTGCGAACAGGGCTTTAGTAATCGTGAAATGAGGTAAATGCAGGACACAATTAGAGACTCCCCTGGGACATTCAATTACTAGCCTGAAGACGAAGGCATTCCTCATTATAATTCTTTCACTAGTACTCTACCACTCATAAAAACGAATCATTGTATTGCATTATAAGACGAAAGAAAATGCTACTTCTCCAGTGCTGTTCGATTTTTAGAAAGAAAGGAACTCGACGTTACGTTTGAACGATGCGGGCAGTCGAAAGGTTTCGTTGTTTCCACTCTGTGCCACCCACTCTTTTGCGTTACATTAATTTCATTATCATGTAGTGCTGCTCTGGTTTTGCTGGCTTGCGAGTCTCCCACAAACTGCAAGTTGCAGAAAATGCCACATCCATGTGATGTCTCTAAATTGTCGAGCGGTCCACGCCATTTGACCCAAAGCAGCTGCAGCGACGAATCCAATGCTCTATCTTGGCTCGGTTTCTCCATGTCTGCGCATTTGCATTTTGCGCAGGAAACCGTAGTGCCGTCTGTCGGGTGCCATTTTACTCACCGATGGCAGTAAATGGTGGTGGTGGTGTATGCAACGCCACCACTCCCCACTCGGGGGCTGGTGATTTAAATTGTGCTAAAGGTATGCGTACCCTTCTGATGCAATTTTCTCGTAAACCATGTCTTTTCTTGACGCCAAATAAGTGCTGCGACGTTTCTGTATTGGTATTTTAATAATCCGCGTCGACTTAGTATTTGCCTTTAGTGTCCCTTTAAACCCTCCAAGTACACCGATTTCTGCCAATTTTAATGTGTGTGCAACATAAAACATCTGGTTAAAATAATTACTGTTACTGTTCACTGGTGGCACGCATCCTTGCCCCATTTATACAAGTGTACTAAACGAGAAAACGTACAATCCTAAGTCACTAAAAAAATTTCAGACTCAATGACATCTACGTAACATGAAATATTGTGACACGAGACACTGACATGTGCCAACCTGGTCAGGCTCGAGTGGCACATTGTCGTTCTTCCGGCTTCAGCAAGCTTATGTTTGCACTCCTCGAATTAGGCCTAGGTCGGGAGTCTTGGTGGTAAGTTTTGACATGCTCACTCGGCGCAAATTGTTGCGGCATAAGACTGTCACGATCCGCCCGGGTTCAAGAAGGAGGGAGAGTCCGTTAGACAGAAGCTCCGCAGCATGGTGGTGATGAACGATGACTGACCGCCATGCAGCTGCGCTCGCCGGTGTTTATTGATGCGGCGACCAATGTTGCCTACCGAGCCTGACAGACCACCGACCCTAGCGGGCCAATGAAGATTATGCTCGAGGGTGCGTCACATGCTTGTTACACCCCCTTACCCCTGGTTTGTTTGTTAAATAAAAAGAAACAAACGTCCATGTTCCAAGCATAAGGCTCTGCCGCCGTCCCGGCCAAGTCGATGTGCCTTGGGGCATGGTCCGGTACTGGAACAGTATCCGGGCAATCTGCGTCCAGAAATCCCCAGTCTGGCTCTTCTTGAGCTTGTCTTTGATGGTTTGCACCACCCGCTCGGTTGCACCGTTTGAAGCAGAGTGGTATGGTGGAACCATCATCCGGCGGATTCCATTCTTCGTCAGCCAGGCCAGGTACTCTGTGCTGGCAAAAGCAGGACCATTGTTGGACACGATAACGTCCGGCAACCCCTGGGCAACGAAGACCTGTCATAGCGCTGCATTGGTCGCGCCTGCTGATGGAGTGGTGACAGATAGAACCTCCACCCACTTCGAAAAGGCGTCCACCACCACCAGGAAGTAATGGCCCTTGAAGGGCCCCCAAAACCCACATGCAGGCGGGATCAGGGTCTCTGTGGGAACGGCCAGGGGGTGATTTCCACATGGCGTGAGGCACGCTGATGCTCCTGGCAGATTTGGCAGCTCCGCACCATGTGAGCGATGTCCTGTTCCAGGCCAGGCCACCAAACATGGGACCGGGCCACCATCTTTGTCTTTTCCATGCCAGGATGACCCGCGTGCAGCAATTGCAGGACCCTGGACCAGAGACTTTGTGGGATCACCACCCTGGAACCCCACAGTAGGCAGTCCTGCTGCAAGCTCAGCTCAGCAGCCTTGTCCTCCCCACGGGACACCGCCTTGACTACCTGACACAGGACTGGGTCCCGGCTGGTCACTTGCGATACCGCAGATCTGGAGAGTACCTCCAGGTATACGTGCTCCAGCATGAACACTTCCGCAGGTTCTTGAACGGCATCAGGCACCTCTGGCAGGGGCAGGCAGCTCAGGGCATCAGCAGGTCCCAGGTCCTTTCCCGGACAGTAAACCAGCTGGTAACTGTAAGCCGCCAGCCTCAAGACCCAGTGTACCAATCAAGGTGATGCCTGCACAGGAACTGCCTTGTCAGGCCCCAGCAGTCCCTACAGCGGCTTGTGGTCTGTGACCGCCTCGAACTTCCGGCCCCACAGATACTGGTGGAAGCGTTGTACACTGAAGATGAGGGCCAAGCCTTCCTTGTCCAGCTGACTGTAGCGTTGCTCTGCAGCATGAAGCCGACGAGAAGCAAACGACACAGGGCGTTCCTGGCCATCCTTGTCCCTGTGTGCCAGGACGGCTCCCACGCCGTACGGCGACACATCTACAGTCAGGACGACAGGCTTGGCAGGATCGAAGTGTACCAGATCGAAGTGTGCCTTGATGATTAGCTCCTTGCTGCGCTGGAAGGCCTGGTCCTGCTCCTTCCAGACCCATTGCTGACCATCTCGAAGCAGAAGATGGAGCGGCTGTAGATGCTCCGACAGGTTCGGCAGAAAACTCCTGTAGAAGTTGATGAGGCCGAGGTAGCTCTGAAGCTCCTTCTTGTTCTGGGGCTTAGGCGCCTTGAGCACAGCATCAACTTTCCGAGGAGCTGCGGCTAGGCCAGCCTGGGAAATGACATGTTCTCTCGCTGTAACTGTTGCAGCTCCTGGGTCACCCCATCCTTCAGGGTGAATGGCAGTGGGCGAGGATTGAAAAAACGTGGCCGAGCTCCCTTAGGTACATAGATGCCAGCCGTCATGCCGGCGAATGTGCCCACCCCTGGCTACAACAGGGACTTGAACTCGGTCAGGAGGTTAGGGACGTCTTTCACCACATGCAGGCTGGCTCCCTGGTACTCTGGCAGACGAACGCTTATTGCATGAATCCAGTTTCGGCCCAGCAGCGTCGGCGATGCCCCCTGGTTAAGTAAAGGGGAAGGGTTGCCTCCCTGTCGCCAAAGCGAACGCTGCTCTCGGCCTGACCCTGAGCCTGGGAGAGCTGCCTGGAGTAGCTGCGCAGCATCACGCCCGAAGCCTCAACGGACACGCCTGGGAAGGTACGCTTGAACCATTTCCCGGCCATGACAGACATGCTGGCCCCTGTGTCCAGCTCCATGGAAATGGAGTGCCCGCAGATTTTAATGGTCAGCATGTACGGCGGTACAGACAGAAAGGCCTGTGTGCCACATGTCGAAAATCAGCGGGTCCTCGGCCACGGTGTGGAGCCTGGCCGCGGACGAACTTGAGCCTGTAGCTGCACGCCCCCGCTGCATACCCTTGTGACAGCCACCCTGATTGTGGTTTTGTGTGGTAGCTGGGCGTGAACCAGGCTGCTGCTGCTGTTTGCTGTTCGTCCTCCCCCTTCGGCGTACCCGTGCCAGGTGCCCAGTTTTCCCGCACGTGAAGCATTGTGCTTGAGAGAACTGGCACTGTGTGGGGGAGTGGGCACCACCAGAGCGACCGCAGGTACTGCCCTTTGTCGCTAACTTGTTGATCACCACTTCCTCCGACTGTGAGCCAGTCGCATGGGCAATCTCGCCGGCATCCTTGGCGGCAGCTTCCATTGCCAGTGTTGCCTTAACAGCGTCATCCAGCGAGGGGTCGGGATGCTCCAGGAGTCGCGTCTGTGGGGCGGGGTTGTTGACGCCGCAGACGAAACGATCCCGGAGCAGTGAGTCCAGTCGGTCCCCAAAGGCGCAGGCACTCGCTAACCCTCGTAGAGCACTGACGAACTGCCCAAAAGTCTCTCCTTCCCGGCGGCTCCGGTTGTTGAAGCGGAAACGCTCCATTAGTGTGGACCGTGCTGGGTTGAAATGCGAGTGCAGTATGGCGAGCAGCTCACCCAGCGTCTTAAGATGCGATGTGGCTGGCTTGAGAAGGTCAAGCAAGAGACTGAAGACGCGGGTCCCGTAGCTGGCCAGGAAAATGTCCCTCTGTTTGGCCTCGGGTGTTTCGTTTGCCCGGAAGAACATGTGGACTTGTTCCTCATAAACTGGCCAGGCAGACCCATATCCCTCGAACGGATCGAGCCTTCTGTACTGCGGCATGGTGGCAGCAATGGGAGGCGGTGTTTCGCCGCTTGTGGCGGCGTGGGACGGTCCATGGGTACTCGTCGCCAGTGTTGCGATCCGCCCGGGTTCGTGAACGAGGGAGGGCTCAAGGCACCCTCCATTAGAGGACACTCCGCAGCGTGGTGGTGATGAATGATGACTAACCACTGAGCAGCTGTGCTCGCCGCTGTTTATTGGTGCGGTGACCAATGTTGCCTACCGAGCCTGACAGACCACCGAGCCTGGCGGGCCAATGAAGATTATGCCTGAGGGGGTGTCACATGCTTACAAAAACACCCACGCGTGCCGAGCTAGGGAGCCCGAGTGTGCAGTGACACATGTTTTGGAAACACTTGTTTCTGAAAGTAAATTTATCTGGTGGGCTTCGCCAGAATATGATGCCACCAGAGCAAAAAATGACGCTTACTTTGCGCCGCCTGCAGCAGGGAACGGTGGCACATTTGGGTTGTCACTTTCCAAAAGCGTGCAGTATGCTTCCAATGGCACTAAGCCATGCACGCTGTGACACAGATAGGTGAAGATGCTTATCACAGTAGGATTGGCGGGGTTGGATACGGACCCTTTTCCTGGCATCACTCAAGCTCCCCGACCACATCCAATTGCTGTCGCATTCCAATTATGGTGCGCCGAGGCGCGTCTACCACGGTACCGGACCCATCAGACAGGTTAGCAACTCCCCACCTCATGCGCCGCACGTCGAGCTATTGTCTCCTCCCGTGCTTGGCTCTTCCTGAAAGTGCAACCTGAGGCTGGCACGGTTCCAAGTAGTTGATCTTGATCCAGAGCAAAGCTGTTTTGTGGCTCTGGTAGGTCGTTCAAGAACAAGCCGTCTCCTCTAGCCGAGCGCTTCTAGGAGAGGAGGCGACGCCGGAGGCAAGTCAACCCTCGGACAGTGAGGACCTTGGAGCGTCCCCATTGGCTGAATGTGACGGCACTTGCACCGGGCACCTAACCATTGGAGGAAAATGACGACACCTGAGCTGGCTTGATGATTGGCTGAAAATGACGTGACCCAGAGAGACCGAAGGGGTTAAAAGCGAGAGACAGGGAGAAGAG
This sequence comes from Dermacentor andersoni, assembly GCF_023375885.2. Taxonomy (NCBI): domain Eukaryota; kingdom Metazoa; phylum Arthropoda; class Arachnida; order Ixodida; family Ixodidae; genus Dermacentor; species Dermacentor andersoni. The sequence goes on along the minus strand of NC_092814.1, from coordinate 374,320,789 downwards.
TTTCTTTTCCTTCTTGCCACGGGCTGCAGCGTCCGATTTGCTGCCGGCCGTCGATGACTTTATGGCTGTTCATTACTTTCTGTTATTACTGTAAATAATGTAAATAAACCTTCAGTTCTCAAAATCCTCCTAAACATCGGCCTACTCCCGCACTCAACGGCAAGATCGAATAGCGGTGATAACTGTAAATATGGCGTGTGACAAATCGCAAGGAGGTTTGCTGGTACCGGTATAGGCAACTTAGTGCACGCCGGCATTCTTACGTGACATGCATGGGGGAGTACTAAAAAAAATCACAGTTTCACCTGGAAGACGAAGCATCAATTGCAATAGCAAATTAGTTGACAGCTGTACGAAGAAGGATTGTGTGTGTGTGTGTGTGTGTGTGTGTGTGTGTATATATATATATATATATGTATATAGTTGTATCAACTGCATAAACACGTAAACATTCGCTTACTAACTAAATTAACAAGCATGATGTGACGTCCGTACAGGCAAACATAAACGCATCTTGCTTGATGAGCGCATACACCCGCTGTCGTAACGCTGGTGTGAGGAAGAGCGGCAGCAGCAGCGATCGAATTGATCTTCATGCTGCCTCTTGCTTCAATGCGAACTAAGCGGCGAGAACACAGCGCACACGAAGCATGACAAAGCTATGAGCTTTTGGCGCACCTAGACTCTACTCGTTTCAGGTCGCTCTCAAGATAGGACCCGTGTGGCTGACTCTGCTCATCGCAGATCGCTTCTAAGATAAGGCCCGCGCTCAGCCGTCCCATAAGCAGTCGCTGCTGAAATAGAACACCCCTCAACCCCCCCACCCCTCCCACCATGTCTTGCACACAGTGGATGACGACGTGCTTCCACCCCACCTTCCTCTCTTGTGCACGCGAGATGAAGCCACCATCATCGGCTCACCCTCGCACGCTTTCACTTGCACGTACAGCATATGGATGCGGCCACGGTGTTATTGCATTTGTACGTTATATGGAACATCACAATGACTTCAGAAATGCACCTGGAGTGTCCATATAATTGGTGTCGCAATTAAAATGAAATTTTAGGGTTTTATGTGCCAAATCCACGGTATGATTATGAGGCATGCCGTATTGGGGGACTCCAAAATAATTTTGACAACCTAGAGTTTTTTAGCATGCTTCCTGTGTACGGTGCACGAGTGTTTTTTCACCCACATTGAAATGCGGCTGCCGCAGCCGGGATTTGATCTTGCACCCTCAGACTTAGCAGCGTAGGACCATAGCCACTATGCCACCACAGCAGGTGGGTACTATGGGGAAGCTGCTGCAGTGAGCAGCTACTGTTATTGATTGCATGCGCCTTGCACCTTTTCTTGCGGAAATTGGATCTAGGGACGGGAAAATGTATCATGCGATCACAGTTTGGCGATGTACTGAACGTTAGTGTCAAAAAATCCTCTTTTCCGGGCACGTATCAACCACCCAAAAAGCGTAACTGTATTAGATTGTTTTCTGTGTTTGCAATCATGAACGTTGGCGCTGGGAAGTCGTACGAAACGAGATCATATCAATAAGGTTCTACTGTATATAACAGTCCCACAGCAAGACACGACAGCATAGTAAGGTCCGTCCGTTGCTTCGCTTCAATATTACGTGCATGTGGTTGGCGCTTTAGTGTAGGCTTTGCAAGCTAACAAAACAACCGTAGTAGTATGCGATACACAGGGTGTCTACCAACCGGAAAAACCGGGAATTCTCAGGGAATTTGAATAGTCTGGAAATACTCAGGGAAAACTCAGAGAATTTGTGCTTTTATCAAGGAAAATTAGCTGTAACTTTATTGAAAGGGAACGAAAGTCGTGTTAATGCTGGCTCCAGTAACAAAGGAATTACAATGAATCATCATTGACGCCGTGTCATCGGCACAAGGTATTGCCAGAGTAGTTTACGACCGATTTTCCAGACGCCCGATTTTTCGAACATGCCCGATAATTCGCACGGCTTTGCGGTACCACCACGTACTCCATATAGTCAATGTATATTGTCCTGACTGCAGGTCTGAAATGGCATTAATCAAAGCCACCACCGCCGCCATTTTGATTATCTCGCCGCCTCGAACCGGCACTCTCGCACGCAGATCCACTGACAGCCGTAGCCGCCACCACGGCAACGTTAGGCCTAACTGCTTCTACGTTCGCTATTAAGCTTCTCGCCGTGCGGTGCTGTGTTTTTCATTGAAAGAATTCGCCGTTGTCAGCAATGGCACCGACTCCGCCTTTGTAATCCTCACAATTGGCTTCGAAGCCCGCAGAACATAGCTCGTTGCGTAATGCATCTCCGAAAGTTAGCTTTGCCTTAGTACAGCAGTGTTACACGGTGAAGGATAACAAGCCTGGGAAGGGGCAATTGTCAAGAGACACAGCATGTATTCCTTAATTATACACGCTTGCACCCCCGTCTCTTGTCACAGTAAGAGCACCGATATGCATAATAAGTGTACTGGCGGGCCTTAAGAGCTTTTTCGGGCGTTCCTGGCAGGCCTTACGAGCTTTTTCGAGCGTTCCTGTGGCAGTTTTAGCCCTAAAGGGCAGTAAAAGACATGCATTCATTTTTATGGTCTGGCCGACTTTTCGGATGTTTTTGCGGCCCCTAGGTAGTCCGAAAAATCGGACGTTGACTGTACAACTGACCAAGTGGATGCTTCAAATGATGCATGGGGTGAACGCGTGGCAGAAGGAGGATCAGTATAGAAAGGACCGATGCACTGAAGAATTAACGGGAAAGGAAGCGGGCCAAGTGTTGGCTGGCATCGAGATGCAGGTGTCCCTCATTTAAACCAAAATAAACTCTTCAAAGCTGTGAAACTCAACACTGAGGTGTTGTGCGGGGGCTGAGAGTACTATATCAGGACAGTTGAGGTTGGCAATTACCAGCTATTGAGAGAGAAGTTCGGGCCTCATACCTATGAGCTTGCTATCAGTTGATAAAGATAGCTCATGTTACAAAAGGTTTGCTTCTGTATGCATGTCCTTTTTATTCGTATTTGAAAATGTTTGACTCAATTTGGAATGGGTTTTACCATTTTTTTGCTGTGCCCTCTGTTTTCTTTTGAAATAAAATAGATATTACTCCTTACTATTCAAACTGGATTAAGTCATTTTTTGTTTCAACATGCTTACTAGAGAGTGACAGCATTGAGCAACATGGTGTCAGCCTGTCTTGACATAAAACAAAGTTCTGGCTCATTCAGGGAATTTTGCAAAGGTGCTCAGGGAAAACCTGGAAAAGTCAGGGAATTTAGAAATGTCAACTTGGTAGACATCCTGGATACGGAAACTGCCTCTACATGAGAGCACAGGCAGCACAGGTTCGAGTGAAAACTAAACCTTTTGAGCACCCCATGCATTGTTGTCAGTGATAATGTCAATAAGTTCTCTTTTCTAAGAATTTAGTATAAGTGGATAAGTAGCATTTTCTTCCATCTTATGCTAAAGCACAACAATATTTTTGGGACTACCAAGTAGTGTCCTGCATTTACCTCAATTTCTCGCTTACTAAATCGCTGTTCTCAATAATATTGATGCCTTAGATGTCTTCGAACATTAGTCTATCACTTTAGCTTAATTTATTATTTGCTTTTAGTGTTCCTTTAACTCCTTTGGTCAGCAAATGACTCTTGTGCCAAAAGTGTCTGTGGCTGTATGTAATCTTTTTAACCTAATCTAATCTACCCAGGCTGAAGGGTGCCCTCCTGTTTATCACTATTGTGCTGATTGGCACGGGCTGGGCCTTCATCAAGCACATTCTCAGCGACAAAGACAAGAAGATCTTCATGATAGTCATCCCGCTCCAGGTGGGCTGTTCCATCCATTTTAGGGGTCGGCTTTGCACACACTCCACACAGTAGTCGCAGTCTGTATGTGGACTAAAGGATGTTTAAATAAAATCTTCAGTAAAGACTATGGAGACTGAGTGGCACTCTCTCAAAAGCTGTTTTGCATCTCATTAGCAATACCATAAAGCAACAGACAGCACGTGTTTGGCATTGTCCTCACTACAGCATTTTCCCTACTGCAGTACAAGCTACAGTAGTAGAGGCAAACATGTGTGCTGATCGTTTATGTACTTTAGTTTCTAAATGCCTTATTTAAGGCCAAGAAGTCTATTTTACTTGGAAGTCAGAGCTTTAGTTCAGAAGTGCCTAATGAGCAACAATTTACTCTTCCAATGCAGTGACTAGTGGAACACCTTCTTAATAATATTTTGATGGTGCAAACCTGAAAAGATGTTATGTAATCACCTGTTTAATACCCCTGTCACACGGGCACCCGCAATCTCTGTCGTCTCTATCTCAAGGGAGATGCACTTGGTGTCACATGGTCACCCTCCCACTAAGGGAGTTTAAAGGGGCCCTGAACAACTTTTTATAGAGATCTAGAAATGCATTTAAAGTTAAAATTGTCTGCTTCAAAAATACTTTGCCGCAAAAACTACTTCAATGCGTTCAGCAGAAATGGAGTTATTGGCAATCAAAGGTAGCGTATGATCCCATTCGCTGTGCTTTTGCTCCTTCTTCAATGACTTGCACTGTGAAGGCTACAGCGTAGCGAGGCATCCCCACAATGCTCTGCCTACCGAATGTCATTGTGGCATACAGTTCAAATTTGATTTTGAATGTTCACGTAAACACCACTACTTTTGATATTGGCGCCTATGACACTCCAAACATGGTTGTCCTCAGCGAGCCGCAGTGTACTCAGCTAGCGGACTCGTCATGGCACCCCGCGGCATTTGTAGTATCTACACTACGTAGCAGACTGCAGCTAAATGCAATTGTAGTGCATACCGTATTTACTCGCATAATGATCGCACTCGCGTAATGATCGCACCCCTGAATTTTGTTGTCAAAATTCGATCTTTTTTATTTTCCGTGTAATGATCGCACCCTGAACTTGCCGCTGCGATATGTCGTGTGCCACGTTTAGCTAATAATGATCGCGCTTACCATCTGTCAAATGCTACGCGAACGACTCGTCTGCACGCACCAAACATTCTTAAGTAGATGCCTCATTTCATTACTTTCATCACTTTCCGCACTTCCATGGCTAAAAGACGTACAACCAAACTTGCCTTTATTATGGGTAGGCTTTATAATGGTTGTGGTTAACAAAAACAAAAAACGCTCCTTCCGATTTTTTTCATCTGCACTCGTGAGCACGCAACAAATCGCGCGCGGCAATCATAGTAGCCACGTTTACACTGATACGTTAAAAGTGTACCCTATTCATACGCCGATGCTTTTAACACAGCTAAGATATTCGCCTACCCTTAGCGGAAACGTGCCGTGTTAGGATAGTAGTGAAGACAGATGCCGCAGTTTCCGCAGCACGCCGGCCATGTGTTTCTATGTCACTGGCAGCTAAGCACGCCCATCTCTGTTTCTGTCCCCTCAAAGTGGACATGGCTACATTATTGCCGCAAACTTGCCAATATTAACGATATTATTCATCACTGATACGGAAGAAACTGTTTCAATGCACGTAATGTACTCACAAGAAGAAAAAAAAGATCGCGTTCGGCGCGTTCGGCTTGCTTTGCCGGCCGCCATTTTTGTTTTGGTGTCCCGCACCCGCATCCCGCAGCAAACGCAGGACGAAAAAAATTTTTTTTTTTCTCGCGGGAAATTTAACCCGCATAATGATCGCACCCCTGAATTTGTGTCAATTTTTCTGACAAAAAAGTGCGATCATTATGCGAGTAAATACGGTATGTGCAACATTTCATTTGTGCATGACAAGGCTTGAGTACATGCTTGCACTCGCATGTTCCAGTCTGGCCCTCCTACGTGGTGCAGACTGGCTTTGTCCCTGACTAGCTTGACCAACGGATAGTAGCCTCGTCCAACTTGTGCATTTTGAAGCGCTATCAATAACTCAATACAAAGTGAAGTCTGCTGAGGCGTCTAACCAGGAGCAGCCAGGAGTGAGCTCGCCAGCAAGCATGTGTGTGGTCTAACTTTGAAGTTTTGCATGGTTTAAGGCTTGTTGAGTGTTCAGAGCAAGTCTAAATTAGCGAGACCTACCGGCTACGACACCGATAAGCAGGGTGGCCAAAGTTTAATTCCTACGCAGGTTGCCACAGCTGAGCGTGAGCAGTCGACTTTTTTGGGAAATAGGTAATTATTATCTAAATTCGTAAGCAGATTTTAGCTTATTTCAACTTGTTTATTAAACTGTATCAATAATTTACACGGTAACAGTAGGAATAAGCACATTGATCCAAACACCCTTCTTGATTGATGTCAGCAGCCGCATATGGGGATCTGCTATATTATGAAATAAAGCGTCCAGAAAGTGAGAAGCAGGATTCTATTGAAAACAGAACGTTTCAGGAAAAGGTGACTTCACGCTTCGCTTGCGAGCTCCGCATACCATACACAACTGCAAAATTTTGCTGAGATGCTCCCAGCAGCATATGCTATCCGCGGACTGTTTTTTCACCAAGCTGGAGGGGTGGTTTAGAACCCCTTTAGTGGAGCTTTTGGTCAAGCCGATCTCCCTTGGCAGCTGAAGGAAGTACTCTTGTGCCCATGCTTGTTATTGTGAAACTGGGAATTTAATGATTATTTGCATTAAAATTAATGTTGCATGTGTTTAGAACATCTCTATAGAACTAAATAAACGTTCAAGCATAATTCAGCAGCAGTTATGCTTGCTGCTGCACAATACTCAAGACCTTGGCTGCTTGGCACCATGTTTTTCTCGTCTTTCAGGCCATTTAATGAATCCGACAGAATCAGTCAGGCTGGAATGTGCCTGTCAAGTTTGTGTAAACACTAGCCAGATGGGCTAAAGAAGCGTTGGGTTGGGCTCAGTCAGCTCCACTGCATAGGGTAGGTTGACCCAGCCTGACCCATTTGCAGTATGCATGCAAACACAGGCAGCTCGGACCCACGAGCGCTGAGACTTAAGTGACACCACTGTGACATTGCGATTTAGGCACTGAAAGTAGGAATAGCATCAGTACAAGGCCAAGACATGCGCTGTGCAGTTCAACCTCATCGTAGTCATAAGATCCACGAAGACAGCAGCGGGAACCGGAAGCCCATTTTGAACACATTGATGTCTCGGCTCGATGCTGCATGCTTTCGTTGTCCAGGCTCGTCAGAAGCGTGTTCATGTAAGCGCGGTCACGTCAGGCTCGGTCAGCCCTATCTTATACTTGACCCGCTCGCATCAGGTTCATTCAAACGCAGCCTTTGTCATGGTCTACGTCCAATGGTCGGTGTGGTCACTCATGACTGACACTGGCACATTACACAAATAAAAGGAAAGCTCAGGAAGTCACCATGTGCAAAGGGTTGTATTTTGAGTATTGTTTACAGCAGTTTGAGTTGCAGAACGCAGAGTCTATTGCCACGCTGCATAGGAAAACACTGATATGCACAGGGCGGATAGGGTCATTGTCAGCACTGCTATGTTTAGCGAGTGCTCTTTGATTTTTAAAGAGTTGTACTTTTTATGGAAGAAGCGTTAATTATGATAGCTGCAAGCGTAATTAGAAGTTCCTTTTTTGTACTTATACAAAAACCAAACACCACTGAAATGCACCTCCGGCGGCTTCTTTTAAAAACTCGTTGTTTGCCGTTTGACACGACCACCTTCTTTGAGGTTGAACTCCCTTAGGAAGCCTCACACTCTGTTATCCTAAAGAAGTTAGTGTGTTCCCCTGTGACATGGGTATAAGTACTAGTATCAAGTCATAAAAAGCTCTCCCATGCAAATTCTGTAGAATATGATGACGAGCTGTCTGACCTAGTAGCCCTGTACTACAGCTAGCTTTCAGTCCTGTGCATGTCATCCACAAGCAAGTCTCAGCCACTGTGAGGCAAAACATGTTAGACACAGAGGGTCAACTCTAAACAAATAACAGTTCAGCAACCATGAGTACATAAGTGGCAGTGAACACAAGAGCCGTGTGGAATGAGACATAAGTAACACAGAGTATAATGCATTTTTATGTGTGCATGTGCTTGCGTGCATGCGCAATGCATCTATGGACATTGTTAAAGTGAGGAAGCCTTTCAGGCTTGCAACTGCTTTGCGAGCGTGCAATATGGGAGCTCAGTGTATTTCTTGCCATGCCTGCCCTCTTGCAGCTGCTGGCCAACGTGGCCCAGATCATCATGGAGGAGAGCGAGGAGGGCGAATCCCAGCACACCACATGGCGAGAGGTGTTTATCCTCGTGGACCTGCTGTGCTGCGGAGCAATTCTCTTCCCTGTCGTCTGGTTGGCCTCTATTCTTCTAGCATGTCTCACTGTCGTCTGCTCATTCCGATATGTATATAGTCAATGACGTCCTAAGAATGCTGTGACAAATTCACTGCCTGTCCAACTCAAGGAGGTTTCGCACATATGTGCCAGCCAATTACATTTGCTCATTCCTATTGTGTCATGACTGAGATGAACTACTTTCAATATTGCTGTCTCTTGGGAACTATGTTTTAGGGCCTGGAGGCAAGAGGGCTGGTTCTGTGCTGTTTCCTTGGGTGGAATTGTACTGAATTCTTTGGTAGTTCCCTAGTATGGGTGCCTGCATGCTGATTACTGTTTGTGACCACTAGTTGCCGGGAGACTGCGCAACTTCACTTATGTCATTGAATATCATTTTGGACTTCTTGCACAATAGCTAGTCCAAAGAGCAATGTTTGATAAATGCAACGTCTTGGTTATTTTTAGCCTTAGTTTTAATTACGCATGAAGCAAGTTGATGTTAATTTTAATTTGGCTCACTGAAAACAGTTACTGATTTCATATAATTTTGTGAATTTGTTTCTGAATTTGTGAATCTTTCACTTTTATAATGCGGCTGTGGCTTATGCATGCCACTGACTGACCTTGCAGGCTTGTGGAGTTGCTGGTTCCGTCATTGCCAAGGCATTCATGTTTTGTTCTGCATCATTAAGGAGTGTTCATTACTTGTGTACAGTGAACATATTTTAGCTGGAACCACGAAGAAAGCACACTTGTGTAGAAAGTCCATTTCACGTTTAGCTACAGGTTTAGCTGGAAATGACCAGCTAAACCTGTAGTATGGCTGGCATCGGCATCATCTGCCTGGCAGGAACAGTGCTCGTGCCCCATGATTGCAGTGAAATTACTCTATTGATGAAGCATTTGGGTATACAGTAGAACCTCGTTCATACATTTTGGAGAAAAAGTGCGGGAAAAAGATACTAATCGAGAAAACATAAGATCGGAAGTAACAAGAAACTCTGTGAGACTCAGCTGTATTTGACATCTACATAATGCGAACCGTTGCGTGAATCATCGTGCATGAGGTACGAGACACGATGCACGTTGAGCTGGTGGGGCTTCGGCAGCCCGAGACATGTTTTGTTGTTTTCCTGTTGCACAGTGTTTAAAGACGGCAATGGGAAACCAAAACGAAATCAAGCTCGTGGGTGATGCCGGATACTGCCGACACAAAATGTGATGCTCGCATCACGCCGCCTGCAGCAGGGAATGGTGGTGCATTTGGATTATTGGCCACTAAAAGCGTGCAGTACGCTACCAATGGCACTAGGACCACGCGCTGTAAGACAGATAGGCGAAGATGCATATTGCAATAGGTTTGGCAGTGACAGCTGTGAATGTGACATGTGACGATCACAGAGGTGATTTGCTGGTACAGTGAAACCTCGTTAAACCGTAGTTGGCCAGAGCTCGGAAAAAGTAAGTACTAAATGGTAGTACTGCTTAAGGGGAGAGGTGGGGTACGAGCTAACTTTTTTGTTCTTTGACCTAGAGCAACGAAATTTGGCAGTCGCACTCGAAAGTGTCTTAAATAAAGAAATATGCAATTTCATTACGACACCTTGACTAGTTTTCAAGTTACAAAAAGTTGCATGTGTTCCGCTTGTGGAAAACCTGGCACTTTAACGAAACATGCCAGGGAGCTAGCTGCCTGTATTTTTAATATTTGCTCAAAAGAGCACTACAGGGTACAACAGTTCCAAAACTTTTTTTAATCGCTTTATTTTTTTTACACAGAGCATCATGTTCACCTTCACTAATTGTACCAGCACTTGTCATTCACAAATTAGCATGCAGATAAAAAGCTAAGCCCTCGGCAAGATATTGAAAACTCATACCCTCAAGCACACTACAGGGAATACATAAAAACAAACAGGATCAAAATTGATCCTGTTTGAACTCGGAGAGAGAGCAATGAAAGGGGAGAAAGACATGCGGTATTTATTCACTTCGCGCGACAAAAGTGTTATTTTCGTTTGATGCTGCAGCAGCCTACCAGCGACGACAGCAGCCTCAAACTTATTGAAGCTGCGAGCCACCTTTCAGCCAGCCCCCTCTTCTCGGCAAACACTCGCATGGCAGATTCCTCGTTGGCGTTGCATGTTCTTTGTGCACGCGGGCAGTAGCACTGCAGAAGTCACTGGGCGCCTTTTTCATTGCGGGGTGCTGTTCTTGTCAGGACGATTGCATCCATGAGGCTGACGTAACTCTCAGCTTCTGCCACTTCAGGGCCTGAATCGCCCGTGCTGTTGCGTTCTGTGTTGTCCTTGTCACTGTCGCTAGTCAACACTTCGGCAACAACAGGGACAATGATGGCAAAAAGTTGAACCTTGTAGCCGACATCCCTATGTGGTCGCAGCAGCGCTGCCAAGCAACTTCGCATTCCAAATGCCACACACCGTAGTCAACAGTAGATCTCTGTCGCTTGCCACCGCTGACTTCGTGTCACATTCGATAGCACGAACGATGTCTAATTTTTCTTCTATGCTGAGCACCCGGCGTCTTCTTTATCCAAGCTTTGGCTCAACAACAATGCCACAACACTCTGGCACAGCGCCAAAATGATGTTGATGTTGATGTGGCTTCACACGCAAATGCACCGGGCGCTTGGAGGCCTAAACGGCCTCCAAGCGCCCGGAATTCAGGAAAGCAACTTAGTTTCACAGTTCACCGAGTCATCTCAGGTCACCCAGCTTGGTCGGCTTCAGTTGTCAATTTATTGACACCCAATTTCTGTCTTTCTGTGCTTCCAAGCACAATACAGCTCTTCTGTCCCTCTGTTCATGTCTGATTGCTTTAACTCTTGCCTTTGTTCTCAGCCACAACGTGTTTGATGGCAGAGGCATGAGCGGCAGATAATGCAAAACTAATTTATATGAATGTGGGTGTGATGTCTGACGTTTTCTAGGAGGAAGTGCACCCAAATTCAGTATTGGAATTTTTCATTGTCTGCTTGACCTAGAAACCACTATTAATGAGCATGAAGAATAAAGGAAACTGAAGGGCTCAACCTTTTGTTAGTTAGATCCGTAAGAAGTAAACAAGACATTGAAGCCAAAGAAAGCATAGGGACAATTAACTTGTGCCTTTAATTGGAATTTCGAAATAACTAGGACAGGGGAAATGAAAGTGGGCAGAAAGATAACTCACTGCTAATGGGAGCCGAAACCACATCTTCCGCATTGTGCTTTGTTTGGTACCACAACATCACTGCATCAGCTTTCTTGCTCAACTTTCTGCTCTGAATTCACCTAAGATGTGATGCCTGCGGTTCAAAGGATATGCCACATCTGCTGCCATGGTCGTGAGTGGCATTGGCTAACACTGCCAGGGCTACGTTTATACACAAATACTCAAGAAAGTTGATGGTAGGATAGCTACGGCAGTAGCTTAGTGGTAAAGCACTGCAGGCGTGATGTGGAAGATGTGGTTTCGGCTCTGATTTTCAACAAGGTGTTTCATTGTCTGCTTTCATTTTTCTTACTATTTCTAAATTTCATTTAAAGATAACAGTTAGGTTTCCCTATGTTATCTCTGGATTCATTGTTTGCTTCATACTGTTGTAACCATTGTCAAGAAAGTTAACTTCTTGTGTACTTAGTGAATACACTGTAAAATTGTTCTCAGTATTTTCTTACACTGATGTAGTACAAAAGGACTGGGACAAAAAAAAAAAATGCAGACTTTCATCTGTCAATTTTCTTCTGCCCTAATTTTTTCGTGCTACATAGCGCGAGAAAGTATGAACAGCCGCCAACTAGCCCCTTTCATTGCCCCTTTTGAGAATGTTTTCTTTCTTTTTTTCTGTGCTCTGAGTTTCAACAGATTGGAAACTTTGCCCTTAGGGAATGCGATACTCGGTGACAACCTATGAATTCAGTAAAACCTCCTCCTACAGTACCTCATCTGCTCTCTGTGCCTGCACACTTCAAAGCATGGTTCCCGAGAGACTGCATTATTGAAAGGGGTTTACCACCACTGTTACAGTAATGAAGCAAGTAAATGTAATTGGCTTGCATGACTGTATGCATTATTTTTATCTTATACTGCAATGTATTTGATAATTAATTCCTAGGTTTTCACCAACTATAGTCAAGTGTGCATTATGCTGCTTTGCCTAAACTTGAGTGTGTACATCTGCAATGTCACGATAGTAGCATTACATTGATACATTCACAAAAGGAACAATTGCCAAACTTTTTGCCACATCATAAAAGAAGAAAGAACTTCTGCATGCTTATTGAAGTTCACCCTGGTTTGATCACATGTACATTCCGTCATTCCAGCATGTCATTTTTTTTTTCTGGACTCTACTACATATACTGCCACTGCAATCTTCCCTCCATCACAATTGTTTCAGACTTCTAAAACCTCAATATGCACAGCCATTGCCATTCCTGCTTGCACAATCCATTGGCTTTGTGTTTATTTTTATTTTTAATTTTGTGGGGTGTGCTTATGCTGGAAAGGTTTAGTGCAAAAAGAGATGAAAGCAGCAAAATGTAGGACACCACATGTGCTGATGAATTAAAGTTTATACGAAAAAAAAAAAGAAACATATCATAATAACAAACATTTTTTTCAATATATAGATACAATCAATGACCGATTTTTTGGATATGCCTGATAATTTAGACGCCTTTGCGTCACCGCTATCCCACAGAGCCACTGTGTAAGGATGTCTAACATTTTGGATGCTGAAGCCCTTTGCTGTCCTATTTTCCGGACTTCTTGCTGTGACTGCAGGTCTGAAACCCCATTAATGTTAGCTGCCACGGCCTGCATTTTAATTATCTCGCATGTCGATTCATTGACAGCCATACCTACAGGGACAACACTAGGCCAAGTTGCTTCGAAATTCGCTACCAAACTTCCTGTCGTTCCAAGCCGTGTTTTTCATTCAAGCAAATCGCCGCTGTCAACATGGCGCTGACTTGTCATGTTTGCCGATAGCTTTGAAGCAGAAAAAGCACAGCAAGGGTCAAGTATTGTGTAAGGCTGGTTCCCAAAAGTCGGGATTGCTGCGATGCAATGGTGTTACGCGGTGAAGCATACTCAGTGTATTGCAGTGAAGCACACAAAGAGTGCAAAGGGGCCACTCTCACAGGGCACAGTATGTATTCTACACATGGGCACCCGCCGTATCCTGTCACAGTGCGAGCACCGATATGCCTAATAAGAGTGCTGACAGGTCTTTAGGGTTATTTTTGACATGCCTTGGCTGTTTTGAGCCCTTGAGGGCAGTAAAAGGCATGCATTCATTTTTTTTTCGGACGTTTTCATGGGCCCTATGAAATCAGAAAAATCGCAAGTCTTGAAAAATAAAATAAAAATCAGGCACCGCTGTAACATCTGTATCACTTCTGGTTTGCTTTTTGCATGCACAGGTCCATTAGGCATCTGCAAGAAGCATCACAAACAGATGGCAAGGCAGCTATCAACCTGGAAAAACTCAAGCTGTTCCGGCACTTCTATGTCATGGTGAGACTATACATCTGCCTACCATATCACCTCTGTATTTGAGTTATAGTGGTGTGTAGAAGTGCCTAGCAGAGTGTAATCTTGATGCGTACCTTAAGGGACTAAGAATTTGTTCGTTTTTGATTAGAGGTCTCTAAACATTGAAATATTTTCAGTCGAATGTAAATATTAGAAAAAATTGACTCGGAATGCTGAATCACCAGACACAATTATTCCATGGCTATGTCATTCTATTGCTGAGCAAGAGGCTGCAAGCATGTTCCTGGCCATGGCAATCGCAGTCTGATGAGAGTGGTTGGGAAAAATTCTCATGTGCCGTGCTTTGTGTGCATATTAAACGAACCCCAGGTGGTCAAAATTGGAGCCATTGTAGCATCTCTCATAGCCCATAGTTTGCTTTGGGACGTTAAAACCCATAAATTAATAGGCCATTTTCACAACATCCAAAGCAAACACACAGCAGCCCTGCCAGCTCCATAATGAGAGCTGTTGCCTCCGTTCTCCCGCTGCATTTGGGTTCTCAGCAACATTGAGGGGGAGTGCTATGGAGAATGCCATTACGGATTTTTTCAGTAATTTTAGGGGGAAGGTTGGGGAGTTCATCCGTTCAACCCCACTCCTAATGTAGAATCTTATTATTCTCACCTTCCTGCCTTTTGATCTCGAGCACTAAACAGGTTTGTCATGATACAAACAGAACATGCACGTTACCATAGTTGCCCCCAATCGGCTGAGGACTACTACTACTGGGCATGCTTCGCGACAGCAATGGCATAGTGAAACTAGTCATGAAATCAGTCTCCTGAATAACTGATCAAATTCCCATGTGGTTTTTCATGTGGGGGCAGTAAAGACAGAATGGGTAGGGGAGAAGCCCATGAGTGATATACCGTATTTACTTGCATAATGATAGCACCCCTGAATTTTGTCGTCAAAATTCGATATTTTTCTTTCCCGTGTAATGATCACACCCCGAACTTGCCGCAGCTATAGTATGTCGTGTGCCAAGTCTAGCTAATGATGATTGTGCTTACCATCTGTCGAATGCTGTCGAATGCTACACGAGTGACTCTTCGAGACATACCAAGCGGTCTGCATGCTTCGAACATTCTTAAGCAGATGCCCCATTTCATTCCTTTCATCACTTTCCGCACTTCCATGAAAAAAAAAAAAAGCTACAACCAAGCTTGCCTTGGCTTTATTATTTGTAGGCATAATAATCGTTGTGGTCAACAACAACAAAAAAGGCGCCTTTCGAATCTTCTCATCTGCACTCGTGGGTACGCAACTAATCACGAGCAGCAATTATAGTAGCCACGTTTACACTGATACGTTAGAAGTGTATCTTATTCATATGCCGACACTTGTAACACAGCTAAGATATTCACCCACCCTTAGCGGAAACGTGCCAAATTAGGAAAGTAGTGAAGACAAATGCCGCAGTTTCCGCAGCATGCCCGCCATGTGTTTCTACGTCACTGGCAGCTAAGTGCGCCCGTCTCCGTTTTTGTCCCGTCAAAGTGAACATGGCTACGTTATTGCCGCAAACTTGCCGGTATTAACAATATTATTCATTACTGATACAGAAGAAACTGTTTCAATGCACGTAATGTACTCCCGAGAAGAAAAAAAAATCTTGTTTGGTGCTTTCGGCTTGCCCCGCCGGCCACCATTTTTGTTTTGGTGTCCCGCACTGTTACAGCGGCAGCCACCTGTTTCTTGACCTATTGTAATCCCGCAGCAAATGCGGGATGAAAGAATTTTTTTCCTTTTCGTGGGAAATTTAACCCGCATAATGATCACACCCCTGAATTTGCATCAATTTTTTTTTTACAGAAAGTGCGATCATTATGCAAGTAAATACGGTATCTTAATTTTATGTTGCACTTAGTGCACACTTAGTGTGTTGCTTATGAGTAAGAGACAGTTGAAAAATCAGCGCTGCTTTGGCAACCACTAAAATTGTAAATAGCAGGTCACACAAAGCACGCATGACCTTGTGGTGCTTAAAGTATGATCCTTAAAGTATGGCCAGTTTTAACCTGCGGCTGAAAATGCGCTTATTCCCTCTAAAAATGAAAGCAGGAACTGAACATTACAAAATGTCATGTGCCATTTTAGTTTTCCAAACATAGCACAACCTTCTAAACCAAACACGACTTAAAATTTACTAATGTGTTAAACTAGAGATGTGTTTTATTAACCCAGCAGAATTTCTTGTGCAGGAATTTACATTCTCCAAATGCTCACCCAATAAGTGCTCTCCGCATGCAGCAGCAATACCTCATGCATCCTAGAAAACACCTTCACTTTTAATAGAGCTACATACAGCTGGATAAGTATCTCTAGGTGGGTTAGCTTAACAGCAAACAGCAGGTGCTTTGACTTGCCAGTAAGCAGGTGATGCTATTCTGAATACTGTCGAATTCCACCATGTTGATGTTTTAAGCCAAGCAGAGAAACCGTAGCAGCATTGCGGGCCAATCAGAGCTCACAAGACGGCAAATTCAACAATATAGTGAAACTTGGCAATGTCCAGAATAGCACGCCAGTTCTCATCACTAATGAATGTCTGACTTGTGCTGTCTCTAGATGTCATTTTATGTTCGACACTCGGTCACATCGATTATTTAAAAAATACTGAATATCAAAGTAATTACCATATTTACTCGATTCTAACGCACCCTCGATTGTAATGAGCACCCGTTTTCCATTACTAAAGAAAAGGGAGGGAAAAAAACCCGTCGTCGATTTTAATGCGCACCCGTTTGCCGCGACCTAAAAAAAAAAAAATCCTTTACAGTATCGCGCACCTCTTTATTTCGTGCAGGAATGCAACTTTCATTTGGAAAAGCAAATATTTACTCCCAATACACTGAAGTTGTGATAAATAAGAAAAGTCGCAGTTTCACACGAAAGGTGAAGCATCGATTACGATAGCAAATTAGTAGACAGTTATATGCGAAGTAAGAATAGCAGTTTTATCGGCCGTATAAACTTTTAAACATTCGCTTACTAACTAAATTAAGAAGCATGATGTCACGTATACGCAAGCAAGCAAGCAATGACCACGGAAACTGTTTATCAAAATGCTGGAGTGGGCAAGTGCGGTAGCAGGAGCGAGCGAATTGACCTTTGTGCAGATTTTCGCTTTAACGCGTACTAAGCGACAAGAACACAGTGCAGTGCACCTAGATGCGCAGACTCTTGTCTCCATCACAAATCGCTTTCAAGATAGGGGCCACGTGGCCGCGCCGTGCGTAGCAGCCGCCAGAGTAGAAAGCTTCTCCTGTTTGCACCAGTCCAGCACGCAAGTTTCGGGAACTCCGAACGCCCGTGATGCAGCCCGATTTCCATAAGTCTCCGTACACGTGATAACTTTCCTTTTAATTGCGGCATCGTGATGAACTCAGCATGTCTTATTATTACTCAGTATGCAGTCGGCACTTCCATGCTGATAGAGCAAATGCGGAAAACAAGAAGACCAGGGAGACGGGCAGTGCACTAACCAAGCACACATACTACAGCACATGGAGAATGCTACGGCAGCTAGGCTCGAAGCGCGTGCGATGCGGCTATTTTGAAATGCCGATGGCAATATAACGCAGATTTAGAGTAGTACTTGATTCTAATATGCAGGCTATCTTTAAACCCATTTTATTGGAAAAAAGTGCACATTATATTCAAGTAAATACGGTAGTCTACAAATTCATACTTCATAGAATAATTGATCAGTTGGGTTTAACCATAGAGTTTCCCATGATTGCTAGACGTTATTACATTACTAGAGATAGTGTCCACAGGAGCTGCAGGTATGGCATTCCAGCCAGCATGGCACCAATGGATAGTGCATGGATTTACCTAGACTTCGTCCTTCTGGCTTGATCTTTTGTTGATCATGACCAACAAAATATTACATATATATGTGCAACAATTTGCAATGGATGTACGTACGTGCCATTTCATTGCTTTCTTGTATCTAGAAAAATACATTGCTTGGAACTTTAGGCCAGCAAAGGCAGGTAAAATGTAATAAAGCCACAATAAGTATGAAACTGTGAGCATGAAGACTAGACAAATCCGTATACAGTGGAATCTCGATGATACGAATCTCACGGGGTCACAAAAAATATTCGTATTAGCCGAAATTCGTATCATCAAAACACAATTAAAGCTAGCTAAATTAAAGAGTCAGAGGTGAACTTACTCAGGCACACGTACATAAAAAGCATTTATTTCTTGAAGAATAAGTCTCTAATGTCCTTCTGCTTCTTTTTCTTTGTCAGGTCACTTAGCAGACTTTGTTCAAATCCATAAAAACGCGTACACATGTCGTCGCTGATTTCATCCGCGGCCATAGCACGCCTCAGAACGTCGAGTGCGTGCAGCGTTTCAAACGCCGGTGGTGGTCCTTCGCTTTCGCCCACATCTATATCGTCGCCATCATCGCTAGAATCAGCAGCCTCGCATGTGGCTTCTTCGACAATATCTTCTACCGTGCGCACACCACAGTTGACGAGATTGTCATCTGCCGGGCAAAAGTCATCAGCTGTGCACTCAACATTAAGCCATTCCCAATCCTCAACTGTATGTTCTGGCTCTGGGGGCACCTCTTCTGGACTCCCGAAGGCCGCATTTGCCGAAGCAGTTTGCTACGGCAGTCGGAGTTACCTGATCCCATGCCATAGCTATAAAATGGGTGGCGTCCAAGAAGCTTATTCACAGGTCGCCTTCGTCCTTTCGATCAATTTTTGCAAGTAGGCGGCGCACAAGAAGGCTCTTGAAATGGGGCTTTGCGTTCTTTATAATCCCGGTGTCAAGGGGTTGCAGGTGCTTCGTCGTATTCGCGGGTAAAAAGACAAGTTTGACGTTTTGAAGCGTTACTTGCCTCGGGTGGGCGGAGCACTGGTCAAGAAACAGAATAATCTTCCAATTCTTGTAAGCCATCCTCCTGTAAAGGAGCGACAGAAACTCTTCTAACAGCGCCGCCGTCATCCACGCCTTTTTGTTTGTGCGATAGACGCAGGGCAACTGGCTCTCGCGCTTGAAGCACTGGGGCTTTTGAAACTTGCCAACTACCATGAGCTTAAGTTTCTCCGATCCGTCAGCATTACAGCATAAGAGAACTGTAATGCGCTCTTTGCTTTTTTTGCCTCCTTTGCGTGCTTCGCCTTTTAAACAGAGGCTCTTCTCAGGTTGCAGGTTAAAAAACAGACCTGCCTCATCAGCATTAAAAACATCACGAGGCTCATACCCCGTGATGAGTGATGGCAGCTTCGCTAGCCAGTCACATACAACTGCCTCGTCAGCTTTTTTTGCTTCGCCGCAAACGCTTTTATAAACGAGACCGTGCCTAGTCTTAAAATGCTGCAGCCACCCACCTGAGGCCTGGAATCCATTGATGTGCAGAGCAAGTGCAAACTCGTCCGCTTTCTCCCGCAAAACTTTACCATCAATATTTACATCAGCTGCGGTTACTTCTTTAAACAAAGTCAGGAGAGTCTCCTCAAGGTTCACGTGCTGAGCGGTCTTCGCGCTGACGTTGAACAAAAGCACATTTTTAATGATAGAGTCTCGCTGTGCAACAATTGTGCTCAGTGTTGACGTTTTGAGGCCTGGCTCCTTAGCCAACTCCGTCCGCTTCCTCTTGGGATCCTCATCGACCTTTCGAAAAATGTCTAATTTCTCTTTAAAGGAGCGTGCTTTCCGCTTGCGAGACATAGCTCGCTGTGACTAGGCAAAATGGTGCAAACACAAATAACGCAACCCGAAGCACAGCAGCCACTCCGTCCGATGGCACGCGGAAAAGGAGGAAAAGCACAAAAGCAACAAAAGTGCCACTGCTTCAAACTCTTCGCGCCCAGTCGCGGCCTCCACGCTGTTCGGCGCCACGTCTGCGCCTCCGCACCAAAAGAGAAAGGGAGAAATCACGTGACTGCGCGCTGTTCTCTTTCACGGCTGTCGGTGGGGCGGTGTTTATTCGTATCAACCGACGCGGGTTGAAAATCAATTCGTAACAACCATTCTCTAGCCCGTTGCAAACTAATGGGCTCGGCCGAGACCACAGAAAAATTTGTATCATCCGGAAATTCGCATTAGCCGTGATCATATCATCTAGATTCCACTGTACTACCCATCATTCCCATCGTAGCTGGACAATTTCCATCGTAGCTGGCCGAGTTCCTGCTAGCAATTTTTGTAGAAAACTCTGGGTTTAATGACTCAAAAGCAGCACTAGGGTAGAGAGACACCTTAGTGGAGGGATCTGGATTTAGTTTGACCACCTGGGGTTCTTTGGTGTGCACCGAAAGCACAGTGCAAAAGCATTTTTCATTCCACTCGCTGAATGCAGCCACTGCAGCTGGGAATTGAACCCACAACCTCATGTTTGGTAGTGGAATTCCACAGCCAATTAGACACTGCTACGAGACAAACACATTTCACATCCCCAATATTCGCACACCAATACTTTTTTATATAATGGTTTTGGAGCTTCAGAATCACTTTGAATTGAGTGAAATGAAGTGCCTAACTGAAATGGGGACAGGAAGTAGTCAAAACCAATGTGCCTAATCTTGGGTTTGTGTGAGGCAAGTTCTTGGTGTGTGTGAAACCCTTGCTTGAAGTGTGATTGTGCTGATGTGTGGCATGGTCTTGAGACGTAAATAGTTTCTGAGGCTTCATTATGGCGAGTGTAGCTATGCTTACTTCATGAATTGTGTTAAATTATTGCAGTCATTTCATCAAGATTTAAGAAAAGCTACATGCTGTAAAACCAAATTAATGTTTTACTGGAAAAACTAAGCGGTTGTTGTTTCTGAGCATCCGTAAAGAGTTTTATGACCTATGTTTGAGCACGTAGCCCAGGTTTTGCAGTAGCTTTGGAACCCTTCTTCCACTGCTGCCGCCATGTGGTGGCCTGGTAGTGGGGCGCTGGTGATTGTAGCACAATACATATTTGCCACCTCTCCCATATTTTTTTTTTTTAAGGTTTGCATATTTGGACTGATTCTACGATTTTACTGATGTTTGTGCCATGTTTTACAGAAGATAAACTTAGTTTGCACAAAAATTTTGAAGGGGTTCTAAAATGGGGTGCCACGAGATCAAGACTGCAAAAAAAATGTGTGCAAACAAGGAATTGTAATACCGTATTTACTCACATAATGATCGCACTTCTTTGTCAAAGAAATTGACGCGAATTCAGGGGTGCGATCATTACGCGAGTTAAATTTCCCGCAAGAACAAAAAAAAATTTCATCCCGCATTGCTGCGGGATGACAGCAGGTCAACAAATAGGCGGCTGCCGCTATATGTAGTGTGGGACACCAAAACAAAAATGGCAGCCGGCGGAGCAAGCCGAACGTGACGAACGAGATTTTTTGTCTTCTTGTGAGTGCATTACGTGCATTGAAACAGTTTCTTCCGTATCAGTAATGAATAATATCGGTAATATCGGCAAGTTTGCGGCAATAACGTAGCCATGTCCACTTTGAGGGGACAGAAACGGAGATGGGCGCACTTAGCTGCCAGTGATGTAGAAACACATGGCGGGAATGCTGCGGAAACTGCGGCATTTGCCTTCACTACTATCCTAATACGGCACGTTTTCACTAAGAGTGGGCGAATATCTTAGCTGTGTTACAAGTGTCGGCATATGAATAAGGTACACTTCTAACGTATCAGTGTAAATGTGGCTACTATCGTTGCCGCTCGCGATTAGTTGCGTGCCCACGAGTGCAGAAGAGAAGAATCGAAAGACGCCTTTGTTGCTGTTGTTGTTGACCACAGCCATTATAAAGCCTACACATATTAAAGGCAAGTTTGGTTGTAGCTTTCTTTTTGTCATGGAAGTGCAGAAAAGTGATGAAGGGAATGAAATGGGGCATCTGCTTAAGAATGTCTGGTGCGTGCAGACCGCTTGGTCTGTCTTGAAGAGTTGTTTGCGTAGCAGTCAACAGATGGTAAGCGCGATCATTATTAGCAAGACGTGGCACACGACATATTGCTGCAGCAAGTTCGGGGTGAGATCATTACACGGGAAATAAAAAAAATTGAATTTGGACGACAAAATTCAGGGGTGCGATCACTACGCGAGTGTGATCATTATGCAAGTAAATATGGTAGTACTTGCAGTGCCTCTTGTGGCAATGCAAGCAGTTGTATACTTATAATGTATACTTGCTTTGAGCAAGTTGACTCAGTATAGTTGCTGAAGCAGGTAAAATCAGCAACACCAAAGTCACTGAAAAAGTCATTGCAATCTAAAGTCAATGTGTTACTTGTCGGTCTCAGCTGTTCCAAGTTTGCTGCTTCTTCTGTGCTGCATCTAAAGTTAAATCATCATCAGTTAAGCACGTACACATGCCAGGAAAGGTACGTGCTCAGGGCAAAGTTCTTAAGAATGCATGCAATCCTTCCCGCCCCCCTCTAGCGCGTGGAATATTTACAAGTTTAAAGCTCACAGGTTGGCTGGTATGATAGTGTTGCTTGCACCGTGGCCTTGGTGGCCACCTCACAAGAAACAGATTTATGTCAAGTGCCTCATTTCTGTTGATTGCCATATTGCCCAAACCTTTTGAAGAAAGGTCCCATTAACCATTCGACAATCAAGGCCATAGATTCACGGTGCCGTCTGTAGGTTTGAAAAACGCACAAATTTTTCGACTCTTTGTTGCCGAAGTGCTGCCACCCTGAGTGGATGCAAGTAATGTTTCATTTGCTTTGTAGTCTCTTGGTTTTCATTCCATGGCTTCTTTATCCTGGCGTTTCAATAACCGCTCGGGCATCGGCGTGGCGGGGGTGCATGGCAGGTAGTTTTGCTTTCGTCTCACGGGCTGCTTTCGTTCATTGCACTCGTTAAAACTAATGTCTATATGGTTTCTAACCTCTCAAAGGGTCACCACTAGATGCTCGCCCGTCTGCTGCTCACAGAGGTGCGATTACATCTGTTCACAGGTTCGCGCTGGTACGTACAAACACTAGTACCGTATACAAACGATGCTGCCATGCCTGAATTTTTTTTTTCTCGAGACTCGGCTCACGAAAGCTCATTGCCTCTCATTGGCGATGGAACGAAGGATTACTGCAAGTTTCTGACTTGTTTGGTTTTTCTGACAGGTGCACAACCGTCAAGTTTTCTTGTGTCACTCACGCACACAGTTTGATTATGCTATGGGCTTGCGTGCTGGTTGCTCTGCTAAAATTGGGTCGCATGCTGATTCCTCCGATGCAGACTACCCAAATGACGAAACAGAATATACATATTTTAGTTTATGTGCTTCTTTATTGTTAGTATTAAAAGTATTTATGGAAGCATATCTGTATTCAGGAATGAACAATGCATGTTTACCTACAGAAAATGTTTGTTGTCACTTTATGATCTCTAAAAAATAGCGGTAATTTTTTTTTTTTTTTCGAAATAGGTCAGTCTGAAAATTTTAAATATGCAGTAAAGAATTTCGAACATAGGGGGTCGTATATAGCGAAAAAAATACACTCCCAAAGGGTTAACTCCACAACTCTTTTCAGTCTGAAAATTTTAAATATGCAGTAAAGAATTTCGATTATAGGGGGTTGTATATAGCGAAAAAAATACACTCCCAAAGGGTTAACTCCACAACTCTTTTCAGTCTGAAAATTTTAAATATGCAGGAAAGAATTTCGATTATAGGGGGTTGTATATAGCGAAAAAAATACTCCCAAAGGGTTAACTCCACAACTCTTTGTACCATTTTTTTCTAACAGTGAAACTGTCACGCTATGCTAATACTCTATTGACAGCACTTATGCACACGGGGGTGACTCAGCCGTACATATTCAAATGGATAAAGCAACTGAACCTTATTGACATTTGTGCGAGAAGAGTCTGGAGAATCATGGGACTTGGTTTTTGTAACAATAATCACATGAAGCATGCAAGTAAAGCCAAGGAATGCATAGGAGAAAAATAGTTTTTAATTTAATTAAAATGTCAAAATAATAAGGAAAATGAAAGTGGACAAAAAGACAACTTATTGCAGGTAGGAGGCAAACCGTCATCTTCCGCATTACCTATGCAGTGCCTTGTCATTTAGCTACTGCGGCGCATTTCTCTTGTGCGTCTTTCTTAATATTTGTGTATGTGCACTAGGTCTAGCCCTATGAGTGTTAGCCAGTGCCATTCTTGGCTGTGGCAGTGGAACATCCTTTCAATTGCAAGCATCACATAGTAAGTGAACTGAGGAGCTAGCAACTGTCTTGTAATCTCTCGTAAGTGAACTGATAGCATCAAGGCTGCTAGAATTTAGACTCTTACTACGCAATGAACAAGAAGAATACTGGGAAACTGAGGGGAGTAATTTTTTTGTTAGTAACAGCCATTCTGTTGTTTTTGAGTTTGTACCCACCATGGTGGCATAGTGGCTTTGGCATTGTGCTGCTAATCCCGAGGTGTGGGATCAAATCCTGGCCATGACGGCCGCATTTCAATGGGGGTGAAATGCAAAAACGCCTTTGTACCGTGCATTGGGTGCATGTCAAAGAGCCCCAGGTGGTCAAAATCAATCCAGAGTCCCCCACAACAACATGCCTCATAATCATATTCTGGTTTTGGCATGTAAAATCGCAATATTTTGTGGCTTTCATTCGTAAATCTTCTTGCCTGCCTGAAACCTGTGCCAGATACTTATGCATATTTGTGTAGGAAACTGCCTGTGGGACAATACAGTGTGGGTTCATGAGCGCTTGTGAGTAGTAGGGATCCAGTGCAAGTCCCCCAGGAGAAGCTTGCTGTTATAACTACTCACCAAGCTCTTTATGTGAAGGCAGTATTCTGAAGCATCACATACATATTTTCTGACCTCAGGCTCATTACTGTCCTTCCTTACGTGGTGTATTGCATAACCTCTGAACCAACTATCACTCTTAGTCTCGGCTGTGATCCTTTTATCATTTCCTAACCCTGTGGCGATTCGACAGGGCACATTTCTCTGAGCAGCGATGCGTGGCTTAGAAAAACACTGCAGGGTGGCACCAGACTGTGAAAAAAATTGAAGCTCGGCTTTGATGCTGGAACAATGGTGCAAAAAAAAGAAAAGTGACAATCAACAAGGCTCTTGCCAGTGATTTGTATGGTATTGAGAAGTACAAAATTATTCCAAGTGCAATTTCATACTTGGGAAAACTGAACTTTACTTTGAGTTGCAGTTTCACATCTTGCCTTCTGCACGACAATACCTGCTACAGAATGCAAGTTTCATATGTCAATTAAGCAAAACCCTCGGATAGAGTGGGTGTAGCCACAAAGAATGATAAACAATACTTGCTGCTTGGGTGGAAAACAAGCACACAGAATTTTGCCTCTTGTCGCCGTAGGAATGAAGCAATTGTTTTCCACATTCAAGTAGAAGTAGCTTGAGATTTTGGTGACCATGGGTGCAATCGGAGATCGTTGTTCGAAACGTGCATTCAGTTTGCATTCAGTTTCGCCTCACACAATTGAACTACACCACGCCGAGTCGTCAGCCACAGGGTGCAGCTGATGCGCGTGCACCCTCTCTGGTCACAGTACAAGCACCAACATGCCTAATAAGTTTACTGACAGGCCTTCAGAACTTTCATCATCATCATCATCAGCCTGGTTATGCCCACTGCAGGGCAAAGGCCTCTCCCATACTTCTCCAACTACCCCGGTCATGTGCTAATTGTGGCCATGTTGTCCCTGCAAACTTCTTAACCTCATCCGTCCACCTAACTTTCTGCCGCCCCCTGCTACGTTTCCCTTCCCTTGGAATCCAGTCCGTGACCCTTAATGACCATCGGCTATCTTCCCTCCTCATTACATGTCCTGCCCATGCCCATTTCTTTTCCTTGATTTCAACTAAAGGGCCGTTTATAGTCTGACGTAACGCCCGCGCGCGCCCACGCTACGCCACGTCGGCGAAAACGACCCCTCTATAGTCGGGCGCACCAGCGCAGCCAATGTTACCGGCGGCTTCCGACGCGCCCCGACGGTCCCGCCACCGATATGGCTCCTGAGCCATTCGCGCGTCAAAGTCGGCGGAACTCTCGCACCGCAATGCATTGCGCACGAAGAAAAAGATGCCAACACAACTCTGCAGACGATTTTGCGGACAGCGCGCGACTTGGCGAACGTTCTGCGCATGCTCTGAAAATAGCAGCCGACGGCGTGCGCGTTGAAGTATAGAGGGGATGGCATCTCGGCTGGCGCAGCGCAACCAACGTACGTGACTGACCGCGAACGACGCTCGCCCGCGCGCCGATAACATCGGACTATAAACGTGCCTTAAGATGTCATTAACTCGCCTTTGTTCCCTCACCCAATCTGCTCTTTTCTTATCCCTTAACGTTACGTCCATCATTCTTCTTTCCATAGCTCACTGCATCGTCCTCAATTTTTAAGTAGAACCCTTTTCATAAGCCTCCAGGTTTCCTCCCCGTAGGTGAGTACTGGTAAGACAGCTATTATACACTTTTCTCTTGAGGGATAGTGGCAACCTGCTGTTCATGATCTGAGAATGCCTGCCAACGCTGATCCTGATCCGCGGTCACTGCCTGCCCTAGGTAGATGTATTCCCTTGCCACTTCCAGTGCCTCGCTACCTATCGTAAACTGCTGTTCTCTTCCGAGACTGTTAAACATTAGTTTTCTGCAGATTCATTTTTTGGCCCACCCTCTGCTTTGCCTGTCCAGGTCAGGGAGCATGCATTGCAGTTGGTCCCCTGAGTTACTAAACAAGGCAATATCATCAGCGAATCGCAAGGTACTAGGGTATTCTCCATTAACTCTTATCCCCAATTCTTCCCAATCCAGGTCTCTGAATACCTCCTGTAAACATGCTGTGAATAGCATTGGAGAGGTCGTATCTCCCTGCCTGACGCCTTTCTTTATTGGAATTTTATTGCTTTCTTTATGGAGGACAACGGTGGCTGTGGAACCGCTATAGATATCTTTCAGTATATGTACATACGGCTCGTCAACACCCTGATTCCGTAATGCCTCCATGACTGCTGAGGTTTCGACTGAATCAAATGCTTTCTTGTAATCAATGAAAGCTATATATAAGGGTTGGTTATATTGTGCACATTTCTCTATCACCTGATTGATAGTGTGAATATGGTCTATTGTTGAGTAGCCTTTACAAAATCCTGCCTGGTCCTTTGGTTGACAGAAGTCTAAGGTGTTCCTGATTCTATTTCCGATTGTGTTAGTAAATACGTTGTAGGCAACGGACAGTAAGCTGATCAGTCTATAATTTTTCAAGTCTGTGGCGTCCCCTTTCTTATGGATTAGGATTATGTTGGCATTCTTCCAGGATTCTAGTACGCTCGAGGTCAGGAGGCGTTGCGTATACAGGGTGGCCAGTTTTTCTGGAACAATCTGCCCACCATCCTTCAACAAATCTGCTTTTACCTGGTCCTCCCCAACTGCCTACCCCCTTTGCATAGCTCCCAAGGCTTTCTTTACTTCTTCCAGCGTTACTTGTGGCATGTCAAATTCCTCTAGACGATTCCCTCTTCCATTATTGTCGTTGGTGCCACTGGTACTGTATAAATCTCTATAGAACTCAGCCACTTGCACTATCTTATCCATATTCGATAGATATTGCCGGCTTTGTCTCTTTACGCATACATCTGATTCTTGCCTATTCCTAGTTTCTTCTTCACTGCTTTTAGGCTTCCTCCATTCCTGAGAGCATGTTCAATTCTATCCATATTATACTTCCTTATGTCAGCTGTCTTACGCTTGTTGATTAACTTGGAAAGTTCTGCCAGTTCTATTCTAGCTGTAGGGTCAGAACTTTAGGTTGGCTTTAAATGTCCGCTTGACTTTCAGAGCTTTTTCATTCTACCACCATCCTTTTTGCTAGCTTTCCCAAAACACAGATGTTTTTCTCTGCTTTTCGGGGCGTGGCACGTGTGCACACATGTAATTAAAGAACGCATACTAGGCCCCGTTAATGGTCTCATACACGAGACCTGCATGGTGGCCGAAACGAGGGTGCAAAAGGTCACAGCAACGTCAGAAACAGCTCTGAATCCTGGTATCCTTATTATGATGATTAATTGTGAGTATTATTATTATGAGCCCAGGATCCTTATTAGGCGTCTAGATGCACGTACTATGACTAAAGACGGCACGTGTGTGCTGTATAATTAAGAAATGCGTACTATGTCTGGTGACAGTGTCCCCTTTCTATTCTTGGTATGCTTCACTGCAATAATTTGTGTATGCTTCGCATAACACCACTGTATTGTGGCGAAGCTGGCCAGTGAAGGTGGGCTTATTTGGCAAAGGCTAATGTTGAGATCGAAATAACATAAGCTTATGCCCATAGAGACTTATTGGCGCCGGCCGGGACCTTTGGTCGGGATTGAATCTACCGAAAAATCTAATTAACTGTAGTCAAATAAACGGAAACTTACTGTATTCAAAGCTGCATGCCTTGGCCCTGTAAAAGTCCTGATCTATGCATTTCCAACCTGTGTTTGTCCCAGTTCCAGCAATATTTCTGGCTCAGTCTTCTTGGTGTTAGTTGTTTTGTTTGCTTATCTATCATAACCAAGTACTTATGTGGTATTGTTTTTGCCACTTGGAAAGTATTGTATTTTGATGCGTGAGAAAGAAAAAAAAAATATCTGCATATTTACACAGGTTCATATATATATCTGTCCTCATTCTCTTCCTGCAGATTGTGTGCTACATCTACTTCACCAGGATAATTGTGTTTCTGCTGAAGGTGAGCAAAAAAAGTCATGTGTTCTTCACGGAATATAATCTGAATGCTGCTGTACAAACGGTTTGTAATAGTGTGTCATCCAGCATGTGAAGGCCTCTTGCACTGAAACAAATGTTCTGTGGGACTTTTTTATGCTGGAGAAAACAGTGCAAATATTTTATTTACGCCTACTGTTGGCCTGTCGGCCGTTACAGGGTGGGTCAAAGCAGCACTACAACAATTAGTACAATACATGGTATAGCAATGATACATATAGCAAAAAAAAAAAGAGAAAGAAAAATCAAGTCAATAGCAGTATTTCGGCATGTAGTACAGTACATGAATAGTGTTTTAATAGGTGAACATAAGCAAACAAAGAAGATTCATAAGCTAAATATTATACATATACTCCTATAAATCTGACTCCGATCTGACTGCATGGACCGCAATGTATGATATTGTTTTAGGTGTCAACAGTGTGAGTTTCACAGCTGCCATATAGGTAAACTCCCATGCCACCAATTCACGCCACCAGATGACTCGTTGGGCAAAGGCATGCGGTAGGTGTTCTTTCCGTGCTTCTCTATGGGAAACATCCTCGCTGTTGAAGCTGTTCTCTGTGCATTCCGCATTCTTAACAATTCGCCACATGTAACAGGCAGGTTCTTGATGCAAAGCTTTTACAAAATTTTCAATATTGTGGCTCCATGGCTTAAGAGGAAGCTATAGCTCAGGACTAGCCCTGATGCTGCCTATTCATATGCGCGAGTGAACAAGAAGATATATTTTGCATTTGGTTCCTGTGAGCTGTTGTACTCAGAATGATGGTGCTGCATTATGCCAGATCGCTAGCTTAGGTCAGTAGTCTCTTGAACGAGCACAGCCATCGTACTTTATTCACACCACATAGCCCACCCACTGTCTACATAATTTACAAATTCCAATGATGTATCATGAGGAATCCGTAATATCAACCAGTAGTGAAAATACACATGCACTGTTGAGAGAAATTTTAATGTTAGGTGGGTAGGGGTAGCCGAGCAACAGGCTTGGTACGCCGCTACAGGTTTAATATATTAACCAGAGACAGAAGGACGAGAGAAAATAAAATAAGGCGCATGCATCCGCTCACACAAAAGCTCGGAAAAAGGCAGCAGTGAGCACCATGAAGTGAACAAAGTGAAAAGTGGAGCTTTATGGCACCATCAATAAGCAGTATGTTATCCATCTCTATCCTCATGGCTGCACAACCGAGCCTTTTCCGAGCTTTTCTGTGAGCAGATGCATGTGTGTTATTTACTTTTTCTCTCGTCCTTTCGTTTCTTTTATAGACCAGAATTTCCAGCACCTGTAGGCGGCTGCCATGTTTTTGTTATGGTGATGATGATGGTGAGGGAACTGGGGAAACAACGCAGGCAGCAGGAGGCCACAGCATGTTTGCGGTTGTCAGTCTCCTTCGATGACTGGTTCCGAACGCGCTGCAGCCGACCTGTCATCTGAATTCCGACAAGTGTATTTTCTTTAATGTGATCACATTTCAGATGACAGAAATATACCATGGAGATAATTTAGCAAGAGCACCCTGTGGTGTCGTCTGCTTCACTGCAGTTACAATGCATGTTGTTCAGTTGGCCAAGCTCTTTTCTGAGATATCTGCTAAATGTGCCCGTTTTTTGGGGAGCTTGAAGTACTGTATGAAGCAGACTAAATGACATCTAGTATGCTATGCTGACACTCTGACGCTATGCCTAGTTTTCTGTTTTTTGAAGGCGAGTATAATACTCGTGTCGTGCTTTTCCATAGTACATTAATTGTGCTGCATTTTTACCCTGCTTTGTCATCTCGATCATCATGTGCTCTTAGCTTACCACGATCGATATGAGTACTACTGTCGAATCTCGATAATTCAAACTCGAAGGGGCCCGAAAATTCGTTCGAGCTAAAAGAAGTTTGAATTAAAGGAAGCTAATTGAATGGAGGACTTACCTGCAGTGGCGCATGTGCACTGAGCTAACACATGGGCGGGAAGCTCCACAAGATTTATTCACACGTATTTACAAATTACAGTGAGTTATTAGGCGGATTGGTGCTTGTACTGTCACAGGAGGCGGCGGGTGCACGTGTGCATAATAAAAGGGGACGTGTCCCGTACCCGCCGTGGTTGCTCAGTGGCTATGGTGTTGGGCTGCTGAGCACGAGGTCGCGGGATCGAATCCCGGCCACGGCGGCCACATTTCGATGGGGGCGAAATGCAAAAACACCCGTGTACTTAGATTTAGGTGCACGTTAAAGATCCCCAGGTGGTCGAAATTTCCGGAGTCCTCCACTACGGCGTGCCTCATAATCAGAAAGTGGTTTTGGCACGTTAAACCCCATGATCTTTTTAACGTGTCCCGTGACAATTGCCCCCTCGAACTTTGGGTATGCCTCACCACATAACACTGCTATATTGGGGCGAAGTTGACTTTGGGACCCGGCATTATGCAATGTGCCATGCTTTTCGCGCTCCGAAGACATCGGCGAAGATTACGAAGGCAGAGTCAGCGCCATTTCGAACAGCGGCGAATTGTTTCAATGAAAAACACGACACCAAACAGCAAGAAGCTTGGTAGTGAAGGTCGAAGAGCTAGGCCTAGCGTTGCTGAGGGTGTGGCTACGGCTGCCAGCGGATCTGCGTGCGAGAGCGCAGGCTCGAGGCGGCGCAATAATCAAAATTGCGATGGGGGTGGCTTCGATTAATGCCGTTTCAAGCGTGGCAAAAAGTCCGGAAAGTTGGACAGCAAAAGTTTTTTGCGTCCGAAATTTCAGACGTTCTTATACATTGACTCTATGGGGTACGTGGCGGGGCCATGACACTAACAGAAGTCACTAACCCATCACAAACAGAAGTAATCAGTGATGCGCACATGCGCACGCCTGTGCACAAATTTCCGCCGTGGCTTTTTTTTTTTTCTTAGCGCACAGCATTGAGAAGTCTCTCCTAAGCTTTTCCTCTATGGCTGCGTCAGAAGAATGCTAGTCGGAGGCGTCACCACGTTATTTGGCACGCTGCTGAGAGCATTGTTGGAGTGCAGTATGTTCAAATTAACCATCACAAATGCTTGCACATTCAAATTACCAGGCATTTGCGCCCATTGGAATACACATAGCTTTGACGAGGCCACAGCGTCAGTTCGAATAAACTGAAAGTTCAAATTAAGCGTGTTTGAATTAACGAAATTAGACTGTATAAAGTTGTTTTCTGTTTTGTACACTGCTCACAGGGAAAATGTGTTTACGCAGGACTCTGACACACTCTGACACACTCAGCAACACAACAAATTAGTGGGCCAGTTCAATGTGCACAAAATTTAAGTATTATATTTTACATTGCTTGAGCAGCCAGTTACACGCGCTTAATTATTTTCCCCCCTTGCAATCAATAGCAAACGCACAATAATTTGCATATCTATGTATGACATCGCTGAAGGAGACACCAACTTTGTTAGAAACGATTGAACATGCTTCTCATGTAGCTGAGTGTGAGCATCACACCATTGTAGCAGTTCAAGCACCCACACATTGTGCGAAAGAAAGAAAAAAAAAATATAAAGTGAGGCATTGACACGTGTACAGAACTGTTTCTAAGCACGATAGTTATATGCTGCTTTCTGTTTTAGCGGTAATGAGTACTCTAATGTGGCTCATTCACATGCGTGAAAAACACAGAGCACAAAAATCGTCAAGTTCCCTGCAGTCTTGTTTATTTGCCGTAATGGGACAATTGCTGTGCAAATTACGAAGTCGACGTGCACACCTGAGCGCTGTCTGCTTACCTCTCTTTCTTGTGCAAAATGCACTTTTGGTTATGAGTTGACCTCCATGGGCTTTCCATCCAGAAAGCGAACTGAGCAGGCCAGAAATGAAGGCACCGAAAGGTCGTAAACAGCACTCTTATTATGTTAGCACAAGCCCGCAGCGCAAGAAGGCAAGACGTAGACGATCGCGTAGCTTTGTGCCTGAGCAGGCTTGCTGGGCATGAAGTCTTTTCTATTGAAAGCCATTATCCTATAGTGTCGTTTCTCAGGCATTGCAGGAAACTAGGAAACTTTTGTGGCGAGCATTCTCTACACAAACACCAACATGTGTAGGCGTGAACGTCAATTGCAGGGCTGTTGCATAAGCAGCTTCCTCGTTCACTGGTTGTTGGTGCAACCAACGACAGCACAGTGCCACGTGGATGAATAACCTTTGCACATCCCGCTCAGCAGATGCAGTAAAACATGTCTCAAGTAAACAGCTCAGCAGATGCGGCAAGAGCACATCTAAATGCATGAGAATATGCGAACATGCACCACAAATGTTCCCACTTTTTCCCTTCTCGTGCAGTCCTCACCAGAAGGCAACACGTGGTGTCGAGAGTAGAGACGTGGCTGACACTCGCACTGCAAGGCCATAAAAACTCTGGTCTATGGTATAATAACCTGTACAGTGCAGTCCACTTAAAACAGTGTCAAGAAGAACAAGAAATCCTATCTTTATAACTAGGGGTGTGCGAATACCAATTAGTATATTTCAAATCAAATATAAAATCAAATCAAGAAAGAAAAGCCGAATACCGAATCGAATATCAGAAAATTTAACACAAACTGTTATGCTTCCAAATTTTGTGCAAAAAACAGCGCCGCACATGCTCATGAGCCCAATCACATTACTTAACAAGAAGCTTGCTAGCTATTAGTAACTTAGGTACGTAGGAATCGAAATGCATAGTGTCTTCTACTCTTATTAATTAAAGGAAACAAAATTATTATGCCAGAACTGGTAACAGCTCAGTTCGTATACGAAGGTCTAGAATATATTTGTATCGATAGAATCTGTCAAATAGAATTAAGTGATATTTTTCCCTCTCAAACTGAAGAAATAGCAACATTGTCCTAAATACCAGTGGGTTTCAGTTTAATGGTGGGCCATACTGTGCTTAATGGCAACCTTCTATTGCTTTTCAGTTTCCTTCCCGAAGATGGGAGGGTTTTTCCATCTTTGTCATTGACCATCCTTATGACAGTCAGCTTGTTAAGGCCAATCTGTGCGTCAGACAAAACCGAGGAATGCACATCATGTCACTTGGCACCACTCCGCGTGGGCAATGCTGACGGTAAAAAGTCCTCAAATCGGGGAGCCCATGGCAAGGTCACGCGACGTCCCCCCCCCCCCCCCCCCTCTTTTATTCTGTGCACATCCATCTGCCATTCGTGTAAATGTGTCTGCAGCTGGGTGGGTCAGCATGATTTCATATGATATTTTCAAGCCCGCCATGTAAATCCAAAGCTAGTCTTGTGACAAGTCGCTCGAAGCTATGAAAAAAAGACTGTTGTGCACCTACGAATGGCATTGGGAACGAGGGTCCACCATATAGTATTTCACAAATATGGCGGCCGGGAACATGCAGTGGTCATCCTGTGCGCTCACTTTCATTGACGCGATGGTTTGTTGACTTTCTGAAACTCTTGCGAAAAACTGTGAATAGGTAGCCGTAAATTTAGTTGCTGACACCTGACGACGCAGCTCCATAGGCCTAACTGGCTAGACAGTATGGCCGTGGTACAAAAATTTACTGCTCGCTGATGTAATAACAGGCCGTAAACCGTCGTGGAAAGCTTGTTGCTAATATGTTTGTAAGGGTGGCTCGTCAGTGATAGGTCGTAAAATCGCGCATGCAGGTTAGACTGATGGCCTATATCAAGCTACCTTCAGGTCCGCAGTCATCCTGCCAGCAACTACCGCTAGGACGCATCCCAAATTCATCTGTGTGCTCCCATATGAGTAGAGAGCTCCCAACTGCGCGAATCTGCATGCGTGAACACTGCACTCGCGTATTCGATGCAATCAGCTTGCCTTCCGATGGCTAATCAGACCGATCTTTGCACATGCTCTCATGCACTGCAGTTGTATATAGTTCCCTCTGTCTGCGTCGCATTACTCGTTTAGATCGGTATCATCGACCTGAATGAACCTTGTACTGATAAAGATAGCGCACCGTGGGAGGGCTGTGTGCATTAAGGCACCGACCACGGCCGGGTCATTCACCGTAGGTACCGATATTCGAAAAGTCAAATATTTGTGAAATCTAATTTTAGGAATGTTCGCTATTTGATTCAAAATTGAATGCAGTCGACTTTCGCTACAACAGATCCAGATAATTCGACAAAAAATGTACGTAATAATCGTAGTCATATCATAATACAGTTGAATCTCGATCATTTGAAATTGAAGGGGCCCAAAAATTTGCTTGAATTAAAAGAAATTTGAATTTGAGCGACCAATCTCTCACAGAAACAGTGACCTTGCCATTTGAAAGAGTGAAATTTCCACTGTAATTTTTTTCTCTCCCCCCCCCTCGCTTCACGTGTGGCATTGAGGGGTATCCTAAGCTTTTCCTCTAAACTAGTCCGAGGCACTGCCACGTGATTCAGCGCGCTACTGAGAGCATTTTCGGAGCACAGTATGTTTGAATTAACAGTTGCAAATGCTTGCGTGTTCAAATTACCAGGCATTTTTGCCCATTGGTATACCCATGAGTTTGACGTGACCACAGCATCAGTTCGAATAAACTGGAAGTTCGAATTAACTGTGTTTGAATTAAAAAGATTCGACTGTAGTATCCGAAACTGGAGGCCACCGCTGAAATGCCAAAAGATCGTCGAACAGTTGCTGCATGTTTCGACTACCACTGTCACGCCGCGAGACATTGTCAGATAAAAAGGTGGGGGGGGGGGGGGGGGGGGGGGGCACTATTCATGAAGACATGCATGTGTACTTTTTGCACGTCTGGCGGAAAAAGTTGCATGCAGTGCACTGCTGCCAGGGGCACGATTGAAGATTGTTGTACGCGTTCAGTTTTGCCATGCCAACTTTGTCAGCTGCACGAAGTCTGCTCGGGGAAACTAAACATATGCTCCGAACAGCAATTTCTTATCACCCCTCTGTCCACACCAACACTGCTAATCTGAATTAGCTCTAATATAGTCGTACCAATGCACCTCTCACAATAATAACTTATTCTAATATGCCAGTGGAATACACCGGGACACGGGGTTGGAGCACCGGAATGCTTCACTTCTGAAACTTTGGTTATGATGTCTAATAATGTTATTGCAAAGAGTGATTAAGGAACATCGAAAGTAAAAAGAAAAACTTTTTATTCACATTTAGCTCGAAAAGAACTTTCTGACAAGAGATTGGCAGCAACCCCTTGAGGGAGGATGCAGTCAATTTGCACCGCATTTCAGTCAGCTGTAACATTTGAATGGAGCAGTCATCTTGCTGCTGCAAATATTCTTTCACTTCTTCGACGCTGTCAATCACTTTCTGTGATGTCAGACTGACTCCGCGTGGCTCATTTTCTTGCTTGCTGTCATTGTCTGATGACAGCTCAGAACGGCCTTCGATCATGGCTCTCACTTCCTCGTCCGTCAGTTGCTCATTGTCAAATGTGACAAAGTCAGAGAAGCTCTCTGCTTCGAATGCCTCCCTGACACTGATGGGATCCAGTCCGATGGTTCATCATCTAGGATGGATGACTCTTCGCAGGCAGTCTCATTATTTCTCTGAAGACCAGCCTTCCTGAAGCAGTTCTTGACGACATCAGTTTTCAGCTGTTGCCAAATACTCGCCAACACTTCAACTGGGAACCTGACGTCTATTTTCAATTCCCAACTACTTTGCATGTCGAAGAGCAGGCGTTCGACAAGGCGTGTATGGTAGGCAGCTTTCACGGAATGCACAACACCTTGATCGATTGGCTGGAGTACCGATGTCGCATTTGGGAGAAAGTAAGCCAACTCAATTGCTTCGAGCTTCGGTGGCTTCATGTGGCTTGAGCAGTTGTCAAAAAAAAAAAAGCAACGCCTTCCTCTTGTGCTTGATTATTTGCCTATTGGACTGCAGCAGTCAGGCGTTGAAGAGGTATTTCGCCATCCATGCTTTCATGTTGGCAGTACAGTCAACTGGCATATCAACTGGCGCTCACCACCGTGACAGTTGTTGCCAGAAACTGCGTACATTTTGTGTGGTTTTGCCTTATAATACATACCACTTCCATCTGCATTAAATATGTCCCTCCCTGTCCTTGTATCTGGCAAGATGCATTGGCAGCTCATTTGCTTTCCATTTGGAGACAGAATCCACACTTGCACTGTTGCGTTCACTGCAGACTTGCATGAATGTCACGCCATGCCTCGCCTTGGAACAACCCAGCCATCCGTCGCTGAAAGTGACACCGTCATGTCGGAGGACCATGGCCAGCTGTTCCACTCACTTCCTCAACAGTAGTCTGTTCATTGGAATATTGCAAGCTCATGCATCACGCAGCCACATCAAAAGTGCGGACTCAACATCTGAGTATGCTGCCTCACAGAGACTGAAGCATGTTACGATTAATTTTTCCCAACACTTACTTGGCGGTGATGCCTTTGTTGTTCACGATTGAACTCGCGGTCAGCTTCGATAATACCATCGTTTCTGCTGCGATGTCCGCCTGCTTTTCACCACATGCAACTGCATCCACAATCTTAATCTTGTCGCTCAGTGAAATTTGCTTCCTTTTTTTTTTGGAGGCCATTTTCTCAGCACTTGTAGTCTGGCACAACTGACTAGCACGGGAATACGACATAATGGCCTCAACAAGCAATAACACACCATGCAGGATCAATGTGCCCTCTGGCTTGCTTGGAGGCTGGGCATGGCCAGGCGCCGCCAATGTTGCCAGCCACATTTTAAACTTGCCGTGACTTAAAGGGAAGCTGAAACATTTTTCGAAAAAAATGAGTTCCCTGCGCATTCTACAGTTTTGAGTCCACTGAACACGAATATCTCGTTTAAAAAGGGCGGAAACAAACGCAAGCAGCAGTTTTTTGCATGAAAACGCACCAGCACCTCAGGGCATTGCGCGAACGCCGCTGTTGCCCGTGATTGGTCGGGACCGCTTTGACGTCATTCACGGGGATTGCTGGTCGGCGCCGCCGTTTTGGAGCATAGCACGCTGTTCTGTTCTGTCTTCACAGCTGAGCTGTAAGCATTATGGAACGTTCTCGCTGTCTCGGAGAGCTTGTATTTTCGCCGTACATGTTCGAACTGACAGCCGATACAGAAAACGATGGCGGCAACGGGGGCAACGACGATGTTGAGTGTGCCAACAGCGAGAGCAATGTGTGCACCTTCTCGCGTGCTGGAAATTTTAGCCGGTACATATGTCTTTTCATGTAGCTGCACATTCCACTGACGGGAGAAAAAACGCACTAAAGTCTCACTGGGAACTTGCTGCTGGAAGAATGCCGAAGCACTAACATCTCATTATATTGTAAACACGGGTACAATTCCGCGATGTCATGCACCTTGCCGCTGCTTGTCCAAAGTTCCGTGGTTTTTTGCGTGTTGATACATGATCGCAAACATGTGCCACGTTTGGCTACTTCGAACTCTTCAACATTTTCTGCCTGTGTCACACTGGCTGCTTCAAACCCTTCGATTTGTGATGGTAGTGGAACAGGTTCATCAGGGGCTCGGTTCTCAAGGTGCTCTGCTATAATCTGGAAGAGTGCAAGGCATGGATGTCATGAATTTCAGCATATTATGCATATTAGCAAACATGACAACAGTTGGATTACTTACAGTAATCGAAATACTTTTTCAGTAATTTATGTGATGGATTAGTTGTGTAGTGATTTAGTAATGTGAATGATTTGGTGTCTGTAATTTCATGGCTAAAGTAATTTACTAATTGCGTTAAATATGCACCAGTAAGCTGTGTACGGCGCCAGAACGTTGGTAGTGTCGTGGCGTGTCGTGGAGGCACATGGGGGGGAAAGCATGAAATGTTGGCAAGTGTATGTTACCTTGAAGAAAGGTTGGCGTCCTTGTATACTTTGCTTTTTGCTTCTTGTGTGCATGGAAACTTCTTGGAAGCAGTCGTAAAGTAGTACCATTACTTTTTTGAAAGCAGTAATTGGTAATGTAATTCAAATGAATGAGCGTAATAAGAAAGTAATGAGTAATGTATTATATTTACTTTCAAATTATAATTTTGCCATGCGTGATGCATAGCTAGTTAAAGGCAAGAAAAAATTTTTTGTCCAGCAGCGATGCCTGTATTGGGCTAGACCACGTCGAACGCTGACAAGTTCAATACCTCACAACGTTACTTCAATATTTGAGCCCGTTCGCCTTGCCACGGGCGCGGCTGTGCCGACGCTCTTTTTTGCGGCATTTCGCTGCTGGTAGCAAGCTCTGAGTGCGAATCTACAGAACGAAGTTTTTACACGACGAGTTCAACTACTCTAACGTGAGCATGACAATATTACCGTAACGCCTCTTGTCGTGCGATTTGAACACGAATGCTGAACAGCTAAACCTGCGGGCACCGCGTGGCAGGACGACTAGCAAATATCACTGAATGCGCAAGCGTACCCCCGGCCAGTTATTTCACCGTACCAAAACAGCGCCGAACAAACAGCTGTAGTACAGTGTTCCGTGACAAATTGGCGGGGCAAAACAGGATGACAACGGCAAGCACTTTGCACGCATGTGCATATTCCCGGCTGTGCCTCCACCTCGCTTCGTCATAGGCCGCTGTAAGGCCGTTTGTTCGACACTCAGGTGATCATCCGTTTAAAAAATTGCCCGTGTGCACATTAAAACCCTTACCTCACCCTTTCTCCTCTTGGCGAAGGCCACTCTTGGAAGTGGCGAGGTGTTTCTCTTGTGGGAAAATATAGACGGAACAATGCCAGCCTTCAGTCGCGCCGATTTAATTGGAATACCGATTGCCCGCATCGTTGTCAAGCTCCGATGATAATCACTTTAAGGATAAGTAGGAGACTCATCATTACATTTCTTGCAACAAGTAACTTGCCATGTTTCACTACCTTTGTTGTGCTTATCATTTTGCTTGCCCACTGATATAAACGGCTAGGGCTACACCAATGCAGTTGCAGTGCTTTTGTAACGTCCACATTATGTATTTGACCGTGTTGGCAAGGATCTTTGGTTCTTGTCCCCCCACCCTCTTTTTTTTTCTGCTAGTTAG
This sequence comes from Dermacentor andersoni, assembly GCF_023375885.2. Lineage (NCBI taxonomy): Eukaryota > Metazoa > Arthropoda > Arachnida > Ixodida > Ixodidae > Dermacentor > Dermacentor andersoni. Next base: position 374,281,227 of record NC_092814.1, on the reverse strand, counting down.
TCTATTAGGCTTAGCTAAGGTAGAGGCAGATAAAGCCGCATCATCAGGATTGGTGCATTTGGGCGGTATTATCGACAAACACAAGTTACTTGCTTGTATTAGAAATGTTAATGGCTGGCTCACTGTAGCCAGGGCTTCTAAAAGGTGTGAAGAAAGGGGCGCCGATTGTCTGTTTAGGCCTGTGCGGTGTTCACTGCCTCCTTGGTGATGGTTGAGCCAATGTGTACAGCATCTGGCTTGTCCCAGTGAAGCACAGAGCGGTTAAAAGAGAAGTGGTGCCTTTCATTCTGAAGACTAAGTGCCCCAATGTTTCTGGCTGAAAATGCAGAAATTAGTGGATAGAAGTAATGTCCATTCATTCAGGGACTGCTGTGAAAGGAGGTGTATGAATGGGAATGTAATGAAACACAAACACACTTTGTGTCATAACCACAAGACCTGTCCTTTGACATGTCCCCAGTTGGCCAGCAGATGTCAGGCATTGTGCATTAGGCTGCAGAATTCATTGTGCCGGTTAATTGTGCGAGGGAATATAGAAATCCAAGACAGTATGTCATATGGCTAACATTTCACTCCAGCCCGATAGATGTATTGCCTAGTGTTGCTGTTGCCTACGGTTCTGCCATTGGCTGACCACCCAGGGTGGTTATAACATGGACGAGCACCTATCATGCAATGTGATGTCCACGCAGATCACGGTGCCCTTCCGGTATGAGTGGCTGGATGAGCTGTTCCGCGAGGGGGCCACACTCATCTTCTTTGTGCTGACGGGCTACAAGTTCCGGCCCACTCAGTCCAACCCCTACTTCCGCCTCTCCCAGGATGATGAGGAGGAAATGGAGGAAGTGTGAGTGTCCCCGTGCTTTGTTTGTTTTGAATTGAATTTTATTGTTAGCGACATACATATACACAACACCCTTTTTTTTTCTGGACAAACTGCTACAGTGAAATTTCATTGCTATGAACACCACATTAAAAAAAATTTCAGATTGACAAACCTTTCAGAAATCCCTTGCTGACTGCTTATGGTTGCAGTGTAAAATTATTGCCGTACTACGAATTCAGAATATTTCAGAATAATAATCATTATTCAGTTTTTGTGTCATGTTAACAACACCTCTGTACTACAAATTCATACTTCAATATCTGGTGATTCTGATTCCAGTGATTCCACAGTAGCTGGAGCAGTAGGCTAGCAGACAATGCTGCGTAGCATGGGCTCGCAAAACCTTAGGCGGCACGGAGGGAGAAAAATGCGGGAGGGAACCGAAGGGACTTTTTTTTTCTATTTTGGGTGTGACAACGCGACAGCTTTTACGAGCATATGTTCCACCCAGACAAGCTTTGCCTAGCAAAGGAGGCACGTCTCTTTCTTTTGTCCTTCCTTCTGCGGCCGTTATACATCAGGAGAAATGTAACCTCCATGCTTGCGGGGATGCCACGTGGCCTGCCCTTTCCGGACAGTGTTGTTAATGTGCGCTTCTGTTTTGTAATGACGTATATAAAGTAGAGCCTCATTCATACGTTTTGAGAAAAACCATGAGAAATAAAACATACTAACTGGGAAAACGTACGATCCGAAGTAACTAAAAAAAAAATTTGACGGACTGAACTATTGTGGACACATATGTAATGAGAAGCGTAGTGTGGATCATTGCGACATAAGACGCTGACGCGCGTGGAGCTGGTGGTGCTCTGGCGGCCCGAGACGCATTTTGTTGTTTTAAGAGGGCGACCGGAAACCAAAACGAAATCAAGCTGATGGGCAACGCCAGATGCTGCCGAAGTGAAACGTGATGCCCACATCACGCCGCCTGCTGCAGGGAACAGCACATTTGGATTATTGCCTACTAAAAGTGTGAAGTATGCTACCAATGGCACTACACACCGCACGCTGTAAAACAGATAGGTGAACATGCTTATTGCATTAGGTCAGGTGGCAATAGCTGTGAATGTGGCGTGCAAGGACCCGGGCGGAGATTTGCTAGTACTGGAATAAGAAACTGTGCGCGCCTCGCGCCTTTCCTTATTCACATGGGATCTACCATCCCGAAAACGCATACGATCGCAGTCTACAGCAGGGAACAGCAGCGCATCTCCGTTATCGCCTGTTAAAAGTGTGTGCTATGCTTCCCACAGTACCACGCACTGTAAAACAGATAGGCGAAAATGCTTATCGCAATATTTTTGGCAGTGATAACTGTGAATGCCACATGCAACGACTCCACATAAGATTTGCTGATGCCGAAATTAAGCTGAGTGCGTGCCAGCGTTTTCACATGAGACGGGTGGGCAAGTATTGGGGTGAAGCTCTCGAGGCGGGCAGCTATATACTGTTCTCAATCATGCGCACCTCGCGCATTTTCTTGTTTACATGGGATCTAGCGGTCGCAAAACAAATCATACAATCGCAGTTTGGTGATGTACTGAACGTTGTTGCAGAAAAGCTGTGTTTTCCTGGAATGTGTGAACTGGTAAGAAATGAGCGTAACTTTATTGGGTCTTCTTTCTTTCTTTCTCTCTCTCTCTTTTTTTTTTTTTTTGTTCACAAAACCTCGTTGCTTCGTGAACATATTAACAAGGTTTTACTGTAGTTGCCTAATAAACACACTTTCTTCCCCAAAAGAACGAAGCAAAGTTGGGGGATGCGTTTATTACGCAGGGTAAATTTTATGGGAACCTTTTCGAAACAGCAAAAATTTAAAAGTAATTCGTTATAATTTTTAAAAATGCATTAGATAACTTACCTTTGCAGTAAAAATACACGTACGCTATTTGAAAACCATAACAGCTTTTTTATTGGACTTCACTCTGCATCGGAACCACCAGATCTGTCGTCCAGGAAGCTGGCCGCTTCATCCGCATCGTGGTTCCACAACAGCTTGTCCTCACAGCCGCTTCTGGCCATCTGCTCTTATTGCAAGCATCACATTGAAGCACTGCTTTTCGCCACCTGTTGTTTTGACAAGCATGCTGCATGCATCTCTTTACTCAACCGTCCTGCTCATTACATGTCAAAGTTTATTGGTGTCTGATCAGTATTTCCGTTTTGTGAGCAGATAAAGTTTGTGTCCCACAGCAGGTGTATAACTCAACTTAGGGCCCATCGCACACAGTGAAACCAAAGACAAGCAGAAAAGTGAGCAATAGACAAGCGAATTCGACACTACTCCCAACTATGCCTACTATGCTGACCAAACACCGGCCGCCTCTTCTTAACTTCGACTCTGCCGTGCCCCGCACCCGGTTGCACATCACGTACACATGCTGTCCTATCACGTCAGAGTAAAGTTGCTATTGCAGGTAGCAGTTGCGTGTTTTTTGCTTTCTCAATTCTGCGAGGTGCCTTTGCTGTGGCACTGGCAGCAAGCATTCAGTAAAAACAGGCTGAGCGTTATCGCAGTCGCTCTTTCTGTCAGGTCCCAAACGATTCTGAGAATGTGCAGCCTATTTTTACCGCATGCTTGCCGTCAGGGTCCTCTCATCATGGGTTTGCCGTCGGCTTCTCCATCATCAAACCGCCAGTGCCGGTGTACTGCCATGGCATGTGTGCCGCTAGAGCGGATGTGCAGCCTACATAAGTTAGCCATCGAATTTCATTTACGGGATCTTGGCGCTTGTCACGTGGCATCATTATTAAGTTTTTCCAACACAGCGACGGGCATCAAGATTAAGTCCGTGTTCTGTAAACACATGTGTGAGAGTGAAGGATTCTAGTCTCTCCAGAAAACTGTAGCATGGTCGTTCTATTGTGGGAATGTGCAAGACCAAATGTGGGGGTGCAGTTATTATGCTGGGGGGAACATAAATACAAATTATCAAGAGGAAATTTAGGGATGCATTCATTATGCGACTGTGTTCTTTACACGAGTATATACGGTAGTTCCCGTGTCCGTCTCCTCGAGTGAGACAGTTGCGGTGTCCACGGCAAGAGATATGCAAAATAAAAAAGGACCTTTGCACTTGAGAGACGACATCGAGCTTCTTCCTTGTCACAGGTTCTGTAGGTATCGTCATTTGTTTTGCACATGCCACTGTTACTATATGGTGCATCAGTTGTGCGTGGCAGCGGAATCGCTTGTTGTCAGAAGTGTTTGTCTATATCAGCACCGCTGTGCCGATAGCAACAAGCATAGCTAGTGTAAGAGTGGCAGAGCTTCGACACCAATGCACTGGTCACAACATCCCTGTGATGTAGCTCGGTGGGATTGAAGTAGCAGACAGGAAACGATGAACAGGTATGACAAACCCTATGCACCAGCGAGATATTTACATTTACAGAGAGTTCGAAGAGCACACCCTCACTTTTCCACACCTAGCTGGGTGTTAGAGCCCAGGATACTGTTAAGACGTAACAGTACGGAGCCTCACCGATCTACCACTGCGTGGTTACAGCCAAGACTGCCCGTGAGCCCTCCGTACTGCAGTTATAAAGGCAATAAAGAAGAGAAATAAAAAAAGAGAAAACATTATAGTCCAACACGGATGGAGGTGCGTTATCTCTCGCTGCTAGCACTGGACATGTAACTGCATGCCCTCTCCTCTCTCTGCTCGTGGCTCTTGCATTCCGATGCACCACTGTGGATGCTTACATGCACTGACCTCGACCTCACCCCCATAGTCACCAGCAGGGGCCAAGGCCCTCAGACACTTCACTACGGTGCTGCTTTTGGGGGGGATGGGGAGCAGGCAGTCAGTTTCGTGGTCCATTCTTGTTCCCGTATGACAAGGAAAGAAAGGGCTCAGCGCTTGGTGACAAGCTCTGTACCTGGTCGACCTGTGAACAGTGGGAGCCGGATCATTAATTTGAGTAAGCCCGTCCTTTCTGAGGGAGCACAGTTGGTCACTGCTGTTAGTCATTCTGAGCCCTACAATTGTGCATGCCTAAATGACACATGCTCTGCCTTACAGATTCCCTTATCTTGCGCTACTCATACCCTTATCACCATCAGGCAGCAGCTAGGACGTAGCAATGAAAGCAACTCGAAGTAGCCCAGCAAATCTTGAAATTTCGGCCTTGGAGCACACAGTGTGCAGCTCACTGCTGTCAAAACATGTACAAAAGTGCCAGTTATTCAAATTCGCATCAACCAATAGGAGGTGCTCCCTGTGTGCACCCCTTTTCACACTCACTTTTGTTGCTTCTATTTCTACGTGGAGAAATACAGTGCCGCTGATATCTAAATCTCTTATCTCCTGGTTATGGCAATACCAAGGTGGCATCACTGCGTCAATGGAAAGCCACACTCGCATGATCAGCGGTGCGATAGCACCTCCCAAAGCACAAATTCTTTCTCTATATTGAAGACAACACACTAAAAAAGCAAAATCTTCTCTTATTCTGCTGTGTATTTCTTCCACATTTGTTGCCATGGGATAAAGGAACATCTTAGAATTACGAGGGAAAGAAATAATTTTAAAAAAGGGAAGTTTTGAGCCAGCTGGCCATTTCATTGCCACATCTGCTCCACCATAATTTCTCAATGTTTTTTCCAATTTTGGGGTGATAATTTCGGGGGATATAAACTTTCCCACCATTCCAAGAGATTCGTATCATCGAGGTTCTATTGTAATTCATTCGTGATACTACTTCTGGATATAAATGGTGCTCAACTGTGATTACATCAAGAATCTCTTGTGCTTTTTTGTAAGGGATAAAGGATCCAGGGGCAGGAGACTGTGCTGGAGGTGTTGTAATGACGTTCTGTTAAGTGCATGACTGCAGCAGTGGCCTATGTTTCAATTTAGTTGATAAGCTAGGTGCAGCAAGCAACTACAGCAGAAGGTAGGTTGCATCACTTTCTTTCGCTTAGTTGCTCAATGCTTGCAGGTGGCACACTGGGAAAGAGGATTTTTGAGTGACTCCTGAAAAATATAACTGGGTAATTTGCATATGTGGGGGGGGCATGGTTATTAACCGTATACAGTCGAACATGGATATATCGAACTCGAAGGGGATCGCTAAATAGTTCGATATATCAATAATTCAATACATAGAAATCGGCTTGAGACACCGCTCGCTATCACGACAAATGGTGGCACGCGCTGATCTGACTTTTCGGCGCCTGTGTACTGCTGCGAAGTAAAAAAAGAAAAGAGGGATGGACAGAGAGAGTGAAGAGAGAGCTCGGCAGCGCTCGGCAGTAATGGGCTGTAATGGCGGCATGCGCCGTGCATAGGCACCGTGCCTCCCTCACACCCCCGTTCGCTTTTTCGGGTTGTCTCCCCTACTACGGCTCCATTGGCTGCATCTGCTCCATACCAGCCGTTGCCAAACCAGTTTTCTATTCCTTCACTCACGTGGCTTGCAAACGTCGTGGGGCGCCGCGTGCTAAATCACTGCAGGAGATGCGAGGGGCTTTGGGGAATGTGCACCTTCCAGGGCGCGGTGCTGCTCTAGACCGGCCGTCGCCAAGCCAGTTTCCTCGTTCTTTCACGCACGTGGCTCCCAAACGCCATGCGGCGACGTACGCCGAACGACAGCGGGCGATGCCTGCGCCTTTGGGGAAACCACACCTTCCAGGGTGCGGCGCTGCACTAGAGCAGCCATCGCCAAGCCGGTTTCCTCTGTGCAAATGGCTCGCACATGTCACGTGGTGTCGCGTGCCGAACGACTGCAGATGAGCGACTGCATAGTGAGGCTAGTGCCAAATTCATGTCTGTTGCTCGCTTTTCTGCCCCCCTTTGGTTTTTCTGTGTTTTGTGGGCCCCAAGTTGAGTTATGACGCCTGTGGCGGGGCAGAGAGTTTATCTGCTCACAAAATGGAAATGCTGATCAGATGACAATTTGTAATTCCAATGAGCAGGGTGGTCTAGAAAAGAGATGCACACAGCGTGCTTGTCAAAACAACAGGTGCCGAAAAGCAGCGCTTGAACGTGATGCTTGCGTTAACAGCAGACGGCCGGAAGCGGCTGCGAGGACAAGCTGTTATGGAACCACAATAGGGATGAAGCGGCCAGCGATCTGGACAACAGGTCTGGTGGTTCCGATGCAGTGAAGTGCAATGGAAACACTGTTACAGTTTGCAAATAGTGTATGTGTATGTCTACTGCTAAGGTAAGTTATCTACTGCATTTTTCAAATCATTACCTTCTTACTTTTCAATTTTTTCTGTTTTGAAAAAGTTTCCATAAAATTTACCCCGCATAATGAATGCACCCCCCAACTTTGCTACAGTATTTTGGGAAAGAAAGAGCATTCATTATGTGAGTATATATGGTATTATAGTACCCACATGGCTCCATCTGGTCTTGTAATCCAGCCTCTTAGAAAAAAAAGGCACTTCTATTAAGAGAGAGTGCTTTGTAGGCCCTAGAAACACGTCTGTAGACCACAAAGACTCTGCAGACTGCCATTCAAGAACTATTAGCTGATACCATACTGTTTTTCCGTGTTGTATCGTCGGTGTCTGATTTTTCAGACTCCCTAGGGGCCACGAAAACGTCTAAAAAATCGCAGTCTGAGAAAATTAATGCATGCCCTTTACTGCGCCCAAGGGCTCCAATCACAGCAGGCACATCCAAAATAGCTCTGAAGGCCTGCCAGTACACTTGTAAGGTGTATCGGTGCTTGCACTGTGACGAGAAATGGTGGCTGCACGCGTATGTAAAGTATACATGCTGGTTCACGTGACAGTGACCCCTTTCCATTCTTGTTTTGCCTCGCCTCAACATTTTGCGAAGCTTACTTTGGGAACCGGCATTGTGCAACGCTTGACCCTTGCCATACTTTTATGCGCTTCGAAGCCATCCACGAGGATGACAAAGGCAGAGTTGGTGTCATTGCTGACAACGGCAAATTCCTTGCATGTTAAGAAAAATTCGTCCTGTCTTCAAAACTTTTTAAGCTGCAAAATTTGGTCTTCAAAGAGGCTGAAATAGGACATTCTGCTGCAGTCAGCTAGCTGGCAGTTTTAGAGTGCAGCTCTTAGGCGCCTGATCCAGCGGCGAGTGTCAGCGTAACCGAGTGAACAAGCACAACAATGAAGGCTGAAAAAGCAACGCAGAGCGCAGCAAGAAATGAAAGGTGGCAATAGCGAAGAGAGGGTGAGGAGGAACGTGTGAGAAGGAAACCATAAGGCCATGCAAGATGCATTCTGCAACAATCACTACGAGATGGTGCCAGATTACCACACATTGTCTGTTCACTTTATCGCTGCTTTTCACCGGATAACAAATGTTAAATGTTATCCCACGACGCACCAGCATGTATCAGAAGTGTCTCGAATGCTATCGATAGTTTATCCATTGGCTGTTGTCACCAATGCTTTTTGTAATCTGGTTGTATGCGCGACGCAAATTGTGTAGTACATTGTGGAAGCCACCTGAGCACCGCCAATGCGCTTGACTCGCAGATCAGATTTTCGACGATCACTGACTCTACCTGCCACTATCGTTGTTCTTGAGTGTTACTTTTTTGCTGCACACAAGTTCTCCCAATAAAGAATTAAATTTGTAACTCACAGTTTCGACATTGTGTTGTTCTTCACTGTCACTACTATGCAACAATATAAATCATAATACAAAGCCAGTTCTTCCTGAACAATGAACGATGCAACCTGTAGAAGTGCTTCGTCTGCCGCAGAGACTGCGCCGCCACCGAGTGGACCCTGTTCTTCAGAATCAAATTTTTTGCCACAATATATTGCGAATTCAAAACCCCTAAACAGCTGCGCTCAAAGTTCACTATAGGGAGTATCATAATCATTGGTGAATATTTGCATGTTCAAAACATGTTCCGGTGCCTCTTCAAACTTGTGTTTTCACTGCAGGCTGACTCAAACTGGGCTGACGGAGAATGTATCCAAGACACTGCGCAACAGGGACATTCACGACGACAAGGGCACAACGGCCACCAAACGCGAAAGCAGCCACGAGTATGACTGAAAAGGGGCAAGGGAGGCAGTTCCCACCTTCGACCGACGGAGCAAGGAAACACGCGAGCGCGTGCACTTGGCCACTGGTCATGCCGGCGAGCCAGACCAGCCACCCCCGATACAAATCTTTGCTGTCCTGTTGACTGCATTCTGAATTTCACTCTTTATGAAGCGTTTGTTTCCATTCCTCTGCTTTCTTTCTTTTTCTTTATTTCTCTCTCTCTTTTCCTGTCATGTTTCTTCGAAACAGCACATGTCATGGCACTTTTTTTTTTTTTTCATTCACATGTGTAGGTGTAAGGTCTGTGTTGCTCGCTAAGTGTGTCAATTTCATCATTCCTAATTCTACTTCACGGTCATCATCAGCTTGGTGTTATGAGCAGAAGAGTCTAGCAAGTGCACATGCATGTGAGGGACTCAGGCATGTGAGGCGCACTCTGCCTTTTAATTTTTCTGAGGCTTTATTAGGATTATTATTATACTGGCCCCTACGTGTTGTGTGCTAGGAACGCACGCTTGATGTTTATGCTCGGATGCACTTTGCCATATCTTTCAATAACCTGTTGTCCTGTTCTTATTTTTTTTCTTTGCAGTTGTATCCTGAGACGATGTTGCTGTATTTATGTAGTTGAAGCGTTAGTATTGCAGCTTCCTGGTGTATGTTGTCTGCACTTTCAATGCTGGTGTTACAATAGTCTTTCCTTGTTTTTTTTCTCTCTCTCACTTCCTTCTTCTTAAGTTAAGCCTTAATCTATCGCACTCATAGAATGCGTGGTACGAGAATAATTTATGGCGTAAAAATAAATTGGTGGGTCCTTATAACACATGCTCGTTTAGTGCCCCCATCTGTCTGGCCATCCAATATTAAAAAGAAATGCTTTATATATATATATATATATATATATATATATATATATATATATATATAGAGCACATGGCTAGATGTATGCTACCTAGCGCCACTTCTGCCTAGTCATGGGCACCTGTGCTAGATGGAGGATCTCACGCTCCCTTTCTGTTTTGATCTGTGTTGAGTTTACAGACTATTTCAAATAAAGAACGCAATTGAAGCAGCAGTGTTTTTCTTCCCCACAGCATTGGACACTCTCCAGTTACACACTTGGCAATAACTGATGACTGATTGTGCTCTGTGCAGAGCGTTGTAGACCATAGAGTTTCCAACTAAATACCCTAGAGGGAAATGTGACGCTAGTGTCTACGGAGGTTCCCCTGAGCGTTGCCTCAACCTACATGGGAATGATAGGAAGTACAGGCTTCGGATTGACTTCGATCTTTAGACTAGCAGCGTTTGCTTGCGGTGCAGTAAACGAAGTATACTCAAATATTATAGCGTAAAATCAAATTTTATTTCTAAGGTATATTATATAATGCACAGCACATTACATAAACTTTGTATTACTTTGAGATGGAAGCACAGTTTACCACCAGAGAATAATTATTTATTTATTTTTACAACAGCAATAACAACCATGCACGTATTTATATAAAAATACTCATCAAGGCTTTATGAAAATAAAAATTTTGTATTGTGAGAAAGTGTTGCGCCTTTGAGAGGAAAGCTACCAGTGTCGTCTGCTACGACACCTGCTCGCTGTGAACGAGAGACTTTTCTCGCAGACGACAGGCACTTGCGAACTCTCGCGCTCTTTCAAAAGGCTGCGTCGGCTGTCACGATTGCTGAATGTCTTCAAGTACTTTTAAGCACATCTGCTGCACTGCTAGCAGGGATGCTGAAGGCCCTCTACAAGTATGCTCCATATTATGTTGACATACCCAGGGTGTCTACCAACCGGGAAAACCGGGAATTCTCAGGGAATTTGAATAGTCTGGAAATACTCAGGGAATTTGTGCTTTTATCAAGGAAAATTAGTTGCAACTTTATTGAAAGGGAACGAAAGTCGTGTTAATGCTGGCTCCAGTAACAGAGGAATTGCAACGAATCGTCATTGACGCCGTGTCATCGGCACGAGGTATTGCCAGAGCAGTTAACGATCGATTTTCCAGACGCCCGATTTTTCGAACATGCCCGATAATTCGCACGGCTTTTCGGCACCACCACGTACTCCATACAGTCAATGTATATTGCCCTGACTGCAGGTCTGAAATGGCATTAATCCAAGCCACCACCGCCGCCATTTTGATTATCTCGCCGCCTCGAACCGGTACTCTTGCACGCAGATCCGCTTACAGCCATAGCTGCCACCACGGCAACGTTAGGCCTAACTGCTTCTACGTTTGCTATTAAGCTTCTTGTCGTGCGGTGCTGTGTTTTTCATTGAAAGAATTCGCCGCTGTCAGCCATGGCACCAACTCCGCCTTTGTAGTCCTTGCAATTGGCTTCGAAGCTCGCACAGCATAGTGCGTTGCGTAATGCCAGGCTCCGAAAGTTAGCTTTGCTCGCGTTAGTACAGCGTTACAGTACAGTACAGTACAGTACATTACACTTGCATTAGTACAACAGTGTTACGCGGTGAAGGATAACAAGCGTGGGAAGGGGCAATGGAAGCGGGACACGTTTGCATTACTTAATTATACACGCGTGCACCCCTGTCTCCTGTCACAGTACGAGCACTGATATGCCTAATAAGTGTACTGGCAGGCCTTAAAAGCTTTTTTGGACGTGCCTGCAGCGATTTTAGCCCGTAAAGGCAGTTAAAGACATGCATTCAATTCTTTTTTTTGGACAGGCCAATTTTTCGGATGTTTTTGCAGCCCCTAGAGAATCCGAAAAATCGAACGTTGACTGTACAACTTACCAAGAGGATGCTTCAAATGATCCATGGGGTGAACGCGTGGCAGAAGGAGGATCAGAGCAGAAAGGACCGGCACACTGAGGAATTAACGGGAAAGGAATTTTAAGCATGCCGCCGCCTCTTTGAAGGACCTTGAGCTAAAAAAACAGTGTTGGCTGACGCCGAGATGCAGGTGCCCCTCATTCAAACCAAAATAAACTCTTCAAAGCAGTGAAACTCAACACTGAGGTGTGTACGGGCTGAGAGTATGTCAGGACAGTTGAGGTTGACTTTCCAACTGCTGAGAGAGAATCTTAGTTGTGACAAAGTTCAGGCCTCATACCCATGAGCTTGCTATCAGTTGATAGAAATAGTTCATTTTCAAAAATATTTACTTATGTATGCGTCTCCTTTTCATTCGTATTTGAAAATGTTCGACTCAATCTGGAATGGGTTTTATCATTTTTTTTGCTGTGCCCTCTGTTTTCTTTTTAAATAAAATAGATATAACTCCTTGCTATTCAAACTAGATTAAATCATTTTTTTGTATAAACATGCTTACTAGAGAGTGACAGCATCAAGCAACATGGTGTCAGCCTGTCTTGACATAAAGCTCTGGCTCATTCAGGGAATTTTGCAAAGGTGCTGAGGGAAAAGCTGGAAAACTCGGGGAATTTGGAAATGTCAACTTGGTAGACACCCTGGTAGCTCTTCCGAAGCGTTACGGCGTGGCTTTGCAATAACCCATTTTGCGACACTAGACTACAGCCAGGAAGCCGCAACCTTTCCTACCACAAGTAAGTTTGTGTTCTCAAAGTCCTAAAACACGCATTTCAAAGAGCACATAAACGAGCAATGCATGATGAAGCCCTCAAAAAAATTTGATTGTCAAGCCACTAGAAGTACAACTGTCTATGTCTTGTATCAGTAGTGCCTTTTTCCTATTCTGAAGTTTCATAAAGCACCTAACGCTACAGCGCCAACCTAACACACTTAATAAACCAAGGTCCAAACAGTCAAAACATGTTCTTTCAACGTTAACGATGGTGTCGCTTTTCTCGTCAGGGCTTCGGCACCACACCGCGACACAAACATGGTCCCAGCCGCTGGCCCAGCGGGCTAGCGCCATTTCGAGCAACAGAACAAAGGCATAGAGCTTTGCGTTGCACTCTCCCACTGTAGGTCATAGCAATTGCATTTGGAGCGAAACCAAAACTGCCAAAAAATACTTTTAGACCAGTTTGCCAGTCAACAGAATGCCAATCCGTAGCCTGTACTTCCCATCGTTCCCATGATGGTTGAACTATCGCAGCGCCAGATTACCCTCTAGTTATACTAATATGAAACTCTATGTTGTAGATGGATAGCATCAAGCTGAATTTGTGCAACACAGCATGTCTGCGTCACACAGTCAAGGTCGCACTTCACAGCATCACAACAGCGGGCAAACGCAAAACGCTGCCACAGCCTCAACCACCACAAAATTTTAGATAGACTAATGAGCCTGTAAATAAATTTTCTTGTGCTGCTGTAGTTGTAAATGTTGAACTTGCATTTTTACACAAACATGTATGTATAACGGCATTTTGAAAATAAGCTGATTCCAGATTAATCTGTTTTTATATTTTGCATAAACCGACTTAGTTTTGTTAGCATCTGGACTCTTATGTCAAGGTTTTATGGACATCCCCCAACTATTCGAACTATTCCCATAGAAAGTATTTGACTATAGTTGCTATTCGCTTCAATTTTGCGTCGAACCAAAAAATTGATATTTGCACAAGGCCACATTTTATGAAGCTAGTTCAGAACACTGTACTTAACTGAGGTTGTTCTAGGCGGGTTTAACTTGCTCATTTTGACTCTTGATAGCAAATTCTATGGAGCAAAAGAAAAGGTGCAAACAGCAGCTGAACAAGTTGCTTGTTGCAACTTGTTTGGCTGTTCAGCTTGTTCAGGCACAGCTGAAGCAGTGCTACACTGCATACAACACTCGCGACCAGTTTCCCTGTCCTATTTGTAAGTAAAATAATGCCAATGTCTGCAGCTATAACATTGCTGCTGTGTACAGTCACATTTGGCGGGATGTTTGATGTGCCTTCTTGTCTTGTTGCCGCAGTAGGTGTTTAATGTAATGTGCAAAGTGCGGAGGTGCTGTAAATTCATACACATCAGTACTTCACACTTTGCCAGTGCTTCGTGGTACCTCTGTGCTCCTTCAGAGTGTGTGCCATTGCTCTGAATTCTGAGCATGCTTGACCAAATGATATAGTCGAACCCAGTTATAGTGAACTGCCTTGCACGTAAAAAACTTTTTTCAATATACCCTGACCCACGTATTATGAACAGCCAAGATGTCTGTTATAGAGAGCTTGCTGTCTCCACCACTTATCATGCAAAGAATTCATAAAGTCTTGTTGACAAAGCTACCCACAGGAAGCAGTAATTTGGCATGTACATTTAGCTTCATAGCATCTTTAAGAATAACATTCTTGATATTCGGCGTTGGATGAATGTGGCGAAGGCCATTTCTTTCAGTGTCAGCTCTGTATCAGCACAAAAACACAATAGGATCTTGCTCTCTATCAAATTATGCATTGTGTTGAACACTGCCTTGCTTTATCCAAACGTGTTGTCAAGAATGCTCAGCCACATAATAAAAAAAAGCTTGCTCGAAAAGCATGCACGGACAAAAAAAGTGTGGTTTTATGGCGCAGGTCATAGACACTTGATGTTCAGTATACAGTAGACTAACATAACAGAATGTAACATTCTGCATAAAAGCTGTTCTGTATCTACAATATCTGAACCTAGGCTTCATACATGGCGCAAAGTTTCATTGCAGCTGGCCTCATTGAAAAAGCAAGTTTAATGGTCCTGTGTAGACCCAACCACTTTATCACACATGCATATCTCTTGCACCTGCAGTGGGCTAATGTAACATCCTGATTGGGATGCTGTCACATAGAGGTTTGGATTTTAAAGGGCCCCTCACCAGGTCTGGCCATTTTGAGCTGACAGGTGCCATGCATACAATGCGCACTAATGATTGTGTCTGCTGAGTATTACATTGCTACGTGCCGCAATAAGAGCTGAAATTTCAAACCGAAAGTCATTTGCTCATCTCCTCGCAGACACCGCCCTCCCAGCGTATCACACAAGTGCACCTACGTACATGGCAGTGCTGTGACGTCGCTCATGGTGACGTGACTTCGAGAATTATTCAAGCCAACATCTGTTATTTGTGTAATATGTTGCTAGAATAGACGAATTAAAGCTTAGAGAAATAATAATACACAAACCAAATGTCTGCATGTTCTTGTTTTACATTCTTCGCACTGCAGCAAGAGAGATGTGCTTGTTTCGTCTGCTTGTTCACCCATTGTGCAATTGTGCGCACAGACACATAAGCTATGTCATTTTCTACGGTTTTCCAGCACGCAATCACATTCTGTGATTCGCTTGTGTCTGCCTCAGTGTTCGTGTAGCACTGACTTACTGCTAGTCAGGTGTTCTCATGTAAATCGCACAAAATTGTGCGCTGCACGAAACGCAACAACTTGCGCACGACACCGTTAGCGGAAGTGCACCGTGTAGCATAAAAGCGAGGGAAAAAATAATGTGCTGGCCCGTGACATGCGTCAAGCGATCCTCGAGCTCTGGTATGGGAGAACGCAGGAAAGTAATTTTGCTTGTGGAGGCTAGATGTGGCAAGTGGAGAGAGTGCATCTCTCAGCAGTGGCACTCGCCTCCTGAAATCATTGGTTCACGGCACTGAAATATTTCTGTGTCAGCTATTTATGAACCAATTTGAAAAATTATTGCAGCAGAATGCTTTCTAGAGGGCACGTAACAACTTGCAGCGTATAACCAAAATTTTCTGTGTGGCTTGGTGAAGGGCCCTTTAAGGGAACAGATACCCTTATCTTTAGGGCTGGTGAGTCTGAGTGTGTTTGAGCCCTCGATTCCATAAACCTGTGCAGGTGTGTGATTCCTTTAGTCGTGTTCAATCTGAGCTCATCACTCTTATGAGTCTGAGAGAGTGTGGGACTTGTAGAGAGTTTGAGTCAGCTAGACTAGCCCTGTTCGAGTGAGCGCAGGTGAGTCATTTATGTGAGTGAGTGAGCCTTGGGCTAAAAATATATTTTGCCAGCGTGTGATTGTTTATTTTGCCGACCTATAGCTGTTGTCGAAGCCAGAATCTGTTTCTTTGCTAAGTAGAATGTGTTGCTGGACTAGTTGCTTCATACTTGCAGGTTTAACAAGTGCATACCCTAGACAGGACAAGGAAGTAGACAAAAGACAAGCGTTTGTCTTATGTCTACTTCTTTGGCCTGTCTTAAGGTTAGCACTTGTTAAACTTGCAAATTCTAAGACTTAACTGCTCTCAGCGATTGTTTGGTTGAGGTGTGAAAATTAAATTAATTAATGTCGGTTCTGTTGAAATAAAGTCCTTGCATAATGGGGCCTACTATGCCAAGCCTAACTGACACTACCTTTCACTTCAATCTCTCAATGCCATTTGTAGGCGTCAAATACATTCTGGGCAGGCTTGGGTGACTGCGAACTATAACTTATTGCTGACTGGTTGACACTTGTTTTGACTGGCTGACACTTGTTTACGATGTGTAGTACTTTGTACGCATAAAGGTTTGGCTCTAGTTACGTGAGACAACCTGCATACACCAGATGTATATATACCTGTGAAATGATCATGCATTGCTAACGTTGCATGCCAGCTCTTGTTTCTCCTACTGGAATATTTCTGGGGACAAAAAAAAAACAAAAACGTTTAGGTGGTTGTACATTGTTGCACAAATGAGGCACCAAGAGCCGATCTCGATATCGCGTTGTAGCAACAGTGAAGTACCAGACAACAGCTGCAAGAAGAAGTAGCACTCAAGCACAACGATGGCGGATACGCGCCGTGGTTGGTTAGTGGCTTTCGCGATGCGCTGCCTAAGCACGAGGTTGTGGGATCAAATCCCAGCCACGGTGGCCTAATTTCGATTGAGGTGAAATGCAAAAAAAAAAAAAAAGAAACCGTTTATCTTGCGTTGGGCGCAGGTTAAAGAACCCCAGGTGGTCGAAATTAATCCAGAGTCCCCCACTATGATGTACCTTATAATTAGATTGTGGTTTTGGCACGTAAAGCCCCAGAATCTAATCTCTAATGAGAGCGGCGAGTGCTGGACGTCGAAATGGTGTTCGCGTGCGTTCCAGAATGTACACCACTATTCGCGTCTGGCGTCGAGCACGCAGTGAGGTTAGAGAAGGTTCCCTCTCTCTACAGAATCGGCGACAACATGCAGCATTTGAGAGAGTTCATTACATAAAGCCGCCGGTTGCGCCGAGCGATAACTGTAACAGTTGTTAGCGGGTATAGAACGGTAACCGGAAGAAAATTAACATGTACGGGTGTTGCCCGCCATCTTAAAAAGCACCGTCCCAATGCTGCGAACAAAACATGAAAGCGAAAAAGAAAACGGTACCCTACAATAAAATTGAAGATAAGCAAACTGTATGCGTGTCCAATTATGCATGTCCAAACTTGATCATATAAGCCACTTGATAACTGCTGCCATTTTGTGGCATCTGGCCCGCGCGAGTGTCCAACAACGTTTTGTGTCCAATCACGGCGGTCATGGCAGTGCCGCCGCATCCAGGCCAGTAACGATGATGAAAAAAAAAGGAAATTAAATGGATCGTAGTTATCGCGACTTCTAAGCGCATTTGTTTTGCCTGCTAAGGATGCACCGCTGCGCAAAGATGTTCATTGCGGTGAAGTTAGATTTCAGTGTGCACGGATGTGTTGGGCGCTCCGTCGTGGCCACGACGGTCGTGGCGTACCTATAGCTCCAAGGAAAGGCCGTGACTATTGACATGACTGTTGCGACCGGGGAACAGCATAGAGTTTCCTACAAAAATTTTTGTAAGAAACTCTATGGGGAACAGCCACGGAGGAAGGAAACTCGGGAGAGGCCCTGACGTCACTCTTTGTGAAGCTAAAGTGAAGCCGGAAGTTGGCGTTGCTCATGGCATTGCTCCGCCTATCGGGCCAGCTCTCCTCTCTTGTTTACATTTCTCGCGAAACCACGCCGCGCTGCGCGCAACCGCGCTGCTCGGACCCGCGCGCTCCGCAGCAATAATAAACAGTCGTTAGCACGTTAGCATGATTCCGCCAAAGAGGGCGAAATTTCCGACGGATATTCCTTCGTCCGTAGCCATTGCCATGGCACGGTACATTACAGCGTTGTGTGCGCGTTCATTTCACGAACTTTAGTTCCTCCTGTCCCACCTGGCCACAGCAACATCCGGGAGAGCACGGTGCAGATAACGCAGCGCAACAAAACACGGAGACCAACGCAAACCTGCCCGCACGGCGCCTTTTCCACGGTACGAAACCTACGGAGCAACACGTGTGACCGCACAGAACCAAAACAAAGCCACCATTGTGGCCCGAAAGGCGTGGCCGCTACGGCAAATAAATAAAAAATGAGCAAAAAAGAGGAAAACCTACTACGTCATTTTTTCCACACTTTTCTCCTAGCGCGCGGCGGGGATAGGGCCTCTCAGTGCGTGCGTCTATATGTGTGTTGGTTGTAGGTTCTGTGTTACTTGGCGGAAAGCCGTGAGTAGTGGCGGTGCGGCAGTGCGGCTTTGGCCTCGGTGAGCTCTGGTAGTACAGAATCTGCGTTGTGTGACCCGTGCTTTCTTGAGAACCCGGCGGTGGTGACAATTGAAATATCGAAGTGGCCTAGCGCCTCGGCAGCGAAGTTCTGCGAACCGCGATGTGGCGTCGCCGTGTCCGACTTTGCTTAACGAACATCGAGGGATGTGCTGCTCGCTGCAATATAAGTCATGTAAATGCAACTGCGTCGACCGCCCACTGTTCAGCGCTGAGTGCGTGTTTGGCGTGCTGTGCTTGAAACGAGTGGTGCAGCAGTGCAGAGGGGGTGGCGAAGGAGCAGTTTGGCTTAGGGGCTCCGTTTGCGTGTTCACAGACATGTGCTCCCGTCTTGGTCTCATTAGCGGCTGTCGCGGGATTGTGGTGTGCTAGCTCCTTGCCTAGTATGAAGTTTACGACGCTAACACACAGCATGTTCACGTTTTTCCGCGCTATATGTCATTTGCATGACGGCCGAGTTGAAAACGAGACGTATGTCTGTGTTCTTTGCGTTTGTGTGTTGTAAATTACTTTCTATTGTGGAAGTTCTGGGAGTCTTATTACGCAAGGAGTGCGAACGTAAACATAAACACATGTCTGTGTGAATCAGCTACCGTATGTTGCGACGCTCTTCCGTGTGGTAGACTGATGCATGGTGCGCGTTTATTGCTGTACTGTTGTAAAAATCATTTGTTTATTCACTCAATAAAAATGTACGGCTTCTTCGCCGCAGTACACTTTAGTTACGCGGTGAAGCATACTAAAAGTGGGAGGGGGCCGCTATCAGCCAGCATAGTATGTCCACTTAGGCGACCCGAGAGGCGGCGGAGATGCGACTGTATAATTAAAGAACTCTTATTATGTCCAGTGACAGTGGCCCCTTTTCACTTTTAGTATGTTTCACCGCAGTACATTGCTTAGGCTTCACCGCGAAATATTAGTGTATTGCGAGAAAGATAATTGTAAAAAGCCTAATTATGCAACGTTTCTTTTGTAGCTTGCTACACCGCAGTACAGGGGTGTAAATAAGCATCATGCAGTAAAGCATACTAAGAGTGAAAAGGGCACATAGGTTTACACTGTGCTCATTATTTTCAATTGTGACATAATTTGCAAGTGCATCTGTGCTCGTGGTAAGCTTCATTGACAATTCTTTGTACATTACAAATTAATATTGCAGGGAAGCTTACTAAAGCACATTCGCCATTATGGTACGTGTTATTCACCTTCAATGCAGGAGCACAATGCGGATTCTTGCCCCTGCTTTTGGCTGGACTGCACATGCTCTTTGAGAAATGATTCATTTCATTGATTCATTCTTTGATTAAGCACGAGACTTAGCAATGGGTAGCCCAAATATATATTTGAGAACACCAAAACGAATTCAGCAGTAAGAAGCTAAAGGGTTGTTTCGGTGTAGAGCAGTGGCCAAGTCCAGATATGAAAGAGGAGGAAGAAAAGCCAAGTCATTCCACTTCAACAGTGGGAGGAACAACTCCCACAAATAAATACGACTCTTACTTATTTTACTTTTAAAGATTACCGACTTGCATTGGCAAGTGTTTCACCAAACGCTGCATGAAGTAAGCTTCCTGCGCATATTTCACCAGCTACTGCATCAATTTCACATTATGAGTGAAACTGCAATTTTCTTTATGCCACAACTTGCCCAATTTTGTGTTTTGCAGTAGGATGTTAGCAATGCTATTAAGGCACATAAATACTCATGCATAGTAGGAGAGAGAAAAAAAATAAAAGTAAGAAAGCAGTGGCTTTTCGTGCGTAGACTATGCATACACCTGGTGCTCTTATGGTCATTTTTTCCCTATCCGCTAAACCATTCTAAACAAGAAAAGTTTATACACAGACCACAACTAAACCACAGGTATCGTTGGTAAGCAAAGTATATTTATTCGGTGACATTTTCTGCAGCCCTGCTATTGGGCTTTCCTTCCTTCATTTTCACCTGTGCAGATTCATTAAGTGATGAGACAGTTTGACAATTTTAATCGCTGAAAGCCTTAAGGAAGCCTTTTTCGGGTTGTTTATTCTTGGATTCAGACTCTGCACATTTCATTTAAGGCGTGTTTTCTGCGTTTGTTGCTTTTTCTTTATGGGTAGGGCATGTCAACATTTTTTACACCATGTCAAGTACGTGGTGCCATAGACTGTTCTTAGATGGAGTCTTGCCCTTTCATTCTGTACAATATGTTTTTTTTTGTGTCCAAGGCCGTTTTACAGCGTGATTGTAGCATTTTGCTAAGTTTTGCCTCTGTCACCCAAGCTTGAAAGATTGCTACCCACTGCTGGTGGCATGACACATGTGACATTTCTTTTTCAATAAAAGGAAGTCTGTCACTTATCCTGTGCACTGGTTCTGTCTTTGAATTGCAATTTGTTGCCTATATTTGCTCTTTTGTAGCATTTCAGATTAGGAATGGCTATCATAATTGGCATTTAACCATATTGCACACAATGTGGATGATATGTAATTGCTATATATGGCCACCATAAATATAATAGAAGTTAATAATTCAAGAATAGTGCCTTTGCATGGTGATGCAGCCATGAATTGTGGCTATAAGGTACCAGCACTGCAGGTAGCACTGCTTGTGCAGAATATAATTCAACTCTGCTACTTTCAAACATCATTGTTTTTATCTGCATTTATATAGCTTCAGTTTCTGTGAACAACACACATCTGGTGGAAGAGTGGCTTGCACCTGCAGTTGGGTCCAATTAATAGCCAAATTTCTGCCCGTTTTCATGTTATTAGCATATTAGTAAAGGCAGTCGTTTTTATAGTAGCCTGGTTGCCCAGTGTAGAAGCCGCTGCAGGGTGTCAGGATCTCGTACACATCTTCAGCTTTGCAGGGGACACAGCATGTGGCACATAGTTTGTCACAGGCCATGTATTCGGGGCAAGTTGAGTTTACTCACTAGCAAAGGGAAAACCAAGCTTGTTGGATATGAAGTAAACCGCCTGTATACTCAGTGGCCTTCTTCATTTCGTGTGACATATGTGGTTATAGCGACCCTTGTTTTAAGCACTTCTTGTCCAGCAGCGGTCGTTTGCTTTTGAAACACTCAGGATAGCTTTCAGCAAGCTGGACAGGAATAACACTGAAAAACCAGCAGATGTTAATTGTCGCACTTATCATGCGAAGCTTCGTACAGTATGATGAGGGCATAAATAAATGAGGGTGTTCCTCAAGGCCTTGTAGCACATGTCATGAGTTTGGAGGAACTCACGCACCGAGCAGGGCAGTCGGAAACCCTCGAGGCCCCCTTAACGGTGGAGCCGACGTATGCAGAAATACTTAACTACTACAGAGGAAGGAGACTTAAATACCCCCCACCCCACACATCGCTCACACAACATGAGGCAGTAAGCTGGCGAAGACTGCAAGCAGGCACGTTCTTCAACCTGCACACATTACACAAAATGTTCCCTACCCAGTACAGGGATACATGTCCGTGGTGCGGAACAACCCCCACGTTATACCACATCACGTGGGAATGCAAGCGTAATTTCGCATTCCATAAAGTAAATAACCCAAGTGCGGAACAATGGGAGGGTCTGCTCACCAGCAGCGAGCTCGCAGCCCAACGGGCAATTGTGCAGCACGCCTGCGAGGCAGCCAGACTCAGCGGTGCCCTGGAATAGGGGCGCCGACCTTGTGAAGCGGCCAGGACTCAAAACATGAAGACACCGGCCCACCGCCAATCTCTCTGAGATATAGAGAAATAAAGTTTTTCCATTCCATTGGAGGAACATGATTTATAGCACTTTTTTGATCACATGCTATAGGTTTAGCAGGTGTGGCCATGGTTGAAGTGCAGTGCAAGGTCAAGAAAACAGATATCTATGAGCAGCACCCTGGTAAAGGAGACTCTGGGAAAACTAGTGGGAAGCCTGTTGAACATCTGGTTAACCCACTTGCTGGCTCCATCTAGCAAAGTATGATAAAGAGAAGGAAGTCGTCAACACATCAGAAGGTTTTTACATCTAAACACTGTGCTAAGGCCATAACATGCCAACAAGTCTTAGTGCGCAGGCTATGCACGACCAACTACATATGCCTTCTGTTCGGACATTGCTCATTGTAACTAACAAGGATGGAGTGAACAAAAAAAGAACAGCAGCTCCATTAATTTAGTTTCACTGGTATCGACAGTGTTTTGTAAGCGTGCATTGCCATACTCCCCAATGCCTTCTTGGGTGACATCAGCAAGGACCGGCTTGAGGCAAGGGGTAATAGACGTCTTTACAAGCTAAACATGCACGCATGCATGGAGAGCACATTGTGTCCAAAAAGTAGGCACTTCACAGGGGCACTGGAGAAGGAACAGATTATTAACAGTGGGCAAAGACAAGCTACTAAACACCCAACACTGTTGCGTGTAACGACCTCTGAAACAATCCCTCTTAAAGAGGAAATCATCTTTGTGTATCCATAAAGAGGGCAGATGGGCAAAGCCCCTTCAGTAATGCTGCCAGCTTCAAAAGCCCACTTTGCACATCCTGAATGCTTCCTTGTTACGATTTTGCTGGGTGCAAGCATTCTACTGTCCAAAAGCTGTCATTGAGAGCACTGTTGGTTTGGTGGCAATACAGTTCAGAAGCGATTGCAACAAACCCCCCTTCCTAGTTGGCCTGGATGCTCACGGTGCTTATGGAGCAGCACTGTGAGGCAAGCAAGGTGAACGGATGCCTCGAAGCCCTTGTTTGTTTATCACACTGTTCTGTTAGTAACAACCATGAGACTTGAAACCAATAAGCTCAAGTTCGGCACTTGCGTGGTTACTGCGGAGGATCCATAAGAAGCACAAAAACAGAAAACTCAGGGAAAGGATAAAGCACCATTTAACACTTAGTATTGCTGCAGCCCACCCCCTTCTTTTATTTTGTCTCGTCGTGCTACATCTTTTTACTATAGATAGGCATGAACTTAGGTGATGTTCCCAATCAGTGTCCAATTTTTATATACACTACGTGCTGGTTCAAAGAGGCTCGAAACACTGCAATGGAAGCTTCAAGTAGAAAAGGTGCCTGGAAGAAAAAAAAAAAGCTGTGCTGCAACCATCTCGGCAACATCTTGTCCCCTTAATAAAAATTGCGCTTTCACATCACTTCATACTAGGCAAAGAGCTAGCACACCACAATCCCGCGACAGCCGCTAATGAGACCAAGACGGGAGCACATGTCTGAATTCGCAAACGGAGCCCCTAAGCCACTCTGCTCCTCCTCCACCCCCGCTGCACGGCTGCACCACTCGTTTCAAGCACAGCACACGAAACACACATTCAGCACTGAGCAGTGGGCGGTCGACGCAGTTGCATTTACATGACTTATATTGCAGCGAGCAGCACATCCCTCGATGTCCGTTAAGCAAAGTCGGACACGGCGACGCCACATCGCGGTTCGCAGAACTTCGCTGCCGAGGCGCTAGGCCACTTCGATATTTCAATTGTCACCACCGCCGGGTTCTCAAGAAAGCACGGGTCACACAACGCAGATTCTGTAGTGCCAGAGCTCATCGAGGCCAAAGCCGCATTGCCGCACCGCCACTACTCACGGCTTTCCGCCAGGTAACACAGAACCTACAACCAACACACAAGCAACGCACGCACGATTACATGAGCAATGTTGAACAACGCGCGGTCCAGAGAACGATCACGCCGAGGACGAACACGCCACGGCGTCGCTCGGCGCCAGCATCGCGCCTTCTCAAAAATCCCTAAACGATGCTGTCCCTAGGCACCTAGGATCAGGTCACGTGAGGGATTTTTGTACGACAAATAGACGCACGCCTCCTCAGTTTCCTTCCTCCATGGGGAACAGCAGACAAAAGGTGCCCTGAACGTCTACGTTCATCTATGACGTCACGTCCGCTATAACCCATGATGTCACATCTGCCATTTGCATGGCGTCTGTCTTTTGGCAACGTTTTCTGGTGGGCCGGCGTTGCGCGTACCCGGTGGTTCGAACGGGTGCGTTGCGTTCACCCAAATAGCCAACTAATACTGATTGGCTTGGCTCCCGTTGGATTTTTAAAAGGCAGCGGTAGTGCGCTTTGGACATTTCTTGGGTTTCTTGTGAGCGACTGTGAACACCGGGTGTAACCTTTCTCTATGGTGAAACCTTTACGAGGTGTTTCTGCGTTGTATTTTCGATTTAAGTGGTCTTCACTGCCGTGGTTAGTTTGTTTGGCTGGTTAGTACATGTGCAAACGCTCGTTTGTGATGTTCTGGAGTTGTGGAAGGTCGTCGCCCCTATTGCAAGTACTTGCGTTGTCGCGACATCATTCGAACACTATACAATCAGAGCAGAAACAAGTGCTATAACCTACCCCGGTGGTCGTGTAGGCGTCAGCTCTCGAAGTATTGGGCAATGCACGGTGGGAGCCCCTTTTATCTGCGGATGCGTGCTTGCACCAACTCTGACGAAACTCTGATCATTCGGGACCTATGAAAGCAGTGCTGTGTTGTTTTTGTTCCCTGCTTAGTTCGCCTGTTTACATACTCGCCTGAATGTGTGCTATTGTGATTTGTAAGTTTTCCCCCGTCGGTCTGTACCAGATACCTCGCATTCAGCTGCTTGTCACCTGTGGTCGTTTTATAACTTTGCTGCAAAATTTTGTCCTTAAGTCGAATAAACTTGGGAAGGAAATCGTGAAGCTTTACTCCCGGAAAGCGCTTGTACGTCCATAGAATTTACAGTTCAAATGCAACACATATCCTCATTTAAATTTTAGAAGAATTTATGATTTCAGTAAATTGAACTTGCAGTTAAACAGAATTCAATAACTTGAAGATTTCTATATGCACACCAAATAAGTTCTGCAAAGTAAACCGGTTTGTTACATTAAAGTTCAATATATGGAGGTCTAATTGTGAAAAATTGATTGATATAGGGGTTGATTGGATACAGGGTGTGCATATTCACACGCCTGCTCCCTTAGTCAGTCGTTACGTGCCGGTCTACTTGGGCAATAAACCAAGCAACAATGTTAATGTTTTCGAACTGTTCATATATCGGGAGCACACCAAGAAGGTGATCTAAAACCTCCAGGCATATGGTGACTTTCTGTTCCAAAAGAAAAAAAAGTAATAGTAATAATGTGTACAGTGGCATAGCAGAGTAAACAAACAAAAAAGCTGTCTTTTTAAGGCAATGCTACATTTTTTTTCCTAATTGCAGCAGCCGTGCAAGGTGTTCTAGATCAGTTACAATATTTGAAAATTCATTGTGATGGGCCAGTCTGTTTCCCTTAGTGTTATAATGGCCTCATATTCTTGTGAAGTTAATCATATTACTCCTGTATCCTTACCACATTGAACTCCTGAAATGTTTTATCCTGGCCACTCCTCCTCATCCACCATGCTTCTTCTGCTTAATAGTTCTCAAGGCAATTATATTGCCCTCCTCTCCCTATTATTAAGGCAAAGAAACAGATCCACATGGCCATCACAAACTAATTTTCACTTGCACATGCCCTGACGTTCAAAACATTGCAGTTGAGCTAGAAGCTAGAGGGAAGCTAGAATTAGCACTAGTGAAATGTGAAGGTTGTTAGCAAAGGTGCCCACAGTGTGTGAGGCCACAGTTTATGCGAAGATAAAGGTTTTGAGAAAAATTATATAAATTTTGCAGTTGATATTGTCATTTTATTAATGTTGCTCTTGCTTTATCTTTTTTTTTTGTCACCATATGTGTTAAATGTCACAGCATTTGATATTATGGCATTGACATATATCAGTGGGGGGGGGGGGGTCCTCATCTGGATAGTTCATTTCTAATGCATACACTTTGCATGGCTTGTTTGCATTGCCAACACCTACTGTATTACTTTGCAATTAAAACCTTCACAATTGCTTTTCACACAAAAAGAAAACAAGCAGTCTAGAAATGTTCCTTTGTATCATGCAATATAGCGCTCCTCTCACCTAAAGCTGTATGTTCTCGAGACACAAGTAAACAGCTACATGTTAGCTGCAAAACCTCTTAAATTTGCAACAATATCGAATATATTGAGACAAAAAAAATACCTTGGTGAACATATTGCTGCAGATGCTGACCAGCACATGAGTAGTGCTTCTTTTATTACAAACATTTAATCACCTTGCAGAGAGTGTCTACCACTTAAATCACAATCATTTTATTGAGATATTTTTGTGTCATTTGCATGTGGCAGAAGCAGGAAATAGTAAGCTGACTCTGCCTTAAAGCAAACATATGCATGAGAGAGCGCTTAAAGCATTACTTGTTCAAACCGAGGCTTTGGTGTCTAGACTTCACGACGAAGAGAGTAAAATGTGAGGTCACTTGCCCTGTATTCTGAAACCATCTATGACTGGAAGCTTCATTCCACTGAGCTGAGCGCGGTGCCACCCCTCGACTGAAGCCGACGCTGTGTTTCACAGTAATTGACATGAAGTTTAATTAAAGCTAAGCAACCACCTCTCTCAAGGAGCTGTGCATTTGAATCCAGGTGGAGTGGTGAGTGGAGAATACGGGAGTTAGTCATCTTTACCTATCCTCGAGCCTCTTAAGAGATTTCCTACAACATTTAAGCTCAGCCTTTCTGTTTTCTTACAGCATGGTTATTACAGGTGGTACAAAACATTCCATTGTACAGTTTCTATAATTCTTTGGGAAAACATCCATCGCCTCACTGAACAGGAATAGGCTCAATAGGTTCACTGGTATCATCTATAGTGTCTCCATCCAAGACCTATTGCTATTACAAGGCATTGCAGACATTCAGTGACGTAGCCAGAAATTTATTTCAGGGAAGGATTCTCCACTGGCCATTACCACTCCCCCATCACCTCTCTCTCTCGCACTATATAAATGTTTGGAGAGTTTTACATCACACCAAGACAAACTCCTAGCACTCCCCGGACAGGAATGCTTTAGCAATGAGGATGCACATTTTTACGTTGCCAAAACAACTTTGCTTAACTTCTGACAGAAGTTTTTCATTGCTAAGGCATGCAGCCACTATGCTTAAAATTATGCTATCATCCTTGTGCTGTTTTTAAAAATGATTATATTAAAAATAACATTTTGTTTACAAATTGATGTACTTATATAATGTATATTATGACCTAGTTGGTACATTACTTAGGAAAGCGAACTGTGCTGAAAACATGACAGCGCTCTGTCTTGTGTCTTCTTGTTTGCAGCCCAGACTTGTTGCAGCCCAAGTAACAGTGGAGGTCAGCGTTATTTTCTTACCAGGTTTTCTAGTGAGTGGTTCAGCCATGGCTGTGTATGGAAGAGAGCGGGCACTATTTTGCAAGTCGCCTATTACTTAATTGCAGGCATTAGGGGCATGCTGCCCTGACACCTGGCTATTCTAAAGACTGCAGAGCAGCAAGCACAGCACATGCTATGACAGGGTAGGCGAATCTCGGCTAAGGCAACTGGCCACGGCCATCTGGTGTTGAGCGATTGAGCAGTGATGAGACAATCCCCCTATGTTCCACAATTTTTCACTTAACTTCATTCTTGACTCCCTTAATGCGCATCACCACCCAGCCCCCTTACTTTATCCACCTCCCACTCCCTGGAGCTCTCTGAAACTCTTTTCAGCTAATCACTGTCGCACTTTTCAACATTCACGGGGTTGTTGAATGACACAGCATTCTGTAACATTCCTATATTTATGTTTCTGTGTGGACATCGAAGCCATTCACTTAGCTCCCCTAGTTTGTTGTGGCGGCTTCTTAGCTTCCCTGGTCCAGCACCCCATCCTTGATATAAATTGCCGCGCACAAATCAACATTCTGTAGGCCTTTCTTTCTTGTCCTGTTTTCTCTCCATTTTTTCATTCTTAGCAGTGTGTACAAACTAGCCTGAGAGCAAGCTCTTCTGAAGTTAATTAACATACTGAAAGTCAAGAGTCAATGGAAAGTAAAAGAAGAAAAAAAAGGGGGGGGGAGTATTTTTTATGAGTTTTCTAAACAAGCAAGTTGTAATATAAGTAAGTTGTATAATAGCAAGCACAAAGTATGAAAGAATAAAAAACACATTTGCACTTCTCGTCTGACGAAATTTACTGTGCTTTTACAGAAATGAAAATCATTAAAAAGGAAGTAAGTGTTCACGTTGAGATATGAGCACGTAATCTGTAAGCCTTGTAAGCTTATGTCAAGTAAAACAACATGAAATCCTGAGAGATTGAGCTTCTTAAGTACACGTGTTATAATAGGAACACCAACCTTCTTCAGGATGATAAAAGCACTGTAGATCAAGGTTCTTCGCGTAGTGGAAACATTGTTAAATCTGTTAAGATGTGAATGTGGGCAAGTTGGTAACAAATTTCTAACTTGCTAAAGCACATTACTGTCCTCATCGAACTAATAACTATAGTTTCTTGTACATGTGTCTTGATCACATTCAGCACAACATTATGCATTTTTATCTTTCTTTAATACATTCTGTAGCCCCTCAATGGATTCAAGATGCTAGAAATTTATGTTGAACCACAAAGTGCTTGCCATTAGAAAAGACAAGAAGTCAGTTCCTGTGTTAGAAATATGTATTAGTTAGAGAAAGGCTAAAATTTAGTATGAACATTAGCCATGTTTTGAAGTTTTCATCCTACTCATTTTACAGTTGAAGCTAGCTTGCTTCTCAGGTTACTTGTGCTTAGAATTAAAGCACAACAAACAGATGAATGGCTTGCCGGGGTGTTATCCACAGAAAGTGGTCACTTTTCTCACTCTCACCGTAGTGTTTGGGCTACTGCTGGTACTGTTTGCCGCATAGCAGCCAGTGCAGTGCCACTGAGTGTCGTGTGCCGATGTGCCAGTTTTTCTTAGCATGTGGACACTTCTCCCACGAGTTTCTTCGATGTTGCCTTGACGAGGGCCGAACAGTGAATCAGCCAGTTCATCTTGAAATTTTATAATTGGCGTAGAGTTTCCTTCAAGCATGCCACGAATGTTCCACGCATTTATGATGGCACTTCCAACAAGCAACTCAACAGCTACCTTTCTGTACCACTTGAGTCCTTTTCTAAGGCAGTTGTGGTATAACGTCATTTGTTCACTATAGTCGACGCCCTTTTTTGCTGCATTGCAATCGAGACCGGCCTGATGTTTCATGATTGGTGCGCCGTCCCTTGTTTTCTTCCCACTGTCCACCAAAGTTGCTTCATATTTGGCGACAGATGTGAGTATCAGAACAGACCTCTTGTCCATCCACTTCAGTGCCTTCACTCCATTTTTGGACTGAAATCCGGTAACACTGCCATTTGCAACCTTTACTTCAGTGAGATCTTTTGGTAGCCCTTTCCTCACTGAGCGAACTGTGCCACGAATGAAAGTGTCTTCCTTTAGAAGGCGAAGAGTGAGCGGCAAGCTCATGTAGAAGTTGTCTACGCACAGCGGGCACACGACTTCCTTGTAATTTTGCAGGAGTTTCAAGCATACATCTTCGGCATGTCCGATGCCAACTGTTCAGTCACACTTTCCGGCATATACATCAACCTTTAGCCTGTAACCGTCTTTGGTACATGCCTTGAACAGCCTGACTCTGTAAGAACGAAAGTCTGCCACGCCATGGAACTATTGTTTCATCTATCACAACCTCCTTTCCCGGCCCAAGCACAGTGGCAAAAATTTTGGTTCAATTTCTCTACCAGAGGATGGATCTTAAAGACATGATCCTGCAACTCTGCAACCAGTTAATTGTCCGCAAAATGCCGGAACCTCAAAAGTAGGGAAAGGCGGCCACGGCTCATATTTTGACGAATGAGTTCAACACCATACAGGTTACTTTTTGCCCAGTAGTGACTCAGATAGGAAGATGGACGAGATTAATACAAATTCGTATTCCAACAAATGCTTTCGTTTGTTGGAGATTGGTTTCCATCCAATTTTTCAACTTTGATTTAGATTTGGGAGTAGGAAGACAGAGGAGACCAATACAAATCAGTATTCGAATAAATGCTTTAATTTCTTGGGCATTGGTTTCCGTCCAATTTTTCAACCGTGATTTAGATTTAGGAGTAGTTGACTTCAACACTTGTTGTGTGAACCTGTTTGTTTCATTGACCATCATTTGCCAAATGTCATCCGTAATAAACAGTGAACATAAAGATGGGGCATAACGGCTAGATGGCAACTGAATGATAGTGGGCGGCCTAGAGTGCGGTGTCACACTAGGCGAAGTGGTTGTTGCCGGTGTCCATTTCTCTAGAGATGGGCTGAGGGAAATGAGAGCATCGTATCCTGAATCATTCACCTCAGAATCATCAGTCAGGTCTGACTCTCCATTCGACATGCTGGCTGAGGTCTGTGATGGTTCGTAAACATTATCTTTGTCACTGATTTCACTGTCTGTCCACTGCTGAACATCTGACACTGAAGCACTTGACTCATCCGCTGGTGATCGCGAAGTTGCTGGTGCATTCTTCTGGCCCAAAACTAAGTTTATTTGTTTCCTCTGCATTGTGATTTTTTTTTTTTTTTTGCATCCGTAAGGGGCATGAGGATCTATCTATTAGACACGCTGAAAAGTTTGGGAGTAGCAAGAAAAATGCAGGTACTTATTCCAACGGCACGTATTTCAAAAACTGCGGCGAAAGTTTGCAAGAAACCCAACTGAGAAATGCGCCGCCACTCGACTCTCCGAAACAAACATGCCACCCCGTGTCCAATGCAACAAAAATATATGTTAGTTGCAATTTCAAACCTCAGATGGCAACACAAGAGCGAGAATTCTTGCGTGTGGGTCACTGGAGAGTCACGCCGCACACAGCATAAAAACGTTTTCATTGAGTGCATCGTGGATTGCCAGTGGGTCATAGCATTTAACATCAGACAAGTAGTCTACTGGCTATCTATAACCTCACACAACAAAAATCGTACCTCTGAGTTCAAGTGCCATAATGTTATCGCAACAGCAAGCAGATGAATGCCCATAACTTTGCTGCTGCGTAGGAGCACAGGCTGTGCTGTGATGTCATTCAGAGTGACACGTGACTTAGATTCAAGGCAGCATCAGTTATTTGTTGAATCTGTTGCTTCAGTGGACTAATTAAAGTTTAGAGAAATAATGAAAAATACAACCCGAATGTCTGGGTGCTTTTGTTTTACTTCGCACTGTAGCAATATGAATTTCCGTTTCGTCTCCTTTTTCCGACGTTTGCACGCGCGCAGAGAACGAAACTATACGTCATTGTCTACTGTGTTCCAGCATTGCGATCATGCTCCTTCATCCCCTCGCGTTTGCCTCAGTGCTGGGGCACTGACTTATACCGCTAATCACGTGTTCTCGTGTAGAGCGCGCATTATCGTCCGCTACAGGAAACGAGACAAGCGCAACAGCTCGCACGACACCGTCACCGGAAGTGTGCCGGTGACGGTGAAAAAAAGAAGACGGCAGGGTATACCCGCCGCGCGACCCCTCGGCTCCGGTATGGGAGAACGCAGTGAAGGAAATTCGCTTACACAGGCGAAACGGGGAAAGTCGAGAGAGTGTTTATATAGGCGGCGACGCTTGCCTCCTGAAATCATGTGTTCGCGGCACTTCAATCATTCTCTCTCTGCTGTTAATGAACCAATTTGAAAAATGCTTGCGGTAGAACACTTCTTAGAGGGCACGTAACAACTTTCAGCGTATAACCAAAATTTGTTATGTAGCATGTGAGGGGCCCTTTAAAACAAACGCGGTAAAAATCGGTTGTACCGTGGGATGTTGTTACAGCTGCGTCGAGCTTCACAGCCCCCTACACAAGCATTGCTGTGAAGCCTGTGGCAGAAATAGAGTTTTATTAAATCAAAGGACTGCATAGAGCGCGCTCTCGTGTTGTGCTACGTGAATTAAATCATTCGTTTCCTGCCTGCACAAACGTCTGCATCTCGAGTGGATTTCGAGCACACCGTATAATAATGTGCAGTTCCGTCGTGCTTCGCAGCACTATACACAAGCACTGCCGATAAGCTAGTGGCAAAAGTACGATGTCATGAAACCAGATCAATGCATATACCACGCTCTTTTGATGCGCTGCGTGAATGGAAACATTGCTTGCCTGCCTGCACAAACGTTTGCATCTCGAGTTAATATCAAACAAACCATATAATATATGTGCAGTTTTGTCGAGCGCTTCACCGCACTGCATGCAAGCATTGCCGTAAAGCCTGTAGTATAAATAGGGTTTCATGAAGTCAAATGAATGCGCAAACCTCGCACTTGTGGTGTACAAGGTAAACAAAGAATTCGTTGCCATGTCTCCACAGTAGTTGGTCACGTTGATTTGTGTGAGCATATAGGTTCATGTGCCCCATCTACCTCTGTGATGAGAAAATAAGCAAGAATATCAGCTGCTATGTGTCGATGCATATGCTTTTTATTACAATGTGTAGGAGCAGTACATATCTTACTGCATGAGTAAACCACTCATGGAAACAGTACGTTCCTTGAACATTGTAGCTATTTAATAGCCTAGGAAGCGCGCTATATTGGAAGTTGCAATTTTTTTTCTGTTCGCAAAATTCAATAACTCAGTGCTTTTTCTAAAAGCAAATTTCGCAATGATACGTGTGCTGCGTCAGTAAGTTAAGTAGGCAGCACATAATTAGGCTAAACCAGAGGAATATCTGCAGGTAGGGATTTATACAAATGTACGGAGTATTTTTAAAAAAATGTTTTCTCAAATGTTTTCAGTGTTGATCCAGTTGCATATGCGCCCAGCGCTGATTTCCAGCGCTTAATTTTTGTTGAACCTTGATGTAACAAAGACGTAACACTCAGCACTCTACTTTGTTACATCAAACATTTTTTTACAATGGAACACTGCATTCTACTATACGTGCCGCTCATGCGCCCCAAAATTTTGGCCCCTCTAAGGAAGTCACTGTTTTAAGTCACTGTTCTCTAAGTTTCGTCCGAAACTTGAATAACGCTACTTCCAACACTCGTGAAACCAGCAGCCACGTCGGCTTGCCGCCTTTACACCGGCCGCAAATTACTTTTAAAAAATGTGGCACGCGCGGGCCGTGTATGCACTCTGCTGCGCGCGGACAGCCGTATGCACGGGCACGGCCGGGCAAGAGACTTCGCGCGCTCTCCTACCCTAGCGCGCGCTTGATCACGGGACGTGGACAGCGCGCATAAAGCTGCCATCCTTCTCGGCTCACCCTCGCACCCTTTCATTCGCAATTAACTCCAGCACGTGGGATGCAACGGGGCACTATAATTTTTCTCACACTTGGACTTTAAACCAAACATCAGGGCGATGGCGAAAATTCGTTTAGGGTGTCCAAAAATTGCTATCGCAATAATACACTATGGAGAAAGGTATTATGGAAATTATCTGTGGATGGGTCGAAACCCCCTAATTTCCTAAACACGCACCCATCCACTGGCACGCTGCACACCACGGATCCCGCGCGGCACGCTGCATCATTAAGGCGTATCGTTCTTCTCTAGCTCTATGATCATTTCTGCAGTAGTCACTTGGCGAGAAGCTTAATTTCCAACCTATGCGCAAGTGTCGTACCTGAATTTCGAAAGTACACGGACCATATATATGTTGGCAAAATAATCGGAACTCACTATTTAGACTCGCAAAAATTATACTTAGCTGCTCACTTGAACTCATAAGAATATACTACTCAGCCGAGCCCACTCGGGCTCAAACTCGCCAAAATACTGCTCAGCTGGGCTCACTCAGACTCATGGGATGATCTGAGGGAGTTGACTCATCAGTGAGTTTGCCAGCGTATGATGTGTGCATGCTGAACCACAAACCTGGCTTTCTTGAATAAAAACAGTTGGTCGCTGCAGCATATGGATGCACATAAGTGTAATTCAGAGAGCATGGCATTGTAAAGGCTGCCACAGTTACCATGCCATGCTGCAGCTCATTTCAATCATGTCAAATGCAATACCCCTGCCAGCTTTTAGTCAGTCGATCAAATGTGATTTGCTATTTATCTCATCACAACACCTCATTTTCCTGCCTAAGGCTTTGGGTGAATTTTCCTTGGCATCCATTTTGTTACTCTAACAGGTTACCAGTTATCTGTTGCCTATACGAAATTTGAAGTTGTGCACATTTCATGTGGACTCTATGCCAAACTCTTAGTACTGCATGCGTTTTTGCAGTTAGGTCTAGAGTTACAGAATCGCATGCGGGAGTTACTTTAGTTAGCAACTGTAGCTTTGGAACAAACATGTGCATGAGAGGGTGCTTAAGTGTTACCTGTCAAGACTGGGAGCACCAAGGCAACTTGTGCAGTAAAGGCATGGGCAGTACGAGCCCACAGATTTTTTAAGTGTGGCTGAGGTGATGCGTCTAGACTTCACTATGAAGAGAGCCAAATAAAAGGTTGCCTATCCATCATACCTATTCTGGAGCCTTTTCTTGAGCTTTTCTAAAACATTAAGCTCAGCGTGTACACTTTATCACAGCATAATTATTACATGTGATATAAAACATTGTATTGTACAGTTTCTGCAACTCTTCGTGAAGGCATCTATCCATAGATTAAACAGGAATAGGCTCAACGTTGACATATCTCCACAGTAGCATCTCCAGGACCTTGTACTGTGACAATGCATCACAGACATTATTTAAGTGAACTCCAAAAGTGAAGCTCTTCGTTAACATTGACTAAAATTGTATCTTTATATAGCAAAGTGATCATGCATAAATCTGTATGTCATGACAGAACACTTCGTTTCTCACGGACTTTAGTTTACAATTGTTTTCAAGTTCAGGAAAATTGTGCAGTGGGCTAGTTGGTTCAACATACTTAACACTGTTGTGCGGAGTGACGAAGGGACAGGACTTGAGTGAGGAAACAACACACGACACCTGAGCACAAACTATCAACGTGATTATCACAAGACAATGATTCTGCTGAAAAGTAGGAACCAAAGGAAAAGAGAAGTCGTGGAAGCATACAACCTCAAGGTGGACCCACAGGGCTCATGTGTCAGCCCGCCATCTATTTCACTCAGCAATAAAGAGATTAGCATAATCGCTGACAATAGAGGGTGTAGGTAGACCGGGAAGAGGACTCCTGTGCATGCATGTAGGCTTTATGTACGCTTCACTTGCAGAAAAATAAACCAGTTTGTAGTTTGCGCTCAGGTGTCGTGTTGTTTTCTCGCTCAAATCCTGACCCTTCATCGCTCTGCGCAACAGTGCTAACTTTTCAGGTTGTTCACTATGTGATGTAGGAAGGGTAAAATTGATGGGAAATCCCAATATTCTCTGGCATATTGCGAAAAATATGGCCCAAGTCAAGTGTCATTTTAGGCTTCACTGTCCCCTTTTATAGGGCAAATAGTAATAGTTTGAATTCTATGGACGCTGGTTGCTTTTTCTGACTTAACCTAGGCGGTGCTCAGCTCTCAGTTGAAAGGAACAGGTAAACAGGAGGACTTGCCACATAAGCAGGAGGTAGCACTCCACACAGACTTAAGCTTAATATACTACGTGCTTCCACAGCCCTAGGGGGCTAGTCTGTAAGTGTTGACTAAGTGGACTGTCCATTCCAGTACACGCTGAATGAATAGAGCACGAGAGCCCACGGTGACGATTGCCGCTTGCTCTACCAGCTTAGAGCTCTACCTAAACAGTGTGTGCTGAAATAGTCCACTTAGTGGATCCTCACAGAATCCTTCCCGACTGATGTTTGTGTTGGTAGGTTGCAAGCATTGCACTTTCTTTCCTTTCATGTGGGCAGTTCCCACATATGGATGTCATTTAACATATTGTATTCATATTGCCTTTGATCTATAAATTTCTAATTCATGCTTATAACCAGGCCTACCAGCTCTTGTCCTGCATATTTATATAGCCTTCTCATTTCTGCATCAACACTGCACATATTTACAGCAAATTGGAGTCATTCTCCATTATACCCTCAAGCACTTGAAGTAGACACTGCAATAACCCCAAGGGAGGGGGGACAGTAACGCAAAAACCTTATTGGGCTTGTAGTGCTGCTGAAGGATGCACACATACCATGTATGCTAAAATTCTCAGCAGACATTCCAAAGTTTGTACGAGTTCGATTTTAGCTGGCTAAACTGAATGATTCATATTGAAGGCAATTCTTGCAACACTTGGTCAAACTGAATGAAACTGGACAGCACAATTAGCTGTGTTCATCTACCATTTATACGACTGCTGCCCCGAGCATTTTGCCTGTTACTTTGCCTTTCGTTTCTGTACTATCAAGTTCAAGTACACATGTACTTTATCACTGTACACGTAGAATGGCTTCAAGGCTTTTCCTGGGCATTCAACAGTCACTATTTATTCCTATAAACCTTCCTGCATGTGAAGGCAAAAAAAACTTATTAATTCATGCTGGAAGTATAAAAAGACAGGTATTTGCACAGAAAATGTTTATTTTGAGCACCGAGGTTCTTGCTGATGTAGATATGGTGCTCGCTCCCTCCTTGCCCGAAGCATGTGCTTGCTGTACACAGCACCTGATGATGGCTTCCTAGGTCAAAAGATCAAACTGAAATAAGAGGCATGTTGTTTTAGCTCCGGAAAGAGAAAGCAGGATTGAGACATTAACATGTATAAAAAATACTTGCCTAAAGAAAAATTAATACACAAGCAAATTCACTAAAGAGGTTCACTTTCAAGAGCAAAAGTATGGTTACGATGAAAATTACAAGGACGCTTCACTGCTCATTGAGGTTTCGGTTCAGTAGTTGTTGAGCCACAAGGGTTAGCATGCTACATCTTGCATATTATGTTTTGTAGAACAATATTGCACTTTGAACAATGTAGTGCCTATTTAAATGTACTGACAAGGAATGCTTAAACTCCAGGCTAGTTTGGTCTGCACAAGATATGATACAGACACTGTACTGCATTCATTTAGTGTTTTTGTCACTGATCTCATGCACAAAGGTCATTCACACCTATCCTACATGAAATGCAGTTTCTTTGAAGCTTCATCTAGTCCTTGAATTTGCTGCATGCTTATGTCTAAGGGAATTCGTTTGGTTCCTTTTAATGTAGTACATCTAAGCAACTGCTATCAAATGCCCATAGTGTTCCCTTGCATGTACAAAACATTTTTGGCCCTTTCAATGCACAATACTCATTACATTTGACACTTGGGACTCGTGCAAGGCGCCATTTTGTATTATATGCTTGTCCACATCTGATAATACCTTCATAGCTGGGTCATTCCCATGCCAAATGCCTTGGTTATTACTGTGACCATTTCACACTTTTCCTTTAGAATCTTCTTGTCCACTTTTAAGGAAGCATCCCACGACACAATGTCTCCATCCTAGTGGTGCTATGGAGTTAACTTATGTGCTAGTTGTAGCAGATGACGTCAACTGAAGGCCACTGAAGATAAAACTCTCTGCGAGAATTCCTTTTGCACAATAAATGCAAACAATACAGAATAGTCAAAATGTAGTTATCTGGCAAGACTGGCTGCATCCATCATCTTTGTTTGGTGCAATTCTGAGGTGGCTCCATGTTACAAGACGCTTGGCGATTATTGCCATGTGACTGTTCGGGACTCTATAAAACACAAGAATTGCCTTACTCCCGCCTTTCTCTTTGTGCAGCAGCCAACGTTATTATTCGTCCAATCGCACCGTGTACTGTTCGTGTGTCCATAGACTAAATTCTTCACCACATTGTTTTTGCGGTATTTCGTGAGTGACCCATGAACTCATCTTGGGGTGGGACTTCTTTGGCGTCTGCTTCTATCTCTTGTCGTCAGCGCCTCACACAACTGGATGCCACTGGCAATTCTTTTCCTAACCACGAAGAACGCATTCGTCTCGTCACCTCTTCCGATTACGTTCTTTGGCCGCCTAGAGAAGAGATTATAGGTGTCAACTCCTGTAACATTGTGGATGGCGGCATACTCATTCTACCCTATGACCATACCCTATCTCGAACAATTCTGATTACCCCTGGCCTTATTCGCTTCTCTGAGGGGTCTGCATTGCTTACTGCAATAAACCAAACTCTCGAACCCCAACTGTTGCCTCGTGGATCAACTGTCACTTGAGCTGTTGACACTCATGTCGTTGCAATTGTCACGAAGACAGCTCAGTGTGTTCTTGCGTCTATTACCGTGCGCTGAACAAAATCGTGCGCAAAGATGTTTACCCCGTGTCACGGATGGATGATGCACTAGATTCACTCCACGGTGCTGAATATTTTTCTAGCCTTGACTTTAGACCAGGCTATTGGCAAATACCGATGTCCAAATCCGACAAAGAAAAAACGACATTTGCTACCCCTGATGGGCTCTACGAGTTCAGTGCGATGCCTTTTGGACTCTGCAATGTGCCTGCCACATTCGAACGCATGATCGATAAGTCTTGTGTGGCTTGAAATGGAAAACCTGTCTGTGCTATCTCGACGACATTGTGTTTTCAACCATGTTCTCACAACATTTGCAACGTCTTGATGAAGTCCTTGCCTCTCTTGCAAATGCTGGCTTGCAGCTCAACACACGCACGCGCACACACACGCACGCACGCACGCACACACGCACGCACACACACACACACACACACACACACACACACACACACACACACAATGCAGTTTCGCCAGCAAGGCCATCAAAGTTCTGGGGCACGTAGTCAGCAAAGAAGGTATTCGACCGGACCCCGAGAAGCTTACTGCCATCCTCGAATTTTGTGTCTACTGCGTCAAAAAGACATGCACAGTTTTCTTGGACTTGCTTCTTCCGGCACTTCATATGCAACTTCGCTGCGCTTACGTCCCCGCTCCATCAACTCCTCGCCAGTAATGCGCCCTTTGTTTCGTCCGACGAATGTGAACATGCTTTCCTGCTTTTGCAACATTCCCTGACGTCAGACCCAGTACTGTGCCACTTTGATCCGACCGCGCCCACCATCTTTCACACCGACGCTAGCAGTCAGTCTCGGTGCCATTCTACTGCAACGTGACAACACATTCCGCGAACGAGTAATTACTAGTCGTGCACTAACCAGTGCAGAGAATTACTGCAGGAGTGCCTTGCTGTTGGGCAGTGCAAAAATTTCGCCCATATCTTCATGGCCGCCATTTCACAGTCGTTACCGACCATAACACACTGTGCTGGCTTTCATTGCTAAAGAATTTATCAGGTCACCTGGGTTGCTGTGTGCTTCACCTACAGGAGTACGATTTCAATGTCACCTACAGGGCTGCAAAGAAGCATCAAGACACCAATGCTCTCTCTTGCTACCCTCTGAAGAATCATGACGATTCACCATAACCTCTCTAATTGTGTACGTCCCGAGTCCTCTTCATCGGCTTTACCCATTGTAACCCTCGAATGGCTAAGACACGACAGCCCATCTGTCCTTGTGTCCCACCAACGCATCGACCCATACTGCTGAACTATTCTCCAACGCATGGAAGATTCTTCGTCACCTCCAAACGCCTGACTTCGTCGACAACTTAATCAATTCAAGCTGCACAATGAGGTTTTACATCGCAACATTTATCACATCGATGGCAACAAATGGGTCGCGGTCATACCATGTTCTCTGCAATGTGAGGTGCTTGAAGCCTTTCACGATCATGCGACGACTGGTCATCTAGGCTACCACAAGACTTACAACAGAATATGAAGTCGCTGCTCCTGGCCTGGCCCACCTTCAGCCGTTGCGAAGTATGTTGCACCCTGCGTTCATTGTCAAAGCCGCAAACGACCAACAGCTCCTTCTGGCTCTTTACAACCTCTGCCTTGTCCCGCTTCGCCTTTTGAAGTAGTTGGAATAGACCTGTACGGTCCTCTTCCCACGACCTTACATGGCAATCGTTGGATTATAACAGCCATAGACCACCCAACACGCTATGCGGAGACAGCATCTCTACAATCCGGGACTGCTGCTGAAGTCGCTGATTTCTTTCTACACAACATTATCTTACACCGCAGCGCTCCGCGCGTTCTCCTGTGACCGCAGCAGTCTTCCTCTCTTCTATCTTTACCGAAGTTCTGTGCGCCTCTAACAGAATTCGCAAGACGACTTCCAGTTACCATCCACAGACCAACAGCTTAACGGAGTGTTTTCACCATACCCTCTCTGACATGATTGCAATGTACATCCGCCCTGGCCACACGAACGGGGATGCAATCCTGCCGTTTCTGACATTCGCCTATAACATGGCTACGCAACGTACTACTGGCTTTTAACATTTTTTCTTCATCTATGGCTGTTCACCAAGTTTCATTCTTGATGTATCATTCCTTTCGACTCCTGTACCCCCATCAGTTCCTTTCTTGGAACAGTTTGTGTCTTGCCTCGCGGAGTGCAGTCGCCTTGCCCCGCTTAACACAGGCGTCTCCCAGGACGCTCGCAAGTTTCGTTACGACTTGACCCACTGTGCTGTGACTTTTTCTCCTGGTGACGAAGTTCTTTGGACTCCTGTGTGCGTTCCTGGCTTATGCAAAAAATTTCTGGTGTTTTATTCGACTTTCCGCGGTCGTTGAGCAGACATCACCTGTCAATTACCATGTCTCGCTTGTTAGAACGCCACCCGATTCCCGTTGCTGTGGCACAGAGATAGTGCATGTCTCCCGCTTAAAACCAAATACTTGACGCATTTTATAGTACTTACGCGCAGCCAGGCGGCCGCTTCCACAGAGAGAGAGATTTAGCATGGGCACAACACATGCCTGACTTTCAACTTCATCATCTGCACATCTTTTTCATCTGCATATATCATCACTAGCAGTACAGTTTAATCCTCGAGGTAGTAGTCCGAGCTTGGCTGGAATAAAGCGGTTCCTTACGATACATATATATATATATATATATATATATATATATATATATATATATATATATTTCTTGCACTTCAAGAAACTTCGTTTGACCTCGAAGACTTGAGCACTGAAGTAACGGCGCTAAGCATATACAAGACCTCATAGTAGGAGACAGTTCAATTTCACAGCCTGAGTCCCCTTGCTGGTGTAATCTTCCTTCGTGTAATTGTCGCATACTTGGCTATCACTAAGACTGCT
The DNA here is from genome assembly GCF_023375885.2 of Dermacentor andersoni. Classification (NCBI taxonomy): domain Eukaryota; kingdom Metazoa; phylum Arthropoda; class Arachnida; order Ixodida; family Ixodidae; genus Dermacentor; species Dermacentor andersoni. The sequence goes on along the minus strand of NC_092814.1, from coordinate 374,239,921 downwards.
TCGCCTTTCTGCAAAACTGCAGCCTCTTTTTTTTTCTGCTAGTCCGAGCATAAGTGCTGCCGCACATGACTGCTGTTGATTCTGATTTCGAGTGAATCTGGCTTGGCCTCATTATGGTTACTGAGTGAATTATAGAGAGAGAGAAATAGAAGAGAGGAAAGGCAGAGAGGTTAACCAGACGCATGTCCGTTTTTCTACCCTCCACTGGAAAACGGGGTATAGGGACGAAGAGAGAGAGTGTTCCACAGCTATCATGCACTAAGATTAAAAAAAAAAAAAAAAACAGTTCCGTTACTCGAAGAAAACCTAGTGCATATTGTTTCCAGTAAAGTGGAGTAGTAGCCAGTAATTCTTTCGTTACTGAGATTTAATTTGGTAATTACAATTATCTAACTCGAGAAGTACTCTCATAATTTTCAGTGTCAATGAGGCATTTGTTGGCATCCCAAAATGACATCTAACTGCAGTGTTTTCAGCGACATACTAATCGCGTACAATTTTACCGACTGGAAAATAACCTCACGAACTATGAAAAATACCATGTGAGTGAACTCTCACCCACATCATAAAGCAGTGCCCTCAAATAAGCTGATTGAAAGTAACTGCATTGCCTATCGCAAACCCGAAGAGACAGCGCACCACCTTGATAATGGTACGGAAGGAGCCCCAACAGCAGTTTCGCAGCTTCTCCTTTCTCTGTACGTCACACTTATTATCCCTCTCTCAAGGCCGACTGATAAATGATAACAAAAGCACCTTGATAACGCAGCCAAAGTGCAGCTCTGACCACACACGAAATGTGAGGAGCAATGTAATAGGCACAGAATGTTTCAAAATCCAGACTTTGCTCGCACCGCATCGAAAGAGTGCGGGCGAAGTTATATTTCGCACCAGAAACTTGCTTCGGACCAAAGCCAATATAAAGTGAGCGTTTTATTTTTCATGAAAGTGTACACGTGCTGCAAAAACAGGTTCGTGTCAACAAATAAAAGCGAAATAAACACACTGGAAAGCGACCAACTTTAGAGAAAAGGCAAAACCAATGCGTTCACGAAATTAAATATACCACTTCTGTGAGCCGAACTGGCAATCAGAATGTCGGCACACACACACACACAGACAAAAAAAAAAACTGTGTGCTCTTACTATCTATTAATTCGTAAGCTGCGTTGAACATCAGCCTAGAGGACGTGTTCAAATAGGTCTCCTTTTGCAGCTACGCAGTACTGTCTATTTTATCACACCTTTAGTGGCTTTCTTGATGACCGATGCCGGAATTCTATGGCAGACATCCGTTATCCTTACCTTGAACTAATGTGACGTCCGGCACAATCTTTCACATAACCCCAAAGAAAGAAACTTAACGGAGAGGTCACGTGACCTAGCCGGCCTCTTTACAGGCTCGTGCCTTCCAATCTATTTGAAAAGTAGCACCCAACCAGTTTCGTGCTCGGCTGCTGCTGCATGCAGGTGGCCCATCTTGCTGATACAGCAGAAGTGGAAAATGTGACAGCGGGACTTTGCTGAGAAACTCATCAACCACTCCTTCAAGGATTTCGTTCACATAACGCTGTCCAGTCAGTGCGTGATTGAAGATGGTACTGATTATTGCACTGGCGTAAATTCCAAACCACACATTGAGCGACCACTGGTACTGGCGCCGATTGCACTGTACTTAATGTAGATTGGAGTCCCTCCAATAGTGTGCGTGAATGACAATGAATGTATATATGATGGCACCTGCACTGTTCTTTTGCGCAAACTCATCATGCCACAGGTTCTTAGTGTCAAGATGTAAAACTTACCAGACCCAGCTTGTCAGTTAACAATATACACTATAGAATTAACATCTAAGGTTATCACTAAGATGAGTGCTAAAACCCCTTAATGCTTACATAGGACCAGAATTAACAAGTGGCTGTAATATCAACGTGCAAGGGCTCAGAGGGTTCCTGAAGCACTCTTGAGCACATGAACATAACTTCCAGTCTGGATATACACGTGCGATGGGAGACAATGACTCGTTACAAAGCCATACACAACACCCTTTCTCACAAAACCTTATGACACTAGTAAAATTTGTTGGCCAAGTTACGATTTATCCTACTTTGAAGCAAGCACATAAAGAGAACATCCCAGTCTTCATCCACGATTAGATCACCAGTATTAAATGGACCCACCTTAAGGGTTATTTGGCAACAGCATGTGTATGTCCATGCTTGTATCGTTTATTGATTGTCCCGCTCTAGTAGAATGGACGACCACGCAGCCTGATCATGCACTTTGTAATGAAGCTTCTTTCTAGAAAATCACAAATACCGACCGCACACACAACCTTTGTCACATCTGCACAGAGCACTCGAGCGTTACGCTGCGGAGAAAGGTTACCAGAGAATGGCTGTTGACAGCGCAGCGATATTGCTATGTAAAGGCTCATATTACTATGTAAAGGAACGCTGTTTCCCGCGCGTTTAATGACGCCGCAAAGCACTCATTTAGCGACTTCATTCACTACCGCCCTTAGTCGGCGGACGGCAGACCTGAACCATGTGTCAGGAATGTGCGTTTACATTGCGAGATAAATGATGAATACTCCTTATTTTCTCTAAACAAGTGCGAGCACATGCCGCACTTGGGTCATCTGCCATTTACACATTCTGCCGTGTAGCAGCACCGCAACCAGGTAATGTTACGTTTAAGTGATTGTGAAAAAGGCTCTTACAAGTTTGAAGGAACCTAAGATAAACAGTGTCGTCTAATATGCGTTCTCGGCGCTAGTACACTGTAGCACTGGCTGATCGGTGCGGCGGTCCGCGGGATGCGTCACAAGGAAAATAAGCTGGTAAGGAACCTGGAAATGAAGTATCAGGCAGCCGAAAGCGTAGGTTTGCATAGTAGAGGCACATCGAATGGAAAAGTGAAGTACTTACGATAGCTTACGCTAGCACAAACCCCGAAAAATAAACGATCCACATCTTTGTCCACTTGTTTGAGCGTAGCTCACCTTTGAGCTTGCCATTCTGCCGCCAAAACCAAAGACGGATGTGACATCACGGCCGCGAAAAAACAAAGAATGAATGCGACATCCCGGACGTGACGTTTGGGTGAACCTAACGCCTGCGTTCCGTCGACCGGGTGAACGCAGACACTTTCTTTCTGGTGACACACACGTGGTAGAAGCGAAATGCCATACTAAAACGCTGCAGCCACGCACGGAAGTGACGTCACAGTTGTGAGCACGTGATTGTGATGTTTTTTAAAAGTATGGCGCATTCTGGTTCATAGTTATGCGCGCGCTGCTGGACCTGGAACTACTTCAGCTTGGCCAAAACACAATTTTGCAGTTTCTTACTGTATTGTGGGCTAGAATGTTGCTCTATTTAGTTGCGCTGGAAGAACCGGAGGTAGTCGAGCTTACGGTCACGAGTGACACTTGGGCACAACGATGGAGCAGCTCGTTTCCTTATGCCTTACAGCGCGTTTATGGTTGGTAGTGTGGTCTTGTGCAGCTCCGGTTACGTTTTTCAGTGCTGTTTCTCTTGTTTGTTGAATTTGCTGTTGTGAATGGGGCACATGTGTGCTCTCAGCTTGGCAGCAGTTTTTTCTCTTATGGCGAAAACATGTAAACTCGTTCTAAACGCTTGTTGCTGCAGTTGCCGCTTAATAGAGAGGTTTAGTTTAGGGGACGCAAGGCGTTGGGGCCCCTAGCGCTTGGGTGCGTTTACGTTTGCGTACGCAAGCAGAAACACGTTATATGTTAGCGGCCCCAAATGCAAGCCGCAGTGAAGTCGGATGCGCTCGTAGCGCTATCAACGTCTAATCTTTGCTGCGTTATAATTTTTTAAAATATGAAATCATGCTTATGAAGTAAAGCACATAAAACTATTCTCATTAAAAGCAGTTAATAGAGAGGTTTAGCGTGTCCGGTATTCGGGTAAACGCAGGCGTCCATATGACGTCAGTGGGGCGAGCTATCCAATTGGCTGACCAGGGCGCGTGATCGATAATTTTTCCAACTTTATGGTAAACAAATGATGTTTGCAATAGTTAGACTGTTAGTTAATTTGTTTTTATAAAAAGAAAGTAACATAAAGAGAATGCACAAGAACAATTTTTCAGTACACTTAAACACTTCCGGCACACAGCAAGTGTCGTGCGCTTGTGTTACAACGTGCTCCGTCTTTGACGAGAGCTCCGCAGTGTTAAGAATGGCCATACGGGGTGGCAACGTGCCAGCTTTCAGCCCGCTGCACGTGTTCCAAGCCCACCAGTCGGGGCGCCTTCCGAGAGCTGCGGTCGGCAGGCAGCCACGTGGCGCGCGATCAACTCCGGAAATTGGTACTTGGCCGCACCACCCGGGACAAAGCAGTCCTACGAAGCCCTCTGACGTCGGCACTGAAAGCTGGGCGGTACCGAGAACTGCGGATGACCGGCAGCCACGTGGCGTGCGATCAACTCAGGAAATTGGTACTTGGCCGCACCACCCGAGACGGAGCACAGTTCTACGAAGCCCTCGGTCGTCGACTCCGGAGCCTTTGTGTGTATGGGTTCGCACCTGTGCGCCTTTGTGTGTGTGAGCCATAGTGCGGGGCGGCGGCGAGTTTAACTTTCCTTGGACGAACCTTCCCGACCATTCCTGCTCCAGAAGCGTATCCCCGCAGGCTGGCTGTACCCGGTTTGGAGGCAAACCGGATGTGACGTGTGCCAGTGGCGTACTCCCTGCCCCCAGATAGGTACGCCTAGGGAAAGACGCTGCTAGGTGCTGCTGCTAAATCCCTGTGGTTTCTGCCAGCCACATGCGGCCATTGCCGGCTCACGTAGGTTCGTTCGCGTGGTCTTGTTACGCCTCGCTGGATCGTGTTCAGTCATGCCGTCCTTGCGCGGCGTGATTGTCGGCGAGTCAGGTTAAATTCTTAAATAGGTCGCGCCTGCGCCTAATTGAGTCTATAAAAGCCTGCACATTCAGTTTTGCTAGCTACAATGCAGTGCGGCTGGCGTGAGCTGTCTCCACGATGCGCTACGAGCGTGTCGATTTCGCCGTTCTTTATGTTGGCGTTAACGACCTTGAAAGCAACATGGATCCACAAGAAATGTGCGACAACATCAAGGTAAGTCTACTGAAATCACAAAATTTGAAACAATAAGCGCTAATAGTTGTGTTTTCTTTTAAATTTTAGGCCTTGATTGTTCAACGAGACGGCCCCCGTCGTGCTGGTTTTCAAGGTGCTCCCTCGCTGCCTAGAAGATGCTGATGCGGAATAGAAAATGCAAAAACGTCGCTTGCTCAACCGCAAATTAACGGCTACGCTGAAGCGCATGCCGTGTCTGCGGAATTTGAACCCCGAGGTATGGACCCCCTTTTTCCAGCGGCATGCCGTTACATACCGTCAGGAACACGCTTGGCTTATTTCTGACTCGGTAAAAAATGTTTCACTTTTTCTCGCTTCTCGCTGCGGAAGAAATGCGCACCGTTTGTCGTAGTTGTGTCTCCATTACAGGGTGGCATTACTGCGGTGAATAAAGCAAGTGTTGCCGTACATACTGTGCGCATTTAACCCTTTGTTGGGCGGTCGGAAAATATTGGTCCCACTTTTCAGGGCCACTTCGCTATTATGTAGCGGTGAAGTGTAATTTCTACCATTGAACATTCCTGTGTAGATGTGTTTCTGAATCACGTTAAGCACATTTTTTCGTCCATTTCTTTGTCAAACAACGCGATAGAGCGATTGCGCAGATTGTTTACTTCCCTTTCTACAATGTTTAGTTTATTCTGTCGCCTTCCTTCAAACCACCACAGCGGCAAATGGACTGTTTTTATCGAAATTCCGCGTTTTCATAATAGCTGAATTTTGGTGCGGTTAGGTGTCTAAATTTCTCGTACCCACAGCTACCAAAACAGTTGATCAAATCATTAGCATCGCGAACAAATCGCATTCCTACATATGCGAGCTGCTACATATGAGCCCTCAAGAATTTTCAAGAAGCATCTTTTTTCTAAGAACCCTTGCGATATTGGAAAGCCCTGATTGAGGATTCTCATACAAAGCATGCTCAGTAAGTATAATGAAAACATGCACAAACAATGTATAATGTACTGGGTACTCTGGCTGCTTCTAATCACATTACAGGTGACCACGAGTAGGTAGAAACGGGCCTTGAGGCTGTATAGTGGGACGTAATACTCCCACTTTTCGCTATTACTGAATCGTAGTCAGCTTTGAGATTTTACGTTATGTAAAAAATGCTTCATAAAAAAAAGCACTTGTAATGTCTCGGACACAAAGCGGCCTGTTCTCTGCTTGCGTCTATGAAAGGGTTAAGATGCACACACTATTCAAAGGTCGCATTGAGAACTGAGTTGCAGGCGCTACTATGCTCCGCAAGCAGCAGGATACTAAAAGGAGAAATGAGCAACACCGTACTGCCTTCATTTCTTCAAACCCTTCAACAAAGCTTGAACAAGAAATGCACGCGAGGGTGTCACTACAGACAGCTGCGGCAACACTGACGCATGCGCGAGAATATAAAATGAGGTGCAGCTGTGTGGTGCACGCTGCCATGAAGTTTGAATTAGTTTCCCCCTTGCGAAACTACCGGAAAGGACATATTGCATCCATCGGTGTTAATATATCTTCTAGCATATTTTCTTGTTTTCAGCCAACATACACATCCCCGTTAAATCAAATAGATCACTGTAGATGGAGGCCACAAGCATATTACAAGGACTGTGAATTGGAAGCTGTTAGCTACCTGTGGCACAAAGTCATGCAAGGGTACACGTAGTCTTTGTGTGCACATTGACTTCATGTTTTACCAATTTGACTGGCTCCTATTGCACTCCGGCTGAATAGCAATAACACACAGGCCACTTTACGTTCGAGCTACTCGAAAGCTTGCATTAGTGAAAAACATCTAAACTTTTTCTGGTACAGCCGTGCGTTGTTCGAAGTGTCTCAATGCATTGCAGTGATTGAACAGGCACATATTGGCTGTACCACTTGGATTTCAGCGTGCATGCGTTGGCTGGACAAAAAATTCTACCATATTTTACCTCCAAACTTTTGCTCACGATTGGAAAGCGCTGTTTCTGTTGTAAATAGATGTGGCTTGCACACAAGGTATGTGCATGCTAAGTGTCTTGGTAAAGAAAAGTAAAGGTATGCTGCATGAACAGAAGGTGCTGCAGCCACATAACCTGACCTTTGATCTTCATTATGCTCACAGATTGAAGGGATGGAACGAAGTGCATGTCTTTTAGATGCTTGATTTCAGCCAGTTAAATTTGCCAACATGGGGATTCAAACCACTGGTGTCCATCTGCTGTTGGGCTGAACTCTCAATTTAGTGAGACTACTAACTACTGCGTTCATTGGTGCTGACAGATATCAAGTCCGTTGTAGCTCGGCATTACTGTATTCTGTCACCAAAATGCTAGAGAACCACTTGAGATCCTTCGATGTCAGCATCCTGATAATCAGTGGGCACCCCATAAGAAAAATAGGTCAACTTTGGCTGGTATCCTTGCAAGTGTAAGAAGGCTAGGCCACAGAAACTCGTCTTTCTGATTTGTGCACTATTCAGCCACGTTAAAATGTGGGGAGCCTAGACATCTAAAAGACGAGGAGCAAGCAAATTGAATGCAGCTACCAAGCAAAAAATGTGGAAGCGTAAGCTGTTGATTTTTTACTCTTAAGGCACGTTCACACCAAAGACGGAGTGGCTAAACCGGGCAAAGCTCTTGGCCAGGGGATAAAAGTAGGCGTTAAACGAGGCGGCAAGCCCGATCGCTTGCGGACCACTTTTCCCGCCCGCCAGAGCTGTCCGATTTGCCGCGGCCAATCAGAACACCAGACGACGCTGGCGTGTGCTGCGCGATAAGGATGGACGACCGGTGCCACGAGACGGCGACAAGTGCGCCACGAAAACGTTAGATGCTCCGCCTCGGCGGTGTGGGCAGCCAGGCAAGCCGTCCAGTATACAGGGTGTTTCAGCTAACTAGTGCCGAGGCACAAAGAAACAACTAGGCCTGCAGTACTCAAATACAATCAATTCAGTAGACTACCCTGTTGAGCAACTTTAATACTTACGGCTCATTGAGAAACATCTAACTGCTTCATTTTTATGAAGATAGCTGCTGTGGTTATTTTTTCAGGACAAAAGAAAGTGCACAAAATCAAATAAAGTACCATGCAACTATGCACTTTTTAGCAGTGACGAACAAATGAACAATGCGGCATGCAGACAGGATGTAAAAAATATGCAGATCCGACACACTGTGAAAATTATGTAAGCAGCTTTCTTTGCTGCTTGTGTTCATTGATGGCATTTGGCAGTGATATGTTAAATGTTACCTCGCATGCACCACTTGTGTTCGTAGTACACAGAGCTCATAGGCAGACGTGCGCTCCGATGCTCAAGGTGGTGCTGTGCACCATCCATATCCTGTGAGAGTAGTGGCACTGTCATTCCCTCACACGGCGCATCGCATGGCGGGTGAGGTAGAGAAATCCGTTTATTGAATGCTTAGGAGAAATAGTTGCTGCCACATCCTGTGCCCGACAGAACAGCGCCTGCTGGCCACACAGGCTTCTGTCATGCAGCATGGCCTCCCAGTGTTGTAGTGTAGGGACATTGAAGTTTTGATGCTGGACCACCATTTGCATACTGTCCTTTTGACGCCGTGGTGCTGTATTGCAGCTTTGCATCTGCACATCCTGTCTCAATTGTTGGCATGGACACACTTGCCGTGTTTATTTTTTCAGAAATAGCATAAACATGCCATACCACACCTTGAACTATCATTATAATATTTTTAGTTTGCCACCACAACTGTCACCATGTCTAGATGTAGTATTTTTCTTTTAAAGAGACTCTATACGAAGGATGCTTTCTGATGGCATCTTTACCTTCTCGTATGATCATTCAGCGAGCACAAAGTGCTGCAGCTTCTGCAATGCTTTTGTCTATTCCTTCCAGGCACACTACTGTCAATGTATCATTAGCGCTGAAATAGAATACCGTCCGTTGCTCAAAGCAGCTTCAATATAGATTCCAATCGGAAGAATAGGCAGACTTGTGGCAGTATACAACTTTCTATAGCCATAAAAGGCAAGCTAGCATAGTGGGGCATCTCAATGCTTGTAAAAGCATTCAACTGCATGTATCTCCAAATAACTAAGCTCAAGCAGACACTGCCAAAATTCGTTCTTCTCATGGTGAGTCGGTGCGGGAACTTGAAGGTGTCGCTTTTCCTTCATTTTTGTGTCTCTTATGGTTTTGCTAAGGCTCTTGCCACAGCAAAATTCCTCTTGTGGTATTTTAGAAGGGTAATTTAATAATCACCTAGGCGATGTCATTTCCTTCATTTGGTTGCACTGTGTGCATCAGTGCAATAAATGGGTCAAACGGCTTAATACGAAATGTCGCCAGGCCATTTTGGCACGACACTTGTGGATAACATTTTGATGTGGCTTGGGCGAGACTGAAAGAGAGAAATTGACACATACAAGCACAAAGGCCAGGCACTGTTCCCTTGTGGCCTGCACAACCACTAGAATAGCAGCTAGTCTTATCAATTCATACTGAGTATCACAAAGTGTAACATTGCAAGAACTGTAGCTTGGTTGATGAGACAAGGCACTTATAGCTGTAGCTGAAACATGTGGTGTGATCAACATGTACAAGGTTACAATACTCTACACCCTTTTTGTATTTAAGTTTTTAACTTTGCCCACAATCTGATTACAGCTTTCCAGAGTTCCTTGGAAAATCCTCCCATGCACCTGCCATGTACATTGCCCTCCTCCTCGATGTGGCGTGCAAGATGGCAGCAGCAGCTGTGGGAACAGTTGAAGAGGCGAAGAAAGGTCCACTTTATAATAGGTTGTATGTAAATAAAACTGATCGACCTCAACAGATTCGGCTTCCACTTTTGTCAAGACAATTGTCAGCAAAGCAATGGAGCAATTTCAGTAGGGCGATAGTAATAAATAGTGCATAGAAATTCTTGGAAGCCCCGTCAGCTTTCTTGCTGTTAACAAGCTGTCTTGGTGAGGTGGTTTAGGCAGGGAATGCCAATTCATGAGGGATGGTCATGGCCACCATGTTCAATGTATGTGCAGCATTAATCAGTTCTCTAGACCGAGTGCACTAATGTCACATGATACATTTTCAAACCTCGCATGCTTTCTTTGGGGCTGAGAAAATTAATGAAGCATGAAACTCAGCATGTTGCAGTTTTCAATTAACCATCACTGCATTTGTCCATTCTTGAAACAAATTTTATTGTACCAAATGCATACAGAATGAATTTGTGGAATATCCAAAGTACATTTTGCTTGTGTTGGTCAAGCAGCTGGCAGAACAAAACCACAAAGTTCCAAAGCAGAAAGGTAACACTTCTTTTGAAGTACACAACTGGCGAAACAGTGTTGCTAACACACGAGTGCAAAACTTGCCGCCGATTAAAAAAAATGGAGCTGCTACACACCACTTCGTTCCTTGACCATTTATTTTTTCTTTTGTGGCTGATTTTTAAAAATCCTTGCTATAGCAAATGCAAGGACATCAGAAAATCAACGCAGAACAGATATTGGTGCAATGGTGTAAAGTAATGAAGATATAATTTTGCATGCACATTATTTAGTCTGAAATAGAGGGATACAGCACAAACGTTACTCTTCAATCCCAATAAAAAATATGGAACTCGTGGGCTACACGAGGGCTACGGATAAATCTTGAGGGCCTCGGATTCTGTAATGTGCAGCTATACTTGAAGTACACAAGCATTTTTGGATTCTGCCTCTACCTGGGTGCAGCTTTGTGACCTGGAATGAAAAGCCACAGCCATCGAGCTGCTGCAGTGGCGACATCACAGTAAAAGGTAATAGCGAAAAATTAAAACAATAATATGACCATGCAACTTGCACATCAGATAGGTCACCTGAAGCTTCTATTTCCAATTTTTCTGGTGTTGCATATGACAAAAATTTTGAAAAGCGATAGTGTACGATTTTCATACATTAACAATTATGCATATCTAGTTTTTTTTTTAACCATGCAGATATTTAGCAAAAAGTTTTGAGCACAGAGAGCCTGTCGTTCTTGCAAAGGAGTTTCTAGGTGAGGAGGACACACTTTGCTGCTAATGCGAGTTTCAGAAAATTAATTTTGAAAAATTCAGTCACTTTATTAGTAACTTGGCGGCAGCCTTCTAAATGGCATATTTGGAGGCAGTCACATGTGAACGCACACCCTTTCTTTTTCGAAATCTCGAAAATTGCACTTATTTTGAAATATTCATTATCGCGCTCAATTGAGTACAATCAAAACTTGGTGCATCCTGCTCCACATCAGGCGGCAGTGCCCTGTCAAGAAGTGTGGGACAAGGCTTAAATGATAGCCTGACACGGCACACTGATGCACATGCTTGCAAGGCAAAGTGTGTCGTATCAGCTGCTACAATGACTGGCCAAGATGTTGTTTCAGACTTTCTCGAGCCTGTTGTCGAGGGTGTTTCCATCTGATGAGGTAGCGGGACCTTCTTTTCTGCGCTCCCAGCACACTCTGTTCCAATATTTCCTCGATTTACCAGTGAAATTCAATGATGAATATCTTGAATTAGGTGCAACTTTCAAGATTTGTAAGAAATGAGAGTGCTATAAAATGTGACTGCCTCCAAATTTGTAGAGTTCCAAAATAGAGGAATTCCTCTGCAAGAATGCCACATTTGCTGTGCTCATAACTTTAAAACAAGAAAATCTGTATGGTAATAAAAAGACACCCTGTACATATACAGTGTGCATTGGAGCATTTCATGCAACCAATATTCAAGCACCTTCTGTCTACAAAGAATTCATAAAGCAAATTTATGCTTGGAATCAGTTACGAGCACTGGAAATGCAAACACTGTGACGAACCCTGGTCACATGCCAGGCATTGTGTTGCTGCTCTCTGCGTAGGGCCTATGAATAAAAACCACCTTCAACATTACACAGTAAGCTACCAATTGCTATGTGTAGGAAGACTTAGTTCTTCAAATGCAATTATGACCTAGACATTCTAAAGCTTTTCTGATAATGTACTTTTAGTGAACAAGTACCCCAAACTTGAACAACTCTGAAGCTATAATGCCATTATTATCTGAAAGATGCACTACACATTTTTTTAACGCAGTAAGGAAACATTCATAATCGACAATGCCACCATAGACATGAGAGTCGCATAATATTGCACTGCGTGCAGCAAGGATAGCACAATCTCGCACAAAAGATTAGTCTCTCCCGCAGACTTTGAGGGCTTCTTTATTATGTCTCACTTATGATGCCGTGACATGGTACGAAACCATGATGACGTAACTTATGATCATGAGTTACTCTTGAATGAAAGCTTATGCACACATGCATATTCCTGCATTGTAACTCTGGAGTGCACTTACAGTAAGGACACAGTGAAAAGAAGAAAAGGCCAACAGCAAGAACCAGGCAGCGCAGTGCTGTTTGCACCTTCTCGGCTGTTGTCGGTTTAAGTCACCTTCACTGCAGCAGAGTCGTGTTATGCGGCGAAGCATATTTAGCATCATGCAGTTAAGCATATCTGAAGTTAAAGGGGACACTGTTACGGGGCCCCTGCTGGTGCTTATGGTTACCAGACACTATCAGCTTAAGTACTCGTACTGTGACCTCTTCATGCATTTGGACAACACCAATCGCCATGTGAAAACCTCTGTTCACTACTAATCTTGCTAAGAGCCTAAATTGTTTCCAAACTACAAATTTCACCAAGTGGCAAACTTGGCAATGCTTCTGGAACCTCTTTCTAAAGTACTTTAATACTACCAGGATGCTTCAATGTCAAATTGGATTAAAAACCTGGGATGAGATTGGGCAAGCTTCTAGCTTTCTGACTGTTTGCTTCACCTTCTACATCAGTGAGTAGGCAGTGTTCAATAGGCGCTCCCACTTCACCAAGCAGACGACCGCTGACGAAAGCATGGTGAAGGCGAATAATGAGAGTGCAAGCAAACATTCAGAATGCAAGATCTCGCCCTTGGATTTAGAGAAAGGAAGGATAATTTCAACACCAAGGAACACCAACACTGGGCAACATTCATGCACCAGCTTTGTCAGTTTTTTGATGCTCCCACTACTTGTGCTGAGGTCGCGAGAAAAGCCCAGAGAGAGTATACAATTCGAGAATCATGTACCTCTTACATTGTGGATGTCCTTGCACTGTGCTAACGCATGAACACCACCACGTCTCAAAATGACCGAATGAGACATATTAAAGGCACAAACACTGTTACCTTATACGTCCTTGGTATGCAGAACCCCAGCACCTCCACCACTTCTAAGGAACCGCTTTATTCTTGCCGAGCTAGAGCTATGGCGAGGAAGAAGCGACACACACTACGTACGGATGAGGAAGATGAAGGAAAGTCACATTGCGCTCACAATATCGCTAACGTGGTAGTTTCCCAAAGGAAGCGGTCACACCACTGCGTATAAAGTGTATGCACAGGGATTCTCATATGTCTTCCCTGTCCAAGGGACTGGTGGCAAGCACCACAAAGCAGCACTGGTCAGGTGCATTCCAATTAAATTCTTAAGAATTGAGAAAAGGCCGATTCAACACAAAGCAACGACCTGACACCCTTGCCAACAAACCTGTTGAACTGGCATTAAGTTTCAGATATTTGCGGCCACACATATGTAAACCAATGGGCAAGGTTCTGACTGGTGTTGCAGAAGTCGCGGGACGCTTTTTTCGTTGCGACGATAGATCGGATTCATTTACAAGTAGTGCTCCAGGAGGGCACATGTAACCGGCAAACAGAGGCCTCAGGAGAGCATTAGATTATAATCAAGGAGGCGGCAGGGTACCCAAGGGGCAGCGGAGGGATCAAAACTGGAAGCAGGTTATGTTGCCCCAACTCACGGACCACCCTGACTCCAGCCTTGTCCGCGAAAGCGGACAGCTGATCTTAAAATGCGTCAGAAAATTCGGAAAGTACGACTTACACACAGCCTACAGACATCAAGATATACTACTATCACGCGCAGGCCTCGGCGAGCCCCAACCCATGGACCAGTCCGCGTTCTAGCTCTGGTGTCCCCGTTACCGATTTGGTGTCCTGCAGACGCCGCCAATAATATGAAATAGTGACACGTTGTTACTAGTAAAAAACACGATTTAAGCCGCTAACGCTACGTTCAGCACTGCCGCGCCCAACAACTTCTACAACGCCTGTGAGAACTTCACCAAGCAATGGTTGTTCTTGGCAATACTAAGAACTTGTGAATTTTGTGTACCGCTCATGCTTAACTTTGTAGTGCACTGTGGCTTAGTGAAGCACTACGATTGCGTGTAGCATACGTACACATCTTACCTGATAGACGGTGAACGGGGTCTTGTACAAATATCCGCTGAAGAAGAAAAGACTACACCTTCACATGTGTTAAAACACATGCCAAACTTGAAAAAACAGACGTACAATGAACCTCCACACGTTAAAATAGCAAAAGCATCACTTAATAGTCGAAAACTATTGAAAACTTTGCAAGCGCCATGGCAAGCGCAAATCCGCCATTGCTGCTGATATTGATGTTGATCAGGCTGTCCCCTTGCGATCGAGTCGGCAAGCGCGTGGAAGCGCGTTTCTTTATTCTATGGAAGCGCAATTGGCGCAATGTAGCCAAAATAAACAAATAAAACTGTGAATCAACTCCAAATACACACACGCAAAAGAAAAATCGTCGGGATTCTCTATAACGACGTTTCCAACCCCTTGACCGATATTTCATACAGCTCGTTGCATTAATTAAAATACCTGCAGTGCATTGTTTTCATAACGCGCAAAAAAAAATTCTGCACTTAAGCTTACCCGCACAAACGCGGCGCAAATTCGTAGAACGCCACCAGTGCAGCCCCCACCCGCCAAGAAAATATATGACTAGTCAATAATAATAGCATATAATTATAATGTGAGCGTCGGCGCAATCAATGGAGAATTCAATTTTATTTGTTATAGAAAATCAAATGCAATGCAGTAAACAATGGATAGAATTAGGCATATAGCTTCCTGGAGTCTAAAAAAAATCTGCCTTGAAACTTGACGTGGTGACACGGCAAATTGTGGGTATACGATTGAAAATAATTGCTATAGTGTGTTCGTGTATAAGTAAGCTTCTCAAAAGGAATTTCAAGTGTTTCCATGGTATGGCAAGCTTATATCTTGATTCATCAAGTTTTTTTTATTCATGTTGTTCAATTATGTTTAAAAAGCGAATTGTAAATCCCAATGGTTTTGTTTTTTACCGGGGGAACACAGAGTTGAGCCACTGTTTTGAAACAAACTTTTATTTAAAGGTAGTTACAAGTAACACCGACACCCTCGCTCATGAAAATCCCAATGGTTGTGTTTTTTACCGGGGGAAACACAGAGTTGAGCCACTGTTTTGAAACAAACCTTTATTTAAAGGTAGTTACAAGTAACACCGACACCCTCGCTCATGACAAAACAACTTTCACTCGCTGTGTCCAGACACTTGGTTCAAGGTGCATGTAATGCTTCATCTCCAAGCTTCGCGTGGTTTCTTAAAGGCATTGTGAAATCTACACGGTGTTTTTATTTTACACCTCCTCATCTCATAGCACAAGATCTGAAATGCGTGAACAAGAAGAATCAGGCCAGCACATATTCACAGAAATGAACTCTTCAGAGTGCAGTTGACAAGTGCAAAAATTACAGCAGAAACTGCCAGTCACATGATATGAGCACAACATAACTGTTCTTTTTGCGGGAAAGCCTCAGTCCCATGCCGACATTAACCTATATGGTGGTCATCACTGGCAATGTTTGAAAGATTTTCATAAAATAGAGACTGAATGTCTGGAGTATTTATCATAAGGGAAGTAGAAACTCGCACATCTTCTAAACAGCCCTTTGCAGCGCTAAATGTATGCTGGCTATTGATAGTAATAAATAGTATGACTGTTACAACTGTTAAACAAGACAAAAGCTCACAGGAATATGAAGGCTTGAAGTGATAAACAGTGTTTGGAGGGGGAATGTAGCTGGAGTGAACCTTTTGACAAATATTTGTTTTCGTCAGTGCCGCAATTAAGTTCGGCACAGCAATCTTTATGCACGCTTAGCTCACTTTCCCACACCCTCAATGTAGGATGAAGAGGAGAATAAGAAAGTGCGTAGAATGAAGTTGAAGTGTAGAAAAGAAATGGGGAGACAGTGAAAGAGAAGGTAGGAGCACTGTTGTAGATTATTCTTCGAAGGCTACTCTTCCAAAAGAAAAAAAGAAAATTATTAAATGTGTAAGGAAGCATTGCCAATTGTTATTATGCCTACTCAAGTAAGAGATGCACCATAAGGGATGCAATATAAAACTGATCTGATATGTAGAGTGGCCTAAAGCTTTCTGCATAGTCTTTACAATCATTATGACACTGTCTGCTGCAGCCAAATATGCAGAAGTTTTAATTGAGTGCTCATGACCAGAGCAACTTATCCAGACTGCACACAATACCACTGCATATGCCCTCTATTTTGGTAATCTGAAAAATAAAAGTTTATTCAAATGGGCAATAAGAACATCACATGGAACACAAAATCTAGATCGAATTATGAGGCATGCCACAGTGCGGGACTCAGTAATATTTTTGACCACCTCGGGTTTTGTGATGTGCACTTAAATTCAACTACACACTTTTTTTTTTCATTTCACCACCACTGAAATGCAGCCACCTTTGCTGGGATTGAACCCGCAAGCTCGTGCTCAACAGTGCAACATCATAACTACTGCGCTACTGAGTGTTTACACAAATTTATAAGTAGCAAAACACATTGGAGGCTTTTGCACACTGAAACACTACACACCATCCAATGCACTTCCTTACATCTATGTACAGACATACTTACCAGCGGCTCATATGACAAGCATGGAGGCGTGCTCTAACACACTACCATCCAACAGCTGCCACATACCAGAGATGACCACTGGGTCTGTACCTATCTTCACAGAACACTTACCAGCAGCTCATACAACAAGCATGGAGGCATCTCTCGTGCTCTAACACACATACCATCCAGCTGTGACATATGGCTGCACACCACAGACAAAAACAGACGGGCTAATCATCAGAGACCACATGTCATGATTTGTTAACATGCGAGCCCTCAACCTGCTTCAAAAAGGCATGACAGCACAGCACTACTGCACCACTTCTCTCTTCCTAACTGCACTGGAGGCTTGTTACCAGTAATCGTGCCCTGCTGACATGGTTATCTCTTGTTTCTATGTTGCTGTCCCTAAGCTGTTATTTAAGGACTTCCTTTTGAGCTTCAGTGGGCCTTGAAAGGCTAGATGATGGCTGCGACAATCTAGGGTTTTTTGTAGAGTGAAATCTTAACAGGTGCACAACTTTTTTGTTGGCTGGTTCATTTGCAAAATTGTTTGCCTTCTCAGCCACACCCTCAGAGACTTCACCATCTGATATTGCCTGTCTGACCGAGTCCATTTTTGCTCTTAAGAGTACTGAGCTTTACACTGCTTTGGCTGCTTCCAGCTTTGTTATACTCTGTACAATGTGCAATGCCCGACTTGCCTCACATGCTTCTTCGGGTGAGCTCTCATGGGCCTTGTTGCTGCTAGTTGGATTAGCGATGACCACACAGTGAATGTGCTTGCACACTGTAAAGTGTATAAGATGGTCATAGCAAGTGCACATGTAAGTATGCACACACACTGCACATTCCTTACACCTCAAAGGACAGCAAGCACCATCTCCCACTTTTGACACTTTATATGAGAGCCCTTTAATAGACTGAGATGGCACAGTCTATATGCCATCTTCATTTAATTTGGCACAGCCATCTTCATTTAATTTGGCTCAAGCTGCCATTTCACTGCCAGACCTGTGGTTCTTCTGAATTCTGCTCAGCTTCTTACCCTTTGCCCCTTTCATCATCTGGATAGCCCTTTTCATTAAAAAATGATTTGTCAAGTCCATGAGGGCAGAAATAAGTTTGTCACCATGCTTATTCTGTTTTCTCTCCAGCATAGTATGCTTTAACATCCTGCGCTTGCTCTCAAGGTGCATGTTAGTGTTGACAGCTGCTCTAGTCCTAAAGCAATAGGCCCACTCTTGCGGCCTAACTGCATAGTGGTCATTGAAGTACTTCAGGAAGTCCCTCAGTTTTTCTTCCTCACTAGAAAGGAATTGCTTAAAATAATCTTCAAATGCCTTTTCCCCGAGGAACTCTAAGAGTAGCCACACACTATGGTAAACATGTGGCCTTAGCTGTTTCTCTACACACTCGAGTATCTTCTTACGCCAATTGTTATCCACATGCCAGGCACTGAGAAGTTTCTGTTTTGCGGCACCCATGACCATGGACCATGCTTTGTAGAATTGCGACGCATCATCAGATATCAATGTCTTAGCAGCCACTTTTTTGGCCATGGCCGACTCCAGATATTTGAAGAATGCTGTCAAAGTTTGCTCGTTCATCCGGTTGCAGATGAAATAAGCTATAGCTACACCTGATCCTATTTTATCTAGCACCAGAAGAGTGGTCAGCTCAAACTGGTACTCTGTAGTTCCATGTGTGGAGTCAAGACATACAGTACCTGCAGGGCCCAATTTTTCTAGTAGCTCCTTCCGAGACTCTGTCATCAGAACAAGAGCAAAGTCTGCTGAAGGAAATGTACCACTTGGGTCCACTGCACCTTGTGCCTTGTACAGGCGGACAAGTGTTTCACCTTTTTCTTTCATCACAAGCACCCACATGTCTACACTGATAGCGTCATTAGTGTGACAATGTTCAGGAGCAGCAATGTTAAACTGCTGTTTGATGTTATGCAGGGTTGAGCACTCTGCCAAGTGCACGGGCCTCAGCTTGGATGCCACAGATGTTCTTACTCGCTTTAGAATGGTTTTCATGGGCACACCCCTTTCTAGGTTCTCTGCTACGCTGGCCTTTTCCTTGTCACTCATTCTCAAGTGCTGAATTTCTGGTTTATGACCGTAATGGTTTCTTTGATACCTGACTTTTATGGTGGTGCCTTCAGGTGTCGGACGGTAATTGTGACGGTAATAAATGAAAGACATATCTTACCAGACCTACAGCTCCCCTGACTTTTCTCCCGACGGTCACTATGACCTTCCTTTTTCCTTGCCTCGCCTGATCTATTACAGTAATAGTGGATCCTTGTTTCTCCACTGGCCAGCTTTTTGGGGTCCCTGGGCAAAATGAACCAGCAGTTTTGGCTACCCTCTTCTTCTGCTTTCCATTCATGAAATTCTGTAATAAAAGCACAAAATAGCATTAGATAGTGACAAGTACTATTGGGAGAGAGATGCAAACAAAAATAATCACTCTGAAGGCTTTGGACACGGGCTAATGTAGCATTTATTTTACTCCCTCACCTTCAACTCGACTGTGTCATGAGGTCACCCTTGATATTGCTCAAATTTATGTTAAAATTGAATTTCAAATGCAATGCGCCATAACTTCAAAAACTTTATCCTATTAGTTTTGTTTTAATAAGAAACAAATATGAAACTTAAGCATGATCTATGCTCACTCCTTCCTCAATATTGAATCAGACTGTACATTCATAGCAATGCTGTTACGATAAGACAAAGACGAACTGAGAGCACATGGTGCAAGCTACGCCCCAGAACAGTGTGAATCCCTTCTCTCAGTTTCTTCTTGAAAAGCTCCTTCTTTTCAAGAAGAGCTTGATTTTTTACTGTAGATAGGGGCTTGGCGAGGGAGTGTTCCATCGTCACGCGGTTATGATCTGGCTTGGGCATGCGCCTGGTTCGAAGAGGCAGCATTATGTGTGATTTCAATAAACCAGTTGCTAGTCTGCGTTCGTCCTGTCTTCTTCTACGTTGGTGTCTTTTCTCAAGTGCAGTTTAAGTTCACAAAAAGATGTCTTACCAAGTAGCCTCCTAACACACTCTTCTTAAAGAAAAAAGGATTGCGCGTGCGTCAAAGTTCGCTCTACTTTATGAAATCTACAACCAGAGTCCTTCTATTGAGGGACTGTGGTACTACTAAAGAATTTTCCCGAATTACGCCGGGAGACCAAGCCGCTGACAGCCGCAATTGCAAGTGTGGTCGTGGACCTACGTCGGCCTGCATTCGGACCTATTGCGGCCTGCACTGAGGCGAAGACTACACCACGCACGCAAGTAGCGCAGAGCAACGTCAGAACGCAGAGCAAATCCCTCCTCTCGTTTAAGTAAAAAAAAGGGGGGGTGGGGGTTGCGCGAGCGTCACATTTCGCTCTATTCTATGAAATGTACTGCTAAAGAGTTTGCCCACAATACGCTGTGAAACCATCCCGGCGACATCCGCAAATTCATGTATGGTACCGGTTCTGCGTCTCTGCCGCATTGCAACGTGCACTGAGGCGAAGACTAGGCCACGCACGTATGTGGCACAGAGCAACGTCAGAACGCAGAACAGCTTACCCCTGTCGCTTAAAAAAATAAGATGTACAAACGTCAAATTTCACTCCACTTGCTGTGCAGGAAAGCAGACAATGCCAAACGTATGTCATGTAGCGCATCGCTGGGAGCGCGCACACATGACTATACTATAGATGGATAAACAAACAAATTATATTTAACGAGGATACAAACTTCAAAATACCCCAAGGAAATAAATTAGGCACCTGCGCAAAAGCTGCTCTTCGCGAAACAGATAGAGAAAGAGAAAACAAAGGCCCGCAAAGCATAAACAACTGCCTTTTTGGAGGCACACTGCGCAACAAGAAATTAAAAAAAGTCCAAGATATAATATTGCGTTTAAACGTCATTTGCTCACGATGACTGAGAATAAACTTAATAAAACTGTTCCTCACTCTTATTGTTCCGGGACACCAGGTGCACGTAATCAGCCTCGAAGTTGTGCGCAGCGATCTGGTGCACCGAATACTTCTCCATTGTAGGCAGGGAAGTGCCACATACGTCGCATTTCATCAATTTCTTGACATCCACGGCCATTTTGTGAACGTTCCTGATGTGTTGCAGCATGTTCTTCCTCTGTATGAACAGTTTGCTGCAAAATTCGCAGCGACGATCGTCATCGCCGATGGCAGCTCGATCACAGACGTGCGCCATTCCGACATTGCACGCACTAGGGTTGTTGTATAATCCGGCAGCAATACAGGGAAGAAACCTCCCCAATCACGTGACACACTAGGTATTCAGTGGCCCCATAGGGACAGTTGGAAACCAACTTAGGGAACTAACATCCGGGAACGCAGGGTCACGTGGATGCTGCCTTCTATTGTTCACCGGCCTCAGCCGGCCTGCGGGGAAACGCATGTCCTGCTCCGACCCACCTCATCCTCCAAAAAGGCGGGTCATCTTGAATGACGTCGAACTATGACGTCGAGCAAGAGCTTATAAGCAGCGTTTGCCGGCTGCTAGGGTGTGCTCGTGTCGTGCTCGTTGTCGGGAGCTGAGTGCTCTGTCATACTAGAAATGTACTAGTGAGCTGTGTGCTCGTAAACTGTTTGCTGTATGTTAGTTTTGCGGGCTCCATATGGGAGTCGCGCCAGGCTGCCAATGTATGTCCTGTTTTAAATGTTAATCCTGCAATTAAAGCCTGCTCGCCTAGTCCTGTCGTCCCAAGTTCATCTCTACAGCTACGTCTGCCAAATCTGACAACTGAATGGCAGCGGAGGGATCCGACTACGGCTCCTAGATCGGCCTACGACTCGGAGACAGCAACGGCAGCTGACGGACGTTGGCACATGGTGACCGACCGGCATCCTGATCAAGTTGGAGGCGACTTGAGATTGACCACCTCTTGCAACTGACTGGATACGGCGGGGAAGGACTGGTGATATGGTGCTGCTTCAGTGGGTAAGCGTTTGGTTTTGGCTGTAAGATTTACCAGGCTTCAATTTCACTGTGTTTTTGGATTTGATTCGCTGGGATCTGTTACTTGTATTTTGATTTGCGTGGGTTTCGCAACAAGTATTGTGTGACAGCAGAGCCAAAGCTTAAAGTACCGACCATGGTCCTAATGTGTTTGACGAGAGCTGACCTGTTGTGGTTGTGTGAGGAGATCGAGGTAAACGTAGATGAGGACTTGAAGGAATCAGAGATTCGTAAAACCATTCTAGAAAGTAACAATGATTTGAAATTCATAGAACAAATGGGCAAACGAATTCTAAGTAAAAGACAGGAACCACTGGTGCGTGAGCGTCGTGAACGTAGGAGTGAGCGTAAGCGTGAAGAACGCGAGAATGAACGGAAGCGTGAGCTTCAAGAACTTAATCTTAAGTGTGAGCGTCACGAACGTGAGAATGAACGCGAACGTGAGTATCAGGAACGTAAGCGTGAGCGTGAGCAAAAGTATGAGAGAAAGAAGGCAGCCCTGATCAAAGAGATACAGTATTGTGATCAGTTATTGGCACAGAGACAACAGCGGCTTGAGAAATCTGTAGGCTGGACGCAGCGAAAGTGGCAGGAAGTAAATAGCAGATTTTGTTCAAAAGCCGAGGAAAGTAGTAGTACGTGTGAGAGTAGCAGCACGTTCACAAGTGAATTCGAAGTGCTAGCAGCTAACGAAGCCTTAGTGGCAACAGAGGCCGTTAAAGGCCAGAGTGAGAGCGACGAGGTGCTGTGCCAACAGAGGACTGTAGAGACAGCTAGGCCAGCTGCGAACAAATTGGCACAGTTACCGCGCGTGTGCGTCGCATCTCATGGTAGCGAGGTCGTTAGCGAGGTACAGAATACTACGGACTTGACAGACGCGAGCACCCATGTCGAGTCAGATCTGCGTGCAGAAGTGAAGTGCGAACTGGACGATGCAGTTGAGAATAGTTCTCGGGGTGGCGAGCTCCGTAGCTCACGAGAGAACAACTGCATTGTTCAGGGATCGGTGCGGCTCTCCGCCAGTCTAGGTAGCCTAGAGAGGGATGATTTAATTAGGAATCATTAGGACTGTGCGCGTGAGACAGCGATCGAGACCGACGGACTGTGTGTCGATGCACAGCGTGAGCTGGGCAATGCAGTAGAGGGCAGTTCGCAAGAGTGCGAGTTGCATAACTCGAGTAAAGCCTGCTGCATTGTTCCAGAGTCGGTTGAGCTGTCCGCCAGTCGAGGCAAAGTGAGAGTAGATTTTAATGTAAATCACTCAGACTGTGCGGGTAAGAGACCGATCCGGGCCGACGAAATGTGTACCGGCCAGCACGAGGCACGAGAAGGCGACATGAAAGCGAGTGCAAAGAGAAAGCGCCGAAATAAGAAGCGCGGTAAAGACCGAAAGACCGTAACTAATGTAGCGCCGCCAAAGATGGCGAGAAACCCAAAAGGGCAGGGCGCGAGGAAAAAGGTGCGGTCGTCACTGACGATGTTGACGCATCGAAAACGTTCGAGCCACCGGTCAAAGGGGGACCGAGAAGCTTGTTCTGCACGGACGCGGACAAAGGGCACGGGGCAGTCAAATTCCTCGTCGTTCCGTCGTTCTCTTCGAAGCTCAGCGTGCAGTACAAAGAAGCGCAAGGTGGCAAGACGAGACCAGGTGGGGAGTAGCGACGCGGTCAGTCGAGGTCATGTTGAAAGCGGGGCGCGAGGATGCAAATTGGCAGGAGACCGTAACGTCTTGGGGGAGCTGATAGTGAGTCAGCCCTTTTGTTGTTCCTCCGTAGCCAGAGTAGCTTTTAAACCGCGACCACCTCGAGTTCGGCTGAAAGTATGAGTCAGTCGTAAGCAATCGGGAACGGGAGGCCAAGAGCTTCCGTAGTAGTGTTGTTTTGTTTTATTTTTGAACATTTGCAGATTTTCGCGATTTGAGACTAGGATTTCTTTCAATAAGTAAGGTATGAGCTCTGTTTATGTTTTGTTTGAGAAGCTCGAGATTTGAAAGACGCGTTTAAAGTAAACCTGTAGTCTCGCGAGGTGTTCTTTAATAAGTATATAGGCTTTCTTTTTGTGTGTGCGTGAGTAACCTGAAGGTCAAGGTTATCGTTGAGAGGCCTATCGTAACGCGCGTGTGTGTTATTTAACCTTCTTTCTTTTTAAGTGTTTTTGAATTTTCTAAGGTTAAGCGCGTAGATTTTCAGTAAGTGCGTGATTTGCACTGAGAAGAGCTCTTAGGTCCATTAGCGCGTGTCCTGTGCGGACGGAAGGAAGCAGAACGTTGATGACTGGGTTGCTCGGGTGTGTCGAAGACAGCCGTATTCTGACTTCTCTAGTACGCGTGCGAAGAGCTAGTTAGTAGAAGACACATTTGTTCGAAGGTTCCTCTGTGTTGCGTAAGTTACGCAAATTTGGTTGTTTATTTAAGGAACGTGTCCTGTGTGGACTAAAGGAACAAATGTGAGTCAGCGTGATGAAAACTTTGTATGATGCAAGCACGTGTTCGGAATAGGGACCTCAAACTTAGCGCGTCTGTGATGACGTACCTGTGGAGTTGGCCAGACGGTTCAGTGGCAGCCGTACATGAGATAAGTACGCCACTGTGATAGGGTAGGAACAGGCTGTTCGCGAAGTTATGCTGCTGAAGTTATGTTTGGGTATTGGTGTTTGAAAACCTTCGGTTTAAGTCTGCGTAAACCTTTACTCTTGTGCAGCGCGACGGTCGGGTTTGGTCGAACTCAGGAGGAACGTGAACGCTCGCTTTGGTGGCACGAAATTTTGGGGCAAAATTTGGGATTCCCAGTTGAGTGACTTGCATCGGAATTGTGATAGGAGGCCTGGTGGGTTAGCAGCTGATTCCGGGCGTTTGAACGCTGAGCGGTATTGTGTTGCCGGGTCGGCTCTTCTGTGCCAGTTGTTGTAAGATGGTTGAAGGCATTCCAAGTACGCAGGGGTTGCAGAGAGCAAAGCCATCGTCTTGCTCGCCAGCCATTCTCTTCCTGCCCAGCGGTTGCCTGCACTGGCCAGGCGAGATTTTCCGGGCCATGGAGGAGCTGTTAAGAATGGCCATACGGGGTGGCAACGTGCCAGCTTTCAGCCCGCTGCACGTGTTCCAAGCCCACCAGTCGGGGCGCCTTCCGAGAGCTGCGGTCGGCAGGCAGCCACGTGGCGCGCGATCAACTCCGGAAATTGGTACTTGGCCGCACCACCCGGGACAAAGCAGTCCTACGAAGCCCTCTGACGTCGGCACTGAAAGCTGGGCGGTACCGAGAACTGCGGATGACCGGCAGCCACGTGGCGTGCGATCAACTCAGGAAATTGGTACTTGGCCGCACCACCCGAGACGGAGCACAGTTCTACGAAGCCCTCGGTCGTCGACTCCGGAGCCTTTGTGTGTATGGGTTCGCACCTGTGCGCCTTTGTGTGTGTGAGCCATAGTGCGGGGCGGCGGCGAGTTTACAATGCTTGGACGAACCTTCCCGACCATTCCTGCTCCGACCCACCTCATCCTCCAAAAAGGCGGGTCATCTTGAATGACGTCGAACTATGACGTCGAGCAAGAGCTTATAAGCAGCGTTTGCCGGCTGCTAGGGTGTGCTCGTGTCGTGCTCGTTGTCGGGAGCTGAGTGCTCTGTCATACTAGAAATGTACTAGTGAGCTGTGTGCTCGTAAACTGTTTGCTGTATGTTAGTTTTGCGGGCTCCATATGGGAGTCGCGCTAGTCTGCCAATGTATCTTGCTTAAACTGTTAATATGTAAATAAATCCTGTTCACCGAGTTCCTGTCTACGACCTTCAACTCCTTCAAATGGTGGCAGCGGCGAGATAGTCCGACGACTCCTACATCTGGTCGACAGCGGTAGGATCGTCCGACAAATCTGACAGCAGTCAGCGTCGGTTTGTCTTTTCGCGAGCGCTATGATTCGACTTTGTTGCGTTGTGGACTGCAAACGTAGCGACTGGCAGTATGTCAAGCTGCGACATCGTGTCCTTCTGCAAGCCAGTAGACGAGCGGACTGGCTGCAGCGCATTGGACAGCCGCTATCCGATGGGCGCCAGGATTTGCGCGATTGCGGCCGTCACTTTACACCGGAAGATTACTAACGCAATAATGTTTCGCGAGCCCGGTATTAGGGTAAACGCAAGCGCAAGGGCACAGGGCCTGGCCGTGTACCCTTGCGTGTCGTTTCAGGGGATGAACAGAAGTATACGCCTCGTGCACCGCCTATGGGGAACCAGCGCTGGAGTTTTCACGACGCCTGCAGCGTGGCCCTGGTGGTCAGAACGTGCGCAATGCAGCCGCTCCCGCGGACGAAAATTGCTACTGGTAGAGGCGTTGCGTGCCCTGAAAGTCGAAGGAAAACGAAAGGATGCCGACGATACTGTTGTGTATACAAGTGCCACAACTACGTCGGGATGAGGGAGGATGTATCCTTCTGCGTCTTTCCATCTAAACCATACGAACAAGAACGGAGACGGCGTCGGATCGAAGCACTCAGGCGAGCGGAGTAAGTTATTTCCCGTCTTGTCGCCCTGTCAAGCGGTGTCGGGCTGGTTTCTAAATCGAATTTCGCGTGTGTGCTTGGTTTATTCGATAGTGAAGACGGTCAGCCATGGCAGACAGTACCAAACAGCAGAATCTGCAGTCGGCGTTTCGTCGGAAACAAAATGAGCAATAGTATGCACCATCTGGCATATGTACCAACCATTTTTCCTTCGCAATACCACCGCCAAGCCACTTCCAACGCGACCGCACCAAGCGAACGATATGAAAGATAAATATTATTCATTCATTGCCAAGAATTATGTGGGAGGGAAGCTGCCTTGTAATACGAGTTGTGTGCGTATACTGCCGGCGCATGCGCGACTAAGCCGTCTATGTGTTTTTAAAAATGCAGATGAGGACTCGGCGCTGAGATGCATCGGGTAAATTTATGTAATTAGTGCTAAATGTAGCCAGCGTTGTTAGGGATCCAGCAGCGGAGCACTCAAACCTTTGCTTGCGCGAGTCAGCTGCAGTGGCGTAGCCAGAAATTTCGTTCGGGGGGAGGGGGAGGGGACCAACGTTGCAGCTTTGCCTCTTCCTTAAGAGGAAGCTTTACCTCGGATGCTCCAATCTAAATACATGCAGAAGGTGAATTAGTTTTTCTCGGCAACCACTGCACAAAATTTGATGAGGTTTGTTGCGGATTTAAAAGAAAAACTTACATTCTACTGTCTTCTGGTTTCGAATTTTTCATTTAGGTTGTCAATTGTTTATTAAAAATTGGCACAAATCTCAAATTTTCAGAAAACGAAACTATCACGTTTAAAACTCTGTAACTCAACAATGAAAAATAATATCACAATTCTGTGAATCGCATCTAATAATACATCTACAGCGGACAAAATTGATAAGTTACAAATAAATCTCAAACAACTTAGCATTATCGAAATACGGCTTTTGCCGAACCCTTGTGCAACACGTAACTAATTCACGTAAGATATAAATGGACATACCGAATTTGTCCGCTTTGACTCTTATAATAGATGCTGTTTGAAGAACCGCGATATCTGTTTTTGATGAAGAGCTTTTAGTTTGTAAAATTCGTGCTTCTATTTTTTTTGCACTTTCAAATTTTTCAAAATATTTTAAACAAAATTCAGGCCCTAAATCAAACTTCCGCTTCCAACAGATACTAGAAGTTAACTTTCTCAAATTCAACAAATTACATTAAAAGCGATCCAGGGGTTATCTCAGAAAAGCGTTTCTGCGTTTCACATTTATTTCAATAGGCCGCGTCGGAGTTGGGCCCGAGTTAAAGCTTCCTCTTAAACAATTTGTCGTGAGATCAAATACATGAATAATAACTGCATTGCCATTGCCAAATATGCTGCAAACGAATTCTTAAACGCTACGCACTGTAAAAATAAGTAATATATGTATTTTTTAATAAGAAGATATACCCCTACCTGTCAGAAACTGTGCTTGAAATAACTGATATCAATGCTTCCATGTTTTTGTCTATTTAATAAGTAAAGAAAATATCACACGATCCTTAGAACTATATCAATTCGAAACCAGCAAAGCAGTGCCTGCCACTGATATGAAAAATGTAAAGGCCATGAAATGAACAAGTTAAAGACAAATATGTTCATGAATGTTTGTCATTCAACAACCTTGTTTACATTTTTGTACATATGCAACGGCCAGTGCAAAATCTCAGTGACGCTCTCATTTATTCCAATGTATTACGCAGGAGCCGCTGTCACCGGTCGTGTATCGTGAGTAATTGCATAGAAATTATTGTCCCAACAGAGAGCACCTATATAAAGCCGTTCTGCAAAATATACGAGGGCGAGTCAAATGAAAGTGAGCCAATGCAAATGTATGACAAGCGGGGTACTTAATTTAAAAGTAGTCTCCATGAGCATTTAGACATTTATCCCATTGACTAACGAGTCGGGTGGTTCCCGTCTCATAAAACTCCTTAGGTTGCTGCTTCAACAAATCTGCAACTGACTCTTTCACATCATCGTCCGGCACGAATCTGTTTCCCTTAAGCTGTTTTTTTTTTTCATTTGGCCTGAAATGTGAAAGTCACAAGGCGACAGGTCTTAGCTGTGTGGCGGATGTTGCAGCGTTTCTCACTTGAACTTTGCCAGTTTTGTATTAACCACATCAGCGACGTGGGGGCGCGCATTGTGGAAAAATTAAATATGGGGTTTTACGTGTCAAAACCACTTTCTGATTATGAGGCACGCCGTAGTGGAGGACTCCGGAAATTTCGACCACCTGGGGTTCTTTAACGTGCACCTAAATCTAAGTACACGGGTGTTTTCGCATTTCACCCCCATCGAAATGCGGCCGCCGTGGCCGGGATTCGATTCCGCGACCTCGTGCTCAGCAGCCTAACACCATAGCCAGGTCGTGGAACAAGATGACCACATTCGTCAATTTTCCACGTCGTTTGTTCTTGATTGCGACACGCAGCCGATCCGGCGTTTCACAATATCGGAAACGATTGATACTCTCTCCGGCTTTAGAAAATTCTATCAGTAATGGCCCCTGGCGATCGAAAAAAAAAACACAGTAAACACATTTCCGGCTGAAATGACGGCCTTTGCTTTCTTTGGGGGCGGTGAATTCGGATGTTTCCCCTGTAAGCTATGCCGTCGTGTTTCAGGCTCGTAGTAGTGGCACCATGTTTCGTCCCCGATCACAATTGCAGACAAGAAGTCGTCACCCTCATTGTGATACCGGATCAGATGAGTCAAGGCAGCGCGGAACCTTCTTCTGGTGGTGGTTCAAAATCTTGGGCATCCATTGCGCACACAAGAGGCGATGACTGAGATGTTCATGAATTATGGTATGAACGGAACCGCTACTGATGTTCACACGCTCTGCCAGTTCATCGATGTTTATCCTCCGTTCTTGTCACATCAACTCATCAACTTTTGCACTTGTGTCGGGGGTGATTGCACGATGGCTTTGGCCCGGTCTTGGATCGTCTTTGCAACTTTCACGTCCTTTTTCAACCGTTTGCTCCAATGCTTCACAGTGGTCAATGAAATTGCAGTGTTCAACGTACACGGCAGCCGTACGGCGAATAATTTCCTTTTGGGAAACACCTTCAGCTGTCAAAACATTCACGGCACCCCGCTGCTCAACTTCTGAAGTGTCATTACGTCACGCAACCATGTTCAATCCAGTGTATGAGAGCATTAAATAACATTTACCCTCACATCTGCGTGTCACTTTTGTAAATGAAAGATACCTGTGTGCTACGCGCATGCCTCGCAGATAATGAACCGAACCATTATTGCGCGGGGCGGGTAGGCTCACTTTCATTTAACTCGCCCTCGTTCATTAGAAATGCGAAGATACCATGGAATATACAAATGCTTCATAAAGGACAAAAAAGTGTCACTAGAAAGAAAGTTCACTGCACGTATACACAAAACCTCGCAACCAGATATTTAAATATACGTATAAGTCTCCAATAAATCTACGTATCTAAGAAAAAGTCACTGCATATAATGCGTCAAACAAGGCAAATAAACATCTAGCCCAATCACAGATTCACAGAATCCTAGATCCCGCCCCCATTCCATCCACTCCATCCGATGTATCGCGTGCGACGGAAGGCGGCACGCTTCCTCCCCGCTTTCCTCCTTTGCGCACGCAAGACTGAGCCACCATCGTTGGCTCACCCATTCCACCCCTCGCACATTTCACTCGCATATACAGCATGCGGCCCGCGGTCACGACGTTATTGCCCTGTGACTTCATACGAAACATGAGGGCGACGGGGACAGCAAGAATGCGCCTGGAGTCTTCATATAATTGCTATCACAATAATATAATAATAGTATCCGGCAACCGAAGCGTGCCGTGGCCGATTACTTTCCGCAAAAGAAGTAACAAACTGTCACCATGCGACAATTCGCTGCGCCGCAACAATGTATTTTTTTTTTTT
Organism: Dermacentor andersoni; assembly: GCF_023375885.2. NCBI lineage: Eukaryota > Metazoa > Arthropoda > Arachnida > Ixodida > Ixodidae > Dermacentor > Dermacentor andersoni. The sequence continues at coordinate 374,209,560 of NC_092814.1, read as the reverse complement.
TTTTTTTGTGGAGCGGGGGCACCGAAATGTAAAAAAAAAGCCAAACGAGGGTATGTTGGCGACAATCCAATGCCTACTTTGGGCACCTAATGTGGCTACCGAATGAATATCGAAGAAAACGTGAGACGCTTGGTCCACCGAGAGCCATACGCATAGTGCTCGGTATTTTACACTGGCGAGACAAGACTTTCCGGAGAGGCTGCGCTCAAGCGAACACGGTGAAATCCGTCAAGTCTTCACAGTGATGGCGGTGAGCGACCATTGTTTCTTTTTCTAGTCTGCTAGCCAGAAGGCGTCCAAAACTCTGCCAGGTGAAAATTCACTCGGCCAGAGAAAACCACACGCGCACCGATGTACGCCGCGCGGTGGTTTCGGGGCAACACGAGAAAAACGCATGCGCTCTGGCTGGCTCTGCCAGCCCGCGGGTAGAGTAGCGAGAATAAAAAAATTTAAGAGGCTCAATGTGGCCTCACGAATAAAAGTCAAAGTAGAAAAAATAAATAAGAACGTCCCACAAAAGTAAAAAAGAATACATTGTTGCGGCGCAGCGAATTGTCGCATGGTGACAGTGTGTTACTTCTTTTGCGGAAAGTAATCAGCCACGGCACGCTTCGGTTGCCGGATACTATTATTATATTATTGCGATAGCAATTATATGAACGCTCCAGACGCATTCCTGCTGTCGCCGTCGCCCTCATGTTTCGTATGAAGTCTAAGGGCGATGACGTCCTGACCGCGCGCCGCGTGCTGTATGTGCGAGTGAATGAGTAGGGAGGAGGGTGGACTGGGTGAGTAGACGATGGTGGCTCAGTCTTGGGTGCGCAAAGGAGAAAAGCGGGGAGCAAGCGCGTCGCCATCCGTCGTGTGCGATACATCGGGGTGAGTGGACGGAATGGGGGCGGGATCTAGGATTCTGTGAATCTGTAATTGGGCAACATGTTTATTTGCCTTGTTTGACGCATTATATAGTGACTTTTTCTTAGATATGTAGATTTACAGGATACTTAAACGTATATTTAAATATCTTCTTGCGAGGTTTTGTGTATGCGTGCAGTGAACTTTCTTGCCCTTTATCAAGAATTTGCGTATTCCATTGTATCTTCGCATTTCTAAGGAACGAGGGCGAGTGAAATGAAAGTGAGCCTACCCATCCCGCGCAATAATGTTTCGATTCATTATTGGCGAGGCTATGCTATGGCGAATGCATTATTGGCGAGACTTGGCTATGGTGTTGGGCTGCTGAGTACGAGGTCGCGGAATTGAATCCCCGCCACGGCGGCCGCATTTCGATAGGGGCGAAATGCGAAAACACCCGTGTATTTAGATTTAGGTGCACGTTAAAGAACCCCAAGTGGTCAAAATTTCCTGAGTCCTCCACTACGGCATGCCTCATAATCAGAAAGTGGTTTTGGCACGTAAAACCCCATAATTTAATTTTAATTGTGCCTCGACAATGCCAGTCCCCAGGTCGTTGATGTGGTTAAGACAAAACTGGCAAAGTTCAAGTGGGAAACGCTGCAACATCCGTCATATAGCCCAGACCTGTCGCCTTGCGACTGCCACATTTTGGGACAAATGAAAAAAAAAAAAAGAACAGCTCAAGGGAACCAGATTCGTGTCGGACTATGACGTGAAAGAATCAGTTACAGATTTTTTGAAGCAGCAACCCAATCAGTTTTATGAGACGGGAATCACGCGACTCGTTAGTCAGTGGGACAAATGTCTAAATGCTCATGAAGACTACTTTTAAATAAAATACTCCATTTGTCATTAATTCGCATTCGCTTACTTTCATTTGACTCGCCCTCGTATATTTTGCAGAACGGCTTTATATACGTGCTATCGGTTGGGACAATAATTTCGGTGCAATTACTCACGATACACGACCGGCGAGAGCTGCTTCTACGTAATACATTGGAATGAATGACAGCATCACTGAAATTTTTCACTGGCCTTTGCATATGTACAAAAATGTAAACAATGTTCTTGAATGACAAAGTTTCATTACCATATTTGTCCTCAACTTGTTCATTTCATGGCCTTTACATTTTTCATATGAATGGCATGCACTGCTTTACTGGTTTCGAACTGAAATAGTTCTAAAGATCGTGTGATATTTTCTTTACTTATTTAATAGACAAAAACATGGAATCATTGATATCAGTTATCTTGGGCACAATTTTTGGCACATACGAGCATATCTTTTCATGAAAGAAATACATAAATTACTTGTTTTGACAGTGCGTAACGTTGAAGAATTCGTTTGCAGCATCTTTGGAAATGGAAATGCAGTTATTATTCATGTATTTGATCCCTCGACAAATTGTTTAAGAGGAAGTTTAAGCTCGGGCCCAACTCCGACGCGGCCTATTCAAATACATGCAAAACGCAGAAACGGTTTTCTGTGATAATCCCTGGATCGCTTTAAATGATAATTTGTTGGATTTGAGAGAGAAATTTAAAATGTAGTATCTGTTGGAAGCGGAATTTCGATTTAGGGCCTGAATTTTGTTTAAAATATTTTGAAAAATTAGAAAGCACGAAAAAAAAAAAAAGGAGCAAGACGTTTACAAACGAACAGCTGACCCACCGTAGTTGCTCAGTGCCTATGGTGTTGGGCTGCTGAGCACGAGGTCGCGGGATCGGATCCCAGCCACGGCGGCCGCATTTCAATGGGGGCGAAATGCGAAAACACCCGTGTACTTAGATTTAGGTGCACGTTAAAGAACCTCAGGTGGTCGAAATTTCCGGAGTCCTCCACTACGGCGTGCCTCATAATCAGAAAGTGGTTTTGGCACGTAAAACCCCATAATTAATTAAATTAAAACTAACAGCTCTGCATCAAGAACAGATATCGCGGTTTTTAAAACGGCATCTATTATAAGAGTCAAAGCAGACAAATTTGGTATGTCAATTTGTATCTTACATGAATTGTCCGCTGTAGACGTACTATGAGATGCGATTCACATCATTGTGATAATATTTTTCATTGTTGAGTTACAGAGTATTAAACGTAGCAGTTTTGTGTTCTGAAAATTTGCGATTTTTTGTCAATTTTTAATAAAGAATTGGCAACCTAAATGAAAAATTTCAAACCAGAAGTCACTACAATTTAAGTTTTTCTTTTAAATGCAACAAGCCTCGTGAAATTTGGTGCAGTGGTTGACGAGAAAAACGGGTCCACCTTCTACATGTATTTAGCGTCTCACGTTTTTTTTCGATATTCCTTCGGTAGCCACATTAGGTGCGCAAAGTAGGCATTCAGTTGTGGCAAACATATTTTCCTTGGGGTTCTTTAATTTCGGTGCCCCCGCCCCACAAAAAAAAAAAAAATACATTGTTGCGGCGCAGCGAATTGTTGCATGGTGAAAGTTCGATTTTGTTACTTCTTCCTTTGCGGAAAGTAATGGGCCACGGGACGCTTCAGTTGCCGAATGCTCTTATATTATTGCGAGAGCAATTATAGGGACACTTCAAGCGCATTCCTGCCGTCATCGTCGCTCTCGTGTTTCGTATAAAGTCCAAGGGCGATAACATCGTTACCGAGCGCCGCACGCTGTATGTGCGAGTGAAAGCGTTCGTGAAGGGGGGCTTGAATGGGTGAGCCGACGATGGTGACTCAGTCTTGTGTGCGCAAAGGAGAAAAGCGGAGAGCAAGCTAGTCATCTTCCGTCGCGCGCGTTACATCGGGGGCAATGGCGTAGCCAGACATTTCGGTCGGAGGAGGGGGGGGGGGGCGCTCACGTTGCAGCTCGGCCTCCTCCTTAAGAGGAAGCTTTAGCTCGGGTGTTCGTATCTTAATACATGTAGAAGGAGAATTCGTTTTCTCGGCAACCACTGCACCAAATTTAACGAGGTTTGTTGTATTTAAAAGAAGACCTTAAATTCTAGTGATTGTTGGTTTTGGATTTTATTTTTAGGCTGTCACTTCTTTATTAAAAATTGGCATGAATCGGAAATTCTCAGAAAACGAAATTATCAAGTTTAAAACTCTGCAACTCAACAACGAAAAATGGTATCAAAATTCTGTGAATTTCATCTAATAGTATATCTACAGCAGAAAAAATTATTTTGTTATACATTATTCTAAAAAAGATTAGTATTATGGAAATACGGCTTTTGCAGGACCCTTCAACACAACGTAACCAATTTACGTAAGATACCAATTGACGTACCAAATTTGTCCGCTTTGACTGTTTTAGCAGATGCCGTTTACAGAACCGCAATATCTTTTTGATGCAGAGCTATGAATGTATAAACGTCGTGCTACTACATTTTTCGAACTTTCAAGTTTTTCAAAATATTTTTAAAGAAATTCAGACCCTAAATCGAAATTACGTTTCCAACAGACACTAGAATTTAACTTTCTCTCTGAAATGCAACAAATTTCATTAAAAGCAATCAGAAAAGCGTTTCTGCGTTTTACATGTATTTGAATAGGCCGCGTCGGAGTTGGGCCCGAGCTAAAGCGTCCTCTTAAACAATTTGTCGAGGGGTCAAATACCTGAATTCATGGATCAAATACATACTGCACTGTCATTGCCAAAGATGCTGCAAACGATTTCTTGAACGCTACGCACTGTCAAAACAAGTAAAATATGTATTTTTTCATAAAAGAATGTACTGTATGCGCCAAAAAGTGTGCTCAAAGTAACTGATATCAATGCTTCCGGATTTTTTTGTCTATTTAATAAGTAAAGAAAATATCACACGAACTTTAGAACTATATCAGTTCGAAACTAGCAAAGCAGTGCATGCCGCTGATACGAAAAATGTAAAGGCCATGAAATGAACAAGTTGAGGACAAATATAAGAATGAAACTTTGTCATTCAAGAACCTTGTTCACATTCTTGTACATATGCAACGGCCAATGAAATATCTCATTGACGCTGTCATTTGCTCCAATATATTACGCAGGAGCAGGTGTCACCGGTCGTGTATCGTGAGTAATTGCACCGAAATTATAGTCCCAACAGTGAGCACGTATAGAAAGCAGGAGTTCTGCAAAATATACGAGGACGAGTCAAATGAAAGTGAGCCAATGCGAATATATGACAAACGGGGTACTTTATTTAAAAGTAGTCTCCATGAGCATTTAGACATTTGTCCCATTAACTAAGGAGTTGGGTGATTACCTTCTCCTAAAACTCCTTGGCTTGCTGCTTCAAAAATTCTGTAACTGACTTTCCACGTCATCGTCCGACACGAATCTAGTTCCCTTGAGCTGTTCTTTCATCATCATCATCATCATCAGCCTGGTTAAGCCCACTGCAGGGCAAAGGCCTCTCCCATACTTCTCCAACTGCCCCGGTCATGTGCTAATTGTGGCCATGTTGACCCTCCAAACTTCCTAATCTCATCTGCCCACCTAACTTTCTGTCGCCCCCTGCTACGCTTCCCTTCCCTCGGAATCCAGTTCGTAACCCTTAATGACCATCGGTTATCTTCCCTCCTCATTACATGTCCTGCCCATGCCCATTTCTTTTTCTTGATTTCAACTAAGATGTCATTAACGCGCGTTTGTTCCCTCACCCAATCTGCTCTTTTCTTATCCCTTAATGTTACACCTATCATTCTTCTTTCCATAGCCCGTTGCGTCGTCCTCAATTTAAGTAGAACCCTTTTCGTAAGCCTCCAGGTTTCTGCCCCGTACGTGAGTACTGGTAAGACACAGCTGTTATAAACTTTTCTCTTGAGGGATAATGGCAACCTGCTGTTCATGATCTCAGAATGCCTGCCAAACGCACCCCAGCCCATTCTTATTCTTCTGATTATTTCACTCTCATGATCCGGATCAGCAGTCACTACCTGTCCTAAGTAGATGTATTCCCTTACCACTTCCAGTGCCTCGCTACCTATCGTAAACTGCTGTTCCCTTCCGAGACTGTTAAACATTACATTAGTTTTCTGCAGATTAATTTTTAGTCCCACCCTTCTGCTCTGCCTCTCCAGGTCAGTGAGCATGCATTGCAGTTGGTCCCCTGAGTTACTAAGCAAGGCAATATCATCAGCGAAGCGCAAGTTACTAAGGTATTCTCCATTTACTCTTATCCCCAATTCTTCCCAATCCAGGTCTCTGAATACCTCCTGTAAACATGCTGTGAATAGCATTGGAGAGATCGTATCTCCCTGCCTGACGCCTTTCTTTATAGGGATTTTGTTGCTTTCTTTATGGAGGACTACAGTGGCTGTGGAGCCGCTATAGATTTCTTTCAGTATTTTTACGTACGGCTCGTCTACACCCTGATTCCGCAATGCCTCCATGACTGCTGAGGTTTCGACTGAATCAAACGCTTTCTCATAATCAATGAAAGCTATATATAAAGGTCGGTTATATTCCGCACATTTTTCTATCACCTGATTGATAGTGTGAATATGGTCTATTGTTGAGTAGCCTTTACGGAATCCTGCCTGGTCCTTTGGTTGACGGAAGTCTAAGGTGTTCCTGATTCTATTTGCAATTACCTTAGTAAATACTTTGTAGGCAACGGACAGTAAACTGATCGGTCTATAATTTTTCAAGTCCTTGGCGTCCCCTTTCTTATGGATTAGGATTATGTTAGCGTTTTTCCAAGATTCCGGTACGCTCGAAGTCATGAGGCATTGCGTATACAGGGTGGCCAGTTTCTTTAGAACAATCTGCCCACCGTCCTTCAACAAATCTGCTGTTACCTGATCCTCCCCAGCTGCCTTCCCCCTTTGCATAGCTCCCAAGGCTTTCCTTACTTCTTCCGGCGTTACTTGTGGGATTTCGAATTCCTCTAGACTATTCTCTCTTCCATTATCATCGTGGGTTCCACTCGTACTGTATAAATCTCTATAGAACTCCTCAGCCACCTGAACTATGTCATCCATATTAGTAATGATATTGCCGGCTTTGTCTCTTAACGCATACATCTGATTCTTGCCAATTCCTAGTTTCTTCTTCACTGCTTTTAGGCTTCCTCCGTTCCTGAGAGCTTGTTGAATTCTATCCATATTATACTTCCTTATGTCAGCTGTCTTACGCTTGTTGATTAACTTCGAAAGTTCTGCCAGTTCTATTCTGGCTGTAGGGTTAGAGGCTTTCATACATTGGCGTTTCTTGATCAGATCTTTCGTCTCCTGCGACAGCTTACTGGTATCCTGTCTAACAGAGTTACCGCCGACTTCTATTGCGCACTCCTTAATGATGTCCATAAGATTGTCGTTCATTGCTTCAACACTAAGGCCCTCTTCCTGAGTTAAAGCCGAATACCTGTTCTGTAGCTTGATCTGGAATTCCTCTATTTTCCCTCTTACCGCTAACTCATTGATCGGCTTCCTATGTACCAGTTTCTTCCGTTGCCTCCTCAAGTCTAGGCTAATTCGAGTTCTTACCATCCTGTGGTCACTGCAGCGCACCTTGCCGAGCACGTCCACATCTTGTATGATGCCAGGGTTAGCGCAGAGTATAAAGTCTATTTCATTTCTAGTCTCGCCGTTCGGGCTCCTCCACGTCCACTTTCGGCTATCCCGCTTGCGGAAGAAGGTATTCATTATCCGCATATTATTCTGTTCCGCAAACTCTACTAATAACTCTCCCCTGCTATTCCTAGTGCCTATGCCGTATTCCCCCACTGCCTTGTCTCCAGCCTGCTTCTTGCCTACTTTGGCATTGAAATCGCCCATCAGTACAGTGTATTTTGTTTTCACTCTACCCATCGCCGATTCCACGTATTCATAGAAGCTTTCGACTTCCTGGTCATCATGACTGGATGTAGGAGTGTAGACCTGTACAACCTTCATTTTGTACCTCTTATTAAGTTTCAGAACAAGACATGCCACCCTCTCGTTAATGCTATAGAATTCCTGTATGTTACCAGCTATATTCTTATTAATCAGGAATCCGACTCCTAGTTCTCGTCTCTCCGCTAAGCCCCGGTAGCACAGGACGTGCCCGCTTCTGAGCACTGTATATGCTTCTTTTGGCCTCCTAACTTCACTGAGCCCTATTATATCCCATTTACTGCCCTCTAATTCTTCCAATAGCACTGCTAGACTCGCCTCACTAGATAATGTTCTAGCGTTAAACGTTGCCAGGTTCATATTCCAATGGCGGCCTGTCCGGAGCCAGGGACAGGCCGCCATTGGAATATGAACCTGGCTGTTCTTTCAGTTACCCTAAAATGTGGAAGTGGCAAGGCGACAGGTCTGAGCTGTATGGCGGATGTTGCAGCGTTTCCCACTTGAAATTTGCCAGTTTTGTATTAACCACATGAGCGACGTGAGGTCGGGCATTGTCGCGGAACATGATGACCCCATTCGTCGATTTTCCACGTCGCTTGTTCTTGATTGCGACACGCAACCGATCCGGCGTTTCACAATATCGGAAACAATTGATACTCTCTCAATATTTGGCAAATTCTATCAGTAATGGCCCCTCACGATCTAAAAAAAAGTCAACGACATCTTTCCAGCGGAAGTGACGTCCTTTGCTTTCTTTGGGGGTTGTGAATTCGAATGTTTCCACTATAAGCTTTGCCGTCGTGTTTCAGGCTCGTAGTAGTGGCACCATGGTTCGTCCCCGATCAAAATTGCAGACAAGAAGTCGTCACCCTCATTGTAATACCAGATCAGATGAATCAATGCAGTGCCAAAATGCTCCGTCTTCTGGCGGTGTTTCAAAATCATGGGCATCCATTGCGCACACAAGAGCAGATAACCGAGATTTAATGAATTATGGTGTGAACAGAAGCGTGGCTGATGCTCGCACGCTCTGCCATAAATGGCTTCTTATGGTATGACTATAGAAATCGGGCCCCTCGGTTAACCCCCTTTCTTCTCGTTTACTACATAACGAGGGTCTCGAATCCGGCAACATTGATGCCTTCAGGGGGCATGTTTGGGTTTATTGACCAGTTGCCTTCACCCAAATCGATCACGTTCTCGTGACGCCTGCGGCAAAAAGGACGTTCCACGTCCGACGCCAAGGTCTGTGAGTGGTGGCGCTGGCCAACACTCCCAGGGTTCTACTAGGACGTATAAATACCCAAGAAAGTGGATGGGGAAACGGCGCCGCGGTAGCTCAATTGGTAGAGTATCGCACGCGAAATGTGAAGATTGTGGGTTCGGTTCCTACCTTCCTAACTGCGGCAAGTTCTTTTTTCATCCACTTTAATTTCCATTAATTTATCGTTTCTTTATTTCATTTATTAAGCACAAGTAATTTCCCCTATGTTGTTCTATGTGTCAGTGTTTGTTAGTTTCTTATGATATGACTAATAAAAATCGGGCCCCTCGGTTAACCCCCGTTCGTCTCGTTTTGTAAATGGGAGATGCTTGTGTGCTACACGCATGCCTCGCAGATAATGAACCGAACTATTATTGTGCGGGGTGGGTTGGCTCGCTTTCATTTGACTCGCCCTCGTACATTGGAAATGCGAAGATACTATGGTATATACAAATTCGAAGATACAGCTTGATAAAGGGCATAAAAGTGTCACTGGAAACAAAGCTCACTGCACGTATACAGAAAACCTCGCGACAAGATATTGAAATATACGTATAAGTCACCAATAAATCTACGTATCTAAGAAAAAGTCATTGTTATAATGTGTGAAACAAGGCAAATAAACATGTTGCGCAATCACAGATTCACAGATCACAGAATCCTAAGGCCCGCCCGCCCTCCTTCCACTTCCCCCGATGTATCGCGCGCGACGGAAGGTGGCGCTTCCTCCCCGTTTTTCTCCTTTGCGCACACAAGACTGAGCCACCATCGTCGGCTCACCCATTCCCCGTACGCTTTCCCTCGCACATACACCCTGTGGTGCGCGGTCACGATGTTGTCACCCTAGGACTTTATACGAAACACGAGGGCGACGGCGATGGCAGGAATGCGCCTGGAGTGTCCATATAATTTCTATCGCAATTATATAATAATATAATATAATGTAATATAATATAATATAATATAATATAATATAATATAATATAATAAGAGTATCCGGCAACTGAAGCGTCCCGTGGCCCATTACTTTCCGCAAAAGAAGTAGTAGCAAAATCGAACTTTCATGCGACGATTTGCTGCACCGCAACAATGTATTTTTTCTTCCTTTTGAGGGGCGGGGCCATCGAAATGAACATGAGTCAATAATGCCTTTATTTTAAGGAAGGGGACGGCTCTAGGCCGCTGTTGGGGATTAGGAGGGAAAGGAATGTGGGTTCCCGGATTGTTGGCTGAAGCACATCTTCATCTCAATCTTTGATCTTCCGCTTTATGCAGACTCAGGTGCACGTTGAGTTCCGCCGCTCTCGTATAGGCTGGTCGACCAGTTCTACACTACTCGAAACAAGTAACTTTGTCTGCCATATATCGCAATGGCTTTCTGTGTTTCAGGGTTAGTTTGTATTCCAATTCCTAGTGTTCTAATGTCTCCGTGTAGTAAAATGTTGAATGATGGATCTCCCTTGCGAAAAAGCTGCACAGCTCCAAATGAGGTGTTGCAAGTCTGCTCTGTATGACTCCTGGCAATGTGTGCATCGGGTATAAGCGTTTTCGCAATCGTAGCTTGTCTGGGTTGGTGCCATTTCTCATGTATGTGTGGTGTGCATGCAGCGTTGGCCATAACCTTATTCAAAAAAGCCTCTCCCGTGCGAGTAAGCCCGCCCTTGTCAAACACATGTACTGGTGTAGCTTCTAATAGTCTCCGTTTACTGTCTGCTTTTATTTTAGTGCGAATGTAATGCATCAGTGCTCTGCTAGGAGAGCCTTCGGCCAATATCTTTAGGTATGGATTTTGTCCGCGGGGTTTGGCGAGGAAATGGAGTGTGGGGAGCTGTACGTGTAATCAAGCCCACCCGCTTGCACGGCAAATGCGTGAGCGGCTGCGTTTCTCCCATCCGTGCGTATCTTCATAATTCTTCTTGCATGTCCTTGGGAAGGCGACAACATTCCGAGTATCAACCTGACGTCTTCCACCAAAACATTCTTCTTGATGCAACATGTGTATAAGCGGGCCCGGCAAATGAAGAAGGCAATGTGAAGACGTATTTATCGTGAGTCAAGCAGATGCAGGAAACAAGTAAAAATGCTCAGAGTGCTGAAGATGAATGTCAAAAGGGTGTTTAACTGGGCTAGTTGTTTCGTTCTTCAAGGATTGAAGCAGCACAACTTAAGGAACACGGACACAGAAGGAACGACTAGACGGGGACGCAGCTGCACTGTCAACTGGTTTATTTATTGAAATTCCCTCTCTAATAGTTTTTATCGCCATATCTCTTCTCTTATATATCTGAGGCTGTCCCAAAAAGGTGACTTCCTTTCTTGTCAAGGCCACTGACGGTGTGCTTACAGATTACGCTCCTGTTTTACTTATCTCAAATGACTCAAGAACCTCCCGAGTTAGCATATCGTCGTTCCTTTTCAGGACTTGTATTTCATGAAATTAGGGGGTGCAAAAGCTTACTTGGTTATCTTTTTCCTTCTTGTTCATTTCGATTTGACCGCGATTGCGTCACAGGAGTAATGTACACAATCCCCCTGTCCTGTGGAAAATAATACATAGGGCGAACAGGAAGACACCTTAATGATCAAACAAGAGAGCATGCATCATCACTTTCAGGGACTCCCGACAGCAATCTGGCCTTGCACTGCAAACGTTGCGAAATGAACCAGAAGGGACAAGATAGCCAGGTAAGCACGTGCGCACCCAAATTTGATGAAGTGCAAGTCCTGAAAAGGAACCACGATAGGCTAACTCGGGAGATTCTTGAGGCGTTTGAGATAAGTAAAACAGGAGTGCAATGTGTAAGCACACCGTCAGTCGCCTTGACAAGAAAGGAAGTCACCTTTTTGAGACATCCTCAGATAGATAAGAGAAGAGATATGGCGACGAAATAAACAAGAGTGGGAATTTCAATAAAGAAATCAGTTGATAGTGTAGCTGCATCCTCGTCTAGTCGTTCCTTCTGTGTCCGTGTTCCTTAAGTTCTGCTGCTACAATCCTCGAAGAATGAACCAACTAGCGCAGTTAAACACCCTCTTATCAATATATAATGTTCTGTTGGCTGCTGGAGCATGTAGTGTGTATGCAAGCGTCGAAACCATTATTTGAAGATGTTGATATTGCATAGGGATGTGCGAATATTTGCAACTTCGTAGTTATGCGATTCTCTAATTCCCCTATCCGATTCGGTGGTCACTTTTTGTAAATGTGAATATTTTTTTCATACCTTTCGGGTATTTCAATATGCTAACCGCACCCACATAAACATTATATTGCAGAAAAGTTCGGTAAATTTTCACCACGACAGGCATACTATAGCCATAAAACATGACAACTTGCGTAACGGAGCAGGCTAGGTCGCTCAGATAGCCACACTTTACAGGCTCTACAGTGATCATTTGCATCCTCTGAAGAGCCCTATGCATGCGAATAAAGTACTTGTTTGTTCGTAATGCTCAGTTTGTGTTTATCAAATGCAATACTTAATAAGGTACTATATGATGACAGAAACTTGCTAACTTCAAGAATACTGGGATGTAAACATCAGTTTATATTAATTATGATAATGGCTATTCATTTTTCGAAAATTATTAGATTCAATTTGCTTCTGGCACTATTCCATTCTGTCCCAAAAATCTCTATTTGCTTACCTCTAATAATCCATCTTTTTTCTGCTGTCTTTCACATGTGCATAGCCATGTGCATTGTCACATAAACGTGCACTCAGACCATATTACACATAATTAAAACAAATTTCTCAGTGGGCTAGTTGGTCCGACATAACACTGCTGCGCAAAGCGACAAAGGGACAGGACTGAAGAGAGAAAAACAATGCACGACACCGGAGTGCAAATTAACAACTGTTTAATTTTTCGGAAAATGAGACCTTCATATAGCCTACTCGCATGTGCAGGGATGCTCTTCCCGGTCGACCCACGTCATCTATTGTCAGTAATTAAGCTAATCTCTTTGCTGAGGGAAATAGATGACACAAGGGGTCATCTTTATGTAGGCTTCCACGACTTCTCTTTTTCTTTGGTTACTACATCTCAGCAAGATCACCGTCCTGTGGAAGATACGCTTGCACTTCCATGAAGCGCAGTGTATGGCAAGGTCTCCGGGTGCTTGTATCAGACTGCAATTATATCGATGTTCGCACAGTCAATCATTTACGTACCTGCCTGTTTGGCCCACATGATCAGCGCCACGTGTCAAAGGTATCTTCTAGACCACGTCTATCGTGCATTCAATCAATCCTCTAACGTGGTTTATAGTGCATGCATTCAGAGTATTCGTTTCGCTGGTCATTCCGTTTACTTTTGAGCACATTTCCTTTAGTTTTTCTCGTGCTGTGAGGACGACTCGTTCGCTCAGTTTAACCGAGCGAACGAGTTCAGCAAAAGATGAGAGCGAACACAGCATGCAGTGGGAGATGAAAAAAGCGGCAAGTGAGAAGAGGCATGAGGAGGAAAGCGGAGAGGAATGTGCAGCAGAATCATGAGGCAGAAAACAGCGGAGTGTATGGCGAAAGTGTGAGAATAAAAGCGAAGTGAGGTGACGGTAGCTACGAGATGGCGCCAGAGTAGCACGTAATGTCTGAAAGGTTTGTTGGGGGTGGCTTCTGTGAATCACGCCCACGCGTCACCCATGCGCTGGCTCACGCGATCTCCAGATTAGCGAGGCAGTGGCGCCACACTTCGCTCCATTTGCAACATGCCACACGAGACCGATTGTCCACGCCGGCGAAATGACAACACGTGTAGAGCTGCACTCAAATTTCGTATTAGGGAGTATCGTAATCGTCTGCGATTTTTTTTCTGTCAATTGCATGCGCTCTGAAGTTATAAACATTGCAGAAGCATCCCTGTTCGCTTATGTTCTTATGCATCTCAATAAAGGTATTGTATCAAAGCAGATTCCTTGCTTTGTACACGTTTGTTTCCAGAGCTGTCTCTGCATATTTTACGCTTTATCAAGAGGGGAGGCCAGGGCACAGCTTAGAAGCTATATCACTGCTCCGCGTATTGCAATAATTAATTTTGTGCTAGGTGTCATCTGCAGTAATGTAAACTATGCAGATTATCCTTATGCAATTTTTTGCACATGTGACGACACAGCAAAGCACCTTCTCTGCCACTGCCCAACTGTCGCATATCTGTACACATGTACGTGTGTGATAGCGTTTCCCTTTCTGTCACGCGGGGCATATCGCGATCACATCACCCTCACCCACTATGTGTAGATATTCGCTGGCCGCCAAGCTGTGGTGTGCTTTTTGTCCTTATATTCCTTGGCTGTCATTCTGCCACGTTAGGTTACTGCCATGCAATAAAACATGTTTCAACTTCAGTCTGCCTCTTCGTTCACGGAAGGCCTGGAACACGCCACAAACCTTTCACGCTAACAATCTGCTCTGTGAGCTGTACTTCATCTCAGTAGTTCCTTGCAGCACTGGGGAATCTGCTGGGCTGCACTCAAATTAATGCTAATTTGAAGGCTGAATGTCCCTCAAGATGTGTTCATTGCGCCGCACCGTCTGCTCGGTGTCTGCTTTCCATCATGTCAGTACGTGCTCCAAGGTTGGAGGATTGACGCAAAAAATGTTTTGACGCCATAACCATAAGCTTTGTTTACGTGCATGCGAGAGCGGAGCTTCGCTTCACCTGTACAATTTCCCTCCATTTACCTTGCAGCCACCTTAATAAGCAGCAAGGATGAATGCCCTCATAAATGTTCACTTGCGGCACAGCGTCTGCTTGGCGTCGACTTGCTCGAATGAAAGCGGTTTAGAAAATAATCTAAAGGTCTATTTTACTGACTGCAACATTTATCATGGGTGCGAAGAGGGTGTTGCGACAGAAAGTCTGTGGTGCAAATACAAGGAAATGTACTAGGATGCTGATCAAAAGTTTTATAGGAGTATTGTGTAAAACCACATACAGGAATGACATGACACTGGTCAAAACTTAACGCGACGGTTCATGGGGTACACATATACGGGCACATAAACATGATGCTCGATGCATGTTTGCCATTTGCACGTTTGACTTGAAATGATAGTCACTTTTCAGATAGAAGTGACATGGTGACATACTGGTAATCAATGCGTGTTATTTCTTTATGCCAACAATGATCAGTTGTATAATACTTGTGCCCAGATACAATAACGCATCTCTGAATCACAGATATCACATCCCATCTGCCCTAAGCAACTTTGCCACATGAAATGGGAAACTCATTGACATAATCAGTTATGGATTATGCCAAAGCGTTATGCTGTTTCTTGCAGTTTGGTCTTTCATGAGTATTTGCGTAAGGTGGAAAATAGTACCCTGATGTTCTAAATGTTATGTATACTATATGACAATACTATTCTATTTTCGTGATCAGAGGAGACTTTTGTGTCAATATATAAATTGGAAGCTTTTTAACAACGAATATGTGACAAGTACTTCCATGTGAACAAGCGTATGTAGCCTCCCAAAGGCAAGCACGGTAACGAATGTATCTTTTAGCCATATTGGCACAAAACTTTCCCATAGGCTTTTTTTGCGTAAAAGCCAACCACACATCTCGATCTAGCAGATTTATCTTTTATGCGACAAGTCTGTGCTGTTTTCCTTGCAACAAGTTCTTTTTTATGTGTCCACAGAACATTGGTCCTCCATTACGTTTATTTTTTCTACAACTTTCATGTTTTTTTTGGAAACAATTCATTGTGCATTTTTGGAGGCTCTTCATACAGCAGCGATTATTTCTTGGAAAGCTTCTTTGCAACGAGGTTCCACAGTTATGGATAGACTATTCAAGTAGTTTTTTTAATATAACAATTAGTAGCCTAGCATTTAAAACTTATGCTTTGTCCCCAATGGTTAGCTCTCTTTTGCACTAGTTGGTTAAGATGTACCTAAATATATGGAAATAAATATTGCTACTACAAGTACTTACGTCGTCGTGTAACTATTCAATATTTGATACTTACTATTTTTGTTCAATTTCTGCTTGAAAAAAATTTACATTCGCCCACCTCTACTTCTTATACAATGCACAAAGATGCGCCCAAGCCTTATTTGTGCTTTCTTAAGTCCTACTTTGCTGCATATAATAGTGGCAAAAAGCAGCTTTTCAGAGAGAACTTCATTTTGTTCTTTTGTGTATTCTGTTCTTCTGCCATAAGTATAGTGAATTCATCATTATAGCGCACACAAATACACATCCTGTCAATGGAACAGACATTTATTTGATACACATGAATTCGTACCCTGTTCATCTAGATTTCAAAATTATGCTGATTGTGGCCAGCCTCTAGCATTTATAGAAGCATGTCTACAATGTTGTCTGAGGGTACATGTGCAGTGCTACTGTGAAGCTAGTTATAGTTCTCAGAGCAATGCACCAAGTAAGGTTGCTGCTTAATTGTTATAAAGAACGACAGCATCGGCTAGGCTGTAAGGGCGACAAAAATTATTTTTGCAATTCACCAAACATACAAACAGAATATAATATGACTACATGTCATGTGCTAGTTAGTATTTCAAGTGATTAAGAGAATTATATAAGGGCTGTTCAGTTAATCTGGTTTATTGGTCATGTTAAAACGGAGGCTGTGAAGTTAACTTCAACATGTCTAAGTTGTCAACATGTCTAGGTATTTAAGAAATTGGGGAGGTGGCAGTGAGACTCCCTGGGGAAGCAATACCTCAGTTGTACTAATGGTATGGCTTGACTATATAATTTTATCATTGCTTGTTAAGAAACATGACGGTGGGTTAGAACCTATGAAAAGCCACACCAGCAAGGCTAAACATCCATCCTTACTTCTCAGAGGCTTAAAGAACGATAAACAGTTATGCTTTAGAGCATATTTTGGTAACAAATATATGCCATCTTCAGTTCAGTGGAATGGAAAGAGGTGATTGAGCACAGCCATGCTTTTGTAGCATGCGTGAAGGAATACAGGAGAGCCTGGGGGCTAATACATGTTAATAGAGTGAACAAGTAGCTGTGACTTGCAAGATTATTTGACTCCACAGAGAATGCTGCAGTAAGGTTTGTGCAACTGTAAGCATTATGAGAACGAGTGAAAGATTACTTGTAATATATGGATTATGCATATGAGTATGTGCACCCAATTTACCACTACGCTTTTTTAATTTTATGTTCAGCACAGAGTGTGAGTGGCTATGGCTTCTTAACTGCAAATTTCTGCGTTCCGTTTCACAGTGCTTATGGGGCTATCTGCATTCATTTGACTACTTATGATGTGATTGGATAATAGAACATGCCCACATTGCAGATTTACACGGAACATATTACGAATTCATCACAAAGCTCCACCGAAGAAAGTGTCTGTTGGTTATGAAAATAAAAAATGGCGACAAACATTTCCTTACTTTCTTGTGCTGCCCCGCACACGGTGCTAATGAACTAATGCCTACGATGCAGACATTCTGTTCTTTCATTAGAGGTAGGTGCACGTTGCAATGACGCAATCAACATGCATTAATTGCCTACAAGCTACTGCATGTTGGAATTGGTGTTACAGCAGGCATGGGCAAATGTTCTCCCCTACTTGTGTCTTGTGCACCATATGAGCCAGCATTTCATTTCATTGTCGTGTACCTGTTTAAGCAGTTACTGATTAAGAAAGGCAAATATAAAACGACTTACTACGTCAACCATTTCGCATGCACGATCACTGCACTCATTGCAAAGCTTATTTGAGAGTTTTAGATCAGTGGGATGAAATCGTTGGGGCCCCAAGTACTTAGGGGACAAAACGCTTGCGTCCCCTTAATCGAAATCTCTCTAGTCGCTTGATAAACTTGGTTTGCTTTGAGATGAAATACAGCCACTGTGCACATGTTCATTAGCCTATGCACTTCTATTTCTTTTTAATGTGGCTGTGCATTAGCTAGCTAGGTTGTCACTACACGAATAACATTTGGGCCATGCCCAACTCGATCAAATAACATTAATTTGCTATAGCTCACTGACTTCATGCATCCTGTGCAAGCTTCTTTTTTATCTAGGGAAAAGAATAAAAAGAGAACGCATCCATAAATGATGCTGACAGTAGCAATCGGTCCCAAGGCAATCATCCTTGATTGTCACCATTGCTGAGAGAGGAAGCATGTCTGTATTCACTTTGACCACAGGCTGTATACTGTTTTAATGCTGATAGAGGTGTGGATAAATAGTGAAGGGACAGCAGATTGGCCACCTAGGCCTTCTTGCATGGGCATTATTGCCTTATGTGCCCCCGTAAACCTCTGGTATCTCTTAGGTATGAATGAGATAACAATACTTCTATTTGCAGAGACATTTTTAGCACCAACAAGCAATGGAAACATTGGCGATGTCACGCCTATATGGGGTGTCTTTTCAGCAATATGAATTAATATTTGTTTTCATCCACACATTCTTTTCTTGAAAACATATCTGATAAGCATCTCTCCCTGAAGTGACTATCATACATACATATCACTTTTATGTCTGTCATATCTGTAATCAATTGCTTAAGACGTACTGGTGGGCTAGTTGGTTAATCATGAGGTAATATGGCAGCACACTTTGAAACAATGACGTAATTTTTAGCAGGGAGAGACGGGCTAGTTGGTGTTCAATATTGGAATGCATTATGTAACCGCGCATACGACAACGGACGAATTCCTGTGCCTTGTCCTGTGTGTTTCCCTCTTCGTCCGTTGTCGTTTGCGCAATTACATAATGCATTACAATGACGTAACACAGAATGAACAAACACTAGCTCTGTGTGTGTGTGTCGCACAGCGCTCGTGTTCGTTCATTCTGTGTTACGTTCCCATATTAACTATTAACTCACTATTAACTCGACAGCTACTAAAAGAACTTGAGCAGCAAAGTGCAGCTAAATCAACAAGCTTTTGTTGAAGATTCATACGCGTGTTCGGTGATAAAGAGAAGTGACTTATCAATCAGCACAGCTGTATTCCGCGATAATAGAACCATTTGCACAGGAGTACGTTAACAGATAACGCTGCGGTGCTTCAGCGTGCTACGCTGCGACAGATCCCTTGTTCATTGGCTTAGTGTGCTCACGTACACGCGCGTACATGCAAGCTGTTACGTACAGGGTCTGGCCCTGTCCATGAAAGGAATGCTCATCGGTTGCTGGCAGAAAACAAATTGAGTTTACTTTCTACAGCAGACGCAGACGAAAGCTGGATGTGTTCGAGGGGGCAAACTCTCGGTCTCTGTCCGGTGGCCGAGACGCAGGGGATGAGGGAGCATTCTTGGAACTCTACTTGGGGTGGGGTCGCTTCCTGCTTGTGCTGCACTGGCGCTTCGTCCAGTCGAGGAGCGGTGGTACATCGCTTGTACATAACACCTTCTTCCCTTCTCAGATGTAATTGCTGTAGTGATCCGGAGTGCGTCGTTCCCGCTGCAGTCGCGACTCCACAGTCGTGTTTGGCTCGGTCTCAGGGGCAGTGCCAATCTCTGGTTTGCTCACTGATGATTGCGAAGGCTCCAGCGTTCCTGAGATAGTGGCCTCCGACGACGTTGAGTTATCTGCTTCTATCTCAAGTATAAATGGGAGCGGGACACTGCTCGCGGTTAGCGTACAGCACTTATCCTGTGTCGCCAAATCTTCTATGTAGTGTCTGAAAGCGCCGGCCTTGATGGGGTCACGTTGTCATCGCACTAACCTTTAGGGCCTTTAACGAGCCGCGATCTGTGGACTTGCTTTTCCAAAACCGTTCCCTCCGTCCAGATCGGATTCCCTCCGAAGTTTCGAAAGAAAACTGCTTGTCCGACACCGAGTACTCTCGACTTCGTGTCTCTGTTGCAGTTGGTATGGATTTTGTTCGCTTTTGCTTGGGGCTGAATGCGCGTGAGAGCTGAATCCAGCTCACGCCCGAACACAAGTGCAGCTGTCATTGTACAGATGGCGGTGTTGGTGTTGGGGCGTTGCTTTAGCAAAAACTGGGCCAGCCTACACGCGAATGTTCCGTCCTTGCTTTCGGCTAATGCTCGTTTTGTTTTAAAAGCCATCCTTTCTGCTTGGCCATTCGTTGTACCATGATACGGTGCGCTTCTTACATGGCTTACCCCATTCTTCTCTTGGAAGCTCTCAACTTGTACTGAAACGAAGGATGGTCCATTATCAGTCAGAAGCTTTTTGGGGAGCCCAAAAGCTGCGAAAAGGTTTCGGAGTTCCTCAATCAATGTGGCAGACTGCGTATTGTGCATGGAGCACACTTCCAACCATTTGCTGTATGCGTCCACATCAATTAGCATCATCGTGCCTTCTACGGGACCGACGAAGTCTGCGTGAAATGTGTCCCAAGGCGTTCTTGTGCGTTCCCATTTGGGCACTGGTGCCCTGGCTGGTTCCTTTTGGTGTTCACAACAAGTTGCACAGTTTCTAGCGAGCCGTTGAATATCTCGTCAATGCCTGGCCACCAAAAATACTTTCGTGCGCATGCTTCATGGCCACAATTACACGGTGGTTTGCAGGTGCGAGCTTAAGAAGGTAATTTCTCGCCTTTGTTAGAGTTACCATCCGGGAGCCTCTAACAAGGCACCCTTCCTGCGCTGAAAGCTCCTTCTCCAGTTTCCGGCACGATGAAAACTGTCCTTTTGGCAGTTTATGAACTTAACTGTTTGAGACGACCTCCACCGCTTGGGACAAAGCTGAGTGCTCTCGAGTCATTCGTGCTAGTTGACGTGGTGAAAGCTCGAAGCTGGGCATGGTCGCCAACATGAGCACTTCTTCCGAGGGATAAGGCTAATCAACTTGCGCCGGTAGTGGAAGTCCGCTTAGCATGTCCGCATTTTGGTGCAGTAGGCAAGGCCTGTACACCAACTTGTAATCGTACGTTGCTAATTTAAGGTACCACCGTGTCATCCTCGATGAAAGGACCCGGGGCACTTGCTTTGTTTCACTCACGATTCCAATCAATGGCTGGTGATCTGTTATTATGGTCACATGCCGGCCACCTATGTACTTATGAAAATGACCGATGCCGTAGATTACTGCTACACTTTCTTTGTGGAGCAGGGAGTAGTTCTTTTCGGCGCTTCCCAGTGTTCATGAACCGAACGAAATGGGCGCCTCTCGGCAAATAGCATCTTCCCGAGCGAAGACGGCACCAACGCCGTACGGGAATGCGTGCACGGACAAAAGAAGGGTCTTCGTCTCGTCGTAGTGAGCGAGCACTGTAGATGCACGGATCATCTGCTTAAGCGCCTCGAAAGCGGCTTGATGCTTTCTGTTCCACTTCCAGGGCGTGTTTTTCTCTAGGAGCCTATAAAAGTCAACCACGACCATCACTCTCTTCTCCAAAAAGCAGTCGTCAAATGAAATAAGGCCCAGGAAAGCCCTTAGGGATGTCTTGTCAGATGGTTTAGGGGCTTGAAGTATAGCCTCAACCTTTTCCTCGGTGTTGAGAACATCAGTGGCGTGAATTCGATGTCCCAGAAACTCAAATGACCTAATTCCGAACCTGCACTTTTCTTTCTTGAGGTGTAGGTCTTTCTCAGTTAGCCTCGACAGAACCTGATTCAGACGCTGTGCGTGCCCATTTACACTATTCCCGTTGACAATGATGTCGTCAAGGTGAACACTCGCCCCTGGAATTCTAGGTAACATTGTCTCCATCATGCACTGCAAGATAGCTGGTGCAGCGGAAATTCAGAACGGGAGGCATTCCACCCTGCATAGCCGTCTTGTGGTGTTCACTGTGAGCGCTGGTGCTGTTTCTTCGACAACTTGCAGTTGTTGATATGCTTGATAAAGATCCAACATTGAGAAGAGGGTTCCACCATGTAGGTTTGCGAACACTTCATCTGTAGTTGGTTGCGGGCACGATACCTTCTTCGCTGCTGCATTAACAGTACTCCTATAGTCACCACAGACACGGAGTGTACCGTCGGTCTTTCGAACAAGTACCAATGGGGTTGCCCATTTGGTAGGCTGCGTTGGGTTTAGGATGCCTTGGCGCTGTAGACGATCAAGCTCATGTTGCATAAGCGCTTGCAGCGCCACTGAAATCGGACGAGCCTTGTAAAACTTTGCTGCCGCACCGTCTTCGAGTTCCAGGTGAACTAAAGGACCTGTATAGCTGCCAATGTCTTTCTTGAAGACATCTGGGTGTCATCCCAGGACGTCTGTAATTTCTGGTGCTGGCTCTTCAACGTGGTTGATCCCCTTCACCTGATTGTGAAGCGCCGACGCTAAGCGCGGACGCTAAGAAATAGCGTTGTCAAACATGGCGGCACCCATGGCTTCCGCTTCACCGTGAATTCTCATGATGGCTACGCAATCACTCTCGTTGATTGCCAGTAGTTATTCAAATGAGCTTAGACTTCCTATAAACTCACCTGAAATTGAAACTGAAATTGATTTTATTCATTATAGATTACAGGTTATAAAAAAATAATATACAGAAGGAGGTCCCATAGTCAATGACTGTATCGGGACCTCCGGTTAGTTATAAATATGCGTTTTCTAAAGCAACGAATAGAACTACATTAAAATCATATATAAGCAAACATGGAAGAAAGTAAGTACTGGAGAATGCAAAACAAGATTACGAGTTAGGTACAAGAAATCTAACGAAGGAAATTATACAATTGCAAGGAGCAAATGCAGCAAAACTAAATGAACTAAACGAATTGAACAGTAACGGACAAAACATTTTACCCAAGCATGCAATACAAAAAAAAAAAAGAATTTCGAATATACATGACCATAACTGCAACAATAGAAACAACAACAACAAAACAACTTCGAAATACACATGACTATTAATAAAAAAGAAAGGTATCAGAACATCGGAATATTTGAAGTAATAAGGGTGAAGAAAAACAAACTCACGCTAGTTATGAGTGCATAGGGCATCCAATTTCTGAGATCGTTCGACGATTCTGGCGTACGTAGGCCTCACGAGACGCGTCCGCATAGCAACAGAATGGTTGCTAATCGATTGTCTTGGCTTGGATACATTTGTCACGAGGCACTCGAGGGCGCCCTGTCTTTTAAGGTAACGTCCCTCAAAGGTGCTTGCGTTTAACGTACGTAAGGCGACAATCGCTATTATCGAAAAATGCTGTTTTAACGACCCTTAAAGGGGCCTGACGCGGTCACCCAACAATTTGTGGTTTCCCACGAGAAATCGTAGCAGAGGGTTTATCATGGCTTTACACGCATAAAAACTTGGCAGTAAAAGCACATTTCTGTTGAAAATATGAGGTAAAGCTCGCTGGCTCTAAGCCCCGCCCTCCAGCGCCCACAGCCGTACTGCCAAGCCATGTGTGACGTCATGCGCAGCATGGAACCGAGCCATCGTCTGCTACAAAATCGGCCACCGCACCATGTGAGGTCGGGGCATAGCTGCCGTTTGTTGCCGTATTTGTCCAGATGTCGCGTGCCC
The DNA here is from genome assembly GCF_023375885.2 of Dermacentor andersoni. Lineage (NCBI taxonomy): Eukaryota > Metazoa > Arthropoda > Arachnida > Ixodida > Ixodidae > Dermacentor > Dermacentor andersoni. The sequence goes on along the minus strand of NC_092814.1, from coordinate 374,186,173 downwards.
CGTCTTCGACACTGCCAACTTCGCGTGATGAAGCAAGCGAAGATCTTTGAGCAGCACATGCAGCGATGGCGTAGTATACGCTGCACATTTTGACTTCCTTATCGCCATCAGCTCAAGTGACGAAACACGGCCTCCGAGATGTGCGCGCGCCGGCTGGCTCGCGCAAATCTCAGAGGGCATGGACGAAGACAGTGTAGTAAACGTGGTCACCATAGATGGCGACATTGGGGTTGCGTTAGGTGCTGGTGCACTCTTAATATTTCATGTGTTCAGCACTGCTTAGCCATCCGTTCACGGGAGGCGAAGTCTGGTGCTACTTCGCAGAATGCAAATTGTTACGCGCGTAGATTGTTTGCTGGCACATATTTCTCTAGGGTCGGTACTCAACAAAACTACGATGTTGTTAAGCAGCCGCAAGTTCCCACTAGTTCTTTTTTTTCCGCTGTAGTTGCGTGCAGCATATGTAAACAAATGCCCGCGCACATGTGTCCGCGGCGCAAGGATTCGGCGCTTTGGCTGAACCTTCACTTGAACTTGCTTTATTGCACCCGATATCCATAAAACAAATAGCAAGGCTAACGTTTGGCCGGGGCGCTGCCTGCCGGATTGGTCGGTGCGCGAACACGGTCGGCGTCAGGTCTGGCCGCAGCCTCAGCTTCTTCACGGGTATCCCAAACTCGGCGAGCAGGCGCAAATCGTCGTTGTAGCTGCCTGGCGTGAAGAGTTCTGAGAACAAAACAAAAGCGTCAGATAATCGCCAGTCCTTCCTGCCCACATTAATCTTCCAATCCTTAAGTTTGACCGGCTCCTTGGGGAACTTGAAGTACGACAAGGAGTACTGTTTGCTCGTTTCGCTCTAGCACCCAACAGCGCTACATGGGTGCCGTTGAGGCATTGTTTCAGCCGCTACAAGTTGAACAATTCCAATGGCAAACTGAACAAAACAGAAGTTTCCCGCATGCGCGAACAGCTGACACACCGATTATTCGCCGGAATATACAATATACATGCCTTGTACATGCTCACTCGGCACCCGCCGTGGTTGCTCAGTGGCTATGGTGTTGGGCTGCTGAGCACGAGGTCGCGGGATCGAATACAGGCCACGGCGGCCGCATTTCGATGGGGGCGAAATGCGAAAACGCCCGTGTACTTAGATTTAGTTGCACGTTAAAGAACCCCCCCCAGGTGGTCCAAATTTCCGGAGTCCCCCGCTACGGCGTGCCGCATAATCAGAAAGTGTTTTTGGCACGTAAAACCCCATAGTTTTTTTTAATGCTCACTCGGCAGGCATGCAGCCTGTGACGTCACGGCTAGGGAGCGTGCCAGTGTTGCCCCACTGTTATGCCGTTCGAGTTTAATATAAAAAAAAACTCAATTAGAAATTACGTGCTGCCTCAAATGCGCTAAAATTTTGCCAACGTGTTCTTGAACGCACAAAGATTACCTCACACAATACAGATAACGATCGGCACTTTAGTGTCATACCCCCTTTAACTAGATGGCGAGCCAATCAACTTAGGAGCTTTGACTACTCGCATCTAGATGGCGCAGTGAAGTACTGCGCTTTGCGCGGCATCGTTATTTTGCTCTATATGCTCTATCGAATAGCGTCCCGCAAAGGTTTAGCGTGCGTAACACGCTAACGCTAACGGAAACATTTTACGCTATACTAAAACTCTATTAAAACCCTACCGTTTCGCGTTGTCAAGGCTACTACTGCCCAGCAACACCCTTTTTACCTTTACGCGAGAATTGACGATTTTTCTAATTTCTCGCACCACAACTTGCAAATACTGTAAACCCGTCATGTTATTTGTGCATCTTACTATGCCACCGGTGGCTTCTTTCGCGTTCATAACAGCCGGCTGTTCCCGTTCTTTTTTGCAGTCCGCGCTTCCGTCTCAGCTCGCGCATTTATGGTTGTAAAAGCACGTGTGGGCGCGAGTTATAGCCCCGAACACACGCGGTCTTCGTTGGTGGTCTGCCATGTATTCCTTACTTCGTTAAGGATGCCGTCAGCGCATGTTTACACTGGAACATATGGAATCCGCATTGAAGCAGTAGACGTTTGTTGTTCTTGCGTGAAACCTCCATTTAGCGGTGCCTATTTGCGGGCTCACGCACCACTCTGCCGCCTATCATATGGCCAGCTGCATCGGCGGACGCGCAAACCATGAATACCGCGGAATATGTTGATCGGAAATGTTGAAAATATGCGGTCTTTACATTGTTCGAAGAATCTTTAAAAAGGACCCCTGGCACGTCGCACAATTCTACTTGTTAAGCTGGATTGTCATCATAATAATCAGCCTATTTTATCTCCACTGCAGGGCGAAGGCCCCTCCCTGCGATCTTCAATTACCCCTATCCTGCGCCAACCGTTTCCAACTAGCTCCTGCGACTTTCTTAATTTCATCACCCCACGTAGTCTTCTGCCGTCCACGACTGCGCTTCCCTTCTCTTGGCATCCATTCTGTAACCGTAACGGTTCACCTATGATCTAATCTACGCATTACATGACCTGCCCAGCTCCATTTTTTTCTCAATGTCAATTAGAATATTGGCTATCCCCGTTTGCTCTCTGATCCACACTGCTGTCTTCCTGTCTCTCCCCCCTCCCCCACCCAAACGTTACACCTAACATTCTTCGTTAAATCTCACGTTTCGTGGTGCTTAACTTGTCTTCGCGCTCCTTTGTAAGTCTCCAAATTTATGCCCCATATGTTAGCACCGGTAGAATGTATTGGTAGGACACCTTTCTTTTCAATAATAATGGTAAGCTTCCAGTCAGCATCCGACAATGTCTCCGTATGCGCTCCAACGCATTCGTGTTCTTCTGCAAATTTCCTTCTCATGATCACGGTCCGCAGTGAGTAATTGACCTAGGTAAACCTACTCCTTCACAGAATTAAGACGGCAAGCTGGGCGAGTTGAAGATTGAACATAGCGCTCGTGTTGTGTACTTCCTCTCGTCTTTCATCCAGGTTGCGCTGTCCACCAATAGGAACATGTCCTTCACAGACTCTAGAGGCTGAATGGCGATCCTGAACTCTTCTTCCCTTGCCCGGCTATTGATAAATATATTTGTCTTCTGCATATTAATCTTCAACCCCACTCTTATACTCTCTCCGTTAAAGGGCCCCTCGCCAAACCACATATAAAACCGGTTATACGCAGGAAGTTGTGTTCTCTAGGGAGTGTTCTGCCGCAAAAGTTCTTCAAATCGGCTCATTAATAGCCGAGATAGAAATATTTCAGTGCCGCGAACTCATGATTTCAGGAGGCGAGCTCCACTGACAAGCTAGACACTCTCCACTCGCCCCTCTGGGCTCCGCAAGCGTCTACCCTCTGCCACGACTGTGGCGCGATCGAGACCCTGCATCTGCGAGTACCCGAGCTTCTCGCTCGCGTTTACCGTGTGCACAACCTGCCGTGCGCAACAGTGGACGAAGTTCTGCACCCCTCGGGCTGCCACTCACGACACAGGCCGATGCTTCGCGCGCTGCTGACCTCCGCCGAGGCCGTTGGCCTCGCCGACCGCATCTAACTACGTCGCTACTTCGCGCCTGCGGCGTGCTGCCGCTTTTGTTGCCCTCTCATAACTACTTCCATCCTCCCCCCCCTTGCAGCGCGGTTGAGGTGTCTTCTACTGAGAGGCAGTTACTGCGCTGCACTTTACGGCACTTTCACCTCCCTCCCTTAAGAACCTCCTTTAAATTCCTTCCCTGCGTCCTCCCATACCAGACCTCGAGGAACGCGTGACGCATACGTAACGGGTCCCGCCTTCATTTTTTTTTTCTCCTCGCTTTCTTGCGGCGCGGCGCTTTTCTGCTCACGGCGTCGCGCGCGAGTTATTTGTGATTGGAAAGTTTTAGATTAGGGGACGCAGGCGCCTTGCGCACGCAAGCAGGGGCCACGGTACTGCGCATGCACAGACTCAGAAGCCGCTTGCGTCCCCCCCCCCCCCTAATCTAAAACTTTCTATTGTCTAGTTTCGCGCAGCGCACGGTTTTGCGCGCTGTGCACGAGGACACCTCACTAGCGATGTAAGTCCAAGCTACACGGATAGTGATCGCACATAGGCGGAAAGTTTTTATTTTTCCGGTGGGGGGAGGGGGGGGGGTGCGGCCAGCTTTACGAACCGACTTTCCGAACACACACACACACACACACACACACACACATATATATATATATATATATATATATATATATATATATATATATATTCCACTTGAAGAAACTTGGTGTGACCTCCATGAATTGTTCACTGAAGTGAGGGCCTTATGTGAATATTTAGAAGACCTCGTAGTAGGAGACAGTTAAGTTTCACAGCCTGAGCCCTCTCCCACCACCAAGAATCAGGTGTCTCTCGGTGGTTTAATGTTGTATACTTCGCTACCACCAATACTGTTTCGCCTTTCCGGCTAAACTGCCACCTCTCTCGGTCTTTCTTTTTTCTCTAAGTCCCAATATAAGCGCTCCTGCGCATGAGTGCCGTTGATTCAGATTTCAAGTGAATCAGGCTTGGCCGCATTTCGGTTACTGAGTTAATTATACAGGGTGCCCCAACTACAACGCACCAAGAATTAAACAAAAGAGCAGTTGCGTTAATCGAAGAAAACTTCCTGCATATTGTTTCCAGTACAGTTGAGCAGCCGCCAGTAATTCTTTCGTTCTTGAAATGTAATTCGACAATTGCTATTAATTATCTAATTCGACATCATCATCATCATCATCATCAGCCTGGTTACGCCCACTGCAGGGCAAAGGCCTCTCCCATACTTCTCCAACAACCCCGGTCATGTACTAATTGCGGCCATGCTGTCCCTGCAAACTTCTTAATCTCATCAGCCCACCTAACTTTCTGCCGCCCCCTGCTACGCTTCCTTTCCCTTGGGATCCAGTCCGTAACCCTTAATGACCATCGGTTATCATCCCTCCTCATTACATGTCCTGCCCATGCCCATTTCTTTTTCTTGATTTCAACTAAGATGTCATTAACTCGCGTTTGTTCCCTCACCCAATCTGCTCTTTTCTTATCCCTTAACGTTACACCTATCATTCTTCTTTCCATAGCTCGTTGCGTCGTCCTCAATTTGAGTAGAACCCTTTTCGTAAGCCTCCAGGTTTCTGCCCCGTAGGTGAGTACTGGTAAGACACAGCAATTATACACTTTTCTCTTGAGGGATAATGGCAACCTGCTGTTCATGATCTGAGAATGCCTGCCAAACACACCCCAGCCCATTCTTATTCTTCTGATTATTTCCGTCTCATGATCCGGATCCGCCGTCACTACCTGCCCTAAGTAGATGTATTCCCTTACGACTTCTAGTGCCTCGCTGCCTATTGTAAATTGCTGTTCTCTTCCGAGACTGTTAAACATTACTTTAGTTTTCTGCAGATTAATTTTGAGACCCACTCTTCTGCTTTGCCTCTCCAGGTCAGTGAGCATGCATTGCAATTGGTCCCCTGAGTTACTAAGCAAGGCAATATCATCAGCGAATCGCAAGTTACTAAGGTATTCTCCATTAATTTTTATCCCCAATTCTTCCCAATCCAGGTCTCTGAATACCTCCTGTAAACACGCTGTGAATAGCATCGGAGAGATCGTATCTCCCTGCCTGACGCCTTTCTTTATTGGGATTTTGTTGCTTTCTTTATGGAGGACTACGGTGGCTGTGGAGCCGCTATAGATATCATTCAGTATTTTTACATATGGCTCGTCTACACCCTGATTCCGTAATGCCTCCATGACTGCTGAGGTTTCGACAGAATCAAACGCTTTCTCGTAATCAATGAAAGCTATATATAGGGGTTGGTTATATTCCGCACATTTCTCTATAACCTGATTGATAGTGTGAATATGATCTATTGTTGAGTAGCCTTTACGGAATCCTGCCTGGTCCTTTGCTTGACAGAAGTCTAAGGTGTTCCTGATTCTATTTGCGATTACCTTAGTAAATATTTTGTAGGCAACGGACAGTAAGCTGATCGGTCTATAATTTTTCAAGTTTTTGGCGTCCCCTTTCTTATGGATTAGGATTATGTTAGCGTTCTTCCAAGATTCCGGTACGCTCGACGTCATGAGGCATTGCGTATACAGGGTGGCCAGTTTCTCTAGAACAATCTGCCCACCATCCTTCAACAAATCTGCTCTTACCTGATCCTCCCCAGCTGCCTTCCCCCTTTGCATATCTCCCAAGGCTTTCTTTACTTCTTCCGGCGTTACCTTTGGGACTTCGAATTCCTCTTGACTACTTTCTCTTCCATTATCGTCGTGGGTGCCACTGGCGCTATATAAATCTCTATAGAACTCCTCAGCCACTTGAACTATCTCATCCATATTAGTAATGATATTGCCGGCTTTGTCTCTTAACGCATACATCTGATTCTTGCCAATTCCTAGTTTCTTCTTCACTGTTTTTAGGCTTCCGCCGTTCCTGAGAGCATGTTCAATTCTATTCATATTATACTTCCTTATGTCAGCTGTCTTACGCTTGTTGATTAACTTCGAAAGTTCTGCCAGTTCTATTCTAGCTGTAGGGTTAGAGGCTTTCATACATTGGCGTTTCTTGATCAGATCTTTCGTCTCCTGCGATAGTTTACTGGTATCCTGCCTAACCGAGTTACCACCGACTTCCATTGCACACTTCTTAATGATGCCCACAAGATTGTCGTTCATTGCTTCAACACTAAGGTCCTCTTCCTGAGTTAAAGCCGAATACCTGTTCTGTAGTTTGATCTGCAATTCCTCTATTTTCCCTCTTACCACTAACTCATTGATCGGCTTCTTATGTACCAGTTTCTTCCGTTCCCTCCTCAGGTCTAGGCTAATTCGAGTTCTTACCATCCTGTGGTCACTGCAGCGCACCTTGCCGAGCACGTCCACATCTTGTATGATGCCAGGGCTCGCGCAGAGTATAAAGTCGATTTCATTTCTAGTCTCGCCGTTCGGGCTCCTCCACGTCCACTTTCGGTTATCCCGCTTGCGGAAGAAAGTATTCATTATCCTCATATTATTCTGTTCCGCAAACTCTACTAATAACTCCCCCCTGCTATTCCTAGTGCCTATGCCATATTCCCCCACTGCCTTGTCTCCAGCCTGCTTCTTGCCTACCTTGGCATTAAAGTCGCCCATTAGTATAGTGTATTTAGTTTTCACTCTACCGATCGCCGATTCCACGTCTTCATAGAAGCTTTCGACTTCCTTGTCATTATGACTGGATGTAGGGGCGTAGACCTGTACAACCTTCATTTTGTACCTCTTATTAAGTTTCACAACAAGACCTGCCACCCTCTCGTTAATGCTATAGAATTCCTGTATGTTACCAGCTATGTTCTTATTAATCAGGAATCCGACTCCCAGTTCTCGTCTCTCCGCTAAGCCCCGGTAGCACAGGACGTGCCCGCTTTTTAGCACTGTATATGCCTCTTTTGGCCTCCTAACTTCACTGAGCCCTATTATATCCCATTTACTGCCCTCTAATTCCTCCAATAGCACTGCTAGACTCGCCTCACTAGATAACGTTCTAGCGTTAAACGTTGCCAGGTTCATATTCCAATGGCGGCCTGTCCGGACAAGTACCTTCCTAATGATCAAAATGTCAATGACGCATTTGTAGGCACCGCCATTCAACCCCAAATGGCGTCTAACTGCCGTGTTTTCAGCGACGTACTAATTGCGTGCAATTCTTTTCCGGCTCGAAAACAAACTTACAGAGATATGAAAACTATATATCACGTGACTGCACTCCCACCCGCATACATAAAGCAGCGCCCTCAAATAACCTGATTGCAAGCAACTGCATTTCCTGTCGCATACCCGAAGAGACAGCGCACCACGTTGATAACGGTACGGACTGAGCACCAACAGCAGGTCGCGCGACTTTGCAGCTATACCTTCATTTGTATACGTTACGCTTATTATCCGCCTCTCAAGGCCGACTGATCACATTGATAACAAAAGCCCCTTGATAACGAGGCCGAAGCGCCGCTCTTGCCTCGCATGAAACGCGAAAAGCAATGCAATAGGCACAGGGCGTTTCAAAATCCCGGCTTTGCTCGCATCGCATCGACAGAGTGCGCGTGCAGCTATATTTCGCGCCAGAAACGTGCTTCGGTAAAAGCCGAGTGAAACTGACTGCTTTAGTTTTCATGAGAGTGTATACGTGCTGCAAAAATAGGTTCGTGGCATAAAATAACAGCGGAATAAACAGACAGGGAAGTGACCCACGTGTTGAGAAAAGGCAAAAGCAATACGTTCAAGAAAGAAAATAACCACTTCTAAATGAGCCGAATTGGCAACTGGGACGCCTGCACAAAAAAAAAAAAAAAAAAAGCACGATCAGATATAAGTGTGTCTTTATTATCTATGAATTCGGAAGCGCAGTTGAACACCAGCTGCTGCTTCACTGTAAGCGGAAATGAGCCGAAAAAAGGCATTTTAAGGGATGTGACCTCCCTTAAGACTACGTGCCTGAAAACCGTGCTGCCTTACAGTGGTGTAGAAATGTTCAGCGTCCTCCATTTTGCTCCCTCGCAAAATAAGGATGAAAGAAGGAGGAAGTACCTCAATTCGACATCATTTTTGGAGGGAGTTTAGAACATAGAGGACTCTCTTTAGCGTAAACAGAGTTGTATTATTGTGTGGGTAATTTATTTTACACAAGTTTTTCTTTTTTATTATTTCTGCAATATTATAGATTTCCAGAGTGCAAGCGAAATTGTTTAGGCGATATAATAGACGATTTGTTCTTCTCGTCGGCCATGATGTCCTGTCGCGCTGCCGCATTGTGTGCACACAATTATGTTCACTTTATCAGTTTTGTGAAATAAGCTTCAAACTACATGTATTTTAATTGGGAAATCTGTACCACCACTTCCTTGCACCAAATTGTCTATGCGCAAAAGGTTGCGCTTTATAAATCAGTCTCAGGCAGTTACAGAAAGCAAATTTTTTTTTTTCTCTATGCAGACACTAACTGCGTTTTCGTAGTCGTGTGTATTGCGCAAGTTTGGCCAGTGCTGAAAAGCACAAATGGAATAAATTCAAAGAGGCCTGCAAATTTGTCCGCTTGGTCAGGCTTTGAAGAATTTTAGTAACGTGTTCATGTGCAGATGTCGTGTGAATGCATACTTAGACCAGTTACCTTTCACGGCATTAAAAGAAAGCACATAGCCAATGTCAATTCATTTTCTTGTTTCTTGCCTTTGGTGTCCACATTCCTGACCGTATTGTCACGAGGTAGTGACGGTGAAGAAAGCAGCCAAACTGGGAAAGACGAAACTAGCGTTTTATTGGGCGAACTTGTACCCACAAAAACAGGCTACACTCAAAGAACGGTGACAGCGGCGAGCACAGTCGGTGACCGTCGAAAATCTGATCAAGGAGTCAAGCGCGTCGGCTTTTATAGATCAGTCGTCGAACCTTCCAGAGCAATCGCTGGGACCCGCATGCCTTCCACAAAGTTCTACGCTATTCGCGTCGCGCATACATGCAATCAGATTACACAAGGTTCTTTCTTGCACTGCCGTGTTGTAAGCGAAGGTTACGTACGGCAGGACGGCATCCCACGTCTTGTGCTCGACGTCGACGTACATTGCTAGCATGTCGGCGAGGGTCTTGTTCAGGCGCTCCGTGAAACCATTCGTCTGCGGGTGGTAGGCAGTTGTCCTCCTGTGGTTTGTCTGGCTGTATTGCAGAATGGCATGGGTGAGCTCTGCTGTAAAAGCCGATCCTCTGTCGGTTATGAGGACTTCTGGATCACCATGTCGCAGCAGGATGTTCTCGACGAAAAATTTTGCAACTTCGGCTGCGCTGCCTTTCGGTAGAGCTTTAGTTTCAGCGAAGCGGGTGAGATAGTCCGTCGCCACAACGATCCACTTATTTCCAGAAGTTGATGTCGGAAGCGGACCCACAAGTGCATCCCGATCTGCTGAAAAGGTCGGTCAGGAGGCTCGATCGGCTGTAGTAATCCCGCTGGCCTTGTCGATAGTGTCTTGCGTCACTGACAGTCTCGGCATGTCTTGATGTAACAGGCGACATCGGGGGTTAGGTGCGGCCAGTAATACCTTTCTTGTATCCTCGACAGCGTCCGGGAGAAACCGAGGTGCCCAGCGGTCGGATCTTCATGTAGGGCGTGCAATACTTCTGGACGCAGCGCCGACGGAACAACAGGAAGGTAGTTGGCGCGGACTGGTGAGAAGTTCTTCTTCACGAGTAGGTTGTTTTGAAGCGTGAACGAAGACAATCCACGCTTAAATGCCCTAGGGACAACGTCGGTGTGCCCTTCCAAATACTCGACGAGGCCTTTTAGCTCCGCGTCTGTTCGTTGCTGTTCAGCGAAGTCTTCCGCGCTTATTATACCAAGGAAGACGTCGTCATCCTCGTCATCTTGCGGCGGCGGGTCAATGGGTGCGCGTGATAGGCAATCGGCATCTGAGTGTTTTCGTCCGGACTTGTAGGTTACAGTGGTGTCGTATTCTTGTAGTCTGAGGCTCCACCGTGCCAGCCGTCCTGAAGGGTCCTTTAAGTTAGCTAGCCAACACAATGCGTGATGGTCGCTGACCACTTTGAATGGCCTCCATTTTGGGAAGGGCGGAATTTTGCTGTAGCCGAAATGATGGCGAGGCATTCCTTTTCAGTCGTAGAATAATTGCCTTCCGCTCTTGACAACGACCGGCTAGCATAAGATATCACCCGTTCAAGTACGTCTTTGCTCTGCACTAGGACGGCACCGAGGCCTAGGCTACTGACGTCAGTGTGGATTTCGGTATCGGCGTTCTCGTCGAAGTGTGCAAGTACCGGCGGCGACTGCATGCGTCGTTTGAGTTCTTGAAATGCATCAGCCTGCGGCGTTTCCCACCTGAACTCGACATCACATTTGGTTAGATGTGTTAGCGGCTCCACGATGCGTGAAAAGTCCTTGACAAAGCGCCTATAGTAGGCTTTCATGCCACGGAATCTACGCACTGCCTTCTTGTCGATGGGCTGCGGGAACTTTGCGGTGGCAGCTGTCTTCTGCGGGTTGGGGCGAACTCCAGATTTGCGGATGACGTGGCCTAGAAACAGAAGCTCGTCGAAGCGAAGCGGCACTTTTCCGGCTTCAGAGTAAGTCCTGATGACCTGATGGCCTCTAGTACTGTTGCAAGCCGCCTAAGGTGATCGTCGAAATTTCCGGCGAAGACAACGACGTCATCCAAGTAAACGAGACAGGTCTGCCACTTCAATCCTGCTAAAACCGTGTACATCACGCGCAGGAAAGTTGCAGGCGCCGAGCACAGTCCAAATGGCATAACCTTGAACTCGCAGAGGCCGTCTGGGGTGATGAAGGCGGTCATTTCGCGATCTCGTTTGTCGACTTCTATTTGCCAATAGCCAGACTTGAGGTCCATCGACGAGAAGTATTTAGCGTTGCAGAGCCGACCAATGCGTCGTCTATCCGTGGGAGGTGGTATACGGCCTGCTTCATGATCTTGTTCAGGCGACGATAATCGACGCAGAAACGTAGGGTTCCGTCCTTTTTCTTCACCAAGACTACAGGAGATGCCCACGGGCTTTTTGACGGCTGGATGATGTCGTCGTGCAGCATTTCGTCGACTTGGTACCTTATAGCTTCACGTTCTCGCATAGAAACTCGATAAGGGCTCTGGCGGAGTGGTCGAGCACACTCTTCGGTTATTATGCGATGGTTTGCGACTGGTGTTTGCCGAATCCTTGATGACGTCGAAAAGCGCTATTTGTATCGTCGAAGTAGACTTCTGAGCTGTTGTTGCTTAATCGTGGGGAGTCTTGGATTTATGTCGAAGTCTGATTCGGGAACTACGGTCGTCGGGGTAGATGCGGCAGAAGCCGAGAGGACAAACGCATTGCTGGTTTCCAGAATTTCCTCGATGTATGCGATCGTGGTGCCCTTGTTGGTGTGATTGAACTCCTGGCTGAAGTTTGTCAGCAATACGTTCGTGTTTCCCCCGTGCAGTCGAGCGATCCCTCTTGCGACGCAAATTTCGCGGTCGAGCAGTAGACGTTGGTCGCCTTCGATGACGCCTTCTACGTCAGCGGGTGTTTCGGTGCCGACCGAAATAACAATGCTGGAGAGAGGCGGGATGCTTACTTGATTTTCGAGCGCACTCAAGGCGTGATGACTACGAGGGTTCTCCGGCGGTATCGCTTGATCTTCCGACAGCGTTATTGACTTCGACTTCAGGTCGATGATTGCGTCGTGTTGGTTCAGGAAGTCCATACCGAGAATGACGTCTCGTGAACACTGTTGGAGAATAACGAAGGTGGCAGGGTAAGTCCGGTCATGAATGGTAATTCTTGCTGTGCACATTCCAGTCGGCGTTATGAGGTGTCCTCCAGCAGTCCGAAATTGCGGGCCTTCCCATGCAGTCTTAACTTTCTTCAACTGGGTGGCGATGGGTCCACTCAAGACGGAGTAATAGGCTCCTGTGTCTACTAAGGCGGTGACTGCGTGGCCGTCGAGAAGCACGTCGAGGTCGGTGGTTCTTTGTCTTGCGTTACAGTTAGGCCTTGGCATCGGATCGCGGCTGCGTCACGTTGACCTGTGGCTGGTACGTGGCGTCGTCAGGTCGTCTTTCGTCGGCGTATTCTTTGCTTCCAGACTTTGTCGGGACGGCGGCGTGTCGTTATGCTGTCGAGGTAGTTTCATCGGCGTCTTCGTCGGCGGCAGATCATCTTCGTCAGTTCGACGAACAGCAACCGCACCTTCATCGGTTGCTGCTTTTAGTTTTCCGGATATGGGCTCGCTGACCGGCCCCGGGCTGGTCCAGTGTATGTTCGGCGCTGCGGCGACAGGTAGCGGCCTGGTGATGGCGAACGCGACGGTCGTCGAGAGCTCCAATGAGTAGTGGCGATGTAGTCGGCGATATGGTGAGGCCGTTCGCCTTGCTGCGGGCGCGGAGCGTTGACGGCGAACCCTCGCAGTCCCATCTCCCGGTATGGGCATCGCCGGTAGACGTGACCCACTTCTCCGCAGTGGTAGCAGAGCGGGCATGGTCAGGAGCGCGCCAAACGTCTGTCTTCCTCGGGTAGCTGCGCTGGGAGACGGGTGGGCGTGCTGGCGGCGGCGGTGGTGTTCGACGGAATTTCGACGTTACAGGGCCCTGGCGCGGTCGCGGAGGGGGACATTGACGGCGTGAGACGGCGGCGTATGTCATCGCTTCTGGCTGGGGCTGCGGTAATTGTGGTTGCACCTCGGGAACTGCAAGCGATCAGTGCACCTCTTCTTTCACGATATCGGCGATCGAGGCCACTTGAGGCTGTGATGAAGGCAAGACCTTGCGCAGTGCTTCGCGCACAATGGCCCTGATGGTCTCGCGCAGATCGTCCGTGGCCAGTCATTTAATTCCTGCGTAGTTGGTAGAGTTGGTACGGCGGTTGAATTGCCGCTTCCACATTTCGAGTGTCTTCTCGATTCTGGTGGCCTCGCGAAGGAACCCTTCTAGAGTCTTCGATGGGCTTCGTATCATTGCGCCGAAAAGTTCTTCCTTCACACCACGCATGAGTAGGGGGACTTTCTTCTCCTCGGGCATTTCAGGGTCGGCGTGGCGAATAGACGGCTCATTTCCTCCGTGAAGATCGTGGTTGCCTCATTAGGTAGCTGCACCCGGGTTTCTAATAGCGCTTGGGCTCGTTCTCGTCCTACGACGCTTGCGAATGTCTGCAGGACGCCGCTTCGGAACAGGTCCTAGGTCGTTAAGGTGGTTTCTTGGTTCTCGAACCACGTTCTGGCAGCGTCTACGAATGCGAAGACATATCGCAGTTTGCCGTCGCTGTTCCAGCTGTTAAATGTAGCGACTCTCTCATACGTCTCAAGCCAGCTTTCCAGGTCCTCGAACGTTGAACTGCGGAACGTCGGAGGCTCCCTGGGCTGCTGCAGCACGATGGGGGACGCTGGGGCTGCCATTGGGGTGGACTTGGTGACAATGTTCCTGCTCATCTCAGGCAAAAGTCCGTGCTCCGGGGGCAGTCCTTGCAGCCTGCGGCTACCGCACTGGTTCTTGTTAACGTTGGTGATGTCTTCCGCGTTCGGGGTAGGGTCACGGCTTTGTGGGGGCGTCCGGTACATGAACGCAAGGTACCTCCACCAGATGTCACGTGGTAGTGACGGTGAAGAAAGCAGCCAAACTGGGGAAGACGAAACTAGCGTTTTATTTGGGGAACTTGTGCCCTCAAAAACAGGCTACACGCAAAGAACGGCGACAGCGGCGAACACAGTCGGTGACCGTCGAAAATCTGATCAGCGGGTCAAGCGGGTCGGCTTTTATAGATCAGTCGTCGAATGTTCCAGAGTAATCGCTGGGACCCGCATGCCTTCCACAAAGCTCTACGCTATTCGCGTGGCGCATACATGCAATCATGCATGTATGCATACATGCATACATGCAACAGAAGGTTTGGCGACAACAGACAGCGGATAGAAGCATCGATAACATTCTAGAAACTTCCGATACGTGTAGACGCGTCTTGCGCTGGGCGATAACATTTCGTGGACGCTAAAAGCGCTCACTCGTAAAAGATAAACGAGTTCACGTGTCAATATTCTGGGTTTTTCTACCAAAATAACTGCAGGACATCACACATGCTACAAACATTAAGGCAAAGCACAAGAAATGTGACATGAATGATCCACAAGATTACAAAACAACAAAGAGGCTTCAAAGAAGCAGAATCGGTCAGACTTGTGCAAGCATTCTTTATTAGCAGGGTGACTTATAGCCTCCACTTTAAAAACTAAATCAGGCCGAAATGACTAAAGTGAGTTCCATCATCAGCGCAGCTGCCCCGGGGCTCCCAAAAATACAAGCGCCAAAAGGTTGGAGGCTCTTGCTATTCACAACACATATGAAGAACACGCCACGGCAGTGGTCGTGCCACAGAGAGAACGTCTGAATTCGACAGAACAAGGAAAAGCCCTGTTGCAAAAGGTGGGATATCCCCTGAGAGCGCAGCATAGCTGGGAAAAAGCAGTTTTGCTGCCCAGTCAAACAAAAGAGAAAATTCTAGTTTCACCAAACACAAAGAATATCAGCACTGAAGACCACCAAAGCAGAGGAAAACGCGGTCAAAGGCTTTACAAAAGAAATATGAAAAAAAAATGCCGACATATACTGCACGGATGCGTGTACAGTGGCAACATACCAATTCACAATAGTGGCCCTCACTCCTTCCACAGCGATGACGGCCTCCATTCGGAACGCTTCAACCTGCACCATGGAAACAGCAGCCATAACACTGGCCCTTCGAGATGCAGAAGCAAAAGAAACAATCTACATTGGCCATGATGGACTCTAAGGCAGTATGCTGTTCGTTCATGAGGGGTATCGTCCCACACAAAATTCCCAGAATTGCACCACGGGGTAATTTGGTGCCCGACGCACGCTAGACTCGAGGGAAATGAGAGGGCGGACCGAACTGCTCGAGGAATAAGCATCCAAGCACTAGTTAGTCCTTCCAAGGAACCCCCCATTGACCCACACGACACCCTCGAAAACCAGGAAAAAGAGAGACAAAAATACAGCCGCCCAAACCCCAAGCATATGGGAGAACAACCAAGGGATTGGCGCTGTGTACCGACAAACCACATATGTACACCTACAAATACTCAGTAAGATATACCCTGCTTCTATGAAGGTACGTGCGCTTGGTACCGGGAGCCGCCAACTCTTGCCCACGTAACATGGGCGTATAAACTACAGCCTCCAAATTCCAATTCGCCCCTTACAGCGCAAGTGCCAAGTAACAAGCAGTGGGAGATTTGGCTTGCTAGTGAAGATGTAGAACGCCAGAGAGCTCTTCTCGATCAAGCCCAGCGAACCACAGAGACCAGTGTAGCCCTGGACTGAGGGACGCACCGACCGCCCAAACCACTAAGAGAAATAAAGTTTATACTGATACTACTTGCCGTTAGTGCTGTCAGCCATCAAGTTTACCTGCAAGTAGAAATGAGCCACATGCCATTTGAGTCACTCAGTTTCGATCCAGAAAATGCACTCTTTGTTGGAGGGCATACATGATTAATAACGTATGTGCAACATTGTGTTGCCGCAGAGGGGCATGTAATATGGAAACCGACGTAAACATAATACACTGTGCAGTAACTTGTTCTGAATTAAGCTTTTGAAAATAAAGAGCTATTTCAATAAATGACATGTGTTTTTTTTTTTAAATCAGTGAGCAGTGTGCTACCGTCTGGGATTTTTTTATTCCACGTTGTAGAGGGGTGTGGCTGTCATTGTATTGCTTTCAAGCTTCTGCATTAAGTGTGCTTGTGGTACCTGGGACAAATTCTGAAAGCAAATATGTTTAAGATAATTGTGAATTCTTGCAAAACATGGCACACATATTGCTGTATTTGTCTTAAAATATTATTCACAAAAGCAGCTTTTATAGCTGTAGGAAATTATTCATTGTGGCCAATTCAGCTGACCCTTCCCGAGATTGACCATTAATTTTACAGCAGCGGTTTTCTATAATTCTAGTATTCAGTGTGTATACTGCTTTTTTCACATATCTTAACATCATACAAGCCTACATTCCTAAGAACTTAAACAGCCAGAGGCCACATCGCAAAGACGGGGATATGAGTATCAAGAAAAAAAAGTCAGTAATAAAGGTAGCAAGAAGTACTGACAAGCAAATGTTTATTGTCAGAGGGATGCAAGAATAATACAGCCCATCCAGGGGGTGCACGAAAACCAGGTAATAGCCACAAAACACCAAGCCTACTCATATGTCACAGCCATTTTAATCAAACATTACATTTAACTCCAGTGTATGCATAATGGAGCCTTGCTAATTATGTCAATTTACTAGCACTACCGCCCAGTACTGCTATGTTCCTGAATGGTGGCTCACATGTGCAGGCGGCAATAGGCGCAGCGACATCCATCATTCGTGCATCACTCATTTAGGACAATACACACCTTGCTGTAAGGAAAAGGAGCCACAATATAGCTTTCTGACAATTCTTGGCAATTAGTTTGAGAGAGCTGTTTCCAACCACACCGGACTAGACCAGCATTGCCTTGCAGCATGTTCGACACCGGGAACGTAACCCCCTGCCCCCGAACCCAAAATTTCTGTTTACCTGGCATAAGACGATGTGCAGACAATGCCCACCTGCCCCCTGCCCTCCCCCCAACACACACACCACACACACAACACCAAACTATTCCTGGCTACGACACTGGTCCTTGTTACATGAGGTAGAAGTACAGATCCTTCTTCTCGATGTTCGCCAATCCGGAACAAGGTTAAATTGGCTAGGCAAAATAAAGAAGAGACCAATGCCAACCGATATGAAGGACTGCTTCTAAATGTGGAGGAGCATGTGCCGAAGTAGCCGCTAATGTTGTATGGTCTGTACTCCAGTGACGTATTATTTGTCAGTCTCAGTTTTACCGGGTCTCACTTAAGCAGTCGGACCAGATTGAGATCATTATTCAGAACGTGATGAGGGCAATGGCTACTCTCCCTCTGTTCAAACAAGAACATACCCAGGTGAACACTGAAGTAATGGACGCAGGAACAGGAATGAACGCACGTTTATTGAGTTAGTCGTTTAAGTAGTAAACTCTGGCGTGACGTCATGTCACTCAGGCATTGACGCATGCGCTCGTGGCGTGCGTGAATTGCTGACTTCACATCAATTCCTTCCCCTTAAGAGGAGCTTTAGAAACGGTCTGGCGCCTTGCGACGCCGGTTTGATCTGCGAATTGGAACTGCCAGAGGTCCAGCATTGGCAGTACCCGTGTCGTGCTCTTCCGGGACTCCAGTGTTGGCAGCTCCCGTTCCGTGCTCTTCGCTAGCCGAGGAATTGGGGCTGGTACCCGAAAAGCCCGCCAGAGGGTCTGCATCTTCGTTTGGTGTGGCTAACCCTCCGTTCCTTTCAGCGCCTTCCTCGTCCGACGATGTTGGTTGCTGAGCCTCCGCGCGGTGTCGTAGCTGAGGTGTCGTAGCCGCGGTGTCGCGCCAGGAATTCCGCAAACGCGGAATTCCTGGCGCTGATCGGTTACCGATAGCCCGATGCGCTGCAGCCACTCCGCTCGTCTGCTGCCTTGCAGGGGGACGCGATTTCGCAACTTCATATATTTCCAGTCGCTACGCCTGCAGCCCACAACGCAACAATGGTGATTCATCGTGTTCACGAAAAGACAGACCGACACTGACGGCGGAGCTCTCGCCAAAGACGGAGCACGTTGTAACACGAGCAGATGGCACTTGATGTGTGCCGGAAGTGCTTAAGTGTACTGAAAACATCTTTTTGTGCATTCTCTTTATGTTACTTTCTTTTTATAAAATAAATTAAGTAACATTCCAATTATTACGAACATCATTTGTTTATCATAAAAATTATCGATCACGCGCCCTGGTCAGCCAATCGGATAGCTCGCCCACATGACGTCATATGGGTGATTTTCGTCATATGGGTAGGGGCGGCTTAAAATTCCGCCGAGCAGTGTGCTGCGATCGGCAGCGATGTGCATTTTTAAAACCTTATAATAAGGTACACGCTTTACGCGGAGCACTTAGATGCATCAATTAATGATCAGAAGGACCTACTCTAACGACTCAGTACATTTGTAGAATATCGTCAAAATCGTTTCCCTTTAAAGACACTTGTGAACTTTGTATAGGCTTCTTCTGGTTGAGTAGAATCTATGAGTAGGCAGTTTATGCTGCGAGGACTGCATTTTATTCCTAAATCTCGGAACACTTCCAGTGGTTGTACGCGCGTACAGCCTCAAGATCGCGACCCTCCGAAGATGCCCCATTGTTGAGTGCCGCTCGCACGTGCGTTGCTCGCTCGCCTCCTCCGAGGGGCCGGGCGCGGGAGGAGCTTGGTGTGTGCCCGCCCACCGGGTTTTCCTTGCCGCCGGTCACAGCGTGTGCACCAGTGCCGCGATGGAGCCGCCGGACTTCTCCGTACGCCGCCTACTTAACGAGCCTCAGCGGAGCCTCGACCCGAGTACTACTCAGGAGGGCAGGCATACCAGCAGCGCTCCGCCGGGTGAGTGTCACTCCATCATGGAGGCCCATTTCAGTGATCCTGTCAAAATAAGGCGAATGTGCCTTCATTTGTCGGGCTCGCCGAGTGTATGCTGTTTTCAGTCATTGCGATTTAGTCGTGTTGGATAGTCACTTTTTGGGAAACGCCTCATAAGCATGCTTGCTGTACCTTTCCCACATCCCAGTCAGCTAAAATTCTGCGAGATCATGTAATCCAGGCAAGGCCAAGATGTAGGCGCGGTAAGCCGGCTATCGCCACTTTATTGTATATAGAAAAAAACAAACAGTACGAACACGTGGCCAATGAATAAACAAATTATGAAATTCTGCATTATACAACGGGGACAAACAACGAAGATTACTGAAATTCCTCTTTCATTTCTCATTTTGTTCAGAGAACAAATAAAATCTAAATATGCCTTTAACACACCTTGCTCTTCACAAGATGTCTTCTACAAATTCAATGTTTATACCGAGCGCAAATTAATCTACTTATTATTGCTTAAGAAGAGGTGCCGCGCCAAAGAGACAAGGACGAAAGGGTATCGATACGGAGAAGCGGAAACTTTCAGCTAAGTTCCATCTCGTTCGGAAAGACTTCTCCGATGCTTGAGACAGGTATACCCGAGACCGATAATTGTTGGGTGTACCTCCCTCCAGACGCGACTAGTGAGCTCGCGTTAAGCGCATAAAATTTTTTCATTTTCTAATTTTCTTTTTTTCCACACTACTTTTAAGTGCTGTTCAATGTCGCCGTAAATATACCGTAAATCTAGCCGCGTTCATGGCCGCTTGCGTACGGGAGACTCCGAAACCACGATGTTAGTACCATTGAGAAATACTGTGCCGTGCCACCTGCCGCCATCATCAGAACCCATATACCGTGGATAATTCAAGCACGGTTTCAGGCCTTCGAGATATACTAAATAGACTTAAACTGTCTCTACCGATATGCCTCGCGCTGACTTTCTAATGAGAGCCCTTCCCCCCCCCCCCCCCCCCCCAAAAAAAAGAATAATTGAAGCGCTAAAGGAAGAGAAAAAGTCATGAGAAGGTTTGCAGTAGTGCGCAAACAATAAGCAATCATTAACGTAATGTAAACAGTTGCAAAGTTCACGTACATATTTTCATCAAGTAAAAAAGCTCGTAGTTTGCGTCCAGCTATTTATTCTACATTTTCACTCATATGCCTTTTCGCAGTTTTCCGTTTGTACTCCTGTAGATCACGAGCAGGTAGTGGCAACTGCGAATGGTCGTCGGTACGCCTGTAGGGTTTTCCTAGCCGAGTTCACGGCTGTCTGCGCATGTGCGATTCCGGAACTACGAGGCCAGAACCATTTACAAATCCTTCTATATTGAGAATCAATCGCGCATAAATCAAAGAAGTTTTTAGATATGTAGGGCCCTCTGGGCTGTACTTGTCGGCGATAAGATAGCTTCGGCGCCTATGTGATTACCTCACAGAGCTGTGTCGAATGCTTGGTTGCCATAGTCGGAAGTTGAAATCCCCCTACAAGGTGTTTCTTTTTTTTTTTGACGATGGTGATGTAGAACTTCACCTCCTAAAGTGCAAACCATCTGCAGGCTTTGAGTGACGCCTGTCACCGGCAAAAGATGCAGAGAGCAAGTGGGGCTACACTAATCCAGGTACAACCAAATTAGGAAGGCCCACTAAGCTTCAACAAGACACTCCCTCACCAGAACAGGAATTGGCCTCCCTGGTGCAGTGTTCGGCCACTCCCTCCCAAATGACTTACTCAATTACCCAATGGCCCTCAGTCCCCAGCAGGAGGCCGTTAGACCTGTAACGCAGTAGAGGGTGCTAAGAATCGCTGGGTCCGGACAGACCACCGATTGAAACTGACCCTTGCAACGTTTAACAACCGAACCCTCTCGAGTGAGGCTAGCTTAGCAGGACTCTTTGAGGAACTGTCAGACATTGTTTGGGATATCATAGGCCTTAGTGAGATTAGAACTGGTGAGGCTTATACATTGCTGAATAACGGACATGTCTTCTGCTATAGAGGTCTCCTAGATAAGAAGCAATACGGGGTAGGATTCCTAATCCATAATGACATAGCGGGCAACATTGACGGATTGTACAGCATTAATGAGAGGGTAGGTGTAGTCGTAATTAAACTTAATTAGAAGTATAAAAAAGGAAGAAAAAAGGTAATACAAGCCTACACTCCAACATCCAGTCATGATGATGAGGAAGTAGATCAGTTTTATGAAGATGTTGAATTAGCGATGAGGAGAATGCAAACTCAGTATGCTGCAGTAATGGGTGACTTCAATGCAAAAGTGTGGAAAAACCAGGCTGGAGGACAAACAATTGGCAACTATGGCGTCGATTCTAGGAACGCTAGAGCAGAGATGCTGGTAGAATTCGCAGAAAGGAATAAGCCTCGAATAATCAACACCTTTTTCAGGAAGCGAAGCAACAGAATGTGGACCCGGAAAAGACCTAATTGTGAAACAAGAAATAAATTGATTGCATAATTCCTGCCACTCCCAGTATAGTACGGGATGTAGAAGTGGTAGGTAGGGTAAGGTTCAGTGATCATAGCCTGGTGAGGTCTAGGATTCACTTCAATTAGAAGAGATAAAGAGTAAAATTGGTCAAGAAGAAACAGGTCAACTTAGAGGCACTAAGGGTATAAGCAGACAAATTCAGGCTAGTACTTGAAAACAAATATGCTGCCTTAGAACAGAGAGACGATGATGACAGAGAGCTAATGAGTGAAACCGTAACTAGGTTGGCTTCAGAGGCAGCACTTAAAGAGGGAGGTAAGGCACTAAGGCAACCAGTCGGCAAGCTCTCCCAAGTAACAAAGGACCTAATAAAGAAACGACAAACAATGAAAGTGTCCAACTCAAGAGATAGGATAGAATTCGCGGAACTGTCAAAACTGATGAAAAGGCGAAAATAAGCGATATTCGAAACTATAACGTGAGAAAGACTGAAGAAGCCGTAAACAATGGACGCAGCCTGAAATCAGTGAGAAAGAAACTTGGCATAAGACAAACCAAGATGTATTCACTGAAAGATAAGCAGGATAATATCATCAGCAATCTCCAAGATATATTAAAAGCAGCGGAAGAATTCTATACTGACCTGTACAGTACCCAGAGGAGTGAGGATACCTCAATTAGAAACAGTAATGAACAGGATACAGGAATGCCTCCTATAACTTGCGATTAGGTCAGAAGGGTCTTGCAAGACATGAAACGAGGAATAGCAGCAGAAGATGGAACAACAGTCGATTTAATAAAAAATTGAGGAGACATAAATCTTGGAAAACTGGCGGCTCTTCATACGAAGTGTCTATCGACGGCAACGGTCCCAGAAAACTGGAAAACTGCAAGCATTATACTAATCCACGAAAAGGGAGACGTTAAATAATTGATAAACTATAGGCCCAGTAGCTTACTCCCAGTATTATATAAAATATTTACCAAAATAATCTCCAATAGAATAAGGGCAACACTTGACCTTAGTCAACCAAGGGAACAGGCTGGCTTCGGGAAGGGATACCTTACAATGGATCACATCCATGTCATTAATCAAGTTATCGAGAAATACGCATAGTACAATAAGCCTCTCTAGATGGCTTTCATAGATTACGAAAAGGCATTTGATTCAGTAGAGGTACGAGCACTCATAGAGGCATTACGTAATCAAGGAGTACAGAACGCTTACGTAAATACCTTGGAAAATATCTACAGAGGTTCTTCAGTTACCTTAATTCTACACAAGAAAATCAAGAAGCTACCTATAAAGGAAGTGGTCAGACAGAGAGACAGAACCTCTCCAATACTATTCCCTACATGGTTGGAAGAAGTATTCAAGCTGTTAAACTGGGAAGGCTTAGGAGTAAAGATCGACAGTGAATATCTCAGCAACCATCGGTTTGCCGATGACATTGTTCTATTCAGCAACAATGCAGACGAGTTACAACAAATGATTGAGGACCTTAACAGAGAGAGTGCAAAAGTGGGGTTGAAGATTATTATGCAGAAAACAAAGATAATGACGAATAGCCGGGCAAAGGAACAAGAGTTCAGGATCGCCAGTCAGCCTCTATATAGAGTCGGTGAAGGAGTATACGTTTACCTAGGTCAGTTAATCACAGGCAACCCTGATCATGAGAAAGAAATTCATAGAAGAATAAAAATGGATTGGATCGCATACGGCAGGCATTGTCAGCTCCTGATTGGAAGCTTACCATTATCATTGAAAAGGAAGGTGTCCAATCAGTGCATTTTACCAGTGCTGACATATGGGGCAGATACTTGGAGACTGACAAAGATGCTTGAGAACAAGTTAAGGACCGCGCAAAGAGCGATGCCACGAAGATTGCTAGGCATCACGTTAAGAGACAGAAAGAGTGCGGTTTGGATGAGAGAGCAAACGGGTATATACGTTATTCTAATTGACATGAAGAAAAAAAAATGGAGCTGGGCAGGTCATGTAATGCGCCGGTTAAATAACCGTTGGACAATTAGGGTTACAGAATGGGTACCAAGAGAAGGGAAACGCAGTCTAGGACGGCAGAAGACAAGGAGGAGCCATGAAATTAGGAAATTCGCGGGCGCTAGTTGGAATGGGTCGGCGCAGGACAGGGGTAATTGGAGATCGCAGGGATAAGCCTTCGTCCTGCAGTGGACGTAAAACAGGCTGCTGCTGCTGGTGATAATGAAGTTTTATTTTCCTCAGAGGAGTTAACATAAGGAGTTTAACACACATGTGCAATGAAGCAGAAAACAAACAAACCCACTGACCAAACAGCATAATGATTTCGTCACCGAAGTATGCCACGCTTAAACCTTTCATCGCTGCTAAACAAAGAAATGCAAGTTTCACTAACACATGTATTCCTTCTCGAGGCAGTATAAAACACTTCCGCAAGCTCAAATGCTTCTGAACGGAATGATGATCCCTCGAAGCCGCGGAGCGCACATTCAAACTCAACAACGCGCAAGCAAATGCGCACTACCGTTGTTTCTTACCGCAAGCTAAAATACCCTTTCACGCAAGGGCCAGTTTGCCCCATATATTATTCTCCACAGGGAAGTGGAATTTCATATACAACATCCATTACGCATTTCACAAACGCCTGAACGTGTTTGTTGCAGCAATCACCAGTTTTTTCGCCATCAGAAATAATTCTGGTGTATAGTCCAGCAAATTCTGAACTTAACGTTACAGCGCAAACACCTAAGACGAACCACAAAAAGAAAGACACGCGCCAGTGTGTGTCGTGTCTTTCTTTTTGTGGTTCGTCTTAAAACACGCAATACATATACCCTGGCATATTTGTTATCTGAATATCTGCAAAAACACCTCTCTACATCGACGATCCCATCCGTGTGAAGAACTCTGGTGAAGTCATCCAGTTCCTGGCGACAGGAGCTTCTTGCCCCATGTCTGTGTTTAGCCTTGACGTAGAGGATTTATTCTACTCTTTGGAGCATGACACTTTGATGAGGCTTGTACAGGACCTAATACGGAATGACGATGATGAACTGTGTTTTCAAGACAAGTGTGGTGTTTCTGTGGGGGCTTTTCTGGAACTGCTGTTGGTGTACACTCTAAAAAAAATTTGCGCCCTTTGGGGTGTATATCTGCCACACAACGATAATCGTCATCTGCCTTGATGCGTTGCCTTTCTTTAACGCTGCGAGCCCGGTATCTTCCAGTAACGAACGGCATGCGCATTATCAGCATGACATAGCATTACCGATAGGAAAGTAGCGGGCGCGGCGTTTTCAAGAAAGGAAACGCATCAAGGCAGATGACGATTATCGTTGCGTGGCAGGTATACACCCCAAAGGGTGCAAACGTTTTTTAGAGTGCATTTATCCTCGACGCTCATCGTTCGCTCTCATGAAGTTCTTTAGTGAAATAAACCTGAGTAGGATTGATAGTGACCTAGCGGGCGTGTTGGAACGTGTCGTGCTAGATACTATACGTTATGTTGACGATTATCTTGTTTTTGCTGAAGCGAACGGCTGCGTCACTACTAGAATGAATGTGCTCAAGATATTTAAAGAGAAGTGTTGTGGCGCGAACTTCACCTTCGAAGTTCCTAGGGAAGAGAGTATTCGGTTTTTGGATCTAAATATCCTAATTGGGCGCAAGCATGCCTGTTGGGTGTATTCGCCGAGGTCTGTGAAAGCCATTCTGGATTTCCGTTTTGGTCACTCGAAGCTATATAGTGAAGAACGGTATTGCCACATCCTGTTTAGAAGCAGCGTTGCCCAAGTCTTGCCCGCATCGAACGATTCAAGCTTTTTGTTATCAACTTAACAGGCTTAGGCAACCAAGTTATTTTTTCTTTATTCATGTACCCTGAAGGCCTTTTTACAGGCAATACATAGGGGGTTATGCAACATTGCAGAACGTATTACGGTGAATAACTAATGAAAACGAGCGCCATTTGCTGAGAGCAGAACTTGATAAACCTTACTGAAATACACTGCAAACACTGAGAACTTACTAGAAAAAGTAGAACTAAAATGGTAGTGGAAACAATAGAGAATAATACAATTCTAAACAGTCGGCACAATACGATTCTAACAGTCGGCGCGCAATAAGCACTTCAGTTTGCTCACAAAAGCGTCGTGGTTATTGACAGAAACGATTTCCGCAGGCAGCTTATTCTATTGGTAAATGGCAAGGAACAATGGCGAATGACGCATAAGCTTGGTACGAGCGATCTTTGGTTGTACTTTAAAGCTGTGTTCTAATTGGGGAAAGATGCGATGGGCGGGTTTGATATGAGATTCTGTGAACGGCGCAAGATTTTAATAAAGTCTGTGAAAGTGAAATAAGAGGGTAACAAGTCTTCGCGTTTCCAGTGAACATAAATTTTGGCGCGATTTAGGCGCGATCCCATAAGTACTGTAGCCCCTCTCAGTAAAAGATTACTGTGCAAGTTAAAATTGGAAGCAAAAGGTGTCGTGACAAGAGCGGTCAACGCTAATGATAAGCCAGTCGCCAGTATTCTATATCTTTCCACCCTTGTCTCACCGCAGGAAAAAGGTGGGTAGTAGCTTTGGCGTAAATGTCGTCTTGTCGGCAAGAAACAAGTTGGGCTGCATTTTCGCAGCGGTATGAAGAAAACTTGAAGGCAATGCACAGAAGTGTAGTGATTGTGATGCTAAACACCGTGACTGGTTGGTTGACTGTGGAAAGGGTGTCGTGTATCACATTCTCCTATCCTGCCGGAAGTGGTACATTGGCCAAACAGGACGGTGTTTGAATAACCGTTTAATGGACCACAGAGCTTCTTTGAAAGGGCAGCCGTCGTCTAATCCGTGCCTACATCGCAAAGAATGTAAGTGCAAACCGTTGGTAAGAGATACCAAGGTGCTGCAAAAATAGAATAACATAATAGCGAGGGAGACTGCGCAAGCTTTCTTTATTCATAAGTCCGGGGACATGTGCGGGGCAAGGACATTGGTGAGTCTGCGCTAACTAGAAATTGATTATTTAACCACTAACCTTTAAGCTGCTGCACGTGTTTATACCAGGGTATATATTTTGCGCGTTTTTCAACATAATTCATTGTTGCCAGTATGCGCTCGTTTTCTATATCGTCCCTGTTCGTTTCCGCCATTCTTCCATAAGCATCTTCATATTGCGGGAGGTTCGATGCATATAAGGCATCACTTCGAGCTGACTCCTGCTTTAAAACTATCGCAGCTGCTTGTTACGGGCAGCATTTGATTCCTGCAGAAAAAGTTATTTATTAGCAGATTTTGTAGCCTGCGGCTAGTTCGATGGTCCCGGGCGATGTTGGTTTTGTGTTCAAGGTATGGGCTTGACGTGCACGTCTGGTGCATGAACGTCAATGCAGCTCCACCAGATCTCACGTTGTAGTGCACGTTGAACAACCGCAGTGGCACAATTCAAGTCACGAAACGAATTGTTAATATGGCGAATCTGCACCCAGTAAAACAAGCAGCAGAATGACAGCGGCAAGCGCACTCATCGGTCGTTGAAGTGTGATCTGCCGGTCGAGCACATTGGCTTTTATACATGACTCGTGGATGGTTCCAGCGTAATTGCTTGTTCGTGCATACCTTTCAGAAAGTACAACACTATTCGCGTCACGCATGCAATCTGATTACATAAGGATTACAGAACAGATAGAATCAACAGTAACATTCGAGTAAGTTTCAAATCATGCAGGTGCGTCTGGCGTTGAGCGATCATTCTAATGTATGAATATTGGGATTTTGCGTGCCGAAACCACGATTTCATTATGAGGCACGGCTTAGTGAGGGACTCCTGATTAATTGTGACCACCAGGGGAACTTTAACACGTGTCCCCAATGCAACGGACACGGGAGTTCTTGCATTTCGTCCTCATCCAAATGCAGCAGCCGCGGCTGAGATTTGATCCCACGATCTCGTGCTTAGCAGCGCAACACCATAGCCGCTAAGTCACTACGTTAGGGGATGAAATGCCGTCCCCAGAAAAAGGGTAAATAAGTACGCGCGTAAATATTCAGAACGACGTTCGCCTCAGCTGTTGGATGAAAGCTGCATGAAACTGCTGAAGAAGTATACTCTAGATCAAACGAAGGCCACTGCTGCCTTCATGCAAACGTGGCTGTTGTGACGGATCAAAACATTTGTTGTAGCGACGGTCCATGCAGGGGAGAATGTATCGTCAAGACGGCGAGCAGCCGCAGCTGGAACGATGCAAGCGATGTACCTTCACAAAGAGAATCGCGCAGGGGAACAAGTTCTTGCGCGTGGAAACGGAGCTGAAGCAGAGCAAACGAAGCCCCTTCACGGCTTTTTATGGCATCCTTCGGAAACGGCGTCATCCTCTCTCCTTGAGGAAACCCAACGCACTAGCCGGTGTTTTATGTGCGGGCTAGGACTACGTCTTTTGTTCCGGCAAAAGAGCTCGGATCACTGTCGCAGGCGCACTAGTTTGGAACCGTCCGCAAAATAATAAATATCACCACCAGCTGTTTGAAACATAACGTGCCAGCAATGCACCAATCACGGATGCGAGAAAAGAGAAGCGTTAAAGTGTGACAGTGAAAGGGATAGGGGCAATAATAATGTATGGCGCTACCTTGGAAATTTTTATCTAGAGACTTTATGTGATGAAACTTTCAGCGGCACCTTGTCTGCATTTCTTTGCAACTTAAGTCACCGTAGTCATAACCTCTGATGATGTAAAAAGTAGTTATTATTGATTACAATTCATATGTAGCATTGAAAATGCGCACGGTCACAGTAGATTTGTAATGTTCAACCAATAATTTCAAATAAACGACTCTTTAAAAAGGTATGGCCCACAACATGACCAAACAACATTATCCGAGAGCGATGCAAACACTACGAGCACAAATTACAACCAAAGGGATTTCCCGGGACCAAAGTGTACAGGGAAAATACGGCGATACAGACGCATCTCCGCCGCATTTGCGATGGCCGCTCATAAGCGGAATTGCGCGGTTCGTAGTAATACAAATTATGGCATAAAATCTGCGCAATTCTGGCCCAGCTCAACGTCACGCAACATCAAATTGCCGTTTACAAAACAGTCCTTCCAGTGACGCTCCTCACTGAGTATTCATCGAGCCAATCAGGTAGCTGACATGGCGGCTCTCTCAGAACGCTACCACAATTTCGCGAAATTGCAGATTCATTGCACGGGGTTCTGCACGCTGCCGTTCACTTCCATTTTTAAGCGGTAACATCACAAGTAGCCACAAAGGACAAGATTAAAAGCCTTATTCCAAAATGTCTGCAGCTCCCCGTAACACTCTGTCATCTTGATAACAACATAAAATTGCGTTTTGCTAAAGCTCCACTTCGCGGCGAATATTTCAAAACACGTGACCTCTAGATAATCAATCAGCTAGCCAACATGGCGGCCCTGCAGCCATCATGTGTGTTGGGAATAGAGCGTTTATGTAAAGCTCGCATGGCCGTGCGCGTCTTGTCGTCACTAGCTTTAGGTGCGACAACTTCGTTCGCGAACAGGAGCTTGTGCGTGCCGTGAAAATGTGATGTGCTCCTACAACGGTGGTTGTCTCCAGACACAGGGTTTCATGCAGTAATTGGTAGAGGGAACTATGACGCTAATGCCTACGAGAGCTGCAGGCCGAGTGGTTCAGCCAGCATGGTAATGATGGATAGTACATGGTTTTGCCTAAAATTGGTCGTTCTAGCTTCAAACGGCTCCGTGGTATTGTAATCTCGTCTTCAACAAATGACTGTAATGAATAATAAATAAACATAATAACAATTGTCCGACTGCAGGATTCCCACAAGGACCTCTAGCACAGAAGCCCGACATTGATAGCATTACGCCATGGACGCGTGCATTTAGAACAGGCATCGAGAACGCCCTTATGAATTTCTCACGGGCAAACCAGCGCGTTGAGACGCTTGGCGCGTGTCGATTTGGCCGCCTATGCAGGCTGAACCATGGCAATTATTAGCGATTGCGCGTGTGCGCAGTCTTCTGCGCTTAGAAAAGTGTAGATTGATCTTAGATTTAGGACAATGAAGGCATATATAAAGCGCAGTAAAGAAAGCCACGAGAACGTCTGAATGCAGAAGTGCGAATATCAGACCACCATGGTGGCTAAACGATTGCAGCGCTAGAGTTTCCTCTGGTAATTTCTGCAGGAAACTCTGTCTCCAGCCGCGTCATTCTTGTCGCCAGTGTTGATTCCATAATTTGGAAAAAGTTCTGTGATTCTTTGCAGTGGGCACCCGTGAAGAAAAATGTTATAAGTGGCCGTCGGCTCGCCAGCTTTTTCATCCATGGCGCAAAAAAAAAAAAGAAAAAGTCGCAGCGCCTGCTTATTATAGCACGTTTTACTTTGCTGCTGTAGAAAGTGAAATCGCTCAAGTAAGTCAGTCGCACTTGCATGGGGACGACGTAAAGCGCAGACTTGCATGCTAATTCAAGTTCAACGTTGGGTGATATGTTGTGGCAGGCGCGCTAGCGGTAGCGCTATTTGGTAGACAGGCGGCCTTCGAGAACTCCACTGAGTGGCGGTGAGGTGGTCGGGGATGTCACGAGGGCGCTCCCCAAGCTCTGGACTCGGCGCGTTGACGGCGAAGCCTCGCAGTCCCGTGTCGAGGTATGGGCACCGGCGGTACACATGGCCAGCTTCTTCGCAATGGTCCGCAGCGGGCGGTGATCGGGGGCACACCAAATGGCTGTCTTCCTCGGAGATTTCCGCTGGCCGACAGCTAGGCGGTTTGGCGGCGGCGGCGTCTGGCCACTGAATCGCGGTGTTATGAAGCCCTGGTGCGGACGCGGAGAGAGAATCTGGCGATGGGCGACGGCGGCGTATGTCATCGCTTCAGGCTGGGGCTGTGGCGACGGTGGTTGCAGTTTAGTAACCCCAAGTGATCGCTGAACCCCATCCTTAACGATATCGGCGATTGTGCGCACTAGTGCGTACTTGTGCGCACAAAAGCAAGTGACCCTCGAAGCACAGCGATAGCGCAGAACATGGTCGGCGATCTTCGAAATTCTCAGAAATTTTCTCTGCTGATAATTTTGACCAGGCACTACTCATGTATTTTGCACAATGATATGGAATGTTATTTTTCCCCTCTTTTATTCATGTTATCGCCTATGCAAGTGCATTTTGTTCTGACGAGAACTTGTTATTTTGATGTGATATTGACTATGCCAGTGCATTTTTATGATAGTGTGAATATCGTCCTTTGCAATACAAAAATGCCAACTTGTTACTTTTTTTCTTCGCTTTCTTCCTTTTCCTGTTCCATATGTCTAGCACAAGAGCATATATTATTCTTGTCCTACATGTGTGTTTGCGGAAATACGCCCACCTGCTTGGTCTGTATAGACTGCAGTATGTACAAATAAATAAATAAATAAAATCTGATCTGCCGGTTAAACGCGTCGGATTTTATACATGAGTCATCGAAAGTTCCAGAGGTATTGCTGACGTACGCATGTCTACCAGAATGTTCTACTCAATTCGCTTCGCATATGCAATGAGATTACACAAGATTTGTTGACAACAGACAGCAGATAGAACCATCGGTAACACTCGAGAAACTTCCAATACATGCGGGCGCGTCCCGCTCTGAGCGATAACATTAGTTACACTGTGAGATGCGGTTACTCGAAAAAAGATAAACAAGTACACGTGTGAATATGGTGTAACCGTAGAACCTGATGAGGATGCCAAGTCTTTGGAGAATGAAGTCAAACTAAATATTTTCAAAAATACGCTAAGCGTTTAAATCAAGTGTTTAGAGCGAGTTGAGAGGGTCGGCACTTGTCGCGGGCGGCTACTGCGCCCTTTCATTCTGCAATTGTAAAATTTCACGGGGAAAAAAATTCAGTGTCTCAAAATAGGCGGCGCACAAATATCCATATCCTTTCTGAAAAAATAAAACATTCGATCGAAGCTATCGCGTTTAGCCACAGATGAGAATTCCAAGGGCACAAGAGTCTGACTTTTCCTTTGACAAGTTGAAAGTCAATGGCACGATTTATGTTTGGAGCCCCGTTGGACAATTAAGAAGAGAATTCACCACGACCCAGGCATCCGCACGTGAATCAAAATGCAGATACGCTGTCTCATGCAAATGAGATGTGAGGAAGAAGTGACAAAGTAAAAGTTAATCTTTACGGGTCGTGTCGTTTAATGCATTGGGTATGGTTAAACAATTCAAGTTTCTTGAAAACCTAATATATATAATCCACACGTCCTAGGTATAACAGAAACTTGGTCCATGCGCTGTGGCATAATGGGCAATGAACATGCCGACGCAGCAGCACGATCTGCACATGAGGAGGGCTTGCAAGACTCCATTCCATTCTCAAGAGCAGACGCTGCAATGAAAATTTGTGTGCTTGCAAATGAAGCCATCAGAACTTCATGGAACACACAAAGCTTGAAGCACACATGTCTACACCGACTGGACCCATCCCTATGACTTCGACCGCCATCTGGACTCTCTCGACTCGAGACAGCAGTACTTTGCCGACTGTGGCTTGGTGTCGCCTACACAAGATCTTTCGCCTTCCGAGTCGGTGTGGACGACAGCACGGCTTGCAGTCACTGCGGTAGCGAGGAGACTATCGAACACGTACTTTGCCACTGTCCTCGATACAGCGCGCACCGGCTGTCACTAGCGGCCGCGCTGGCACGTCTTGACGACAGGCCACTTTCAGAACAGTCAGTTTTGGAATGCCGACATGAACTGTCGTCCAGCGAAAGTCGGTCAAGGCTTTGTTGACCTTTTTACCTGACAGTGGCCTATTAGAAAGACTATAATTATCCCATTCCGTCCCTTTTCATATTGTTTCATGCTTTTATTTTTTGGTCACGCTCTTCTTTCCTTCTTTACTTCCCCTTTCCCTTCCCCTAGTGCAGGGTACCAAACCGGAGGTTTTAACTCTGGTTAACCTCCCTGCTTTTCTCTCATTTGCATCTCTCTCTCTCTCTCTGGTTCATGCACAGTTGCAGGATAGTGAAGTCGTTCTTGCTTCCTACAAATTGATCCGCCGAGACAGAATAACCCGAGGTGGTGGAGTAGCCATTACTATAAAAATAACTTACAGTACACAGTCTTAGAACATATGCCTGACCATGAAAGCTGATGGTGCAGAATCACATATGCAGGTAAAAGGATACTGCTTGGGGGCGTGTAACGGCCTCCGAGTACTCCGCCCAGCTACTACGATTACATCGCGCGCCATAAAAACTCAAGGTCGAAAATTATTCTGACGGGTGATTCACCAGGAACTAATTCGGCTAACTTGAGCCATGACAGTAGGTAAATCAGGAACGCAGAACTTTACATCACCTTCAGTTTTTCTATGCGCGAATCGGTCTGCGCGGACACTCGAATTGCTGGTACTTCCTCTTCTGGACATCATGTTCGTGAGAAATGCACTGCAAGGATTCGCTATCACACTACACAAAGGTATGTCTGATCACAGGTTGCGTTCAATGGCTTGTCCTACGGCAGCAACATGAACGGCTTTCAAACAGTCGTTTGTCTATGTCAAGGACTACGCACGCGCAGACGCGGTGCTAGTCTCTTTGGAATCCAACCTTGCCCAACTTAACGCTACAAACTACGTACACCCTTGCAATTTTTTAACAATATCGCGCGAGCGTCGACCGCGCGGCATGTCAGTGGCCCTGTAGCGGTGA
The DNA here is from genome assembly GCF_023375885.2 of Dermacentor andersoni. Classification (NCBI taxonomy): domain Eukaryota; kingdom Metazoa; phylum Arthropoda; class Arachnida; order Ixodida; family Ixodidae; genus Dermacentor; species Dermacentor andersoni. The sequence continues at coordinate 374,152,941 of NC_092814.1, read as the reverse complement.
GGTGCAACCCTAAAGCCGAACAGCGCCGCAGAATACATTCGAACTAGAATTCGTCTTGCACGACCGCACATAAAGTTGCCAATCCTGCAACCCTCGCCGCTGCAAAGCCATTGACACGCCTTGCAGTCGACACTCGCATGATATTGTTAAAAAATTGCAAGGGTGTACACCAAATGGGGTCAGAATTTAAGAATGTTGTATATTTCTGTGAAATGAATTTGATTCCGTCTCGTAAAAAACACCCTGACAGACATTATCTGTGTGTCACGCATGGTTTAAATCAACTGAAATGAAAAATTAAGCGCATGCGTAAAGCAGGCGTGATGCAAGATCTCGACGGACTTATCAAGAGCATGCACAAAAAGAGTTCGAGAAGCGAAATCCCGATTTCATTACACTACCCTTCTTTCATTTATGCACAATGCACATAAATTCTGGCGATAATTATCTAACGAAAAACCTTGCATAACATAAATAATTCTTCGGACCAGGGTCACGGATCCTCAATCCATCGCCGCAACAGTTAACACCTTTTTCTAGTCTGTCTTTGCAAAGGAAGTTACGAACGCTCCAATGCCTCCTAACTCGTTCGAAGAAGCAATCCCTACCTTAAACGTCAGTCAAGAGGAACTTTTATGTCCCTTACCAAACCTTGATGTGAAGAAATCCTCCGGTAACGATGACATTTCAAACGCCTTTTTGAGCCGATATGCTAATGCAGTGTCATTGCATTTGCACAAAATTTATGAAACGCCCTTAGCAACATTAAATTCTACAAGACTGGCGTCATGCAAAAATTATTCCCATACACAAGTCTGGCTCTCAACTCGAACTTAACAAGTATCGACGCATCTCATTGACAAGTACGTATTGTAAATTATTCGAACTTATAATCGTTAAAGCACTATAGCGCATCTGGAAAGTAAGAATGTCCTTTTGGACAACAACATCGCTTCAGATCAGGTCTCTAAGCCACAACACAAATTGCGGAGATAACCCATGATTTCTTTGATGCAATTAACATAGGGGGTGAGATTAAATAAATTATGGGGTTTTACGTGCCAAAACCACTTTCTGATTATGAGGCACGCCGTAGTGGGGGACTCCAGAAATTTCGACCACCTGGGGTTCTTTAACGTGCACCTAAATCTAAGTACACGGGTGTTTTCGCATTTCGCCCCCATCGAAATGCGGCCGCCGTGGCCGGGATTCGATCCCGCGACCTCGTGCTCAGCAGCCTAACACCATAGCCACTGAGCAACCACGGCGGGTGGTGAGATTGACGCAGTCTTCCTTGTCTTCTCGAAAGCGTTTGACTTTGTTCCGCATCATGACTTAATTGCAAAGCTTGCGGCCTTTAGAATCGACAGTGAAGATATATCATGGATCTGCCGCTTCTTACAACTCCGAAAACAGTGCGTTGTCATAAACAACCGTGTTTCAGAATATTTAGGCGTGTACTGAGAAGCACACCAAAGCTCGGTTTTAGTACCCGTCTTATTCCTTCTTTACATCATTGATATAGAATTTTGCAGTCAATCACGCATACAAATACACCCTTTTTTGCAGATGACTGTGTAGTGTACACAACTGTAGGCAATCTTGATGATCAAATTAGACTTCGAAATTCCCTGATAGACATATAAGCGCGGAGTTTCAAATGGGGTATGAAGCTGAACGGCAATAAAACAAAATGTATTCAACTGAAATCGCCAAGTACGATGAGGACAAATATTTAGGAGTCACACTGACAAGTAATCTGAACTGGGAAGCACACATTACTTGAATTTTCGAGCGTGCCCTTAGAAACTGTTATTCCTTAAAAGACGACTGCGTAATGCACGATCATCAGGTAAACTAAATGCCCACAAAACCCTAGTAAGACGAGTATTACAATATGCAGACATAATATGGGACCCATTTCAAAAATAGTTCACTGACCAACTCAATAATATCCAGAAATTAGCAGCCCGCTTCATCTACTCGGACTACTCACGATACAGTAGCGCAACCAGCCTATTAAAGAGAGCAAATCTTCAACCACTAAAAAACCGCAGAATCTTTTCTAAACTTAAATTTATATACCTTCGCTAGCATGGACATTAGAATATTCCTTGTTCCAGCTGCTTACATGACCGCTTTAAGCACTCGACCAGACCTAACCACTGTAAAACCATACGCCACCCATTTAGCAGAGTAAACAGAGTAAACTCCAATAAATATTCGTTATTACCCCAGGCCATATTCTCTTTCTAGAAATTACCGAGCATTGTAGCGAATTGCACGACACGAATAATTTGTGAAAAACATAGAGACAATGACATTTTCTGAGATATGATAGTTTACATTCCCGACTAGCTGAGTTGTTTTTCTGCTTTCTCTGTAGAAATGCAAACACTGTAGAAGCAGTATTTATAGAACAATGATTGCGTTTGTCTTCATTAATTTTTTATACTTTGTACTCTTTTCATACTCACTGATGTACCCACTCCTGTTTGGGCCCGGAAAGGGCCTGCAGTATATGTAAATAAATAAGAGCGCTCCGTTCCTCGAATCTGGCATAACTGCGGGCACTCCAGGCACGTGTTGTTCCCCAGCATCTTAGATTCTGCGCTGACTAGTAGTGTGCGTATTGTTCGTAAATGGCGTAGTGAAGGACGTTGTTAGGATGTACGCGAAACTATGTAGCAAATTTGATGCATTCAGTTCGAAAGCATGCGCGGAAACGCATGAAATTCACATTTCTGTGTCACTTATGAACATGCAGTTCGAAGATTTTAAGGTCACACTTGAAGGACTGATGCGAGCACAAATAGCACTTCCGAATAAAAATCCGCAACTAAACAAACAACCAAGGAAAACCCAGAACGAGCTTATTTAACTTATGCAATACAGTCGTCAACAAAACCTTGAGATGAAGGGTCTCCCAAAGAGGCCTAATGAAAATCTAGTTGATGCCATGAGATCAAGAGTTTGACGAAAACTCGTCTAGTCGGGATTGCTCATTGTGTGATGTAAAAGGACGCAAAAGAAAAACATTAAAAGAAAACAAGACGTATCGGCTCCCATACGGGGGCCTTGTTCATAATGAAAGCAAACGAAAGGGGGAGACGATTATGTACGTGTGGATACATGGTGTGGACAGCGGGCATAAACGAAAGGAAGGCTGCTGTTATTGCGCTTCAACGTGGAATAAGTAGTCTGGATTAGTAATGGCTTGAGGAGCAACCGCGAAGTTAGATTACTTTCAGTGGCTAGCACATAGGCGCCTTTCCCGAGTCAATATTAGGTCTTTCTGTTACAGAATTCTCAACAAAAGCGGTAGAAGACACTTTTTTTACATCAAAATAGTGTTCCTTGATGCGCGTTCGAAAATTACCCGTCTCGCTGATGCAGACATGACTACAGTCTGCACAAGGAATATAATACACAGCACCGGGTACCTTTCTTTCGGAAGCTTGTCTTTCACATTTACAAGCACGTTTCTCAGGTTTTTTTTTTTCGCTGGCGCATGTGCAACGTTCGCATCAAAAGAACAAATTACGCGGGCTAAGGCATCGCTACTACCGGTACTAGCGAGGCCTTAGCCTCCGTACTTCGCAGCACGTTTACCAGGAACAAATATGGCGGAGGAAGCACTAGGCTGGCGGAATAGGTGACGCTACACTGAAGCCACAAATGAAGCAGGATAGTTGTTACGTGAAAGTTCAACATGAATGGCTTTCAAATCTTTTTCTGAGTCTTTGGGAGAACTGCAGGTTTGTTGCGGATGTTCTATGAGCGATGCGGCGAGGCAACGTTTTTGGAAAGCAGGATGAATTGATATGAAGATCAAGTACCATCGCGTGTGCGTAGGTTTTTGGAACATGTTCGGAAACCTACGCACACGCGACGCTACTTGAGGCATGGTATGTTTGCATTTATTCCTTGCAGATTGCAATAAACTGTGATCTGTTAGTTAAGCGCTTGCCCTGAATGCTTCTTTTCTCGGTGTGCTGACCCCTTTTCTGCGGCCAACATAACGAACATGAAAAAAGCTCACCCAATTTTACACCCTACAGTTTATATTCGTATCCTACGTCTTACTACTGAACTTTTAGTTGAGTGCATGCCTAAGTCACTAAGGATTCTTGAAGAGCGAATAAATCATCTTACAACGCCAGTGAAGAGAAGGTTTAACTACAAAATGTCTCGCGAGTATCACAGTGAATAATTTTGAAGAAGCTCAAGAATTTTAATATTTTTGGTAATCTTTCTTTTTAACAAGCACCACGGGCAACGCCCAAGGGCTCGATGAAGGTTCAACGATGCCTTTGCCAAGCATCTTGTTCACTTCATCTTGAATAACCACGATCTGAAGCAAAAACTCGAAATGGCCGGCGACGAATAGGACTGGCATCACCAGTATTTATGTGATGCTTAACAATTGAAGTCTGGCCCAATTGGCGATTGCTGAGGTCGTATGTGTTGTTGTAGGAAACCGGAAGGCGACCCAGAACTGCTGCTTGTTCAGGCGATAGGTCCGCAGCAATCATGGGACGAAATGTTGCATCAGGGCAAATAACCTCCTGTGGACATCATGAAGAATCTGAGCAGACGTCTACGGAAAACGTCGTAACGTGGTCATCGTCGATAGCACGGATCGTTGCAACCGATATGCCTTTGGGTAGAACTTTTTTGTCAGGCCAAAATTAACGACAGAGAGGCATGTGCAGTTATCGGCGACGGTGACGACGGAGTGGGGCACAGTGATATGCGCATCAAAATGACATCAGGAACAGGTGTGGTGACGTAATTACCATCGGGAACAGGAAACGATGATAGCAAATCGACGAAAGTCAAGGCTTTAGGCGGCAGGCGGACGAAGGCGGTCGTACTAAAATTGTTCGGCAATTCGGCACGAATATGCGCGAGTAGATGAAGTTCGAGGCAAAGGGCACCGGCAGAACAATCCATCAAAGCTGAATGGGGCGTAAGAAAGTCGAGTCCAAGGATTAGGTCATGAAGACAATTGGTCAGCACTGTAAAAAAAAAAACAGAAACGTGGCGGCCGGCGATGCTTATACGGGAAGTACACATTTCAGTGACGTCAACAGTGCTGCCATCGCCCACGCGTACGGCTCGAGTAGTAGGAAGTGTGAGTACTTTCCTTAGTCGACGACGGAGGTTACAACTCATTATGGATCGCTGGGCTCCATATCAACGCCGTCAAAGGGACACCGTCGACGTGAACATCAAGTAAGTTCCGGTTCGTTGGGAGCGTCAGTGGAGGATTTCGACACGACGAAGATAATGCAGCAATATGTTATACTATATGGAAAGTGACAAAACATTCAAACTGTTACTCACTCGTAAGTGCACAGGCTATGTGCTCTTGCAAAATACCTGCATGATTTTATAAACTCACAAGTAGAACGAAAATTGCATCCCATGCCTTGAGGTCATGCAGAAGCTTTGCAATAACCATAACAATGCATAACGATCAGCATAACTGGTCTGTTATTTGCAATAGAAATAAAAACAATGCCTTGTTACCTTGAATTTCAGATGTTAATGATCTGTTCCCACACAAGAATAATGGCTTCACAAGATATACATATGGAAGCAGTTCAATGCTGCGCAGTCACTTTCAATAAGACATTACAGGTCACGTTTTCCATGATGGTCTTTGTTGCTTCTAAGAGCTATATGTGGTATATTTCTGAGTATTGCAAATGCGTGGAGTGATGTCCGCAAAAATAAAAACCGACTGCATATATCGTATCGAATAGTTAGTGTAATTTTATTTAAAACAAACGAGATTAGAGGACCTAATACGTGAGGTTCATAAGTGACCGTCTCATATTAAGCGACCAGCTAATGACGTACAGGTAAAATGATTCGTAGTTTTTCATTGAGCTGTAGAAATTATAAGCTAAGAAAGCGAGAAAACTACTTCAGTCTTGGGAGCTGAACCCACAACTTCCGCATCAGGCGTGCGTTGCACTACCAATTGTGCTACGGTGGCGGCCGTTCCCATGTCCCTGAATGTGGACATGCGAACAATACTGGCAACTAAGGCCATGCTGTATTTTACCATCATTTCTGCAGTTTTCTCAAGTAATCAGCGCTGTGTCCCGTCTTTTTCTTTCGTCGTCTATGTGCCTCTGCCCTACTGTGTAAATAATGTCATACCAACTAGCCCACAAGTCTCGCATTATGAAAGAAGAAAAGTGGATAATTTTTAGCAAGACGATAGTCTTGATATATTTTCTTAACTACACAGGTAGGTATTGACCAAATGGTTAATTCTTGTGCTGCAAGCTAAGCAACTCTCAGCAAGACAAATTAACCAAGATCACCCAGCTCTCCTTGGACACAGTCTGAAACCAAAGCAAAGCCTCAGTCAAATATCAAAATTACGTAAGGGCTCTGTTAAGATGCTACAGGAATAAGGGCCAATATCATGTTGTTCTTGTTTACGAGATTGAACTTCCAAGCTTTGCTCAGTTCGACTGGCATGTATCGCAATTTCCACATCGAGACCGGCTTACAATTGAAAGCAGCAGATTGATCAGCCATCCATACCGTACGTTTCTTGCGCTTTGTCCCACAGATATTGCTGTCCAGATCCAGTAGAGGCATCAGGTTCTGTTACTTCTCACCCAAAGCAGCACGAAGGGCTAGGCTGATATGTTGGAATCCGTGTTGCATTGTTTTCGTTCCAACTTTCTTAATTAGGAAATTGAAATCACGAAGAACCTGTTGGAATGAAGAAGCAGCACATATAGAAACATTCTATCTGTTAATGGTTATACAGTAAAACAATCACCAAATGAGATTCCGCACAACAAAACGAAACGTACATATATTGAGTAGACATAGATGGAAAATATTTAAGATATAACTGTTCCGAAATGGAGACGCATTTCTCAGAACCAAGCACACTCGAGTATATTTTAGTACCCATTTCTGCAACACTATTACTCACCAAAAGTTGTCAGCCATACCTGCCTGAACAATGCAAGTCAAAACTGAAATAGTGCTTTTTTCATGGGAATAGCCTTCAAAATTGCTTGCCACCACAGGGAGTGAAAACGAAGGAACTGCTTGGTGCTGCCATTGCATGCTGTTCGCATGAAACACGACATGGAAAGAAAGACCAAAAAGTCGCATTTGCTCCCGAAAGGCGAAGCATCGATTGCGAGAGCAAATTAGTATACAGCTATACGAAGTAAGCACAATAGCTTTATCGGCCTTATAAGCTTTGAAACACTGGTTTGCTAGCTGAATTAAGAGCGTGGGGTCAGCGCGTAGAAGCAAACATGAACACATCACACTTAATGAGTGCGGACACTCGATGTCGAAACGCTGGTGTGAGCAAGTGGGGTAGTAGTAGCGAGCGAAGTGACCTCCGTGCGGCTTCAACGCAAGAGCGTCGACAACACAGCGCGCACAGAGGTAATACGGTGCGCGCGACCACGCAAAGTACGCACTTGTTGGCAAAGTTGAAGCCACCACCCCCCCCTCCCTGCCCCGCTCCCTGCCCGCGTTCCTCCATATATGGCGCGTGAGATTGAGCAGAGATCGTCAGTTCCCCTTGCGCCCGGTCGCAAAATGCGCAGTTACTGCCGGAGCACAACGCCGCCCCCCTGCCTCCCTGCCATCCTCCCACGGCCTTTCCGCGTGACGGAAGACGGCGCATTTGCTCTCCGCTTTCTTCCTTCGCAAGCGCCGGATTGAGTAGCGACCGTCGGTTGCCCTCGCGTGCTTTCACTCTCACATACAGCATACGACGTGTGGCGACGGTGTTATCGCACTTGGAATTTACACGGAACATCCCGGCGACGGCAAAAATTTGCCTGGATTGTCCATATTATTGCTACCGCAGAAAAAAAAAGCTAAGTACTCTTAAGGTTCCTTTTCCAGGGATGAGTGAAGTAACATGTATTGCACCGTTTCTTTTCACATGGATGCAAACGTTGCCTTTGTGGTGCAGATTTGCAGCCTTTCATTTTCACCATCCTGCCGTGCTTTTCCAAACTACCTGCTGTGAGGCCAATTATTCTGATGTGAAGATACCACTATGTAACGAAGACAAATATATGGGACATTTAGTGATTATTCTGTGAAAATGGGAACATGTCAAAAGAACAAACTAGAAATGAGCTGCAGTTTAACCATTTTCAGCTAATGTTGATATGCAAGGTAGGACACGAACAAAAGCTTCAACAAATATGAGAAACCAAGAGAAAGGCAGAAGCAGCGTGTTAAGAATTGCAAGCGACCGCCGCATATTCGTTGGACCCGTGGTTGGGGGCCTGACGACGAACCAAAGGAAGCTGGCGAGCGGAAGAGGGGCGCCCCGCTGGGCTAGCGTCGCGGCCGGCGTCTCGACCTGCAACCTGATCCGTACCGCGTGTTTTTGGCGGACCGCCTGCTGAGTGGGAATGGCCGGCGCCTCCGAGAGGGACGAAAGTGCTGCTGCGGCCAACGGTTAACTTGGATTTGTGTTTTGTTTTATCTTCCTTTTCTCTTCCCTGCGATGTCTTTTTGTTTTGTAAAATAAACATTCAGTCCTGAAGCGAACCCCGACGAGTGAGCATCGTTCCTTCGAGGCTGCTGCGTGCGCGGCCGCTACGCCGCCTGCAAGAGTCTCCCGCAGTTATAGTCGCATTCGCGACGTGACCTGCACAGTGTTGATCGTAGCTTTTATTCCACAGAGCGGATGGCAAACTGTTGAAACATAGGTGGTGGCCTATCACGCACGATGCACAAAGGAGGTACTATGCAAGTTTGCTACCAGGTGTTCAGAATAGCGCACCCAAGATAAAAAGTCAGCTTTGTAGAGACCAGATTATCGGGAACGGTGCACATATGAACAGAGGTTAAGTGTTCTTTCTAATTCATCATCATCAGCAGCCTATTTTATGTCCATTGCAGGACGAAGGTCTCTCCCTGCGATCTCCAATTACTCCTGTCCTGCGCCAACTGATTGCAACTAGCGCACGCGTATTTCCTAATTTAACCGCCCCACCTAGTCTTCTGCCGTCGTCGACTGCGCCTCCCTTCTCTTGGTACCCATTCTGTAATCCCAATGGTCCAACGGTTATCTAACCTGCGCATTACATGACCTGCCCAGCACAATTTTTTCCCTCTTAATGTCAATTAGAGTATCGGCTATACCCGTTTACTCTCTGATCCAAACCGCTCTCTTTCTGTCTGTCAAGCTTATGCCTAGCATTCTTCGTTCCATCGCTTTTTCGCGGTGCTTAACTTGCTTTCAAGTTTCTTTGTCAATCTTTCCTCTGCCGAAGTCTCTGCCCCATATGTCAGCACCGGAAAAATGCACTGATTGTACACCTTCCTTTTTCAATGATAATGGTAAGCGTCCAGTCAGGAGCTGACAATGTCTGCCGTATGCGCTCCAACCCATCTTTCTTCTTCTGTAAATTTCCTTCTCTAATCAGCGTTCCCTGTGATTAATTAACCTAGGTAAACGCACTACTTCAAAGACTCTAAAGACTGAATGGCGACCCCGAACTCTTGTTCCCTTGCCTGGCTATTCATCATTATCTTTGTCTTCTGCACATTAATCTTCAACCCGGCTCTTACGCTCTTTGTTAAGGTCCTCGATCATTTGTTGTAACTCGTCTGCAGTGTTGCTGAATAGAACGATGTCATCGGCAAACCGAAGGTTGCTGACATATTCGCCGTCGATCCTTACTCCTAAGCATTCCCAGTTTAATTGCTTGAATAGTTCTTCCAAGGGCGCAGTGAATAGCATTGGACATATTGTGTCTCCTTGTCTGACCTCTTTCTTTATAGGTATCTTCCAACTTTTCTTGTGTATAATTAAGGTAGCTGTGGAATCTCTGTAGATATCTTCCAAGATATTTACATAAGTGGTCTGTACTCTTTGATTACGTAATGCCTCTATGACTTCTGGTATCTCTACTGAATCAAATGCCTTTATGTAATCGACGAAAGCAATCTAGAGAGGCTGATTGTACTCTGCAGATTTCTTGATTACCTCAATAATAACATGGATGTGATCCATTGTTCAGTATTCCTTCCTGAAGCCCGCCTGTTCCCTTGGTTGGCTAAATTCCAGTGTGGCCCTTATTCCACTGCAAATTACCTTGGTAAATATATTGTTACGGAAGGATGAGAGAAGAGAGAGGAAGAAGAAGATCGGAGACGCTTGCTGCGGCGTGTTGTTGGTGCTCAGCCATTTTAGCTATTCTGAATCATCCTGTATATATATTGTATATATAGTTTTTATATACTCGCAACATCCCCGTAACATATTGGTGGAGGTGCTGGGTACCACGGCTGGAAACGGAGCTCCACAGTGGACGTCACATCACCGTCCGCACCATGAATGACGGTGAGCACGCGGGAACAACGTCGCTGCCTCCTCCAACGTCACCGTCGCCAGCTACGTCGCTGTCACCTTCGGTTGTCGTTGTGCAACCCAAGGATCCTGGAACTTTCTGCGGGACTGATGGCGCTAACATTGGAGAGTGGGTAGCCATGTACGAACGCGTGAGTGGAATCAACAGATGGGACCCTACGCTTATGCTAGCTAACCTGTTGTTCTACCTAAGAGGCATGGCGAAGGTGTGGTACGAAAACCACGAAGAGGAGTTAAACAGCTGGGGCCAATGCAAAGAGAAATTGACATAGTTGTTTGGCAAACCAGCGGGCCGTAATTTTGCCGCAAAGCAGGAACTGGCCTCCCGTGCCCAATCCCCCACGGAGTCCTATGTTTCGTACATCCAGGACGTGCTCGCGCTTTGTCGTAAAGCCGATCACGACATGGCAGAAACTGAGAAGGTAGGGCACGTGCTCGAGGGAAGTGCTGACGACGCGTTTAATCTGCTCGTGCAAGAGCTGCTCTACAGTTGACGCAATCATTAAAGATTGTCGACAATTCGAGCAGGCCAAAAGCCGACGCGTCTTGTAACCATTCGCCAGACTTCCTAATACTGCCGCAACCTCGACCTGTGAAGATCAACCCACACAGCAGCATGCGTCGCCATCAGAGGACGTGGTGCAAATCGTTAGACGTGAACTGGATGCGATGGCACCCGCCACTTTCTGTTCGCGTAGCCCTGATGCTACCACATTTTCAGTTCCCCTCGTACAAGCCATCATCGTTCGCCAGGAACTTTAAAACATTGCTTTACAGTCTGTGTGTGCTGTCGCCAATCCCAGAGCTAACGAACGCCCTTCTACTATTTTCGCTCCACCCCCATTCTTCTCTCCACGTTATCGCAACCCGACTGAGTGGAGATCTGCGGACGACCAGCCGATATGTATCACCTGTCACCGCATTGGTCTAATCGCCCGATGCTGTCGCAACTCATGGCCCACGACACCTCGCACGCCGACCAACCTGAGCCGTTTTGATGGAAATACCCGCAATGTTTCGCCCACCGCCGAGTCTAACAACGCCGCCAACTCTGTTCGAGACACGCGGTACAGCCGCTCACCATCGCCGCGCAGACACCAGTCTCGTTCACCGCAACCACTTCGTCCATCTTCCCGTTCGCCGCAGCCACGTCGAATTTCGTCCCCTGTGGCTTTAAAACTGGGAAATTCAGCCTTCGGAGGTGGTGATGCATTGCCGACTACTGCAGCAAATCTTGTGTCTGTGCCCATAAGGAGAAGTGTAATTGACGTCAAAATAGACGGTGTACCTGTCCAAGCACTCGTCAACACGGGAGCCCACGTATCTCTGATGAGTGCTAGCCTACTTAGACGTTTAAAGAAGGTCCTCACCCCAGCAGCTGCCCGAGTGCTTCGTGTGGCCGACGGCGGCGTGCTGCTTGTTCTTGGAAGGTGTGGAATGTGTACTTCGCGTTTCATTATAGCCAGCCGCCCTATTTCTGTTCTCTTTGCTGTGATCGACAACTGCCCTCACGACGTTATTGTTGTATTTTATTTTTTATCCACTCATTCTGCTCTCATCGACTGCGCGACCGGCGTTCTTCAGTTAGAACTTCCTGAACTCGCCGATGCCCCAAGTAGCGCCCTACCGCGCCTTTGCTCGCTCCAAGATGTACACGGTCGTCCACTTCCAATTTGAACACGGCTCCGGGCGGCCGGCGAGGCCGGCGCTCCGCGGAGCGCCGCTCGTGGGCGCCGGGGTAACTAACGCGCCGGCGCACTGGCAGTCACAAGCGCGGCCGCAGCCGCGTCGTCTGCTACAGCGGGCCTGCACTAGTGTGTGCTGGCGGCTGAGGCCACTCCTGTGGCTGCCAGTGCGCCGGCGCGTTAGTTACCCCGGCGCCCACGAGCGGCGCTCCGCGGAGCGTCGGCCTCGCCGGCCGCCCGGAGCCGTGTTCAAATTGGAAGTGGACGACCGTGTACGTCTGTCACCCGAGACAGTTACTGATGTCACTTTGAGCGCCCAGCCACAGGTTCCTGACGGTGAATATGTGCTTCACCCCATCATCGACGTACTTTTGAACCGGAACGTTGCTGTTCCGCATACGTTGGCCACGGTTACAAATAACGACGTCGTTCTACCGCTTCTTAGTTTCAGCCTGTGCCCTCAGTGCTTCCGGCCGGCATGTTCTTGGCCAGCGTTTCTGGTGGTTGCGAATTTGACATTAAGAGTCTGAATGCCGAGAGTGGCTTATTAGCGCCAATTGCAGCTGAGAGCTCTCGTTCCTTAACGGACGACTTCACGGAAATGATTACACCTGACCTCACCTCTGCACAGGCCACGGACATACGACTCCTGCTTGAATCGTACAGTGACATTTTTTATTTCGGCGACAGTCCATTAGGCCAAACATTTGTTGTTCACCACCGTATAAACACTGGAGATACGAATCCTATTCGTCGGCGTCCCTATTGTGTATCGCATGCTGAACGTGGAGTCATCCAATTAGAAGTGGATAAAATGCTCCGCAAGGGGGTCATCGAGCCATCAGCCAGCCCTTGGGCTTTGCCTGTCTTCCTTGTGAAAAAGAAAGATGGTACCTGGCGTTCTTGCGTCGATTATCGCCACTTAAACAAGATTACGCGAAAGGACGTCAACCAACTACCACGCATCGATGACGCCTTGGACTACTTGCACGGAGCTAAATACTTCTCGTCCATCGATCTTCGATCCGGCTACTGGTAGATTTCAGTTGATGAAATGGACCGCGAGAAGACGGCCTTCATCACGCTGGATGGCTTATATCAATTCAAAGTGATGCCCTTTGGCCTATGCAATACTCCTGCGACATTTGAACGCATGATGGACTCTCTTCTGCGGGGCTACGAATGGATCACCTGCACTTGTTACCTTGACGACGTTATTGCTTTTTCTCCGACGTTCGGCAGCCACCTTACCTGATTCGCTGCAATTCTTGCGGTCTTCCGAAAAGCCGGCCTTTAACTGAACTCCACGAAGTGTCAATTCGGGCGCTGTCAGATCACCGTGTTGGGACACCTCGTCGACGCATCTGGTGTCCGACCAGATCCGGAAAAACTCGCGCCGTGCGCAGTTTTCCTGTGCGACGTTGTGCGGCTTACGTGAGCTGCTTCGTCGACCTGTGTTCTTACTTTCGCCGTTTCGCCAAAAACTACGTCGACGTTGCTCGGCCTCTGACAGATCTTCTAAAGAAGGACGCGCCATTCTCATAGGGCCCGGAGCAGGCTCACGCGTTAGCCGTTCTCATCGAGTTTCTGACCACCCCTCCTATACTTGCCCACTTTGATCCGTCTGCACCGACCGAAGTCTACACTGACGCAAGCGGCTATGGCATCGGCGCTGTTCTCGCTCAACACCAGAATGGTACCGAGTGCGTGATAGCTTACGCCAGCCGCCTCCTGTCACCTGCCGAGAGAAATGACTCCATCATCATCGCCGGAGTGCAATCTGGCAGCACCGACGGCACATGCCGTATGTTCATGCTGCATGACGGCGTCGTCTACCGCTGCTATATCAACCACGATGGCCCTGAGTTGCTGCTTGTCCTTCCTCGTCATCTGCGACCCGTCGTTCTCGAACAACTTATCGATGCATCGACGCGGGACACCTTGGAGTTTTGCGTACATATGACTGCGTACGACGCCGGTTTTCTGGCCGGGTCTCTACCGCTCTGGGCGTCGTTATGTCGCAACTTGCGAATAGTGTCAGCGCCGGATGAAACCTCCCCTGGCAACTGTCAGACTACTCCATCCCATTGAAGTTCCTTCTGAACCGTTCTTTCTCGTAGGCCCTGACCTGCTTGGCCCTTTTCCGACAGCGACTAGAGGGAACAAGTGGATCGCTGTTGCTACTGATTACGCGACACGCTTCGCGATAAGAAAGGCGTTGCCGACTAGTTGCGCAACTGACGTCGTCGAATTTCTCCTTCACGACGTCATTCTCCAGCACGGTGCACCTCGACAGTTACTTACAGACCGCGGCCGCTCGTTCTTGTTTCGAGTTGTCGACTACCTCCTCCGCTCTTGTGCCACTGAGCACAAGCTGTCTACCACCTACCACCTACAAACGAATGGTCTTACGTAACGTCTGAACCGACCAATCACAGAAATTCTGTCGATGTACGTCTCCAACGATCACCCCGACTGGGACGCCACGCTGGCTTACGTGACGTTCCTGTATAACACGTCCCGACATGACACTGCAGTGTATTCACCCTTTCATATCTTGTATGGTCGCGACCCCACACTGCCGTTTGACACCATCCTCCCTTCTGTCCCACTTGTTGCAACTGAGTACGCTCGTGAAGTCATAGATCGCGCTCGCATGGCATGTCAAGTCGCCTAATCTTGTTTATTAGCCTCACAGCATATACAGAAAGAGCGTTACGGCCGCTGCTATCGCGATGTTAAGTTCGCATCAGGTGCTTGGGTGCTCCTCTGGTCACCATATCGTCGGGTCGGCCTCTGCCAGAAGCCTCTCTCTCTCTCTACACAGGGCCTTATAAAGTCCACACAAAGTTATAAAGTTACACAGGCCTTGCCTCCCACTTCAATTGCTGCCTCTGAAGCCGGCTTAGTTACGGTTTCATTCTTTACCTCTATGTTATCTTCATTTTTCTGTTCTAAGGCTGCATATTTGTTTGCATGTACCAGCCTGAATTTGTCTGCTTTTACCCTTACTGCCTCTAGCTTGGCCTGTTTCTTGTTGACCAATTTTACTTTTTCTGTTTTCAAATTCAGTTGAATCCTAGCCCTCACTAACCTGTGATCACGGAACTTTACCCTGCCTATCACTTCTACATCCTGCACTATGCTGAGATCGACAGAAAGTTTGAAATCAATTGGATTTCTTGTTTCAGCGTTACAGCTTTTCCAGGTCCCCTTTCTGTTGCTGCGCTTCCTGAAAAAGGTGTTCATTATTCGCAACTGATTGGTTTCTGCAAATTTTACCAGAATCTCTTCTCTAGTGTTCTAGAAACGACGCCGTAGTTGCCAATTGCTTGTTCATCAGCCTGCTTTTTTCCCCACTTTTGCATTGAAGTCGCCCATTACTACAGTATACTGAGTTTGAAAGTTTCTCATCTTTAATTCAGCATGTTCACAGAACTCATCTATTTCATCATCATCTTGACTGGATGTTGGAGCGTAGGCTTGTACTACTTTAATCCA
The DNA here is from genome assembly GCF_023375885.2 of Dermacentor andersoni. NCBI lineage: Eukaryota > Metazoa > Arthropoda > Arachnida > Ixodida > Ixodidae > Dermacentor > Dermacentor andersoni. The sequence goes on along the minus strand of NC_092814.1, from coordinate 374,137,359 downwards.
TAACTCTTATTAAATTTGATTACTACTTCTACCCTCTCATATTGCTGTATAATTCGTCAATGTTGCCCGCTATGTCCTTATGGATTAGGAATACTACCCCGTAGTACTTCTTATCTGGGAGGCCTCTATAGCAGAGGACAGGGCCGTTAGTGAGCACTGTACAAGCCTCACCAGTTCTTCTAATCTCACTAGGGCCAATGAAATCCCAAACAATGCCTGATAGTTTCCGAAAGAGTCCTTCTAGGCTAGTCTCACTCGACAGAGTTCAGGTATTAAAGGTTGCCAGGGTCAGTTTCCATTGGCGGCCTGTCCGGGTCCAGAGATTCTTAGCACCCTCTGCTGCATTACAGGTCTGACAGCCGCTATGATCAGGTCCTCCGCATCAGCTGGGGACTGAGGGCCATGGGTTAATTGTAGGAATCATGAGGGAAGGAGTGGCCGAATACTGCACCAGGGAGGCCAATTCCTGTTCTGTTCGGGGTGTGTCTTTGTTAAAGCACAGTGGGCCTTCCTAATTTGGTTGCACCTGGATTAGTATAGCCCCACTTGCTCTCGGCATCTTTTGCCAGTGTCAGGCTTCACTTCAAGCCAGCAGATGTAGTGCACTGGAGCAGGTGAAATTCAAACTCATCATCATCATCATCATCAGCCTGGTTACGCCCACTGCAGGGCAAAGGCCCCTCCCATACTTCTCCAACAACCCCGGTCATGTACTAATTGTGGCCATGTCGTCCCTGCAAACTTCTTAATCTCATCCGCCCACCTAACTTTCTGTCGCCCCCTGCTACGCTTCCCTTCCCTTAAAATTCAGTCCGTAACCCTTAACGACCATCGGTTATCTTCCCTCCTCATTACAGGTCCTGCCCATGCCCATTTCTTTTTCTTGATTTCAAGTAAGATGTCATTAACTCGTGTTTGTTCCCTCACCAAATCTGCTCTTTTCTTATCCCTTAACGTTATACCCATCATTCTTCTTTCCATAGCTCGCTGCGTCGTCCTCAATTCAAGTAGAACCCTTTTCGTAAGCCTCCAGGTTTCTGCCCCGTAGGTGAGTACTGGTAAGACACAGCTATTATACACTTTTCTCTTGAGGGATAATGGCAACCTGCTGTTCATGATCTGAGAATGGCTGCCAAACGCACCCCAGCCCAAACTCACCATCGTCAGATCTAAAAAAATAAAAAATTCATAGAAGGATTCGAACTTCCGACTATGGCAACCGAGCATTCGACCTAGCTCAATCAGATAATCCCGTAGGCGGCGAGGCTACGTTATCGCCGAAATGTACAGCCCAGAGGGCCCTACATGCCTTAGAGATCCGTTGATTTATCCGCCATCGGCGGGTTTTGCTGATCGTCATAGGTTGCACGATGTACTGTCATTTCTCAATCGTCTTAACATCGTGGTTAGTCTCAGGTTAGGTCCGTTACCTGAGACTAAGTGTCAAGCAGCTATGTTTGTACTTTCAGCTGTTTGACCACCCAGAGGTGACAAGTTGGCGATCATGGAGGGCCCAATAATTGATGAAAGGGGCCAGTGTTGAGGACTTCTGTGGGAATTGCATAGACTCGAAGTTCCCAAACTGCCACGTGGTTGCCTCGTATGTGGGGGCAATCTCGCAACGTTAAAGACGGAGTTTTGTAGAATGGCGCGACGACATGGGCGGGATTTTACAAATGGTTCAACGATTGTGATTGGCCAAGAAGAACAGTGAATGCCCTCGACGAGTGCAAGGTGGAAATGAACTCAATAAAAAGCGGAACTGGAGTGTTGTCGGAGAGGCTAGGACATGGAAAGGCTGACATGTATTGGGCCATTCTTCCTAGTTACTTCGATACACTAAATTATTTAGCATAGTTGCGCGGCTAGCCGCAATTAGAAGGTTGTAGCTAGTGACGAGGACATCTCGTGTCACTTTTGAAGTCACGCAAAATGTTCTCCTTGGCCATGCACCACGACAAAATTTCGCGCATTCTTGCTGGGAAACAAACTGAGTGCTTAAGGAGTACAGGAACCACATATACAAGTAACGTCAGATGTTTACGTCCAGTCTGTGCCAAGCGAGAAGAGCAATCTTTTATATTTCGACGGGCTGATTGCAATTCGCGGGGTACCCTTGGCCATCAGAAATAAGCCGCTGGCTGGATGTTAACGTGAATTGTCACAAATGGCGCGATTATGACTTTATTACAAGCGGCACACACAGTCGAAAATAAGCGACAAGAAAAAATAAAGCGAAGGAGTTTATACTTCATCTACCAGAAAAATTATGGCTCTCTCGTAATCTAGAGTAGGTGTAATCATGAAATGGCTACAGGAAAAGCAGATTGGTTGCAGATATACTTGACCAAATCTTAAAATGGGTATGTTCACAACCGCACACCGCACCATACCACACCACAGCACAGCACACGAACCTCTTTTGAACTGAACCTCATTGCAAGTGTTGTCTCGGCCAAATAGCCATCCACAGCGCGCAGGACGCAGCCGGCTTGGTCACGCAGCGTGGCGCCATCTCTCGAGCCGAAGAACTCACGGGCCGCTGGCGCTGAACAGACTACATTGACAAAGCGCCAAAAGATAACATTCAAGTGTATGGCGCACGTTATCTGCTTTTGAATGTCGCTGTTGGAAATGACAAATAGAACTTCAGCGTACTAGAGGTTAGATCTTGATTGTTATTGTGAACTAACACCAGGAAGAACTCAGAAGCAACATTTTTTGTAAGTTGCTTGGGCATTAACTAGCGTATGTAATGCGGTCCTGTACAAAGGGTTGGGGGACATAAACCACGTCTTCTTCAGCTTTGACTGGTTGCCCTGATGATCTCGTTTTGTTCTCGCAACTGGCCCGGACGATACATCAGCTTGCATTGTCTTGGATGTCATGGAAAGTTACGGAAAGGCGAGTGGCGCAAGGTTGAACAGGTCGAAAAGTGCAGCCATGTACTTGAGTCCCACTCCATCCAGTCCGCAGCCCGCTCATGTCTACCCGTGAAAACGTGGTAGCGAATCACAATATATCATATAATCATTATATATATGATTATGTCATATTATCATATATAATATAGCGAATATCATAAGCCAACAAACACTGACACCAAGAACAACATAGGGGAAATTACTTGTGCTTAATAAATGAAACAAAGAAACGATAAATTAATGGAAATTAGAGTGGATGAAAAAACAACTTACCGCAGGTGGGAGTCGAACCCACAACCTTCGCATTTCGCGTACGATGCTCTACCAATTGAGCTACCGCGACGCCGTTTCCCTATCCACTTTCTTTGGTATTTATGGGTCCTTGTAGAACCCTGGGAGTGTTAGCCAGCGCCAACACTCACAGACCTTGGCGGCGGACGTGGAACGTCCTCTTTGCCGCAGGCGTCACGAAAACGTGATCGTTTTTGGTTGAAGGCAACTGGTCAATAAACCCCGACATGCTACCTGAAGGCATCAATGTTGCCGGATTCGAGACCGTCGTTATGTAATAAACGAGAAGAAAGGGGGTTAACCGAGGGGCCCGATTTTTATTAGGCATATCATAAGAAGCCAAAAAACACTGACACCAAGGACAACATAGGGGAAATTACTTGTGGTTAGGTTGTGAAGGTTGTTGGGTTCGGCTCCCACCTGCGGCAAGTTGTCTTTTCACCCACTTTAATTTTCATTAATTTATAGTTTCTTTGTTTCATTTGTTAAGCACAAGTAATGCACAAGACCGCCACGGTTTCTGCTCGTTTCTACTTCCTCTTTCGGGAACCGCGTATGTGTCGCTCGCACTTGGGGCCCCACGTTCTCTCAGGCCTTGCTGCTCTCGGTCACGGGCGTGTGCACGCACACTTGAATAAACGCAGCAAGATAGCTAAACAATGCAGCATCGACAAGCAAGTTTGACCGTTGTTCTAACAACCCTGTCAACATGAACTTCGCCGCGCATGCGATTTCCGTGAGCGGCATCACGTCATCGGAGCGTACAATGTAAGACGAACGCTCTGCGACCGAATCTTCAGTGGGCTTGGTGGAACCAACAACTGCGGGGCGTTCACAATGCGCTCTACTTACATATTTCAGGTTAGGTATCCTTGTACCTGTAGACACGATCATAGGTGTACATTTGTTCTGCCAAGCCCACACACACTGCTCTCAATCGTATGTGATTGTATTCATGTCTGCATGTCTACTGTTTAGGGATGTCGAAGGTCCTAGCAATGCCGAGATGTTCGAAAAGCTGTTGGCAGGTCCAGAGGCTATCCGTAGCGACTAGACGAAAGTGAAATTGAAACTTGCTGAAACTGGAAAGACTAAATAAATTAGCAGCGCGTTTAGGCAAAGTCGAGAATAAAGTGAAGGAAGTGAGCGAAAAAGCTGGCACCATTCATAGTCTAAATTATCATGTCATCACACTTCAAAACACGGTCATGCAGCAACAAAGTAAGCTTACTGCACTGGAGGACCGAAATCGCCGAACTAACTTGGTTGTCTTTGGAATCACAGAGGGGCGGAATGAATTTGTAGAGGTACTTCGGCGCAAAGTTATAAACAAAGTTCTTTGTGATAAAGCTGGAATAAATTGCGAATCGGTAGCTAGAATACACCACCTTCAGAAATCATCATCAAGCCGCCCGTGTTATTCTATATTTTCTGGACTGTCTTGAGAAACAGAAGGTGCTCCGCAGATCTGGCAAGTTAAAAGGGACGAACATTTTCGGTCTTTGGAAACTTTAAGAAAGCGAAAACAGCTATGGCGAACTACAAAACATGATAAAACGGGAAAGCAAGTGTCGCTTGTAAATGATAAACTTCGCATTCGTAAAACGCTCTACGTATGGGATGATGCATTTTCCACACGTGTTCCAGTTGTAGCGGCTGACAGCAAGGCATCCGAATCATAGCGATCACAGATATCAGGAAAACTTTTGGCCATCCTTTCTTTCATTGCCAGGAGCATTGTGAACAAAATAGATAAACTTGAAATTTTCTTACTGACGGCCCTAATTTAGTGGTTTTGACCGAGACCTGTTTAATGGAAGCATTCGTGATAGTGAAATTATCCCGCCTGCTTTTTGCATTTATCGACGCGATCGTGCTTCATGTCGTTCGGGAATAGTCATGATTGCTAGGTCTGGTTTAAATGTTCGTGTAATGCTACAGATAGAAGATCATGAGAACTTGTTCCTAAATATCACAACGAATGAGTTTTCGTTTGTACTCTGTGCGGTTCACAGTGCAGCTGATGCTGGTGTGTATTTTCTACCAAGATTGTGTGATAATGTCATAATAACGGGAGACTTCAACCTGCCGTCCATTAACTGGAAAGATTTGGCATATGGCAAATGCGCTAATAAGGATGCTATTCTTGATATAAAGTTTGCTCTGAATGTTGAACACATTGTTGTGATTTTGCTAGAGATCAAGCACTTCTGGGCCTTTCTTTGTTAGTGAATCTTTTTCTAAATGTACTATACTGTTCAACCGGGTACTTGAGACCATATAGTGCTACTTTTCACCTGGTGGGTTCCCAGGGACTCAATATGCAGTCGGTCTGGTGCGATAAATCGTAAAGATTATGAACGAAGTGATGATATCTCAATTATTGATTATTCAGAGAACACCCTAGTTATTGATGCTCATTCTAAGAATGTTCATGACCTGAATGTTAATGACCATCAACACCAAGGCACAAGGCACCCGTATTGGGCGCCTAAACGTCAATCTGTGTTTTGAATTTTTTCAATTGGCGAGTGTACGTTTATTCAGCCATGTTCTTTCCTCGCCAGACGAGTTTTCGTCAAACCCTAGATTCCATCAAACAAGTAGCGCCATTCTGTATTGAAAACTTTTTACCTATGGTACAAAGACGGGAACTGCAGCAGCACAACGGGCATGATGCTAATAAAACCGTTCTGCTTTGCCCTATAGGTTGCGGCTGCCTTGTTTTGCTGCCCGCTGGCGCCATGTGCCGGCTTCCCGGAGGTAGAGCACACCAATGTTCTGCGTAATCTTGATCTGCAAACGTACGCACGTGGAATACACATTTTCTCTGACCGTCAATTTATCCGCCTCGTCACGACACATGGCAGCATAGGGTCACCGACGATACCGCTTCACGTGACGGATACTGTTGCTATAAAACAGGAGACGAGGCCATTCTTCGGCAGTGGGCACTGCAGCAGCACAAGCGGCATGATGCTGAAAGAACCATTCTGCTTTGCACTACAGGTTGCGGTGGCCTTGTTTTTCTGCCCGATGGCGCCATACGCCGACTTCCCGTAGATAGAGCACACCAAAGTTCTGCGTAATAATGATATGCAAACGTACGCACGTGGGACACTCCTTGTCTACGATCGTCAATTTATCCGCCTCGTCACGACACATGGTAACATAGCGACACCGAGAATACCGCTTCACGTGACGGATACTGCTGCTATAAGGGAGATCAGGCCGTTCTTCGGCAGAGAGCACTGCAGCAGCACTGCAGCAGCACAAGTGGCATGATGCAAAAAATCATTCTGCTTTGCACTATAGGTCAGTAATTATTCGTCGTCTAAATGCTTCCGCAGTGATGACCGTTGCTTGCTGCTGCTGCCCTGCCCACTGTGTGTCAAGTGTATTTTAAGTTTCGTGCCTTGCTCGCCTGGCGATCCTTTACTCTGCGGCAATATCGAGGTAAAGCCCGGGCCAACCGAACAAGAAATTCTGCATAAATTACTGGATGGCCAGGGCAAAGTGCAGTCCACTATTGAAGAGATCAAGGCATCTCAAGTAAATAAACATGGGAATAAAAATTTCTGTACTAACAAGTAGAATCGAGCTAGTTGAGAAGCAGTTATCAAGTGTGGCTACGCGGGACAGCAAGGTTAATGACTTTGACACCACGGTATCTCTATTGAAGAAACAACTCACTGCCTTGGTGGTAAAGGTTGACGACCTCGAAAACAGGGGAATGAGGAACAACTTGATTGTTTTCTGCGTAGACAAGTCTGATAACGAAACTACCGAGGTGCTTGAAAGGGTAGTGACAGAATAATTTAGCAAGATATGGCGTGTAAACGTTGCCAGTATCGAAAGGGTACATAGATTAGGTCGAAAGATGGAAAATAAAATGCGTCCTGTCACCTTAAATTTCTTTTACTACCGCGACAAAGCATTCATACTGAATGCCTGTAGCAAACTAAAGGGCAGTACATATTCTGTGTCAGAGGACTTTTCCAGAAAGGTGCGTGAAATACGCAAACAGTTATAGAAAAGCGCCTCGGAGGAAAATGCAAGCAGAGCGAAAGTTATGCTACTATACGATAAGTTAAGCATTAATGGCGTCAGTTATGGGTGAGATAAGCAATAGGGTTTTCCTTGTCCTCTCAATACAAAAAAAAAAGCATGAAATTCACAACGCAGTCCGAAGCGTCGCTCGCTTACAATTCACAATCTTAACTGTAGGAGCATTGAAAAGACGGCTACAGAGTTTGGGGGACTTCTACTGGTACATAATCCAGATATTGCTATTCTAACTGAAACGTGGTCGACCGACTTCACTTGTTCACTTCACTTCATTCACCCTAAAAACCCCCTTGGGGTATTACATAAGTGGGGGGATAATATATTCAACAAATAAATGCAAGTCACTGTCTTATAATATAAGTGGTTACAGCATTTGTGTATGACAATGGACACGTAATGGCGACTACGTCGGCGGGGAGGGCGTTCCAGTCCACTACAGTGCGGGGAAAATAAGAACCTGAAAAAGTCGTAGTTCCAGAAAGAGGCCGGGCAATCTGAGACGGTTGCGCAATGCCGTGAGATATGCGGGTGGGATGAATATTGTAAGGTGTTGTACTTAAAGTGCTATGGTAAAACTTGTGGAGTAAACAGAGGCTGGCGATGCGGCGGCGAGCTCCGAGGCTTTCGAGACCGGAGTTTGTCTTCAGGGATGAAACGCTGATGCTATACGAATATGAATGGACGAAGCGAATGGCGCAGTTTTTAACAGACTCGAGTGCATTTTTAAGTATATTTGGTGTGGTTTCTAGATCGGACTGGCATACTCAAGTTTAAGTCTGATAAGGGTTTTGTATGCCAGCAGTTTCACTTGTTGCGGCGCATGACGGAGATAACGCTTCATGAATCCTAGAGATCTCTTGGCAGATGATATGATTGCGGTAATGTGTGTTCGCCAAGAAAGGCCACTGCAGAGGGTGATACCAAGATACTTGAATAACTGGACGCTTTCTGTAGGTGAGTTAGCAACTGCATAGAAAAATAAAGAAATGAGATCAGTTTGCAATTGTTAGTGTTAGAGTCGTTAACCAGAGGCCACACCATTCATGGACGCGGTCAAGGTCGTCTTGAAGGCTAGTTTGATACAAAGTGTTAGTAATAATACGATAAATTACACAGTCGTCGGCGAAGATACGGATTTTACACCATGCTTGGAGTGCCAGATCAATAATATATATGAGGAACAAAAGCGGGCCGAGCACAGATCCCTGCGGTACGCAGAGAGAGTGCTGGAGCGGTGTTTACTGACAGAAACTAGCATAGAGCGGTTAGTTAGGAATTCTTTAATCCGTGCTAGAATATCAGGCTGCAAATTTAGAAAGGCGAGTTTTAGTGATAGTCGTTGGTGTGGTACGTTGTCAAATGCCTTCGCGAAATCTAAAAACAATGCATCGGTCTGCAGGTTACGGTCAACGTTAGAATGTAGGTCGAAGGTGAATGAATGAATATTTGATGTTTAATAGCGCAAGGGCCAGGTGTGGCCAAAAAGCGCCATGCTAGTGTTAATGATTTCGCAGTGGACTGATGGGTTCTTTGAACTTAATTTGACGTGACTGTAAAGGGTCTAAAAGAGTTGATATAAATTCCATAAAGTCTACGTCTAATAAAATTATGGGAATGACTATTAACGTGTACCATGAACATTAAAATGCATAGAGAAAGAATGATGCAATATATAAAATATGTGAGATGCTAAAATCGTCTAGAGCACTACTGCCTCACCAGAGCCCTTGAAAGCTAAGGGCCTAGAGGCATGTGCTAGACAAAGAAAACTATTGTAGCAGCATCCTCTGGAGAGAGGATGCGCGACGAAATTAATGGGCTTGTGACATGCAGCACATCTTTCAAGAAAACTAGGAATGCTTTGCTCTTAAAAAGCGGTTCTTCACCAAGAAACATAGCCGGATGCAGGGGAATGCAATGGTGGTATGCAAAAGGGAGATGTTTCCTCCTGTCTCCTTCGGCTTCCCGGCACTCCAAGAAGACATGGAGGACGGTCAGCCTGTCGCCACATCTACCACAGGTTGGAGGCTCGTTACCGGTCAAGAGAAAGTTATGTGTACCAGATGTGTGTCTTATTCTTAGTCTAGTGAATAGGACATCTGTTCTTCGTGTTTTAGTAGTTGGGTGCCAGAAACCTAACTTAGGCTTAATTAGGTGAAGCTTATTACTCGTTTCTGCGTACCACATTGCCAGTGGCTTCGTAGTTTGTTTCTTAGGAAAGGCTTCATGTCTGTGGCAGGGACAGCCGCAGAACGAATACCCTGCGATGCTATTGATTTGACGATCTCGTCGGCGAGCACATTTCCCTCGATTCCTCTATGGCCAGGAAGGAACCCAGCATATTATACATGTCTGTGTGATAAATAGATGTTGCATAAGTGTGAGTAGAGTTCATTGAAGACAGGATTCGTATGCTTTTGTAAAGAAATGAGTGCTTTTACAAGACTTAACGAGTCTGTGAATATGATTGCTCTATCAATTTTCAGTTTCTTTATATGTTTTACTGCAGACAGTACTGCATAGGCTTCTGCAGTGAAGATATTTGTTAGAGGGTTCAACACGTCAGATTGAGAAAAAGAGGATACGCCAGCATGTGATTTTGACGCATCTGTGTAAAATTCGGAGCAGGAGTACTTTAATTGAAGCTCACGGAAATGCATGGCAATTTCAAGCTCAGGAGCGTTCTTTGTGACCTCTACACAGGATACGTCACATTCTATCACCTGCCACTCCCAGAGCGGTAATAGCTTAGCTGCAGGCACTAAGCGATGTTCGACAAATGGGACGTCCATTTCTTCGCTAATTCCTCTTACACGCAGTGAGAAAGGCACTCTTATAGAAGGTCTATTACGAAAAAGTGTTTCACACGTCAAGTCGTTAACGGTTGTGAAACACGTATGTTCCTTATTAGAGCGTACTTTCAGAAAATAGGTAAAGCTGATGTATGTTCTCCGAAAATGGAGTGACCACTCATCTGACTAGACATATAGACTTTCAACAGGGTTTGTTCTAAATGAGCCAGTGGCCAGGCGGATTTCCAGATGGTGAACGGGGTCTAACACCTTTAGCGCGCTCGGGACGGCAGAGTGATATACTACGGCACCATAGCCTATTCGTGATCGAACTAGGCTCCTGTAAAAATTCAACAGGCACTTTCTGTTGCTACCCCATGTTGTGTGGGATATGATTTTAAGTAAGTTCATTGTTTTTAAACATTTTGCTTTAAGACATTTTATGTGTGAAATGAAAGTAAGCCTGAAGTCAAGTATAACAACTAGAAATTTGTGCCCTTTCTTAAGAGGAATTTGTTGTCTTCCCAGCTCTAGAAAAGGATCTGGGACCAGGCCTCTCTTTCTTGTGAAGAGAACAAAAGAAGATTTGTGTGGGTTGATTTTAAATCCATTTTGGTCTGCACACATGGACACCTTGTTTAGGGCCTGCTGTACCTGTCTCTCACACACTGTGAGGTTGCAGGATTTGAAACCTATTTGTATGTCGTCTACGTAGACGGAATAAAAAATAGCTGGTAGTAATGATGCACGAAGAGTGTTCATCTTTACGACAAAGAGCGTGCAGCTGAGTACGCCACCCTGAGGTACCCCAGTTTCCTGTATGAATGTACGCGACAGTGCATGATCTATTTTCATCCGAAATGTACGGTTCTCTAGGTAGCTCTCTATAATGTTTAACGTATTGCCGCGGATGCCCAGCGCCGAAAGGTCGCACAGGATTCCGTGCTGCCAAGTTGTGTCGTACACTTTTTCGATATCGAGAAATACAGATAAGAAAGATTGTTTGTGCATGAAGGCATCGCAAATGCTCGCTTCGATGCGCACGAGATGGTCGGTTGTAGATCGCCCTTCCCTAAAACCGCATTGAAATGGGTCAAGCATTTTGCTGGACTCTAGGAGATGTACGAGACGGCGATTGATCATTTTTTCAAAAGGCTTACAGAGGCAGCTCGTAAGCGCTATAGGCGGTTAGCTAGTCAGCACTGAAGTGTCTTTACCATGCTTCAAAACAGGGATCACAATAGCCTCCTTCCACTTTGATTGGAGATAACCAGTAGCCAAGATAGTACTGAAAAGTGTGAGTAGCGTGATTTGTGTGTCGGAGTGTAGGTGCTTAAGCATAACGTACATGATTCTATCGGGGCCCGGTGCAGAACTCCGACATACTGATAAGGAAGCTTTGAGTTCAGTAATGGTAAAAGGACGGTTATACGGATAGTTTGGGATACATTTCCGATGCAGTGGCTCAAGTTGTTCTATTGATTTATGTTTAAGAAAGTTCTCCGAACAGTGATTGGAGCTAGACACGCGCTCGAAGTGTTCACCGAGAGCATCGTCCTGGTCTTCCAACTTGTTTCCTTCTTTATCAACCAGGGGCAATGGTTGAAATTGTCCCTTTAGTCCACTCAGCCCGTTACATCCTTTTACCTCCTGTGTGTAGGAGTTAATGCCGCACAAGAATCTCTCCCAACTTGTCTTCTTAGCTTGCCGTCGCATCCGCCTTCCCTGTGATTTAATCTTTTTATATTCTATCAAATTTTTCGTAGTGTGGTATCGGCGCAGTATGCCCCACGCTTTATTTTGTTTTTTCCGCGCCTCCTTGCATTCGTCATTCCACCACGGAACTCGTCTTTTGGATGAGTTACCACTTGATTGTGGGATGAAGTTATTCGCTGCGTCGATGATAAAAGCGGTAAAATACGCTACCGCGTCGTCAATACTAAAATGGGTGATAAAATGTCGGGATAGGTAGGTCGCTTCTTTAAAATGCTCCCAGTCGGCAGAAGCTAACTTCCACCGAGGCTTATATGAAGGGCATTGATATTTTTCAATTAAGTTTAAAAGTATAGGAAAATGGTCACTTCCGTAAAGATTTTTAATAACACTCCACTTTAGGTAAGGGAAAAGAGCTGCCGAGCCAATAGATAGGTCTATGGTAGAATGTGAATTGTGAAACATATTACAATAAGTTGGTTCGTTTTTATTGAAGAGACATGTACCCGTGTTTAATAAAAAGTTCTCTATCAATCGTCCTCTCGCGTCGCATCGTGAGTCTCCCCACATGGTGTGGTGAGCATTAAAATCTCCCACGAGTATGTAAGGCTGGGGAAGCTGCCTAATGAGGTTATAAATGTCTGTTTTTTTTCAAGATGATGGTTCAGGGGTATACAAATGGAACATATAGTGATTAATTTACTAGAAAGAATGGCCCGAACTGACACTGCCTCAAGATGCGTCTGAAGGGCGACGTGTCGGCAAGCTACAGACTTGTCGGCTACTACTGCTACGCCGCCAGAGGCGTTTGCCTCGTCGCAGTCCTTTCGGAAGATGAAGCAATTGCGAAGAAAATTAGTGTTTGTAGATTTCAGATGTGTCTCTTGAACGCACAGCAACATTGGATTGTGTTTGTGTAGTAGTTCTGTAATGTCGTCGAAGTTACGAAGGAGTCCTCTGGAATTCCACTGTAGTATCTGCGTCTCCATTGTGATAAATGTGTTGTGTGCTGTGAGCTAAAAGACGAGGATTAGTTCACGGGCCCTTTGGAAGCGCCGTGACGGGAGTTTTTTTTTCGAGCGGTCGAAAGATGCTCGCCGCTCCTTAGGCGCTGGTGGCGCCGTCATGCTGGTGGTTGTGTCCATCGCCTCTTGCGAGGCACTGGACACGCGCTCTTCCGAGCGCTTTGTTTGACGTGAAGGCCTCGGCGCGTTATACGAGACCTTGGAGGCCACCTGCCCGGAGGTGGATGGCTCCTTTTGCTGGGTTGGCGGAGCAGCGCTAGCTGCAACCGCCGCGGGGGCAGATGGCGTAACTGCCGACTCACTACTTGTGTTTCGGACAGCCCCCGGAAGCCGTTATGTCGCTGCCCCCTGACGCGTCACATCGGCAAAGGCGTTCTTAGGCAGGTATGAAACCCACCTGCGTGCCTCATTGAATGAATTATTCTCTTTTACTTTGATTGTTACAATTTCTTTTTCTTTTTTCCAAGACGGGCACGACCGCGAGTAAGCGGCATGCTCGCCATCACAGTTGACGCAGTGTGGGGTGTTCTGGCAGGTTTCAGAGGAGTGTTCATATTCACTACACTTGGCACAAGTGAGCCGGCCTCGACAGTTCTGTGAGCTCTGGCCGAACCTTTGACACTTGAAGCATCTCAGGGGATTTGGCACATACGGCCTAACACGAACCTTGAGGTACCCGGCCTCGATAGTGTCGGGCAAAACACTAGAGCCGAAAGTAAGTATTGGGTGTTTTGTCTGAATTTCTTTTAATTCCCGCCTCATCTTAATTCATTTGACACTGATGACGTTCTGATCACTTCAGCCCTCCAGGAGTTCAGCTTGAGATAGCTCCAGCAAATCAGCATCGGAGACGACGCCGCGGGTGGTATTCATGGTACGGTGTGGGGTAACTGTCACCGGCAAATCCCCAAAGGACACTAAATTAGGTAGTTTCTTATGCTGTTTCTGGCCACGAAGCTCCAGTAGGAGATCGCCGCTTGCCATTTTCGATGCTTTGTAACCTGGTCCAAAGACTTCTGTCAGAGATTTCGAGATGAGAAAGGGTGAGATCATTCTCACTATCTTTCCAGATTGATCAGAGTGGACGACGAGAAAGCGGGGAAAGTTGTGTGTTCGGTTGCCCGAAAATTGAAAGACTTCGGTGCGCCCTCGTCTAGGAGGGCGATCAGGAAGTGGGGAAAAATTTTTTCATGAATTAACATATGAAATATGCTAATTAATATGTTAAATATGCGAAGGTATGGTTCGAAACGCATGAAGCCAACATTAGAAGCTGGGACTCCTGCAACGAAAAGCTACGCAACCTTTTCGGAAGACCTGTGGGACGTCAAATGGATGCTAAGCAAGAGCTAGTGTCTCGTGCCCAGACGTCAGCCGAATCGTACGTCGCGTATATTCAAAACGTTCTGGCTCTCTGCCGTAAAGCGGACGTGGACATGCTGAAGTCCGATAAGGTTGGACACATTTTGTAGGACATCGCGGACGATGCGTTCAACCTCCTGCTTAGCAGGAGCTGCTCAACGGTTGAGTCCATCATTAAGGAATGCCGGAAGTTTGGGCAAGCGAAGAGCAAATACATGATCCAACCCTTCGACCGACTTCCGAATACGGCTGCCACTTCCTCTTGCAACGACCCTTCGGCGTCACATAACGACCCTCCGGCCTCACATCCGTCTACAACGCCAAGCTTGACACCGGTCATCCGTCACGAACTTGAGGCTATGGCTCCAAGTTCTCATTGCCCTTATACGCATGACAACATGACCATCTCGCTCATTCAAGCTGTTGTCCGCCGCGAAATTGCAAACATGGACATCCAGTCTGCCGTTCGCCCACGTCCCACGCATACCGCTCCTGTCATTGCCTCTGCTGCACCTCGACAGTCGTTCCCGAATCGCTATCCGAAACCCTTTGAGCGGCGAACACCGGATGACAGGCCAATTTGCTTTGCTTGCTCCCGGGTCGGTCACATCTCTCGCCACTGCCGTAGTAGCCGCTGGTACTCCTCGCCTCGACCATATGCTGATCGCCGCTTCGACCGAGACCCTTGGCCGCTGTCGCCCCTCTCTGAACCATACCATGCCGGCCTTCCCTCTCGGGGGAAGGCCACTAGCCGCTCGTTCTCAACGCTACGCCGCCAGTACCGTTCGCCTACACCTCGACGTCCCTCGTCCCAGTCCTACTCGGGCCCCTTCTCGGGAAACTAAGCAATGCAGCCCCCGGAGGTGAGGCTGCATTGACGACGCGGACCGCAAGACCTCTGCTGATCCCTGCTGCTCGACCGAACCTTGATGAAATTTTTGTTGATAATGCGCCTGTTGAAGCCGTCATCCATACTGGCGCTCAGGTGTCGGTTATGCGATTAGATCTTCGTAGCCGTCTCCGTAAAGTCCTGACACCTGCTGAGCCACCTGCCGTCCGAGTAGCTAACAGCAGTACAACAGCCGTGATGGGAATGTGCGCCACCCGTGTTACCATTGCCGGCCGTCCAGTGTTAGTCTTATTGACTCTAGTGGCCGAGTGTCCCCACGAAGTGATCCTTGTAATCGACTTTCTGACTGCCCATTCAGCCATTATTCACTGTGCAACCGGCACCCTTCGCCTTGAACTGCCCCATTGCTTTGCCGCCCCGACCGACGACCACAAGTCCCGACTTTGTTCTACTGAATTTGTTCGACTGTAACCTGATGCTGCGACTTACGTCCTCATGTCGCCTTCTCGCCCATTTCGAGATGGTCCTTACGTGGTGTCACCGCTTTGCGACGTCCTCCTGACCCGTCAAATAGCACTACCAAGCGCAATTCTAACTCTTGTCAACAATCAAGCGTGGCTTCCTTATCTGAACTTTGGTTCGTGTCTGCAAGTGCTTCCTGAGGGTGTATTTCTCGCTGTGATGTCCTCTTTGGAAGACTGTAGAGTAGCTCCTCTTACGCCGGAACCATGATTCGACACTGCTGCAGCTTCTACCCCTCCTAGTTCACGCAACGACAAGTTACACCATTGATAGCTACTGATTTGCCACCTGCTTACGCCGACGCCCTTCGCCACATTCTGATGTCCTATGAAGACATCTTTGATTTTGGCAATCGCCCGCTAGGTCGAAATCGTGTCATCACCCATCCAAGCCACACTGGTGACGCTCCTCGTGCAGCCCTACCATGTGTCTGCGGCTGAACGCCAGGTGATCCAAACGGAGGTGGACAAAATGCTCTCCAAAGATATTATCGAGCCTTCCTGCAGTCTGTGGCCGTCACTTGTCGTTTTGGTTCAACAGAAGGACAATACCTGGAGATTTTGGATCGATTACCATCACCTAAATCAGATTACCAAAAAGACGTGTATCCGCTTCCGCGTATTGATGACGCACTGGACTGCTTACACGGTGCCAGTTATTTTTCGTCGATTGATTTGCGCTCTGGCTACTGGCAAATCGCAATGGTTGAAAGAGATCGCGAAAAGACCGCCTTTGTCACGCCAAATGGTCTCTACCAATTTAAAGTGATGGTTTTCCGACTGTGTAATGCCCCTGCTACCTTCGAGCGCATGATAGACTCTCTTCTGCGGGGATTCAAATGGAGCACACGTCTCTGCTACCTTGATGACGTCATTGTTTTTCGCCGACGTTTGAGAGCCACCTCCACCGACTCTCAGCTATCCTTGTTGCTTTTCGACGAGCTGGCCTACAACTCAATTCTGCGAAATGCAGTTTCGGCCACCGCCAATTACGAGTACTTGGTTACTTGGTTGACGCTGCTGGCGGCCAGCCTGATCCTGATAAAGTTCGTGCCGTTGGCGAGTTTCCACTTCCGCGTTCTTCTACCGATGTCCGAAGTTTCCTAGGGCTGATTCCTATTTTCGGCGATTTATCCAGAACTTTGCCGAAATCGCTCGTCCTCTCACAGACCTCAATAAGGAGGCCACTTTTCATTGGGGACCCGACCCGGCTGCAGCATTTTGAAAGCTTATCAGTCGCCTTATAAATACATCCGTGTTGGGTCATATTGATACGCATGCCTACACAGAAGTTCGCACTGATGCCAGCAGCCATGGAATTGGCGCTATTTTGTCCCAACGACATTGGGACACCAGTCGCGTGGTCGCGTATGCTAGCCATCTTCTTTCAGCACAAGAGCACAACTACTCCATAACAGAACGTGAATGCTTTGCTTTTGTTTGGTCCATTGCTAAGTTCCACCCTTACCTGTTCGGTCGGCATTTCACCGTCGCGGGAGATCATCAAGCCTTATGTTGGCTATCCTCACTCAGAGACCCGACCGGCCGTGTTAGCCGCTGGACCTTACGCCTGCAAGAGTACACGTTTTCCGTGTCCTACAAATCTGAGCGGCTGCATAAGGACGCCGACTGCCTCTGCCGTTATCCTGTCGACTATCCCTATGGCACCGAAACCGATACGGATACCTGCGTTTTGTCGACCTCCAGCTCCTCACGCATCGCCGACGAGCAGCGTCGTTACCCATATTCGGGATTCATCATCGAACGCTTTACGTCGGAGCAACGGGACGCTTTCCTCCGTACGTTTGTTCTCCAGGACGGGACCTTATACTGACGCAATATGAATCCACATGGTGCTGAACTGCTTCTCGTCGTTCCCCAGCATCTGTGCTCGACAATTCTCTCGCAGTTACAGGATGTGCCCACCCCTGGTCATTTGGGTGTCTCCCGTACGTACGACCGTGTCCGTAGGAGATTTTTCTGGCCTGGGCTATATCGCTCTGTTCGAAATTACGTCGCTGCCTGCGAACTTTGCCAACGCCGCAAGAAACCTCTATTGTATCCCGTTGGGCACCTTCAGCCTATAGATATCCCCAGTGAGCCATGTTACCGCGTCGGCCTCGACCTCCTTGGCCCATTTCCAACTTCATCCTCGGGCAACAAGTGGGTGGCCGTTGCGACGGACTATACCACGCGTTATGCCATAACGCGGGCCCTCCCTACGAGCTGCGCAACTGATGTGGCTGATTTTCTCCTCCATGAAGTGATCCTACATCATGGTGTCCCACGTCAGCTACTCACTGATAGAGGCAGCTTTTTTCTTTCTAAGGTTGTCGACGACCTTCGCTCTTGCTCAACGTCCCACAATTCACGACGACTTACCACCCACAGACAAATGGACTTACCGACTTACCGACCGTCTCAATCGTACGCTCACGGACATGCTCTCCATGTACGTGTCTGATGATCACCGGGATTGGGACTGCACCTTACCTTTCGTGACGTTTGCATAGAATTCGTGGCATCACGATATTACTGGTTGTTCTGCTTACTGGCTACTACATGGCCGTGACCCTGTCCTGCTTCTTGACTCGCTGCTCCCTTCCAATGCCACCACTACCACGTTCTATGTTCACGATGCCATTGTTCGCGCGGCCCCAGCACGTCGCATTGCCCGTGACCATCTTCTGGCGTCTCAGACTATCCAAAAGCACCGTTACGACAATCGTCGCGGGACGTTCATTTCAGCCCTGGGTCACTTGTCCTGCTTTGGTTACCCTCCCGTCGCATCCGCCTTCGCGAAAAACTGCTGCTGCGATACGTCGGGCCATACCGAGTTCTTCGCCAAGTCACCAGCCCCACATATGAGATATCACCTGTGACTTCGACGTCTTCTACCCCACCAAGACCTGATATCGTGAACGTTTCGCGACTACAGCCCTATAATTCGCACACTGATTCGACACCCTAGGAAGCATCGAGACGATGCTTCTGCCGCCGGGGGTTAATGTCACGTACGAGTTTGTGCCGCTGTGGACAAAAGGACGTTGGAAGGTGAAGAGAAGGTTTAAGTGTCTCGCCATCGGTAGATGGTGTTACCCTTACTACGGAGATACAACCTTGTAGGTGTAAACATTGTAAATACATATATCTTCTTCTCGTAACAATATGTTTTGTTTTTAATATTTTTGAGTTGATTTCTTCGTCTCCAGCGGCTGATGAAAGTTTAATTCTGTCGATAAGTTTCATGATGCCTTGCGAAGTGAATTCGATTGATGTCATTGCTGAAACTGTTACGCTAGGCTGAGCGGGTAATGATGAGTCAGTTTCGTGTGTGAAAACAGAAACAATCGCACGGTCAAATATGGCTGCACATTCACTATCAGTGGCTACCTCGCCTGTGGTGCTCGTGAGAGCGATGACACATTTTTCGGATTTATTATTTCTCAAAACCTCCTGGGGTTGTTAGGAGTTTTGGCAGGTCAGATTGAAAGAAATCGTGTTTCGCGCAGGGAATTGTATTGTAATACAAATCCCTGGCTGCATAGTATTTATCCCATGCATCTGCACATGGGTTCCGTTTCGCTGGACTGTAAAGACGCTTTTCTAAATCTTTCTAATCTTTTCAGATTGTCTGAGAACCACGGTTCTTGGCGGTTTGTGCGAGAACTGATACAGAGAATAAATTTGTTTGTTAGTTCGTTTATCTTGTTTTTGAAAACTGTTCAGTTATCAATGACAGACCGGTGATAAAATGTAGACTGAATAGACAGTAGAAAATCTCCTAGTTCTTTGCTAATTCCTTCGTAATTTCCTCTGTCGTACATGCGGATGGTTTTCTTGAACGTTTGGCGGGGAGTGGGGGTAAACTTGAATATGGCATGAATAACTGTATGACCGCTAATTTTACGCAGGTAAGTAATCGATGATAAGCTTTCGGGGTCGTTGGTTAGCATTAAATCCAGAGTGTTGGATGATCCGTGCATAACGCGAGTCGGTTCGAGCACCATTTGCCTCAAGTTAAAGTTTAAACACACGTCAACAAAGTTCCTTGCTTCAGAGTTACCAGCAATTAGAGGGCCTACGGTTTGCCAATTTATACATGGGTAGTCAATTTCTCTCGTCGTATTCGAGTGCTGATTGCCCTGTTATCGGTTGTTCACGAAACTTTCTCTCAAGTCTCTAAATATTTTAAGGCAGTTTGTCGTGTGCGTATCATGACCACGCACGCTTATATCTCCTTCCGTTTCTCTACCGCGGGTGCGCTTTAAAACCACGGCACTGCAATTATGCTTCAGAAACTTTTCTTTCCTTTCTTCTTCTCCTCCCTTAAATTCGTTCTCTTAACTACTACACGCAGAGACAAAGCAACAGCGCTCGCATTTGATCCCATATATGAGATGAATATATATGTATATATATATATATATATATAGATAGATAGATAGAAAGAAAAAAATTATCAGTCAGAGCACTCGTAGTACAGCCCTCTCGGCCGTTCTCTTTTTCGAAAGTAGTCTTATTAGGGTTATTATATTTACACGAAGGAAGTTCGCCCTCGTGAGCAGCAGTCCTTGAGATAGTTACTCGGGCTTGCTTCCCACGCTAAGAGTGCCACGCTCGCCTAGCACGTGATCAAGCTTTTCCTAGTCTCTAAAGCCGCTCGAGTTCGCTCTTATCCACGAGCGGCCATTTTTCCAAGAAAGCATGCCTTCCAACCACGCGCGGACATCATCAGTCCCTTTCCACGTAAGTATGAGGCTGTGGACAGGAGCTATGGCGCTTCAAAGTAACCTGGAGCGTGACGGACCAACCGACTGAGCTATCTTTCCAGGCAACATCCAAGGGTCACGAGTTGAAATCACCTGTTCCCTTCCTTTTTTGTTTTGTTTTCTTTTTTTCTTCCCCGCTTTTTAATATGTCTTTTGTTTTAGTTTATCACTGTACAGGGACCGTCCTAAAAAAAAAGAAAAAAAAATCTCTATTATATGGCCACACATGTGCAGGTCATAAATACCAGGTTCTCTAGTTGAGTGCCATCCGTGCGGTATAACTGAGCTCAGATTGGTCCACCTTGACTGATCAAATAAGGCCCCACTGTAGGTTAAATGAGGCGTACAACTCCTGCGCCGGCGGTAGAGTATCCGCCTCGCGTGGAAGAGGACCGTGCCGCGCGAAAGGCACGGTCCTCTTCCAAGAAGAGGACCGGAAGGATCCCGGTGCCGCGCGATTCTCCACCGGAAAAAAAAAACCGTGTGTTCAGAAAATGGCACAAACAGGCCTGGAGTGCGGCCTGATCCCGGTGACCAGAACCGGTAACGCACTCTCTCACCAGAGCAGGATTGACCACCCTGGTGCAGTACTTGGCCACAACCTCCTATATGAATACAACAATCAAACCCCGACCCTCAGTCCCCAGCAGCCGCGAAGCAACTGACCACGGCGGCGGTCAGATCTGTGACGCAGCAGAGGGTGCTAAGAATACCTGGCTCCGGACAGGCCGCCAATGGAATCTGAAACTGGCAACGTTTAACGTTAGAACGTTATCTAGTGAGGCGAGTCTAGCAGTGTTATTGGAAGAATTAGAGGGTAGTAAATGGAATATAATAGGGCTTAGTGAGGTTAGGAGGACAAAAGAAGCATATACAGAGCTAAAAAGCGGTCACGTACTGTGCTACCGGGGCTTAGCGGAGAGACGAGAACTAGGAGTCGGATTCTTGATTAATAAGGATATAGCTGGTATCATACAGGAATTCTATAGCATGAGCGAGAGGGTGGCAGGTCTTGTTGTGAAACTTAATAAGAGGTACAAATTGAAGGTAGTACAGGTCTACGCCCCTATATCCAGTCATGATGACCAGGAAGTCGAAAGCTTTTATGAAGATCATAATGCACGCATCATGCACTAACCGCAAATCATTCCGGGATAAACTAAATGACCATTTTTCATGAGGGCAAAAGGTTCCTGTCATATTCAATTCGGCACTCTGAACAGCTGATTATTTTTTATTTTTACTTGTTTTCCGTGTGATGCCTTTTTCACTGTATTTTTCTCGTGTATTAATTGAGTGTTTCATATATATATATCTATATTTTTTTTGTCGTGTTTCAATCCCGTGAATTTTACTTTGCATTGTATACGCGTGACAAGAACATTTAACTGTTACATACTCTTTTTTGTTATTGTTCTCTTTTGTCAATTTATTCTCTCTCTTTGACCTTGATTTTGCTCCCCCCTTATGTAATGCCTTCGGGCCTTTAAGGGAAAAAATAAGTGAAATGCATTGAAATGAAATCGGCGATGGGTAAAGTCAAAACAAAATACACTATACTGATGGGCGACTTCAATGCCAGGGTAGGCAAGAAGCAGGCTGGAGACAAGTCAGTGGGGGAATATGGCATGGGCTCTAGGAATAGCAGGGGAGAGTTATTAGTAGAGTATGCAGAACCGAATAATATGCGGATATTGAATACCTGTTTCCGCAAGCGATTTAGCCGAAAGTGGACGTGGAGGTGCGCGAATGGTGAGACTAGAAATGAAATCGAATTCATAGTCTGCGCGAACCCTTGCATCATACAAGATGTAGACGTGCTCGGCAAGGTGCGCTGCAGTGACCATAGGATGGTAAGAACTCGAATTAGCCTAGACTTGAGGAGGGAACAGAAGAAACTGGTACATAAGAAGCCAATAAATGAGTTAGCGGTAAGAGGGAAACTAGAGGAATTCCGGCTCAAGCTACAGAACAGGTATTCGGCTTTAACTCAGGAAGAGGACCTTAGTTTTGAAGCAATGAACGACAATTTTATGGGCATCATTAAGGAGTGCGCAATAGAAGTCGGTGGTAACTCCGTTAGACAGGAGACCAGTAAGCTGTCGCAGGAGACGAAAGATCTGATCAAGAAACGTCAATGTATGAAAGCCTCTAACCCTACAGCTAGAATAGAACTGGCAGAACTTTGAAAGTTAATCAACAAGCGTAAGGCAGCTGACATAAGGAACTATAATATGCATAGAATTGAACATGCTCTCAGGAACGGAGGAAGCCTAAAAGCAGTGAAAAAGAAACTAGGAATAGGCAAGAATCAGATGTATGCGTTAAGAGACGAAGCCGGCAATATCGTTACTAATATGGATGAGATAGTTCAAGTGGCTGAGGAGTTCTATAGAGATTTATACAGTACCAGTAACACCCACGACGATAATGTGAGAGAAAATAGTCTAGAGGAACTTGAAATCCCACAAGTAACGCCGGAAGAAGTAAAGAACGCCTTGGGAGCTATGCAAAGGGGGAAGGCAGCTGGGGAGGATCAGGTAACAGCAGATTTGTTGAAGGATGGTGGGAACATTGTCCTAGAAAGACTGGCCAACCTATATACACAATGCCTCATGACCTCGAACGTACCGGACCGGAATTTTGGTAGAACGCTAACATAATGCTAATCCATAAGAAAGGGGACGCCAAAGACTTGAAAAATTATAGACCGATCAGCTTACTGTCCGTTGCCTACAAAGTATTTACTAAGGTAATCGTAAATAGAACCAGGAACACCTTAGACTTCTGTCAACCAAAGGACCAGGCAGGATTCCGTAAAGGCTACTCAACAATAGACCATATTCACACTATCAATCAGGTGATAGAGAAATGTGCAGAATATAACCAGCCCTTATATATAGCCTTCATTGATTACGAAAAAGCGTTTGATTCAGTCGAAACCTCAGCAGTCATGGAGGCATTACGGAATCAGGGTGTAGATGAGCCATATGTAAAAATACTGGAAGATATCTATAGCGGCTCCACAGCCACCGTAGTTCTCCATAAAGAAAGCAACAAAATCCCAATACAGAAAGGCGTCAGACAGGGAGATGCGATCTCTCCAATGCTATTCACAGCATGTTTACAGGAGGTATTCAGAGACCTGGAGTGGGAAGAATTGGGGATACAAGTTGATGGAGAATACCTTAGCAACTTGAGATTCGCTGATGATATTTCCTTGCTTAGTAACTCAGGAGACAAATTGAAATGCATGCTCACTGACCTGGAGAGGCAAAGCAGAAGGGTGCGTCTGAAAATTAATCTGCAGAAAACTAACATAATGTTTAACAGTCTCGGAAGAGAACAGCAGTTTACGATAGGTAGCGAGGCACTGGAAGTGCTAAGGGAATACATCTACTTAGGACAGGTAGTGACTGCGGATCCGGATCATGATAATGAAATAATCAGAAGAATAAGAATGGGCTGGGGTGCATTCGGCAGGCATTCTCAGATCATGAACAGCAGGTTGCCACTATCCCTCAAGAGAAAAGTATATAACAGCTATGTCTTACCAGTACTCACGTACGGGGCAGAAACCTGGAGGCTTACGAACAGGGTTCTACTGAAATTGAGAACGACGCAACGAGCTATGGAAAGAAGAGTGATAGGTGTAACGTTAAGGGATGAGAAAAGAGCAGATTGGGTGAGGGAACAAACGCGAGTTGATGATATCTTGGTTGAAATCAAGAAAAAGAAATGGGCATGGGCAGGACATGTAATGAGGAGGGAAGATAACCGATGGTCATTAAGGGTTACGGACTGGATTCCAAGGGAAGGGAAGCGTAGCAGAGGGCGGCAGAAAGTTAGGTAGGCGGAAGAGATTAAAAAGTTTGCAGGGACAACATGGCCACAATTAGTACATGACCGGGGCAGTTGGAGAAGTATGGGAGAGGCCTTTGCCCTGCAGTGGGCGTAACCAGGCTGATGATGATGATGGGTCAAAATCTCTATAGAAAATAATTTGCGCATTGGGGTGCTTGCTAGTAATCTGGAGGAGTGCGTCGCTAAGTTTATGCACAAATTTTCGGTTACTGTTAGGAACCCTGTAGCAGACACAAAGCAGAACGGTTTCCGGTGCGGCGCTTCATTTTCAGCATAATATTTCTAGGTCTGAAGTAATGTTAACAAACGAACATGGAATTTCTTTGTTAAAAGCAATAAGAGCACCCCCCACCCCAGTGTGCCTTGACGATCATAACGGTAAACGTTAAAATTCGGTAAGTCATCCAAAACCTCAATATCTGTGACGTTGCTTGTTAGCCATGTTGCAGTTAAGACTAGTATGTTGCTGCCAGAAGACGAGAGGAGAGTAGACAAGGCTTCGCGCTTAGGAAGGAAACTGCGTACATTAGTGTAGATGATGGAAAAGGAAAGAATGACTCGTCGGTTAGTCCGCGGCTGCTTGCGCGTGTTTCGACGGTGAATCGATTCCTAGGTGGTTTCTTTGACTGACTGTGTTCCTTGGTAAAAGATATACCGTTAGGTCCTATGTGCAGCTTTTTGTACTGGATGGTAAAAGGTGCAGACTTGGTCCTAGCGAAAGCCACAAGGTGCTTTCGTTCATTTCGAACTGGTCGAGAAAAATCTTCGCGAATACTGAAACCTGTGTGTTTAAGCTGAGGGCCTTTTGAAAGTATGAGCGCTTTAGTTTTGAAGGAAAAAAATTAAATTAAATTATGGGGTTTTATCTGCCAAAACCACTTTCTGATTATGAGGCACGCCGTAGTGTAGGACTCCGTAAATTTCGACCACCTGGGGTTCTTTAATGTGCATCTAAATATAAGCACACGCGTGCTTTCGTATGTCGCCTACATCGGAATGCGGCCGCCGCGGCCGGGATTCCATCCCGCGACCTCGTGCTCAGCAGCCCAACACCATAACCACTGAGTAACCACGTTGGGTCGTTTTAAAGGAAGTGAACTTCACTATTACTGGTCTTTGGCGATCTGTGCTAGGACGGCCTAGACGGTGAGCGCGCTCTACGTTTTTAGGTTCGATTATCGCGCTCAGGCTATCAAGGCAGTGCTGGAAGATATTTCTTCTTTTATTGCTCGTAAGATTCTTTTTCAGTGGGGTCGGGAAGTCCACAGAATACTAGGTTAGTTTTTCTCGAGCGGTTATCGAGATCATAAAGACGTGCATCTAACTCGGAAAGCTGGTGAGCAGTCCTTGCAGTGTTAATTTTAAGTGTTTCGAGTTCGGTTCGCAGGGTGCTAAGACACTCGCATTGGGTTTCAAGGTCAGCTATTCGTTTGCTTAGGGTATTGTTTTATCTGTTGCTACAAGCTGATTTTTGAGGCCTTAGAGTTGAGTGTTGACTGTCCAGCGGTCAACTTTTGTAGTTCGGTGAGAAGAGCGCCAAAATTAAGTGGTCCCGGATTTGTTTCAATGTCGCCAAACAGTAGGAACAGTAGCAACAGAGCGCGAACGACATTGACACATTCAACAGGAAGACACAAGCAGCACTGAGGGCTCGGCAGCTACACTAGTTAATAATTACTAGTTTTTTTATCGAAAAGGGTGTATCGCCCACCAACCTGCATGACGAAGACAAGTGGATTAACGGTCCGTGCAGTGGCACAGTCGCAGAGCCCACAGTGCGCCGAAGGTGGATGCCGTTCTTTTGTAGCTGACATGTGTGGTGCTGTCGGTGACCATGGGGCCGCCGAAGCGGCGTCTTTGGCCGGGAATTGAAGAGGTGGCGCTGCCAGATGTCCCCAAGTGTCGTTGGTGACCGGGTGACGAGCATACAGTTCGCCTTCCTGACGCAGCATCCAGAAGTCCGCTGCGTTGCCTGGGTTTCTTCCCGTCAAGACCGGCAGGAGAGCAAAGGTGACGATTTGTGCAAGAACCTGCATGACGAAAACAAGCGGATTTATGTTAAGGGCAGTACTTATTCTGTGCCAGAGGACGTTTCCAGAAAGGGCCGTGAAATACACAAACAGTTATGGAAAAGCGCCTCGGAGGAAGAAGCAAACAGAGCGTAAGTTTAGCTACTATATGATAAGTTAAGCATTTATGACGTCATGTATGAATGAGATGAACAAAAATATTTTTCTTATCGTCTCAATACAACATAAAAAACGAAATTGACAACGCGCTCTAAGGTGTCGCTCGCTTAAAATTCTCAATGTTAACAGTAGGGCTATTGAAAACAAGGCTACTGAGTTTGGGGGACTTCTACTGGTACATAATCCAGATATTGCTATTCTAACGGAAGCGTAGTTGACCGACGCAATATACGACAGTGAAATTGTCCCACCGGGTTTCAGTGTGCTTAGAAGATAGCGCGGCACTAAAGGTGGTGGTGTGTATATTGTTTTCAAGACATCTTTAAATCTGCAAAGAATGCCTGATGTACCTAATTTAGAATACATCTTTTGCAAGGTTTATTTGCGAATGTTGCGTTTGTTTTGGGAGCAGTGTAAGGACCCCTTGCGTCCACCATAACCGTTCCAAAAAAATTACGGCAATACATGAACTTCTACTGGTACATAATCCAGATATTGCTATTCTAACGGAAGCGCAATTGACCGATGCAATATACGACAGTGAATTTATCCCACCTGGTTCAAATACGGCGATCGAATTATTTTGGCGGGAGATTTTAATTTGCCCAATGTGAACTGGTCCTCCATGTCGTAGGGTAAGCGCAGTGATACCACGGTTGATGCACTCTTGGATATCGCCTTTGATTTTGATCTTTCGCATGTAATGGAAGAGCCTACGAGGGTGCAGGGTATGTCTAAATTGATTCTAGATCTTCCTTTTTTGTTACTGGAGACATCGTTCCTAAAGCACACTGTGAAGCAGTTCTTGTCACTTTTCATCACTGTGTTGTATTACTTCATGTATCTTCTCCCTCTACAAATGAAATCTGAAAAAAAAAACTTATATGTTTCCTAACTTTTCTAAAGCAAATGACGTGTCAATAATCGATTGCCTTTCTTTGCATTTTGATGACTTGGTCAATAGTGCTGATAACATACACAATTTTTGGCAACGGTTTATGCATATTGTTAACAACTGTATGCGTTCTGTACCAAACATTGTTAAGAAAACAAAAAGAGCGAATCCGTGGATTTTCAGGGAGACACTGAAATTACGGAGGCGGCTAAAGAGACTTCAAAAGATAAAATCTTGCTCCATCGCG
This sequence comes from Dermacentor andersoni, assembly GCF_023375885.2. NCBI lineage: Eukaryota > Metazoa > Arthropoda > Arachnida > Ixodida > Ixodidae > Dermacentor > Dermacentor andersoni. The sequence continues at coordinate 374,109,846 of NC_092814.1, read as the reverse complement.
TCATATTCTGATAATCTAATTTCAGATTTGTCCTCTGAAATTAAGAATCAGGTGATCAGGTGGCCATAGGCAAGACACGTTACTATCGGGAAGCACAGCCTAGATATATTACGGCATCACCGGAAAATTTTGCAGAACTATTTGGACAGCGATACCTTCTAAATTAACGAAGAACAGGTGACTTATTTTGAATTCATGAGCAATTAATTTAACGACCATTTCAAATCTGTTTTTACTAAAGATGATGGTGTTCTACCTTTTTTTTATGTCTCCTTGCCAGGTATGCCAGGCCTTATAATCTCAGAACAAGGTATCTTCAACATGCTGTTAAAACTGAATGTAACGAAGTTACCGGGGCCAGGCAATATTCCATATTCGTTTCTTGAAAAATATACGGAGTGGGTGTCTAACTATTTGCACGTTTTATTTAATAAAACATTACGCGATGGTGAACTACCGATTGATTGGGTGACAGCCAGGATGAAATACTTGCATAAAAGTGGAAGGAGAAACAACATTAGGAACTACCGCCCAATTTCATTCACATCCACAACATGCAAATTACTCGAACACATTATACATAATGAAATGGTGAATTTTCTTGACCACCATAATTTTTTCACCAAATATCAACACGGTTTTAGAAAGGGATTCTCGACGTGTACTCAGCTGGTAGAAACAGTCCACAATTTTGCAACATCAATTAACAACGGTACACAAATTGACGTTACATTCATAAATTTTTCAAAGGCATTTGACAATGTTACTAACCAAAAACTACTCTATAAATTGCATAATGTTATCAAAAATAATCAGCTAACTGAGCGTACCGCTGCGTTCCTTACCCACAGAGAACAGTTTCTTTCCGTGCGTGACAGTATATCTGCATCAGTAACGGTGGATTCTGGAGTACGCCAGGGTTCGCTGTTAGGGTCACTTTTGTTCCTCCTATATATTGATACATGCATATTGCGTGTTTCTTGTGGGCGATGCACGCGGGCGCTCCGACGAAGACGACGAACGCTCTCTGGCTCTCGAGCAGTCTGCTGAAGTGGCCAGCGCTGCAGTTATCCTTTGTAAATATACTTTGTAAATAGTCTTCCAGTTCTTAATCCTTCGTTCGCGTAAGAATATAAATGATAGTGTACGAGATCTTCCAGTTCACATTAAACTTTTTGCCGCCGATTGTGTTGTGTACTGCGAAATTAATACCAAATCGGATCAATTCTTTCTTAACAGTGCATTTGAGAGGGTTGCTTCTTGGTGTCGTGAATGGCAGATAGGGATTAACGGTGAAAAACAGTTTTCGTGAGAATAACACAATAAGAAACCTTTGCACTTTGATTACAATATTAATAACACGTTCCTCTCTGTAGCTAGTAACTGTAAATATTTAGGGCTGCGGATTTCCAACCATCTCAATAGAAATTCTCATATTAGGTCACTGTAAATGCGAACTGTAATTTTTTTTTTCTCAGGCGAGCACTTAAGCTTTCCTCTCCTTCTTTTCGCCTCTTGGCTTACCCATCCGTTGTTCTGCCCATTTTAGATTACGCTGCAGTGATATGGGACGCTTTACAAAAACTACGATCGCCAAACTAGAACAGGTACAAAGAAGAGCCGTGCGTTTTTTATAACATATGTACGAGAACTTCAGTTACAGAGCTTTTAAAGAGGGCTAATCTTTCTTCTCTGGCACAAAGAAATCGTTGTTCGCGATTGAAATTCTTATATCAACTAATAAAGGGACATTACGAGATTGACATACCGGAGATCATATCGTCCTCGTCCGGATAGGCTACTGGGCAAAGACACAATTTCACTATAACTCCATTTTCCTCACGTAGCAACTCTTTCAGGTATTCATTTTTCCCCGCACAATAATAGACTGGAACCAGCTAAATAATAACGTCTCTGCGCCAGCATTACCTTCTCTCTTATCATGTTTACAGTGGCATTATTTTGTTTGTATCATAAATAAATAAATAAGAAGGCTGACTAAAAATCCCAAAATCCATCGGTTAGTCGTGAAATCATCCACATTAAACGTGAATTAAAGAAATTAGAAAGGAACAAAATATGTGTAAGAATGCTCTCATGGAACTGAGGAATGAACAGGCAACTAAGGTGCATAATTACTACATATTTTCTCTTCCGGAATTTCTTAGACTTTATCCATCAAAATTTCGGCGTCATCTCGGAAAGACAAATGAGTCTATTCAAGAAATTTCACTAAATGATCAGCTTATCGAAAACACGGCTGATATAGCTCATGAATTGATTGTATTGTATATTTTTATAGTGTTTTTTTCCTAATGACAACCACAGCATACACAAGCAACTTTTCATTACGGGTGTACTAGTGATAACTAGCACCGGCCGTGCTTGCTTAGTGGCTATGGTTTTGGGCTCCTAATCACGAGATGGCGGAATGGAATCCCGGCAACGGCGGCCGCATTTCGATGAGGTCGTAATGCGAAAACACCCTTGTACTTACATTTTGGTGCAAAGAACCCCAGGTAGTTTGCCTCAAAATCAAATCGTAGCTTTCTCAGGAAAAACCCCATAATTTAATTTAGTGATAACTAGCGATTGGCTTCTATCCATTCTACGTAAACTGAACGAGTAAAAAAGCGCGAGTAAAGGTGGCATTCGTACTGCGTTCTCGAAACTCTCTGCCGCGCAGAATGCAGACTACTTGGCAAATCTTTTTCAGCTTTCTTAAACCACTAGTGAGCTTCCTGATGACTGAAATATAGCGCACGTTGTGTCGATTTTTAAGAAAGGCGACGAGCTTAAGATAACAAATTATACGCCCGTGTCAATTATACCTACTTGTTTTAAACTTCATAGAGCACGGCACAGTTGGCTATATAAGGTGTTGCTTGTCTAACAGAGTTTTGTCTCCTTATCAACACTGATTTACCAAGGGAAGATCCACTACGACTCAGCTACTCCCCACTGTACATGACTTTGTGATGACAATGGACCACTCAAGGCAAATAGATGCGTTCTTTATAGACTTTATCGAGGCGTTTGACAAGGTGCCACATACGAAACTAATTCATAAGCTGAAACTAACTGGCCTTTCCTGCTACTTAGTGAAATGGGTTGACGAATAACTGCATAGCAGGAAACAATTTTGAAATTGACGACACTTAAAGCACACAAGTATAATAAATAATGGACAACCGGTGATATAAAAAATGAATACAGCCGTTCACAAACACAGCAGAAAGTAAATATAGAACAATTAAGGTAAAGCGGCTCCAAAATAGTCATAACATCAGAATTTTGTTCTTTCACGAGGTTTCAAACTATAACCAAGTAAGAAAAATGTCACATGTCTTCACAGAACAGACTGCAATGTCTATCAATAAAAATACCTTTGATCGCTTTTCAATAGATTTCGTCAATGCTAGCACATAACAGGTAGCAACCTATGAGTGGGAAAATACAGGTTTTCTGAAAATGTGGTTGTTTAAAGAAGAATGACAACAAGGCATAAAGACCGACATTTTGAAGAATACATGTCTAGACGAAAGCAATTACAGGCTACGATAACCTACTCTCCACATGTAATAAGAATTTTTTGTCCCTAGAAAGCGCACTACCAACGCAGAACTTGAGATACGTGCTGTTCAAGTGAGTAATACGATATGCGAAAGGATAGAAAGTTGGGTGAGTTGGCCCTGCTTCTATAGTCTCTGTAGGTGTCCCTTCGCGCTGCAATTCAAGATCATGTTACTACCATAGGCTATGTGCGAAACTTTTTTTCAGTTATGAAAATTGAAGAGATGCACAAACTTGGTCCAGGTACCATCCTCTTATTGCTATAATAAAAACAAAATAATTATTGTTTCTTATCGTACAAATACATTACTAACCATATGAAACCAACAGAATGCCAGGAAGGCATAGGGGAAATTATTTGCAGTTATTAATTTTCGACGAATAAACTTTGGTTGTGAATCAGTGCTGTGCCTTTCTCTGTCCGGTGTCCTATTGTTTTGCGTTGTTCTAAAATCCCAAAAATCTCAAATACAAGGGTTGATCCTGAAATAATGTTCCCATCAATTTTAGAAATAGACAACATTGTTTTATATCATAGAAATTTAATCATTGGAAAGATGAAACTTTGGTCTATTTTTTACATAATCGCCATATTTTTCTACGAATTTTTGCAGACGGTGTTCCAATTTCTGTATCCCCATGTCGTAGAACTCCGCCGCCAACCCCTTTAGGAAGCGTTACACCTCTTCTTTTACTTCATCGTCACTCCGGAAGCGGTGGCTACTGAAATGTTCCTTTAACTTGGAGAACAAGTGATAATCACTAGGCGCGAGGTCTGGACTGTATGGTAGGTGGGGCATGACAGTCCACCACAAGTTTTCTAGAAGTTCCTAGATTTCACAGGAGACTTGAGGTCGGGCGTTGTCGTGAAGCTGCGTTACACAGGCTGCCATTCTTCCTCGCCGGTGGTTCTGGATAGCTCGCCTAAATTTTCTTAGTGTTGCACAGTAACTGTCAGAGTTGATTGTCGCCCCACGTTTCATGAAGTCGATCAGCAGTATTCCCTTACGATCCCAAAAAACACTGGCCATGACTTTGCCAGCAGAAGGAGTTTGTTTGAACTTCTTTGTGACTGGTGACTCTGGGTGACGCCACGGTTTGGATTTTTGTTTCGTTTCGGGAGTGACATGAAGCACCCACGTTTCGTTTCCCGTAACAATGGAGTCCAACAATACTTCCTTATCTTCTTGAAACTTTTAAAGAAACTGGCGAGCACATTCAAGGCGTTTCTCTTTGTTGTCTGATGTCAATAGCCGCGGTATCCATCGAGCACAACACTTGTGATACCCCAATTTTTCAGTCAAAGCTCTTTTCACTGTAGCGTAAGAACTCACAGGAATCTGAGCAACAAGTTCACGGACGGTTATCCTCCTGTTTTGAAGCACTCCTCGATAGTACCATCTCGATAACCGCTTCCGAACTGATGGTCTTGCACTCCGTTCTTCATTGTTGTCTTCCTACCGACCGGCACTAAACTCCCTGCACCACTTTCGGACGTGTTGTACGGACATACACTTGTTGCCATACACCTCTGTCAACTGACCATGCATATCCACGGGTGGAGTCCCTTTCGCGTGCAAAAAGCGAATTACGGAACGAATCTCGCACTGCGGGATCAACAATGGGAACTTCCATATCGGATGGCTGCTGAGCCAAGAATGAGCGGCGCAGCGAAGCGCGGTCGGGGGAATCGAGAGTGGGAGAACAGCCGCGCGCAGCAGTGTTGCCGGATTTCGCCTCGTGCCTTCCCGTGTGGCAGGAGCTCTTGAGAACCTTACTTCTGGATCAACCCTCATAGAAGTTCAGGAGACAACTTGCCGCTGATGGGATTCCAGTCCACAACCTCCGCATTATGCGTGCGTTTTTCATTGCCAATTTTACTCTGGTGGTGGTTGTTCCCACGTCTCCATTCCTCATTCAATGTCGTTCTGTGCATAGCGATGGTCCCGACTCCGGCATGCTTGATTCTTTCAGGTAGCTTAGACGGGTTTATTGGTCAGCTATATGCTCAAATCGTCCCTGTGACCAGAAAAACAGAACAATCGTCGATAATCTGATCTGCCGGTCTAGCGCGTCGGCTTTTATCCATAAGCCATCGAAGGTTCCAGAGTTATCCCTGGTGCCCGCCTGTGTTCCAGAAAGTTCTGCACAATTCGCGCCACACATGCATGCAATCAAATTATAAAAATTTCCGCGACAACAGGCAGCAGATAGAACCCCCGATAACAATCCAGAAACTTCCGATAGATTCAGGCGCGTCCCGCGCTGAGCGGAAACATTTTTTAGACTACGCAACGCGGTCATTCGATAAACAAGTACACGTGTGAATACTAACCACCTGTGGTTCTTCCGCGTCAACCCCATGCATGGTACCTGGCCGTTTTTGCACTTCGCCTTCACCGAAATGCGCCCCCTAAAGAGAAAATTCAATGCACAACGTAGCAAGCAGGCGAAATCTAATATCGGGCAACCTAACCACTGCTTTATTGATCGTGCATAGGAACATGAGCTTTCGATAAGAAACAACGGTATTGCGCATTTGACTGCGCATTGTATATTACAGCGAAGCTGCATATCTCTACCGTCCAAGGAAATTTTTGTCTCCCCCTCGTTGTAAGCAAAAAAAAAAAGAAGCTCCCCATACGTGGGCCGATACCGAAGATAGTGCAATGCCGGGCCTACCCGCCGCGGAGGGGAAGCAGGCGTTAAGCACTGCCCATACGTGGGCCGATCCCGAAGATAGTGCAGTGCCGGGCCGACCCGCGGCGGAGGTCAACAGGCGTTAAGCGCTCCCCATAGGTGGTCCAATCCCGAAGGTAGTGCAATGCCGGGCCGACCCGCTGCGGAAGTGAAGCAGGCGTTAAGGGCCAATTTACACTCGAGCCGCCCATCGCCGCTAGCTGCACCGCACGCGGGCGGTTCGTGAAAAGCGGGCGCTCGTCGCGAGCGGCCACAAAATTACATTTACGCTGAAACCGCATGGTGTGGTGCGGTTCGCATGCGCCCTCAGGTTGTCCACATAGGTAACCAGCGACTGACAACGTGCAACAGCGAGTTGGCAGCCTCGTGTGCTGGCGACCAGCAAAATTTATCGCCGTGCGAAGATTTTGTTTGGTTACGTTTGCTGTCTTATTAGTTCTTTTTAATTAGTTAGTTCGAGTGGTCCGCATGCGCCGGCATCCGCACTTTGATTTGGGGTCGTGACGTCTGGTGAAAGCTGGCAAACGTTCGGCAGTGCGCAGAGCAAAGCTGTTGGAAGTCGGCAACTCTTGCCAACAGCGAGACGACACTGGCATATTTTTGTCGATATAGGTTGAAGCTTCCGCGTCATGGCGAAAACGCGACTCTTGCACTGTCACATTCTGTGCTGCATGTGTGGCGTTGACGCGTTGACGCACCTTTGGAACACTGTGCAGTCATCTTACCTGTGCCGATTTTGTATTTATTTATTCCGCATAATATTGCGACAACATACATCACTATGCACTTGGTTGTGTCCGGCGCGATGGCGCACTTTTTGTAGCTGTGCTAGCGAAAGCTTGTGTTTTGTACAAGTGACGCACCACCGCTCCTCGACTGGACGAAGCACCAGCGTGGTAGAACCAGGAAGCGACCCCATCGCGAGTCGAGTTCTGAGAATCCTCTGTCGCCCTCAGCGACTCGGCCGCCTGACAGGGACCGAGAGTTTGCCCCCTCGAACACATGCGGCTCTCGCCTGCTTTTTCGTAGAAAATGAACTCAGTCTTATTTCTGTCACCAACCGATGCGCACTCCTTTCACGGACGGTGCCAGACTCCGCACATAACACTGGCGACGAGGCAGGAGTTGCGAAGCGGATAAGTTTTCCAAGTCCATGGCTAAAGGACGAATGCACGGTGCTGTCGAGCCTTTCTCGGGCAAATCTAAGGAATCGTGGATCCAGCGCCTCGACATTTACTTCGTGGGGCGCGACGTCAGCGATGAAGCCAAGAAGCGGGCACTTCTCCTCACGCTTTGTGGAGCCGACACTTTGGAACACTGTGTGCGCGCTGATAGCACCGAAGATCCCGGGAGAAGTCAACTTCAATGATTTAGTGACACTTCTCAGGCGGCACTTCGACACCAGGATATCCGATCTTTCCAGCCGATACGAGTTTCAAGGACCGACCAACGGCCAGGCGAGTGGATCAGCAGCTACGCTGCGGACCTCAGAACCTTGGCAGCCGACTGCAACTTTGGAGAGTGCCTTCGGCTACAATATAGACAATGTCATTTGACACCGAAACGACTGCTTCAGCAGCGAACCCAACTATGCCGCCCCAAGATGCGATGCTCCGGAACAGGTTCGCCCGCGGCGTCAGGGTCGAGCATCGTCCGCAGAGACTCTTAGCAGAAAAATGCCTGAGGTTTCAACGCGCTTTGGACTTAGCCCTGTCAGCGGAAAGTGCGTCAAGGCATCAGCGAAGTATCACGGGAGACGCAAACTCAGGGGTAATTAATAGGACGTCGCAAATCAAGCCAGGAGGCAAGCATACGTCAGCACGACATTGCTATCGATGCGACGGCTTCCACGAACCTGAAACATGAAAATTCAAGACAGCCGAGTGCCGCTTCTGCTGCTAGAAAGGTCATATCGAGCGTGCATGCATCTCGAAGAAAAAGAAAAACACGGAACCACGTTCCGACAACAAGTAGCAACGGGCATACAGTGTCAACCGATTACCTGTCAATGAGTCCTGCTTCAAGCTACACACAGTGACTGTGGGCATACACTGCCCTAATTTCCTCGTCGACTTGAGAGTGGAGAGAAATACAGTCCAGTTTGAGGTGGACACAGGTGCGGCATGCTCCTTGATAAGAGAGGACGCGGACTACAGAAGGTGGAAGAAAAACACTCCGTGGCTTTCCAGCGAGCCGCTCAATTTGCGCACATGGTCAGGCGAAAAATTACGCGTTCTGAGCTCCGCACAAGTTCGTGTGGGGTTGAGATCAAAGGACTATGTGTTGCCCCAGTTGGTTATGAAGGGCACCGGGTGCAACCTGCTAGGAAGAGATTGGTTTTCGGCACTTCACATTCAGTTGAAGGGGATCAACCACGTTGGAGAGCCAGCGCCAGAGATTACAGAGGTCCTGGGATGACACCCAGATGTCTTCAAGGGAGACAAAGGTAGCTATACGGGTCATTTAGTTCACATGGAACTCGAAGACGGTGCAACGGTGAAGTTTCGCAAAGCCTATCCGATTTCTTTGGAGCTGCAAGCGCTTATAGAACACGAGCATGATCGTCTAGAGCGCCAAGGCATCCTAAAACCAACAGAGCATATCAAATGGGCAACCCCATTGGTACTTGTTCACAAGACCGACGGTGCGCTCAGTCTCTGTGGTGACTACAGGAGCACTGTTACTGCAGCAGCGAAGAAGGCAACGTGCCCGCTACCAACTATAGATGAAGTGTTCGCAAACCTACATGGTGTAACCCTCTTCTCAACGTTAGATCTTTATCAAGCATATCAACAAATGAAAGTTGGCGAAGGAATAGCAGCACTGCTCACAGAGAGCACCACCAAACGACTCTTAGCGGGTGGAACACCTCCCGCTCTGAATTTTCCCCTGCACCAGCTATCTTCCAATGCATGATGGAGACAACCTTGCCTGGAATTCCAGGGGTGAGGTGACGACTTCATTTTCAACGTGAATGGTGCAAATAAGCACGCACAGCGTCTGAATCAGGTTCTGTGGAGGCTAACTGAGAAAGGCCTACGCCTCAAGAAAGAAAAGTGCAGGTTCCGAATTGCGTCAGTTGAGTTTCTTGGACATCTAATTGACGCCAGGGGTGCTCACACCACCGAGAAAAGGTTGAGGCTATACTTCTAGCACCCAAACCCTCTGACAAGGCATGCCTAGGGGCTTTTCTGGGCCTTATTTCATTTGACGACCACTTTTTGGAGAACAGAGCGACGGTCGAGGTGGAGTTGTATAGGCTCCTAGAGAAAAACACCCCCTGGAAGTGGAAGAGCAAGCATCAATTCGCTTTCGAGGCGCTTAAGGAGATGATCCGCGCATCTACATTGCTCGCTTACTACGACGAGACGAAGCCGATTATTTCGGCCGTGGACGCATCGCCGTACGGCGTTGCTGCCGTCCTCCCTCAGGAAGACACTATTTGCCGAGAGGCGCCCGTTGCATTCGCTTCGTGAACAATGGGAACCGCCGAAAAGGACTACTCCCAGCTCAACAAAGAATGTGCAGCAGTAATCTACAGCATCGGTAATTTTCGTCAGTACATCGCTGGCCGGCATGTGACCATAATAACAGATCATCAGCCGTTGATTGGAATCATGGGTGAAACAAAGCAAGTACGCCAGGTCCTTTCACGAAGGATGACATGACGGTGCCTTAAAGTAGCAACATACGATTACAAGTTGGTGTACAGGCCTGGCCGACTGCAGCCAAATGCGGACGCTCTCGGCAGACTTCCGCTACCGGCACAAATTGATGAGCCTTATCCCCCGGGAGACGTGCTCATGTTGGCTACCACGCTCATCTTCGAGCTATCACCGCGTGAAGTCGCGCGAATGACTCAAGAGGATTAAGTTTTGTCCCCAGTGCTGCTGGCTGTCTCAAACCGCGAAGTTCATAAACTGCCAAAAGAACAGTTTTCATCGTACCGGGCACTGGAGACAGAGCTTTCAGCGCAGGAAGGATGCCTTGTTAGAGGCTCCTGGATAGTAACTCCAACAAAGGCAAGAAATAACCTTCTTAAGCTCGCACCTGCAAACCACCGGGTAATTGTGGTCATGAAAGCATGTGCACAAGTTACTTTTGGCGGCCAGGCATTGACGCAGATACTGATTGGCTTGCTAAAAACTGTGCAACTTGTTGTCAACACCAAACGGCACCAGCCAGGGCACCGGTGTCCAAATGAGAACGCACAAGAACGCCTTGGGACACAGTTCACGCAGACTGCGTTGGTCCCATAGAAGGCAGAATGCTACTAATTGTTGGGGACGCATACAGCAAATGGTTGGAAGTGCACTCCATGCGCAACACACAGTCAGCCACATTGATTGAGGAACTCTGGAACCTTTTCGCAGCTTTTGGGCTCCACAAAAAGCTTGCGATTGATAAAAGACCACCCTTTGTTTCAGTATAAGTTGAGAGCTTCCTAAAGAAGAATGTGGTGACCCACGTAACAAGCGCACCCTATCATCTTGCAACGAATTGGCAAGCAGGAAAGAGGGCTTTTGAAACAAAACAAGCATGAGCCAAAAACAAGGAGGGAACATTCACGTGTAGGCTGGCCCGGTTATTGCTAAAGCAATACACCACCATCAGCATCTCCACATCAACGGGTAAAACGCCAGCTGCACTTATGTTCGGGCGGTAGCTGGATACAGCTCTCACTCGCATTCAGCCCCAAGGAAAAGCGAACAAAACCCATACCAACGGCAACAGGGACACAGTGTCGAGAGCACTCGGTGTCGGACAAGCAGTTTTCTTTCGAAACTTCGGAGGGTATCCAACGTGGATGGAGGGAACGGTTCTGGAAAAGCTAGGCCACAGATCGCGGCTCATGAAATGCCCTAAAGGTTAGTGCGACGACAACGTGACCACATCAAGGCTGGTGCTTTCAGACACCACATAGAAAATTTGGCGACACAGGATAAGGGCTGTACGCTAACCGCGAGCAGTGTCCCGCTCCCATTTATGCTTGAGATAGAAGCAGATAACTCCACGTCGTCGGAGGCCACTCTCTCAGGAACGCTGGAGCCTTCGCAATCATCAGTAAGCAAACCAGAGATTGGTGCTGCCCCTGAGACCGAGCCAAACACGACTGCAGAGACGCGACTGCAGCGGGAACAACGCACTCCGGATCACTACAGCAATTACATCTGAGAAGGGAAGAAGGTGTTATGTACAAGCGATGTACCACCGCTCCTCGGCTGGACGAAGCGCCAGTGCGGAACAAACAAGAAGCGACCCCACCCCAATTAGAGTTCCAAGAATTCTCCCTCATCCCCAGCGTCTCTGCCACCCGACAGAGACCGAGAGTTTGCCCCCTCGAAATTATCCAGCTTTCGTCTACGTCTGTTGCAGAAAATAAACTCAATCTGTTTTCTGCCAGCAACCGATGCGCATTCTTTTCATGGACGGGGCCAGACCCTGTACGTAACAGCTTGCAAGTACGCGCGTGTACGTGAACACACTAAGCCAATGAACAAGGGATCTGCCGCAGCGTAGCAGGCTGAAGCACCGCAGCGTTATCTATTAACGTACTCCTATACAGATTGTTCTATTATCGCGGAATACAGCTGTGTTGATTGATAAGTCACTTGTCTTTATCACCGAGCACGCGTATTAATCTTCAACAAAGGCTTGTTGATTTAGCTGCACTTTGCTGCTCACGTTATTTAGTAGCTGTCAAGTTAATAATGAGTTAATAGTTAATAGGGGAACGTAACACAGAATGAACGAACAGGAGCGCTGTGCGACACACACACACAGAGCTAGTGTTTGTTCATTCTGTGTTACGTCATTGTAATGCATTATGTAATAGCGCAAACGACAACTGACGAAGAAGGAAACACACAGCACAACACACAGGTCTTCGCCCGTTGTCGTTTGCGGGGTTACATAATGCATTCCAATATTGACCACCAACTAGCCCGCCTCTCCCTGTTAAAAATTACGTCATTGTTTCAAAGTGTGCTGCCATATTACCTCATGACTAACCAACTAGCCCACCAGTACGTCTTAAGCAATTGATTACAAATATGACAGACATAAAAGCGATATGTATGTATCAATCAATCAATCAATCAACTTTGTTTCCCTTGGAATAGGAGGATAGTCACTTAAGCGAGAGATGCTTATCAGATATGTCTTCATGAAAAGAATGTGTGGATGAAAACAAATATTAATTCATATTGCTAAAAAGACAACCCATATAGGCGTGACATCGCGTAATGTTTCCATTGCTTGTTGGTGCTAAAAATGTCCCTGCAAATAGAAGTATTGTTATCTCATTCATACCTTAAGAGATACCAGAGGTTTACGGGGGCACACAAGGCAATAATGCCCATGCAAGAAGGCCTAGGCGGCCAATCTGCCGTCCCTTTACAATTTATCCACACCTCTATCACCATTTAAAGAGTATACAGCCTGTGGCGAAAGCGAATACAAACATGCTTCTGTCTCAGCGATGGTGACAATTAAGAATGATTGCCTTGGGACCGTTTGCTGCTGTCAGCATCATTTATGCATGCGTTCTCTTTTTATTCTTTTCCCTAGATAAAAAAGAAGCTTGCACAGGATGCATGAAGTCAGTGAGCTATAGCAAATTAATGTTATTTGATGAAGTTAGGCATGGCCCAAATGTCATTCGTGTAGTGACAACCTAACTAGCTAATGCACAGCTATATTGAAAAGAAAGAGAAGTGCATAGGCTAACAGGCACACAGTGCCTGTATTTAATCTTAAAGCAAACCAAGATTATCGAGCGACTAGAGAGATTTAGATTAAGGGGACTTAAGCGTTGGGTCTCCTCGTACTTGGGGCCCCAACGATTACATCCCCCTGATCTAAAACTCTCTAATAACCTTTGCAATGAGTGCAGTGATCTTGCATGCGAAATGGTTGACGTAGCAAGTCGTTTTATATTTGCCTTTCTTAATGAGTAATTGCTGAAACAGGTACATGACAATGAAATGAAATGCTGGCTCATACTTGCGTCTTAGTGGGGCAGAATATTTGCCGTGCCTGCTGTAGCACCAATTCCAACACGCAGTAGCCTCTAGGCAATGAATGCATGCTCATTGTGCCAGTGCAACTTGCAACTACCTCTAATGAAAGAACAGAATTGCATTGTAGACATTATTTCATTAGCACCATGTGTGGAGCAGCACAAGAACATAAGGGAATGTTTGTTGCCATTTTTTATTTTCATAACCAACAGACAGTTTCTTGGGTGGAGCTCTGTGACGCATTCACAATATGTTCTGTGTATATCTGCAATGCTGATGTGTGCTATTATCCCGTCACTCCATAAGTAGTCAAACTAATGCAGATAGCCCCATGAGCACTGCGAAACGGAACGCAGAAACTTGCAGTTAAGAAGCCGCAGTGGCTCAGACTCTGTGCTGAACATAAGATAGAAAAAGTGCGTAGTGGTAAATCGGGTGCACATTCACATGGACCATACAAATCAATATATTACAAGAAATCTGTCACTCGTTCTCGTATTGCTTACAGTTGCACAAACATTACTGCAGCATTCTCTGCGGAGGAAAATAACCTTACAAGACAGCTACTTTTTCACTCTATTAACACATATAAGCTCCCAGGCTCCCCTGTATCCGTTCACACAAGGTATAATAGCATGGCTGAGCACAGTCACCTCTTTCCATTCCACTGAAATGAACGCGGCCTGTGTTTGGTACCAAAATGTGCTTTAAAGCTTAACTGTTTATCATTATTTAAGCCTCTGAGAAGTAAAGATGGATGTTAAGCCTTGCTGTTGTGGCATTTCATAGGTTCTAACCCACCATGGTATTTCTAAACAAGCAATGCTGAAATGAGATGGTCAAGCCATACCATTAATACGACTGAGGTATTGCTTCCCCAGGGAGTCTCACTGCCGCTTCCCCAATTTCGTAAATACTTATACATGTTCATGTTAACTTCATAGCCTGTGTTTTAACACGACAATTAAACCAGATTAACCCAACAGCCCATATCTCATTCTCTTAATCTCTTGAAGTACTAACTAGCACATGGTATGTTGTCATATTATATTGTTTGTATGTTTGGTGAATTACAGAAATCATTTTTGTTACTCTTAGAGCCTATCTGATGCTTTCTTCTTTATAATAACTAAGCTAACAACCTTACTTGGCGCATGCCCGTGAGAACTATAACTAACTTCACAGTGGCACTGCACATGTACTCTCAGACCACATCGCAGACATGCTTCTATAGATACTATAGGTTGGCCACAATCACCATAATTTTGAAAGCGAGATGAACAGTGTGTGAATTCTTCTTTATCAAATAAATCTCTGTTTCACTGAGAGGCTGTGTATCTGTCTGCAATATAATGATAAATTCAGTATACTTATGGAAGAAAAACAGATTACACAAAACAACACAATCAATTCTCCTGAAAAGCTGCTTTTTGCCACTATTATATGCGGCAAAGTAAGACTTTAGAAAGCCCAACTATGGCTTAGGCGTATCATTGTGCATTGTATAAGAAGTAGAGGTTTGTGAATGTTAATTTTTTTCAAACACAAATTGAACAAAAAGAGTGTCAAATATTGCATAGTGACACGATGACGAAGTACTTGTAGTAGCAATATTTATTTGCATATATTTAGGTGCTATATCTTAACCAACTACTACAAAAGAGAGCTAACTATAGGGACAAAGGATCAGTTTTAAATGCAAGACTACTAATTCTTGTATTAAAAAACTACTTGAATAGTCTATCAACAACTTTGGAGCCTCGTTGCAAAGAAGCTTTCCAAGAAACAATGGCTGCTGTATGAATAGCTTCGAAAAATTGTACGCAATAAATTGTTTCCAAAAAAAACATGGAAGTTGGCTGAAAGATACTTTCATCAACGTGCTTGCCTTTGGGAGGCTACATACGCTTGTTCACATGCAAGTACCTATCGCATATTCGTTGTTAAAGAACTTCAATTTATATGTTGACACAAAAGCCTCCTCTGATCACAGAAAAAGAATAGAATTGTCATCTAGTATAGACAACATTTAGATCAAGGTACTATTTTTCACATTATGCAAGTCGCAAGTACTCATGAAACACAAAACACATAACAATTTGGCACAATCCGTAACTGATTATGTAAATGAGGTTCCCATTTCATGTGGCAAAGTTGCATAGGGCAGATAGGATGCGACAGCTGTGATTCAGAGATGCGTCATTGCGTCTGGGCACAAGTATTATATAACTGATCATTGTAGGAATAAAGAAATACCAGGCATTGATTCCTATCTTGTCATAATGCCACTTGTATTTGAAAAGTGACTATTATTTCAAGTCAAGCTTGCAACTAACACACTTGCATTGAAAATCACGCTTATGTGCCCATATATGTGTACCCCATCTATAATTAACTGTTGCTTTAAGTTATGACCAGTGTCATGTCATTCCTTTATGTTATTTTGGTTTTACAATATACACCTATAGAACATTTGGTCGGCGTCATACTACTTTTCCTTGTACATGCACACTGGCTTTTTGTCACCCCACCCACTTGGTATTCATGATAAATACACATACCAGGTAACTGCAGTAAGCAAAATAGAGTTTTAGACTAAAGTACCGAAACTGCTTTCATTCCAGCGAACACCAAGCAAAATATAGGCTCTTTAGAACACAAATCACCTGCACCTTATGCTGTAAGACGTTTTTCTGCATCCAATGAATTTTAGGATTTCTGCTGTTTACATATACGTCAACCTAATAACCTAATAAAAAGGTTGGCGAGCCAAACCTTGCAGTCGTGATACTAGTTACTACGTGGTTTTCTGAACAGTTTGTCCAATACAAGGTGATTTCTACATGGTGACTCATGCAAAGAAATTGTTCCGAATTTCCAACGCATGAAAGATTGTATTCATACTCAGGCTCAAGACGGAAAAACTGGCAAAACACGCGTCGAGGCACAATCATTTCTAAAGAAGCTGCCAAAGCTGAACACTTCTTTTGTGGTATTTCTGTCAAACAAGGTTCACGAGCGGTTTGCAAAATTATGTAGTGTTGCTTCAGAAGCCTAGTTTAGGCCTTCCACGAGCGTTGCTTCGCTTTAGATGCGTATGTTGGCTCTCTCTGCCCTAAGTATCAAATTTTTGAGCCTCTGAGTAGAGTGCGGAACTCACCAACCAGGCCAACAACTTATTTGCAATCTACAGAGCTGATCTTTTCTCGACATTTTCTGCTGAGGTCGCACACCTACGCAAGATGGTACCCCTCGCGGCCTCCTGAAAACTGTGAAACTGTGAGAACAAGCACTCATTTTCTAAGCTTTCCTTGATTAAGAATGTTTATGCTCCAACCTCAAGAAGCTGCACTGTCTAGCCGCTCTCAACCATTGAACAGGACTGGTTGAATACTTCTTTTGACGAATCTATAGCAGAGTTTGCTGGCAGCAAAAGCCACAAGATGCATTTTAGAGGTGAAATTTGTTTATGCTCCCTAATATTATCAGAAGTTTAATTTTTGTATGTGAACAATATCAAGTGTCACAATCCTACTGTTTAATCTGGGAGCCTAAGTAGCGCTAGAAACACAAGAGCAGACAGAGACACGGCAACACATGGTGCCATGTGTTGTCGTTGGTATGCCTATCCTTGCCTTTTAGCGCTATTAGGATCGCAGTATTACAGACTAACTAGCCTGAATTGCCGCCTTTGTCTACTTGTTTATTACCACCTTCTTTTATTGGTGACCTCTGTGAAAAACGGTTGATCATTGGCATCGTTTTCTGTATCAGGTCTGAAGTGCTTGTCAGAATTGCACACGCTATAAATCTAGAATTCCCCTTTATGGTTCAAGGTAGAGCCGTACAGTATGAATCATACTTGTCGTGGTCGAGCGACAACTGTGGAGTGTGCCTATGTCTAAAGCTGCTACTCTGTGGTACCTGCCAGGTTCCACATGTTCGTCCTATAGCAAACAGACCTAGCTTGTGACATGACCATGCGTGGTGTCATAGCGGTGCCAACCTGTGATTTTTGTTTTTGCAAAGCATAGGGGCCAATTAAATACTCTAGACAAGTGTGACTTACACTGTACATGTTCTTTCTGCTATTCAATGATCTTTAGTGACACATATGCAGAGCAATTTAAGACGTCCATGTATAACTAAAATGTTTGTTGCTTTACAACAAGCAGTTCTCCTCTTCCCGACTGATGGCATTGAAGCAGTTAGTGAAATTGAGATTAACATCACAGTTACATGAAAGCAATGAGCCCAACAAACCGTAATGTTTGCCTAACAATATAAGCAAAGAAAAGAGACCTTTTCACGAAGCAAACATGTTGCAAATGGTAAATCAAGATGCAAAACGCCCTGGTACATGTATGTTCATAGGCAAATATCATTTCATCTGAAAATAAACTTGAGAGCCATACAAGACCCCTGGAACAACTTAAATATTTGACACCCTAACTGATCAGCGTGATCGTTGTCAGTAACATAGCATCACTGCTGCCCCGAAACAAATGTAGCCGCTCGCCTCAAAATTTCTTCATCCGACATTGGATACTACATACTTTATTTAAGGCATGTAAACATTTCATGAACGCCCAGGACGTCCTAAGGTTGATTTCAATGGCTATGATTTGAATTTCAAACGCATATTTTGCATTTACAGGTTTGATTCCTTAAATGAAAGAGGTGCATGTCGTAAAGAAACACTACTTCATAGAATTTCTCTACCGACATAAATATATGCAGGCAACTATTACACAGAGATCAAAATTCTTTGACAAAGCAGAACGCTAGAAAGGCCTAATTGATCAGTGTATAATTAATTTACTTCCCCGCTGTAACATGATAAGTGATGATGGTAGCGAGAATTGCGCCGCAAGTGAACATTTATGAGGGTGTTCATCCTTGCTGCTTACTAAGGAGGCTGCACGGTAAATGGAGGCTAAGTGTACAGGTGAAGGGAAGCTCCGCTGTCGCATGCACGTAAACAAAGCTTATGGTTATGGCATCAAAACATTTTTTTGCGTCAATCCACCAACCACGGAACATGTATCGACAACATGGCAAGCAGACACCGAGCAGACGAAGTGGCGCGGATGAACACGCCTTGGACGTTCAGCCTTCCTATTCGCTAAGGAGGTCACCAGATTCCCTAGTGCTGCAAGGAACTATTGAGATGGAGTACAGCTCACAGAACACATTGTTAGCGTGAAAGGTTGGGCAGTGGCAGAGAATGTGCTTTGCTGTGTCGTCACATGTACAAAAAATTGCATAAGGCGCATTTGCAGTTTGCATTACAACACATAAAACTTAGCGCAAAATGAATAATTGCAATACGTGGAGCAGTGATATAACTTCTAAGCTGTTCCCTAACCTCCCCTCTTCAGAAAGTGTGGAATGTGCACAGACAGATCTGGAAGCAAACGTGTACAAAGCAAGGAATCTGGTTCGATACAATACCTACGTTGAGATGCATAACATAAGCGAACAGGGATGCTTCTGCAATGTTTATTACTTCAAAGCACATGCAATTCACAGACAAAAATCACAGACGATTACGATACTCCCTAATACAAAATTTGAGTGCAGCTCTACACGTGTTGTCATTTCGCGATATATTGGCTGGCGTGGACAATCGGTGTCGTGTGGAATGTTGTAAACGGAGTGAAATGTGGCGCCACTGCCTTGCTAATCTGGAGATCGCGTGAGCCAGCGCATGGGTGATGCGTGGGCGTGATTCACAGAAGCCGCCACCAACAAACCTCTCAGACATTGCGTTCTACTCTGGCACCATCTCGTAGCTACCTACGCCACACTTCGCTTTTCTTTTCACGCTTTCGCCATACCCTCCTCTGCTTTCTGCCTCATGGTACCGCTGCAACTTCCTCTCCGCTTTCCTCCGCGGGCCCATTCTCTCTCGCCACTTTTTTCATCTCCCACTGCATGCTGCGTTCGCTCTCATCTTTTGCTGTGCTCGTTCGCTCGGCTTAAGCGAGCGAACGAGTCGTCCTCACAGCACCGCAAAAGCTAAATGGAATGTGCTCCAAAGTAAATCGAATAACAAGCGAAAGGAATAGCCTGAATACATGCAATATAAACCATGTTAAATGTTTGGTTGAATGCGCGATGGACGTGGTCTACAAGATACCTTTGACACGTGGGTCTGATTACGGGGGATAAACAGGCAGATGCGTAAATGACTGACTGCGTGCACATCGATATAACTGCAATCTGACAGAAGCACCCCGAGACTTTGTCATACATTGCGCTTCATGCAAGTGCTAGCCTATCTTCCACAGGACGGTGATCTTGCTTAAATCTAGAAACTAAGGAAAAAGTAGTCCTGGAAGCCTACAACATCACGATGAATGACGCCATGTGCCATCCATATCACTCAGCAAAGAGATTAGCTTAATCACTGACAATAGATGGCGTGGGTAGACTGGGAAGAGCATCTCTGGGCACGCGCGTAGGATCTATGTAGGTCTTGTTGCCCCCCCCCCCCCCCCCCAAATATAACGGTTGTTAATTTGCGTTCAGGTGTCGTGCGTTGTTTTTCTCGCGCTTAAGTGCTGCCCCTTCGTCACTTTGCGCAATAGTGTTATGTGAAACCAACTAACCTAATGGGCAATTTTCTTGACTTATATGTAATATGGTCAGAGTGCATGTTTATGCAGCAGTCTTGTTTGCAATGCACATGTGAAAGACAGCACAAGAAACATGCAATATTAGAGGTGAGCGAAAAGGGACTTTTCGGACTGAATCGAATACTTCCAGGAGCGAATTGAGTCGAATATCTTTCTAAAGTTGAATTGCCGTTATCATAGTTAATATAAACTGATGTTCACATCCCAGTATTCTTGAAGTTGGCAAGTTTCTGTCATTATACAGGCTGTCTCACATATCTTGAGCCAAAGATTTAAAAATGAAAGGCACTCTGGACGCGAGTTGAGCCGAATGCATATTGTTGGCACTGGCCTACAGTTCAGTGCTAAGGCTATTTTTTATTTTCCCCTTAACTAACAGGTTCGTTACGTTTAATTAAGGTACTTTTTAAGTATCGGTTGCATACCCCAAGTGTCATACGCAATGTTGTAGAGAACCTAGAGAAACCTCTCAATAAATTGCTTCCAACACAATGTATCTCACGTGATCATTTTTTCTGCGTTCCAAAGAAAGCTGGTGAAATATTAAAAATAGCACGTGACGGGGCGCTTACGCACTGTTACTGTGCTTCTCTCAAGCGCGCGATCGATGAAAAAGGTCGGCTGCAGCGAGACTCGCCCCCGCGACAGGGCGTTATGCCAGGTGTAGGTATCTGGGCATGCGGCTCTTTTCGCATGAGAGTGCAAATGCATGCCGCTGGCCGAGCGTTGTCAACCTTGTCCATCCGTCTCACGCTTGAGAGCAGCACAATAAGAGTGCGCAAGCGCCACGTCACGTGATATTCTTTTTCATATTTCGCGGGCTTCCTTTGGAGCGTGGAAAAAGTACCACGTGAGATATATCGTGTTGGAAACAATTTATTGAGAGGTTTCTCAAAGTGCTCTACAACATTGCTGATCACACTTGGGGTCGGCCGCAAATACTTAAAAAGCTCATTATTTAGCAATAACTAATCCGTAATTAAGGGGAAAATAAAAAGATAGCCTGAGTAACTCTAGGCCAGTGCCAACGTTATGCATGTAGTTCAACTTACGTCCGGAGTGCCTATCATTTTTAAAACTGTGGCTAAAGTTATTTGGGGCAACCTGTACAGTACCTTATTAAGTATTGTATTTTAAAAACACAAACTGAGCAATAGGAGCAAACAAGTTCTTTATTTGCATGCACAGGGCTGTTCAGAGGATGCGAATGATCACAGTACAGTCTGTAAAGTGTGGCTACCTGTGTGACGTAGCCTGCTCCACTACGCAAGTTCTCATATTTTATGGTTATACTATGCTGTCGGGGTCAAAATTTACCATACTTTTCTGCAATTTAATGTTTATGTGGGTGCAGCTGGCCTCTTGAAATACTCGAAAGCTATGAAAAAAATATTCACATTTACAAAAAGTGGCCACCGAATCGAATAGGGCACCATTCGATGCATTATTCGAAAGTTACAAATATTCGCACATCCCTATGCAATATTGAAAGCTTCAAATGTTGGTTTAGAAGCTTACATACACACTACATGGTCCAGCTGCCAACAGAATATCAAATATCGACCATACCAGTTTTTTGTCATCTTCATGCTTTGTTACGCGCATATAGCTTTTTATAAAAAAATTCTAATTTGTCAAGAATCAAAACGAAGTGTCTGGTTTTCACGCATTATATGCTCATCATGCCGTGCCACTGGTGTTGGCACAAACCGCGTGTGTACTCGGACACTAACAAGGAACAAGCAGCTCAATTTCTTGCACAAGCAAGGCGCTCACATCATGCCCATGGTGACTCAATTAGTAAGCCATCGATTGCATTAACAGACAAAGAACTGGTTTTTCTGAGGTCGCACATGCGCTCTCGTTCATCTTAGGTCATGAATTTTGAATGCATGCTCATGTCAGGTTGACGCTTTGTAGGTGGCGCTTTTGTCTTGGTGTCTCAGTATATATTCGTTTGATTCTCGAAATAAAAAATCAGTTGGAAGTCAGCGCTTTTATTCGTCGCCCTTTTTGTCCGTCGTCTATGTATGCGCTGTAAGTGACGATTGCTAAGAACTCCCCATACGCACACCAATTCCGAAGATATTGCATTGCAGGGCCGATCCGCGGCGCAGGTGAAGCAGGCGTTAAGCATTCCCCATAGGTGGGCCGAACCCGATTTACTGCAACGCTGAGCCGACCCGCTGTGGAGGTGAAGCAGGCGTTAAGCACTTCCCATACGTGGGCCGATTCCGAAGATATTGCAATACCGCACCAACCCGCGGCCGAGATGAAGCAGGCGTTAAGCACTCCCCATACGTGTGCCGATCACGAAGATAGTGCAGTGCAGGGCCCACCCGCGGCGGAAGTGAATCCGGCGTAAAGCACTCTCCAAACCTGGGGCGATCATGAAGTTAGTGCAATGCCTAGCCGACCCGCTGCGGAGGAGAAGCAGGCGTTAAGAACTCCCGATACGTGGACCAATCGCGAAGATATTGCATTGCAGGGCCGACCCGTGCCGCAGGTGAAGCAGGCGTTAAGCATTTCCCATAGGTGGGCCGAACCCGATTTACTGCAATGCTGAGCCAACCCGCGGCCGAGCTGAACCAGGCGTTAAGCACTCCCCATACATAGGCCGATTCCGAAGTTAGTGCAAAGCCGGCCCGACCCCCTGCGGAGGTGAAGCAGGCGTTAAGCACTCCCCATACGTGGACGGATCCCCAAGATAGTAGTGCGATGACAAGCCGACCGCGGCGGACGTGAAGCAGGTGATAAGAATTTTCCATACCCTGGCTGATCCCGAAGATTGTTCAATACCGCACCGAACCGCGGCTGAGGAGAAGCAGGCTTAAAGCACACCCCATACGTGGGCCGTTCCCGAAGATAGTGCAAAGCCGGGCCGGCCCGCTGCGGAGGTGAACCATGCGTTTAGCACTCCCCATACGTGGAGGGATCCTGAAGACAGTGCAATGCCGTGCGGAGCCGTGGTGGAGGTGAAGCAGGCGTTAATAACTCCCCATACGTGGGCCGACCACGAAGCTAAGTGCCAGGCCTGGCCTACCCGCTGCGAAAGTGAATCAGGCGTTAAGCAGTGCCCATACGTGGGGCGACCCGCGGCGGAGGTGAAGCAAGCGTTAATATCTCCCCATACAAGATAGGATTAATGGGTGGAATCTGAACCTGGCAACGTTTAACGCTAGAACGTTATCTAGTGAGGCGAGTCTAGCAGTGCAATTGGAGGAATTAGAGGGCAGTAAATGGAATATAATAGGGCTCAGTGAAGCTAGGAGGACGAAAGAAGCATATACAGTGCTGAAAAGCGGGCACGTCCTGTGCTATCGGGGCTTAGCGGAGAGACGAGAACTAGGAGTCGGATTCCTGATTAATAAGGATATAGCTGGTAACATAGAGAAATTCTATAGCATTAACGAGGGAGTGGCAGGTCTTGTTGTGAAACTTAATAAGAGGTACAAATTGAAGGTCGTACAGGTCTACGCCCCTACATCCAGTCATGATGACCAGGAAGTCGAAAGCTTCTATGAAGACGTAGAATCGGCGACGGGTCAAGTCAGAACAAAATACACTATACTGATGGGCGACTTCAATGCCGAGGTAGGCAAGAAGCACGCTGGAGACAAGTCAGTAGGGGAATATGGCATAGGCGCTAGGAATAGCAGGGGAGAGTTATTAGTGGACTTTGCTGAACAGAATAATATGCGCATAATGATTACCTCCTTCCGCAAGCGGGATAGCCGAAAGTGGACGTGGAGCAGCCCGAATGGCGAGACTAGAAATGAAATAGACCTTATACTCTGCGCTAACCCTGGCATCATACAAGATGTGGACGTGCTCGGCAAGTGCGCTGCAGTGACCATAGGATGGTAAGGACTCGAATTACCAGAGACTTGAGGATGGAACGAAAGGAACTGGTACATAAGAAGCCGATCAATGAGTTAGCGGTAAAAGGGAAAATAGAGGAATTCCGGATCAAGCTACAGATCAGGTATTCGGCCTTAACTCAGGAAGAGGACCTTAGTGTTGAAGATATGAACGACAATCTTATGGCCATCATTAAGGAATGTGCAATAGAAGTCGGTGGTAGCTCCATTAGATAGGATGCCAGTAAGCTATCGCAGGAGACGAAAGATCTGATCAAGAAACGCCAATGTATGAAAGCCTCTAACCCTACAGCTAGAATAGAACTGGCAGAACTTGCCAAGTTAATCAACAAGCGTAAGACAGCTGGCAGAAGGAAGTATAATATGGATAGAAATGAACATGCTCTCAGAAACGAACGGAGGAAGCCTAAAAGCAGTGAAGAAGAAACTAGGAATAGGCAAGAATCAGATGCATGCGTTAAGAGACAAAGCCGACAATATCATTACTAATATGGACGAGATAGTTGAAGTGGCTGTGGAGTTCTATAGAGATTTGTGCAGTACTTGTGGCACGCACGACGATAATGGAAGAAAGAATAGTCTAGAGGAATTCGAAATCCCACAAGTAACGCCGCAAGAAGTAAAGAAAGCCTTGGGAGCTATGCAAAGGGGGAAGGCAGCTGGGGAGGATCAGGTAACAGCAGATTTGTTGAAGGATGGTGGGCAGATTGTTCTAGAAAAACTGGCCACCCTGTATACGCAATGCCTCATGACTTCGAGCGTACCGGAATCTTGGAAGAACGCTAACATAATCCTAATCCATAAGAAAGGAGACGCCAAAGACTTGAAAAATTATAGACCAATCAGCTTACTGTCCGTTGCCTGCAAAATATTTACTAAGGTATGCAAACGTCCCATAAGTGAGCACATAATCCCACGTTTTGTGCTCGGCGTCCAGGTACGTTGATAACATGTCTGCCAACATCTTATTAAGCCGTTTCGCGAGCCCATTAGCTTGTGGGTGGTAGGCTGTCTTTTTTTGCCGAGCTGTATGGCTGTAGTGGAGAATGGCCTGCATAAGGTCGGCCCTGAAAGATGTCCCTCGGTGCGTGATAACTTCTGGAGACCCACGGCGCAGAAGAGCTTGACGGACAAAGAACTTGGCAGCTTCTTCAGTAGTTCCCCGTAAAGATGCAGCTGGTTCTTCGTGGCGTGGCGTGTAGTCTGTTGCGACGATAACCCACCTATTTCCAGATACTGACGTCTGGAATGGTCCGAGGAAGTTCATGCCCAGCAGCTGTAATGGTTCCGACGGTGGTGGAATGGGGCTCAGTAGCCCAGCCGGCTTAACAGGCGGTGCCTTGTGGCGTTGACAGTGTTGACCAGAGACGCCGTGAAGTCAAGTATTTATTCGGACAGCAACATGAACAAAACAGCAACGATTCAGTGGCTTCGCCTTATAAAGGGAGCATGGGTGCAGCCGAGGCATGCGATTGGC
Source organism: Dermacentor andersoni (assembly GCF_023375885.2). Classification (NCBI taxonomy): domain Eukaryota; kingdom Metazoa; phylum Arthropoda; class Arachnida; order Ixodida; family Ixodidae; genus Dermacentor; species Dermacentor andersoni. The sequence goes on along the minus strand of NC_092814.1, from coordinate 374,084,552 downwards.
TAACGATACAATAGCACATGTGAACAATGACCGCGTGCATCAGATACGCGGCGCACAGTGACAAAAAAATACGCGTGATAAACGTTGCACAGATACAAAAGACAGTAACGGCCAGTGCGGATGTAACTGGTCACTGCGGCAGCTAGGTGAGGACAGTATTAATGGCGGGAAATTCCACTAAGCGTTCGGGCCACTCCCAGATGTCCGGAGCTTGGTTCATCGTGGCAGGCATGGCGTATTTCCTCCCGCATACTCGCTGGGATGACGAAGTAGTATTTTGTCCCCGTAGACACAAGTTCTTATTTACTAGCACATTGTTTCGAATGCAGAAACTGAAAAATGCACGCTTAAATGTATTCCCTCAAGGTAATCGATGCGGCTGCGTAATTCAGGGTCGTCATGCTGCTGCTGGGCAAAGAAATGACTCATCTTCGTCGGTGTCTTTTGGGGGCATGTCTAGAGGTGCTCGGAACAGGCAGTCGGCGTCGGAATGTATTCTTCCTGTCTTGTATACAATTATAACGTGAAATTCCTGCAGCCTTAAGCAACAGTTGGCGAGGCGTCCGGCAGGGTCCTTCAGGTTCCGAAGCCAACAAAAGGCGTGGTGGTCGGTGACCACCTTGAAGGTCTCCCATACAGGTAGGGACGAAATATGGTCGTCGCCCATACTATGGATAGACATTCCTTTTCACATGTCGAATAATTCGCCAAAAACGGCTGGCAGAAGGGATTGCATTTTTTGCCTGTTCTCCTTCTGTACTAGTACAGCGCCCACACCGATACCACTTGCGTCGGTGTGAATTTCTGTTGCCGGAGTGTCGCCAAAACTGTAGAGTATTGGCGGCGACTGCGGTAGGCGTTGAAGCACTTTTCTAACGCCTCGATTAGCGCTATTTCCCGTGTGAAGTGTCGACAGCTTTCTTCGTTAGAAGTAAGTGGCTCGCCGGTTCGGGAAAAGTCTGGTACGAAGCGTCGATAGTTGGCGCAAAGGCCCAAGAACCTGCGCACACCTTTGTTATCAGGTGGTTGCGGAAAGTATTGAATCGCAGACGTCTTGTCAGGGTTGGGGTGAACTCTTTTACTGTCTACTGCGCAACCAAGGAACTTAAGTTCTTTGTATGCGAAGCGATATATTTCAGATTTTATTGTCAGTGCAGGGGCCTTGATTGCATTTAGCACCATCTTTAGCCGGCGAAGATGTTCGTGAAAATTTAGGGAGAAAACAATGGCATCGTCCAGGTACACTAGACAGGTGCGCCATTGCAGACCTACACACGCGCTGTCCATTACCCTTTGGAACGTGGCGGATGCATTGCACAGGCAAAATGGCATCACCTTGAACGTCTTCGGCCTGTTGATTATGTCCTAGTTCCTGCCACTGTTCTCGTAGCCCCTTGTGCCGACTACGATATTCCACCTGTCGTTTTGTGTTAAAACGCCGTTTCTCCGTTTCCGCTGGCTTACGTTTCTACGGCGCCATTGCAAGAACTCGTCTCGGCACATCCGCCGCTTCAAGGCAATCGTTTGAACTTAGCCCAACCGCTACCACAATGAATTTTTTTTTTTTTTGCCAAACCACATCCACCAAGCCGGTAGCCTTATCATTGCATGCACTTTGATTGCATCAAATGACTAATTAGAGGCGAAGGCGACGTGTGCGGTTCTTATTTATCAATTATAAAGCTTCCAAGCATCTACATTTACACTAATATATTGGTTAAATGCCTTATGTTGACCAATTGCGCAGTTTTTTTCCAAGTTAAAAAGTGTTACGGGAAATACACGCTTTCTGCGGGGTACTCACCAAAATATGCTTATACAATAAAATAGCCGAACTTACTTTATTTTCTCTTTGCATCCTAGCATAGCGCAAGAAAAATTGACGGTCATATTAAAAGTTAACTTCAATATTATCATGGTAAAGTGTTTCATGCGACATAAAATCCTTTTGGCCATTGTTTGGCAAATAGTAAACCTTTGGTACCTATATTCGCTGTTCACTTCCTTATACAGTGTATGGAAGGGTTGCCTTTCTGGGAAAGTAATATCTCAGCTCATGCGAAAACCAGCCAGGGAATATTCTGCTTCTGCAGTATTCTCGTTACACCCGCCGTGGTTGCTCACTGGCTATGGTGTTGGGCTGCTGAGCACGAGGTCGCGGGATCGAATCCCGGCCACGGCGGCCGCATTTCAATGGGGGGCGAAATGCGATAACACCCTTGTACTTAGATTTAGGTGCACGTTAAAGAACCCCAGGTGGTCGAAATTTCCTGAGCCCTCCACTACGGCATGCCTCATAATCAGAAAGTGGTTTTGGCACGGAAAACCCCATAAAAAAAGTATTCTCGTTACGTATTCTTCGACAGCACTTTGTACAGTTGATGTAAGCTGGTCGCCGCTTGAATTAGAGTCATTGTTATGTGAGAAGCTGGACGAATCTCAGCTAGTAAGGCGATTGTAGAGAGAATGTCGGTACACACATTTCGGGATTGCATGGTCTCGGCCCTGAATTAAAGACAAATAAAAAGAAGGCGTGAATGCGGGACGAAAAATACCAACCGGGAAAAGAACAGATGTGAAAAATTGCAACGTTGAATAAAAAGAGGTCTAAAACATTCCCAGTGCAAGTAGGCGTCACATGGTAATGCCAGAAGCCATTGTAGTTTCTCAGTTTGACAATAAAGCCCGGTCTTTCACGAACTAAGGCACACTCGTTTCCCATTAAACCTCTACACCCGTCAACCTTTGGCAGAATAAAATCTCCATAAATATGTACTTTCTATTTCGAAAAGTGAAATCGATCTTGTAGCGCTCGAAAGTGGCTGATAGAGAAATGGGCATTAGAACTCGCGGGAAAGTAATATCAGCCAAGCAAGCATGCGCTGTCAGTTCCAGCCACAAGCATTCGTCGTACGTTTTAAGCTTTTCGCGCCTAAACAGATGAAGCTTCGACTTGCATGCTATTAAAACACCACCGCCAAACCTAACCGTATCGACATACTTCCTGTCTGCTCTGAATGCAGCCCATTCATCAGTGAAATAAGACTCGCACTTGCGCAACTATTTTAACCGTGTCTCTGTTATGCTAATCCTATTGGCACATGTACTTGTTTACCTTTTTCGGGTGACCGCTTTTCACCGTCTAACAAATGTTATCGCTCAGCGCAGGACGCGCCCGCATGTATCGGAAGTTTCACGAATGTTATCAATGGTTCTATGTGCTGTCTGTTCTCATGAAGCTTGCGTAATCCAATTGCATGTGCGAGGCGAATTGTGTAGAACTTTCTAGAAGACACGCGGGCACCAGCGATTATTCTGGAACCTTCGGTGACTCGTGCATAGCAGCAGACGCGCTTGCCTCGCAGATCACATTTCGACGATCGCTGACCGTGTTCGCCGCTATCGTTGTTCTTTGAGTGTAGCTTGATTTTCAGGGCACAGGTTCACCCAACAAAACGCTAGTTTCGTCATTCACAGTTATGCTGCCCTCTTCACTATCACTACTACGTGAGAATATCATATTAGAACCAAGTACACTTAAAATTAAACTCACCCTAGGTTGTCAAACATCTCGCATTTTGGTAATGAACATTATCCTTACTCATTCATCATCAGATTGTTCTTATTCTGCAAAAAATGCCGAGAGGGAGATAGCCTTTCAATGAAAGGACGAAACAGAAACATGCCCTTTTATTGGAAGGGCGTGTTTGATTTGAAACGATTGACTTGATTGAAACGATTTGAAACGACGTGATTTGTGAGGTCTCGAAAAGGGGTAGGGTGGCTAAATAATCGCGTGTCGATATTTGCTAAAGTGTGCTTCGGTATCCAAAATCATATTTTGGCACAGGAAGTCTGTGACGTGTAAAATTTTCTACAAATAATCTAGCGGGAATTTTACATGGTAATATAGTTTTAGAGTGTGCGGTATTCCGGTAAACGCGGGCGGCTTATCGGATGAGCGGAGCCGTAAACGTGAGCGAGCGGAGCGGTGTAGCTACGCGGTGGAGCATAGCTCAACCATACAAACACCGAGCTAATGCTGCTAACCGAGTGTCTTCTTTATTGCTGCTGGTCTAAATGTTCCCAGCGGCGTAAATGCATCATGGTTCGCCGCTGCCGAAAATTTACGCCAGCAGCAGAGTAGAACACACTTGGCTGATGCAACATTAGCTCTGTCTTTCGCTCATTCAGCGCTGCGCCACCAGTTGGCAGCATCTGTCAAGCCAGTCACGTTCACGCCTCCCACTCATCTGGCAAAATGCACAGTCCGCCTGCGATTACCGAATTACAGGACAACTCTCTAATGATGTCTTTCAGATGCCGAGGACAAGAAGAAGCGCTGCCGAGCAGCCTTCTCGCACGCCCAGGTGTACGAGTTGGAACGGTGCTTCAGCGTTCAGCGCTACCTCACCGGAGCTGAACGGGCCGATCTAGCGCAGGCGTTGAAGCTCACAGAGACACAGGTGGGTATTTTCTCGATGTTCTGAGGGGCTGTGTTCCAGTGCAGCTGCGTAGGCAGCGGCCATCGTGTTCCAATGCCATGTTTTCCCCATATCTATCTATTTAGATAGATAGATAGATAGATAGATAGATAGATAGATAGATAAATAGATAGATAGATAGATAGATAGATAGATAGATAGATAGATAGATAGATAGATAGATAGATAGATAGATAGATAGATAGATAGATTCATCGGATCTGAAGTTGCCAAACAATGCTTCGCAATTAAATATTATCTTTTAAGCATTCAAAAGAAAAGGCACCCTTGAGAGTGCATCACGCCTGAATTGTTCCCACTCGACGATGGACAATGTCCGGAAGAGGAGACATGCCCGTGACGCGCACTGGAAAGGCGTCGCAAGCGACTTGCGTCGAGTCTGTAGATAGATGAAAAAAATTGTGTTTTAGGTGCCAAAACCACTGTCTGATTATGAGGCACGCCGTAGTGGTGGGCCTCGGAGATTTGGGCCACCTGGAGTTCCTTAACGTGCATCAATATCTGAGTACACGGGTCTTTTTGCATTTCGCCCCATCGAAATGCGGCCGCCTTGGCCAGGATTCGATCACGCGACCTTGAGCTTAGCTGCCCAACACCAGAGCCACTAAGCTACCACGGCGGGTGTGCAGACACCGGGACAGTCACGGTATTGCGATATGGCCTTCATAAGGGTAGGTGGTGCTAGAGTGTAGCATTGCCAAGTCTTCTGTATCTGAAACGAGAAAGCGGGGTGCGTAGCTTGCGCTCGCGCTGACATATGTGGTTATATCTCGACATTTTATTGTCTGACGCGTTCGCGCGTTCCGCGCTATTCTTGTTCACTGAGTGCCGTCCAGTAAACTCAGGTGAGTGATAAACTAGGGGTATCCTGCATTGCACCCCCGAGCTCTACTACACGCGGAACGTGATCGCTCTTGACGAGGGATTTAGTATTTACAGTTATTTTAATATCTTCAGACTCCCATTTGGCCAGCAAGCTTTAGTTTGGGCCCAACTGCGATGCCGCCTATTCAAATATATGCAAAACGCAAAAACGCTTTTCTGAGTTAACCAATTAGTTTCACGAAATTTATGGCATTTGAGAGAGTACGATAAATTATCTTCACTGTTGGAAGCGGAATTGTGATTTAGGGCTAATTTTAAAGGAATTTTAACAAATTGGTAAGCTTGAAATGAATAACACGAAGTTTAAAAATTCGTAGCTCTGTGCCAAGAACAGATATCGCAGTTATGTAGACTGCATCAGTTAATTTTATTTTCCTCAACACTACTTGAGGAGGGAAGGTGGCTAAGGTCCGAAGTCGGCGCCCCTAAATGACTCGAGTGCACGGTGCAGCGCGCCGGAAGAGACATTCTCCCGTGAAGAGACGTTTTTTCAAACGCCAAGGCGTCTGTCCGAGTGCAAGCACGAACCTCCCCTCTCCTTCACCCAACCCAAACATCACTTTTTAAACCCTCAGTTGCGCAACAGAGTCAAAACCAGCCAATCACACATGCGTGTTCACACCATTGCAGCCAGTAGCACAAAATGTAGGTGACGGACACCACATCAGTCATAACAGTGGCACACTTCACAACACGCAAGGGGACAGGTCTGCGCAAAGACACGTGTCACCTTCCTCTCCCCTACGTTAGGCTCCGAGTATTGGCCTTGGTGTCCTCTGGCCCCAGAGGGCCGGCTCAAGCTCGCACTTGTAACCACAAACTGCTCGTGTCGTTCCACTATCTCCTGCAACAAGCGGTCACGGAAGCTGCGAGAATGTTCCCACGAAACTACGGCTTATTAACGGCATGTATGCCGGACAGTGGGCTGCCCTCTCAGTACTAAGAAAACTTGGTCCCCCGTGCAGCTGTACTCCGGTTCACTTGAACACTCCAAACACCGTAATTGGGGCCCGATGGCAATCCCACACAAAAGCACGCATCGGTCGCAGCCAGCTAATTGGACGTAAAAGTGCCGCCATTTTCTCAAGGCATTCGAAAAAGGCACGCGCGGATACCAAACAATGACACCGAAACCGGATGATCATGTGTTGCGTCGCCGAATTTCCGTGACTACGCTTACCGGTCTGGCGGCGAGGCCCACAAACAAAGCGCCGTCGCAACCGAAAAGGCCAACGGGACATCTAGGAAGCGCGTGGGCGTTAGTGTTGGCGGTGACCTCGAGCACACCCCTTCCTCTTATTTTCACCCCTGCCTCCCCGAACGCGTCCCATTCAACTCGGACCGTCTTCACTTTTGTTCCGAAGGAGAGTGCGCATTTGGCGGCTCTTCTACAGAGGAACCACTCAGCCGCATTTCATTCCATGCGTGGGTGTCCCCCCTTCCCGTATTCGCGGAACCGCCCCACGTTCTTTGTTTACGCGAACTTGCCGATACATCACCATTTGAAATTTCCCTGCAATTTCCTGTACTTCACAGCTCATACTGACTCCTCCACCCTCAAGAGTGTTACTGGACACTCGATGTCCACGTAACATGATAAAAAAACTCGCACAAAAATTAGATCAGTCCTTTTCCGCGCACGGGACCAGTCTCCACTTTACATAGAAGGATAACTTCGCGTCATAATGCCGAAAAGAAACATAGATATCTATGCCTAAAATGCAGTACACTAAACACTCGCATTAGTAAGCAAGTCTCGCCATCCTATCAACGCAAACACAATCATGACACACTCCGCGCTGCAATATACAGCAATAATAAGTTCGCGTGGCTTTGACTCCTCTAACACAAGACACGTGAACAGGACGAAGTCCCGATTGTCCTGTTGCATAATGTCTCTCACAGTCACGACTCCGCACCATGATTGTCCGAACCCGTGAGACCCACTCTGTGCACCCCAAGGCCCCCCAGAGCACACTCAAAGGGAGCGACGGGATAGGTGTCAGCTATACCCTAATTCAATGGATCGCACTGGCAAATGAATGCCTGTTTCGCATGCTACACAAGACATTTGTACGTTATACGCTCCTGACACTGCCCAGGCGGCGCGTTCGAGTAGCGATCGTCAGCGCTTCTTGCGGCGCCTTCCGTCAAAACTGACAATGGCGGACCACGGTACTCGGGCTGGCCACGCGCATTTGCCAACGTGATCGCATGTTCATGCTTGTTTTGAAACGAACAAATGGCGCAAGTTTTGCTGTGTTGTTTTAAACCAATCTCAAAATTAGACGGTCGGATACGCGCTGCCATTCGTCGTAAAGGGGAAAAGCACCACGCTGCCGGTCACGTTTACAGCGTGAAAGAAGTCGCCGGTGTGACTGTGCTGGCGCAGTGTCACTGCCCAGCAAGGCAAACACAACTGCAGCGTATCTCTGGACGTGAGTACACTCAACTATCATATTGTACTTTGATCAAGCAGCGGAATTGAGTGTACAGGCATGGCTGAGCTTATTAAGCGTTAGGCGTAGGTGTTCTTGGCCAACCATTTAAGCTACCGTAGACAAAACGTGTTCTTCCGTGGTGCTGTTTTGACAGGCTTGCAAAGCCACATTGGCCACTGATGATAGGCGCCATATCTTTTCGAATTACTAAAAGGCTCTTTTAAACAACTTCCACAAAAATTGTATTAGACTGCTATGTTCTGCCAAGCAACCGCAGTACTTTGTTTACAACTGCCAAGGCACCGGGACGACCTTGGGCCGCTCCGGCCGCCAAGACTCAGCTGACCGTATCTGGCAACCGGAGCCCAAGCAGAGCCTCACAGCGTGAAGTGCTCAGCGACTCGCGCAAGACATAACGCCTGCAGCCACCACGCAGTACGTTTCGTACAGGAAAATAAATAGCTCTAAATGATATGAAGAATTTACAAAAATATGTAAGTCGGCTTCCCGGCGAGACTCTTTCTCGACCAAAAACTTCAGTCTACTGACTACAATACTTTCTAGTGCGATCCTCCAGGAAGGAAGCGCGAGCGCAAAACCACTGCCGGCCAGGAAATATGTGAAGTCGGAGAGCAGGCAGCCCTGCGCGGCCGGTACAGTCTTTGGCGCAGCAGTACCGCCGCCCCCACGCTTTTTTTCCTGGGTAGTTCTGCATGTCTTACACGTTTGCCATCGTAAAACAGCGGTATGAGAACGTTTACCTGCAGGACGGTGGCGCGCGTGGTTCAAAAGTTTCGAATAACACGCGGTCATAAGAACAACACGTGCGCCAGCTGAATTCTACGCCGTCGACTGAAGTTGGATCAGTACCAGAGTTGCGCTTTCTACGCTACAGGTGGTGCGGCTGTCACGGGGAAACTCCACTGTGAGGAGCGTATACACAAAAATATACATCTGTTCGAGCGACCCTAAAAGGAAACTTAACACTTGTTCCCGAACATGCGAAACAAAATCATGTACGGTGATTCGATATAGGCAAACTAATTCAATGGCTAAAGATCAAGTTTTATACAAGTCTGAGTCAACCATAACAGCCTATTACTAATGAGCCTAAACAGCCTAGAACAAACACGCGATTTAAAGGTGTCTACATTGTGTGGCATTGACAATATTGCCGCGAGACGGAAGAAGTCTGTCGCATTAGGCCGGCGTGGATGAAGAAGAGGTAGTGATTGCTCATCGCCATATTGGCTGCTGTGGCTCTTGTGCTGCTCGCATTACTTGTAAATATTTGCAAATATACGTTTTTGTGCAACATTTCTGATGGAGCTGCGGGGTACGCTGCCTGTTCATCCGAATCACCGAAGCGGTCGCCGCGTTTTTCCCTCGACGATGGACACTGAAGCATCCACCGCGCCGGAACTTACCGCGCCGCAGCCGTCTCCACCATCTGTCATCTTATCGCTTCCAAAAGATCCAGGCACCTTCTGTGGCACAGACGACGTGTACGTTGAGGATTGGATTTCATGGTACGAACGTGTCAGCAAACAGAACAGGTAGGACGATACCCTTATGCTGGCAAATGTGGTAGTTTATTTGAAGGGAACCGCACGCCTCTGGTACGAGACGCATGAGCACGATCTCACCAACTGGGACCTATGCAAAGAAAAACTGAACGACTTTTCGATCAGTTTTTCACCTTTCCGTCGTTCACCCTCCCTGTCCAAACCATTGAGTCGTCAGCTAGCCGCCAAATAAGAACTTGGCTCTCGCGCGCAGTTATTTACTGAATCATACACTGCGTATATTCAGGATATTCTAGCGCTTTGCCTCAGAGTTGACATGTCCGAAGCGGACAAGATCGGGCACATACTCAAAGTTATCGCCGACGACGCATTCAACCTCTTGGTATTGAGGAACTGTGCTATCGTGGATGCTATCATGAAAGAGTGTCGGCGATTCGATCAAGCAAAATCCCGCCGTATCGCCCAGCAATTCACCAGGCTCCCCAATACTGCCACATCGCCATCATGCGAAGAACAGCCATAGACTTTACAATTGCCTGCTTCGGACACTTAGACACGTATCGTTCGTCGTGTAATAGAAGTAATTCCACCAGCCCCTCTTGTGCCCGATGTCTCGACTGCTAACCAGCCCATGGTTCCCTTGATTCAAGCCGGGGTACGACAGGAGTCGCTAATTTGGGACTCTCCTCTGTCTGCACGGTGCGCGTTCCACCAGTTACACCAGTCACACCCTCAGTTGCAGCAGTCGCACCGAGGGACCAGCCCTTTTATTCGCAATACCACAATCCCGCCGCGTGGAGGACGCCAGATGATCGCCCAATATGTTTCGCGTGCTTTCGAGTTTGGCATATTTCGCGGCACTGCTGGAGCCGCCTGACATCGCCGAGTGGCTGGAGCAACCAGATGCCACCTCCTGAAGGCTACCCTCGTACAACATCGTCGCGCTCTCTACCGACTGATACGCCCGATGTCGACACTAGGATCAATGTGTATAGCAGGTTATCATCACCGCCCGACCGCCGATCTCGTTCGCCGCAAACCCGCCGTTTCCCGTGGCCTGCCAACCCTGAACGCTACGCACCGGAAAGCTCACGAGTGCAGCGCCAGGAGGTGACGTTGCATTCTTGACCCGGCTTCCAAATCCTCGTCTGACTGTAGCTACCCGCTCTAATTTTCTCGAAGTCCACGTCGACGGTGTTACTGTTACGGCCCTTATTTACACCGGTGAACAAATATCGTTGATGAGCGCTAGTCTTCGTGAGAAGCTGAAGAAAGTCCCGACACCTGCCGTGAAACGTGCAGTGAGAGTCACCGATGGAAGCACACCCACCGTTGTTCGACATGTACTGCCCGCGTCACTATATCTGGCCATCGGACAAGTGCTCTGTTTATTGTGCTTGAGCGGTGCCCATACATCGTGATCTTGGGCATTGACTTTCTGTCCACACATTCAGGCCTTGTCGACTGTGGCGCCGGTGTCCTTCAACTTGAACTCCCTTCTGTCCCCGAGACTCTTGCTGCTAGGCCTACGCAACTGTGTACTGTCGAGTTCGTGCGACTACCGGCGCAATCCACTACCGCCCCATGAGAAAGATACGCCTTTCCCATGGGGCCGTAGAGAAGCTCATGCATTTTCGACGCTTATACGCCTTCTCACGACTTCTCTGTTGGCGCACTTCGACCCTTCTGCTCCTACGGAAGTTCTGACGGACGCCAGTGGATACGGAATCAGAGCCATCCTTGCTCAGTACCAGCATGTTCATGACTGCGTCATAGCGTACGTTAGCCGCCTGCTCAGCCCCCCCCCCCCCCCGCCCCCAGAGCGCAATTACTCAATTACCGAGCGCGAATGCCTTGCCCTTGTTTGGGCCATCTCGAAATTTCGGCCGTACCTCTTTGGCCGTCCATTCACGGTAGTGACTGGCCACCAGGCGCTCTGATGGCTTTCCTCGCTGGGCTTTGCGGTTACAAGAGTACTCGCTTCCGGTATGAATGTTGGCAGCTTCGAACTGTGCCGACGACGCAAGACGCCACCGACGCTTCCTGCCGGCCTTTTTCAGCCTATCGATGTCACATTGGAGCCATTCTTCCGCGTCTGCCTCGATCTGATCGGACCTTTCCCTACATGAGCATCAGGGAACAAATGGGCCGCTGTCGCGACAGACACGCGCGCTTTCAACCAGCTGTGCTACTGATATTGCCAACTTCCTTCTCCGCGATGTGATTCCGCATCACGGAGCTCCTCGTCAGCTGCTCACCCATCGCGATCCTAACTTATCCCGTGTCAATGACCCCCTCCGCTTATGTTCCACAAAACACAAGGTCACCACTGCCTATCATCCTTAGACAAACGGTCTCACCGAAGGACGGAATCGCACCATAACCGACATGCTCTTCATGTACGTTGGCACCGACCACCGCGACTGGAATGGTACATTACCCTCTGTTACATTCGCCTACATACGTCACGCCACGATACTGCAGCTTGTTAACCGTTTTATCTTCTTTTTGCCGGCGAACCGAAACTCCCCATATAATACATTACTCGCATCCGCACCACAACTGTCGTAGTACACGCAAGATGCCATCGCAAGGGCGAACGCTGCACGTCATAACACACGTGACCGCCTTATGATGTCACATGCATCACAGAACTTGCGTTACGATTGTCGTCATAAAGATGTATATTAGGCCCCAGTATCCTTAGGGCTCATCTGGTCGCAAAGTCCACGAGTTGGTCTATCAGCGAAGCTTCTACCACGCTACAGCGGTCCTTATCGCGTTTTGCGCCAAGTTACCGACGTGAAGTATGAGATTGCACCAGCAAAGCCTGTGTTACCTTCTACGCCGGTCCAGACTGATGTAGTTCACGTTGCTCGGATAGAGCTGTATAACGCGTCCGTTGATGCTGCACTCTAGCCTACCCGTACGGTGCGAGTGTTTTCGCCCGGGGTGTAGTGCCGCTAGACAGAAGTCTGGCATTAGGCCGGCATCGATGAAGAAGAGGTAGAGATTTCTCCTCGCCATACTGGCTGCTGCGAATCCTGTGCTGCTCACCTTACTTGTAAATATTTGTAAATATACGTTTTCCGTTAAACAATATTAATTATAAAATTCTAAATAACACGTCCGTTATGTCCAGTCAGATTTTGTACTACATTTTTCAGCAGTCTTGATCAGCAGGTCTTCTTCCTGCTAACTGGAAGATAGCGAAAGTTATTTCGATGTTGAAAGATGGATACAGACACTGACCTGGTAACTGCTGCCCCATTTCGCTAACATGTACGTATTGCAAGCTTCTCGAGCACATCATTGCCTCCCATATATCCAGCCATCTTGAATCTAATAACTTTTCCTTTCAAAATCAACATGGTTTCCGTAAAGCGTTGTATTCAATGAAGGAATTGTAACGCTTATGTAACCTACTTATTAATCACTAAACATGTCCTTATCCGCGTCTACGTTAGACCTTGACGTTTTCTACTCAAAAGTCAGGCAACCCTAGCCTATGGCTGCGACGCTACTGGAAAGGATCGTTCTTACGGACTTTTGTCGTCGCACGTTTTTTCCGGGTCCGATGCGTGTCGCATCTTCATCATAGTCAGTGTTCTTGCGGACTCCGTAAAACGTTGCTACCTTGCTGTTGGCGAGTCAACTCATCCGTCTCTGATGCCGGTGTCCAGAAATCTGTCGGTGACGTCGCACCCTGGCCTCACCGGTTAGGCACAAATCCGGGTTCCGCCGCTACTTCGAGTGCCGACAAGACGCCCTGGGGACAATCGCACGTGCTGGTCGGCCTCTGAAGTTTCCGCCACTGCTGTGAGAGGCTGCAGCAGGTCCAAGGAGCCTTGCTCGAACGTCGCCGATGTCGACGGCCACGCCTTGTACCGCCAGCATCACGGACTTGACCGAAACCCCATGGCTCCCGTCGCCAGTGCGATGCTGACGCTACAACCTTCTTGGCCTAGAGCCACGTCGATAATGCCAACTCGGCGCCGCTTCTCCCTCGATCACAGCTCGGGTCACGCGCCTCGAGAGCTCGTGCCGTTGGGACCGATACGTGCACCTCCTTGTGAATTTAGTTAGTGAGCGAAAGGTCGCAGCAGTTTATGCAGCTGATAAAGTTACTGACCTTATTTCCTATAGCTGTCTAATAATTTGCTATCACCATCAATACTTTGCTTCTCTGGCGAAACAGTGACTTATTCGAGTGCAGCTCTTAGGCTTCCCTCTCTCATAAAAATTTATAGCAACATTTTTTTAGACCGTCCTTAGACTATTGTTACTAGAACCTACCAACATTCAATTGAAGTCCTACCAACTGCCTTTATACACCTTAACAACGCTCTAGTAACACCCTAGAAACAATTGTACACCAACTCCCAATAGAAGCGTGTTGATAGGATGTCTTTAAACTTACTACCAATTTCATATGAACATTTGTCTTTATACATATTTCATTAAACAGTTTAGCAGCACTCTCTCAACAATTCGCCACCTACTGGGATTGGAACCGTTATTTAAAACAAAGCGCTTGATTCCTGAGTATGTCATATATCGGCATTATTGTGTGTTAGAAAAAGTTTTCAAGAATTCTGAAGTTACTTCCCATTCTAAATATTTTTCGGCAAACAGTACGAGCTGGTGACGTACTGAGGATACAAGTCCTTCAGAAAAAAATATTTTGGTCATGTATAGTAACACATTCTTTACGCAAAAATAACGAGCCTTTTGACGGAGTACTAAAGTTGTTACTGAGACAAAAGCTAGAATATACGTTAACGGGGTGCTTAAAATATATTATATACAAAAGTAAGTAGGAAGGCTTTTAACGGTGTATGAAATAATGTTCTTCAAACAAAAGTAAGAAGAAAGTCTTTCAACGGTGTATGAACAAATGTTCTTTATACAAAAGTCAGAATGAGGTCTTTCAACGGTGTATGAACAAATCTTCTTTATACAAAAGTAAGAACAAAGTCTTTTAACGGTGTATTTAAAATATTCTTTATACAAAAGTAAGAAGGAAGTATTTAGACATTGTATTAACAAATGTTACTAGAACGTAAATGTACATAGACTGTCAGTAATGTAAATAGAAAGTTGGTAGAAGTTCTAAATAATGTTAACAGGTATTTTTGTAAGGGGTAGCCATTGGCGTCCCTCCAGCGAAGGATGAAACAGCGAATGCGGTGCGCGGCGGTGGATGAAAGATGGCGATAGCAAAGAGAGCGCGAGGAGAAAAGCGGAGGAGGAGGGTGCAGCGCAACCATGAGGCGGAAAGCGGAGGACGAGTATATGTCGAAAGCGTGAGAAGAAAAGTGTAGTGCCGCGCAAAACGGGGCTCTGCAGCGACGATGGCTACGAGATTGCGCCAGAATAGCGGGCGTCTGTTTACCGATGACACCACCGATACCATGTATGGAAACAAAGCGCTGCATGAGCACAGGTCTGTCTGCGGCGGCTGCTGCGAATCGCGCCGGCGAGTCACCCATGCACTGCCTCTCGTGATCTCCCGATTAGCGAGGCAGTCACGCCACACTTCCATCCTTTTGAAACTTGCCGCTCGAGACTGATTGTCCACGCCAGTCAATATATCGTGAAATGAAAACTTATTGAGAGTTGCGCTCAAATTTCGAGTTAGAGAGTATCGTAATCATCGCTGAACTTTTTTTTCTGTACGCGTTCGCTTCGAGTTAAGGCATGTTACAAAATTACTGGCTCAGGGTCGTGTTGAGTTCATCTAAAATTCTGGTACGGGTACGCTTTGCAGCTCGCGTTCACTTTAGCACCCTCGTTCCAATAAAACGTTGTCAGATTTCACCAGTGCGTTCACGCAGAAGCCGCATCTATGAATCGTGACAAACAACACTCACTCACTTTCGAATACCATGTGTGAAGAAAATTTTATGATGAGTGATGCGTGTTTTCCCGCAAATATCTTGCTCTCCTATAGCGACGGGGCATGCTCTAGCGCGATATGTCACTGCGGATGGGATGGAAGTAATCGCATTTTATTGCGACAAGATTCCTATCGACAATACAGGCAAATTTTCGCCGTCGTCATCGCCGTGAAGTTTCCTATCGAAGTTCAAGTGCGGCAAGATCACTTTCGGAGACGTGGTGAAACTAGAGGCCGCACGAAGCGTTCGCTCCCCACTAGCGGCGCTATTCATCACGCCAACGTCGTGACAGCGAGTGCTCGCGGTCATCGAGTAAGATCTGTTTACTTCATGACACCGTGCTCGTTAATTAGTAAGCGAATACTTATTGTAATTTACGCTACTTATCAAACTACGAACCTTACTTCGTGTCGTTTAATGCTTTGCTGTAGCTAGCAATGCGTCGCCTTTCAGGCGGAGCGGCGACTCGTAGTCTTCTATGAAGGCACTCTTTTTTTTTTTTTTTTGACAGCCCACTTGAAGAAGCTAGAGCATTTTAGTGGCTAAAATGTTTTTGAAGTGGCAAGTTGAAATATTTCATGTGCCTCGCGAGTTGTTGCGGCGCACATTTAGCTCAACGTTTTTTCCAGGCAAAATAAAAAATTTCATTCTTGCAAGATAGAGCGATGTACAAGAAAATTATATTTTATTACAACTGATAACAAATTCCAGCAAGAAAGCGGACTTAATTGCGATGACACCAATGCCGTCTTGAGGTGCGAATGCAGCCAGCAGGCTATTTTCTAGCGCTGGACACGTCTGGCGGCGCCACCGCGAAGTCTACGTGCAGCTCGTGTGTGAATATACAGGGTGTTCAAAATTAGGTTTTATGGTTTTTTCTTAAAATTAGGCACTGGGAGGCACGCGAAGATCACCTGTGTAAATAAGCTATGTGGCCAGGGGGACACAAAGTGAGATAATAATTATCGCTGTTAGCAGCCCGATTAACTAAAATTGAGTAATTACTTTTTGTTAACTACAGTAAGTGAGTACGTATCGAAAAGTTAGAGGCAGTCGTATTCTCAATATCAGTTGCAAGAATACTTCTAGCGCGTCTGTGCTCCGAGAGATTCGACTCCAAATTTTAATCGTCGTTCGGATGATTACGCATGCAAGACAGTTAGGATCGGCGCAAAGCTCCTCTCTAGTGTGACACGGCTGTTGCGTGCGGTGTTTAGTCTGACATCGGGACGGAGGCATTGGCAAAGATGATAACTGTCCCCCTTCCAGTTTCTTCACTTCCAGGTATTCCAGGCACACGAATCTTCAAGGAACGATCGCTGCCGTCCGGCGACACTTTGCACTCAGGCAGGCCAACTTAGAAATACACAGGTTTATTAAGACAAAGTCGTATACATCGAGTAACGGTGGCCGGTTACCGGCTCCCTCGCCTCCCCCTTTTTCTCTATACTCTTAGATGTTCTCTTAAATGCACTTGTGAATTGGGGCGGCGCCCTTATTTTCGGCTTCCTCGCTAACATTATACCAATCAGTTTTATTTTAATGTAGGCGGGACCATCAACAATGCACTGTGTGAGCGCCCCCTTTACTTGTCCGGTTTTTGGAACACACAGCTCAAGATCACCTAAACGAACGCCACATGGCCCTATTGCTCGGGGTCCACACGCATCTGGGGTCTGCATCTGTCCCTGTCTCGAAGATTGGCACCGTTCTGAGAACACAAACGACCGCCAGCTGCGAAAGAAAACAACCTGCGTGAGTGTCATGCATATGGCTCCCGGGTTCCAACGTGGTTGCGTTCAGTGCATACAAGGCTGACTGTGCCAGCCAACTTAACTCCTCCCCATCGAGAATGCTGTGCTACACTCGCTGTACCCGCAGTACACTACCACAAACCGGAGGGCAGACGGTGACGTTTCCCCGTTATATGAATGAACAATCGCGGCATGGCAATCCCGGTAGTGCACTAATACAGGCAATAACACTCTTATGTGTATACAAGCGCTACTGACAAGTGTACATGCATCGCTACACCACCTTCGGAGTTTATACAATCTAGTAGTTTGCAATGCGCTGTTATTACTTTTTGTCTTTGTTGGCGTTCATGCAAAAAACAGTCCACGTACAGTTCGCTGCACTTCACACAACACTCAAAACATTTCATAAGCAGGTGGGGCCGCCACCCTATACATACCATGTCGCAACTGAAGATGCAGGCGTTATTATTATGTTTGTTTTTACAAACTGGCGACTCGTAGCCTTACGCTGTTCCTGCTTATTCGTAGGTGTCGAGCCGCGAAAGCGCAACGGCACATTTATTAAGGGAGCCTTTTAATGTGGGCGAATTCAGTGTCATATTTCTGGAAGGCCAGGCTCCATCGCCTGAGGCGAGCACTCGACGATGCTGATTTAGTTAGGTACGTAAGAGGATTGTGGTCCGCTATGACCCTATAATTCTCGCGCGAAAGAGCCATGTGTCCAGTCGACCCATAGCCCACACAATTGCATGGGCTTCTCTTTCTATAGCAGACCATCTAGTTTGTGTCGGGGTAAGCTTCTTGCTTAATAATGCAATGGGTGTTTGCTGTCCATCCATTTGTTGTGCCAGGCACGCTCCCACTGCTCTCTCTGGCGCATCTGCTGTCATCACAAACTGTTTCTCGATATCAGGAACAGTTAGCATAGATAATTTACCCAACTCAACTTTCACCGCGTCAAACGCGAGCTGCGAGCCGTCGCTCCATCGGATTGCATTTGGTGCGCGTCTGTTCCTGAGATCGGTCTGTGGACGTACCATTTCAGAGTATGATGGAATGTAGTCGCGATAGTAATTAAAGAAACCGAGTGCACTACGCAGTTCTTTCTTTGTAACTGGCGGTTCGAGCTGCTGAATGGCTTGAACTAGTTCTGGGTCTGGCGAATGAGATCCCGATCCCACAACATGACCCAGATATTTCACACTTTGCTGAGCGAATTTGCACTTGGAAGGATTAATAGTCAACCCCCCCCCCCCCCTTTAATAGTCTGGAGCACCTTATCTAAATGCTCTGAATGTTGTTCCCAACTTTCAGAGCACACAGCTACATTATCTATGTATGCGCAGGCGTAGCCCATGTGCCCTTGCAGAACATCATTCATGATCCTTTGGAAAGTAGCGGCGGAATTACGCAGCCCATATGGCATCACTCGCCATGCAAACAGTCCTCGAAGCGTCACAAACGCCGTGTACTTCTGCGAGTTTTTTTCTATTGCTGTCTGCCAGTAACCTCTGGCCACCTAGAGCTTAAGTCTATGACACAAAGGGCGTACCGATACCCTCGTGCCGAGGCGGGTTCAATTGGTCCTATGCAGTCTAAGTAAATGACCTGAAATGGTTCCTGTGGCCGGGTCAGTGGCGTAATTGGCACCCTGTCTGTAGTATTTTTTCTTTTAAATACCTGACATGCATGACACTTCTGGCAGTGCTTCCTAACATTAGCTGGAAGGCTAGGCCAAAAAAGAAATGCACTGCGGATTCGCTGCTTCGTTTTCTTCTCTGAGTAATCCCCCCGCATGGCATATGATGAGCGAGCGTGAGCACCTCCTTTCGGCGGCTTTGCGGCAGCACTAGCTGCCCCCGACAGGGTCTGCTATCCAGTTCCTCTCTATGCAACAATAAGCCTTCTCTTATCGTCATGCCGTGCGTGCCTGCTCTAGCCTGGTCCCATGCATTTGCCAAAGAGGGGTCCTTTCTTTGTTCTCTCGCAAAGGTTGGGTCAGCTCTACCTTGCTCCGAAGAACGCAGTGGAGTGTCCTCCTCCTGCCTTATTTCCGCCATCGTTTGCTCAGCGTTTTTGCTCGACTCAAACTCCAACCCTGGAGGGTCGTCGGGGCCATCTTTGCGTTGTGTTATCTCAGTTTTTACCTGCACTAAGCTCGCCGCGTGTTCGTCGGCCTTCTTTCTCTCTCGCTCGAGCTTTGTCTCCTACTGCGTCTTCCCACCTTGGTAGTTGTTCACTGCCTTTGGTTTAGTCTGGGGGCAGCTCCACTGTATGTGGCCAAATTTCCCACATCCGTAGCATTTCGGGGTAGAGCGCTGCTGCTCGTTCGCATGCTGACTGCCTAAAACTTCGTTCGTTGCAGCACGTGATTTTATTTCAGCTTTTCTTTGTATCTCAGCCCCTTTTTGGCGATGCCCAGCCCTGCTGTCCTCAAAGTTTTCGGCGAGTTGGGCTATTTATTTCGGTTTAAACCATTCCCCTGTTTCATGCTGGAGAACATATGTGCGTAACTCGCCTGGCGTCATCTGTTTCGTGCGGTCGGCAATCATCAGTGCGCGGAGGTCATCAAGTGTTTGACGTTTTGACTTCGCAAATAGTAACTCTGTGCTATTTCTAACTTAGTAAAGAATTGTTCCCAGCTCTCACTACCTATTCGGCAACTGCAAAGCCTGCGCTTATACTCCTCTGGTGTCAATTTTAATTCCGAGAGTACCAGTTCACGAATCTCTTCATACGATAACACTTGATCTTCTGATTTGTTTGCTACCAGGGTGCGAGTTTTCGCGTTCAGGAATGGGACAATAATTGAACCTGCGACATCTTGCGGAATAGCACAGCTTCTGAGCACATTTTCAGGGCTCTTAAATCATGCTGGCACTAGGTCACTGAATCTGGCATCGGCGCGAGTACTACTCTTGGGTCCGTGGCACATCTGCCCAAATTCGATCTTCACCCCCTTTCGCTCTCCTGGACACTCTGCTCATGCAGTTTTAAAGTTTGAAGCTGAATTTGAAGTCTCAGCATTTCCACATCCAGTTACTTCTCCCTGAACCACGCGGCAACGCCTTGACTATTGGAGTCTGCTCTAGTGCTATGTCCTTCCGAGGCTTCCACCCCAGCTAAATCTGTCTCATTCGAAGCTGATTCAGTGGTTATTTCTGCCGCTGCGTGCTGCATCTGCGCTCGCGTGGTGACCGACATGGTGCTCCCGGAGGAAATAGGGCAGGGCCTACCTGAACTCCAATTCGTCCCGGGCACGGAGCGAGCCGCCTGGTGGGGACGCCGGTTGAAGTCGTTCCACGCAGACGGCCGGGGAACCGGTCAGTTGATAGGGTCGTTCACCGCGAGCTGCGTGCCACCCTATTCACGACGCCGCTGGTGGTCGATACTGCAGGAGCCACGCTGTGCACCCGCTGACTCCTAGACAGAACACTGTTTGGTTGTACTCCACTTGTTGCCTAGCAGGCTTTCGTCAAACACTGGTCGGCGCCTCTCACTAGGATGTCGCCGCGGAACCTTGGCCTTGGCTCCTGGAACTTCTTGCGAGAATAATGATCCACCATTCTTCCCAAAACGTCCCACAGGCTGCCACCGACAGTTGGTCCGGGCCTCTCAATCGGATGCCGCCACGATATTTTGAGCCTCGGCTCCTGGAACTTCTTGCAAGAATAACGTTCCAGCACCCTTCTTAAAGCGAAGTGAGTAGTTGTAGCCTGCCCTGATGCAGCAAGTCACCCGGACAATCCTCGTCACGGCACCAGTTAAGTTTTTTCACTTCCAGGTATTCCAGGCAGACAAATCTTCAAGGAACGGTCGCTGCTGTCCGGCGCCACTTTGCACTCAGGGAGGCCAACTTAGAAATACACAGGTTTATTAAGACAAAGTCGTATACATCGAGTAGCGGCGGCCGATTACCGGCTCCCTTGCCTCCCCCTTTTTCTGTATACACTCTCTCTCAAATGCCCTTGTGAATTGGGGCGGTACCCTTGTTTTTGGCTTCCTCGCTAACATTCTACCTATCAGTTTTATTTTAAAGTAGGCGGGGCCATCAACAATACACTGCGTGACCGCCGCCTTTACTAGTCCGGTTTTTGGAACACACAGCTCAAGATCACTTAAACGAACGCCACATGGCCCTATTGCTCGGGGTCCACACGCCTTGGTGCAGCCGGCCCGGTACGCTGGCATGTTCTGCGAAACCATAAATCGCCCCGGGAGCCACCAACCACGGTCATGCTGCAGAATCGTACACCCGCGCGACGCGGCCGCGAGCTCTCCCTTTACATACGTATGCTCGACGGCGTGAACACTGTTTCCCCCACCGCCACGGGAACGCCGCCACCCGTGGCAAGAACGCGCCTATATCCCGCTGAGCGACATGCGCGCGGCCAGGCGGCCGCTTGGCCTTTGGTTACATGCGCTTGTGCGCAAAGTGTCCATACATCCTGGGCATCGCGGCGGAAGCGTGCCGTCCGCATCTGTCCCTGTCTCGAAGATTGGCACCGTTTTGAGAACACAAACGACCGCCGGCTGCGAAAAAAAAAAAAAAACAGCCTGCGTGAGTGTCATGCATATAGCTCCTGGGTTCCAACGTGGTTGCGTTCAGAGCATGCAAGGCTGATTGTGAAAGCCAACTTAACTCTTCCCCTCTCGGCTGGTGAAATAAAACATTGAAGAACCCGGAACCGCTGTCGTAACACCCTACCGCGCAGCCTGTAACAATGGCGGCAGCTACGATGCCGAGATAATGACGCGAGCGGAGAAGCGAGGGCAGTGCGCGTGCGTAATTGTCACTAGACGAGCGGGCATGGTACTTGTCTCGGCTACGCAAACAAAGTGACTGCTGATTTTCAAGTACTGTAAACTTTATTGAAAATAAGAGCAACAACTGCACGGGATACGGCGCAGCCATATCTTCATTTCGCGAGCCCAGAAGAGAAGGGGAACAGTCATCATATTTGCCTCTACATCCGCCCTGTTATCATAATAAACACCGCACGCAACTGCCACGCCACATCAGGGAGGAGCTTTGCGTCGATCCTGACTCGGTTGCATACGTGAGCATGCGAACGATAGTTAAAATTTGTAGTCGGATATCTCAGAGCAGAGACATGCTAGAAGAATTCTAAGTGAGACTGTGGAGAAACACGGCTACCTCTAACTATTGATTACAAACATACAGACTTACTGCAGCGAATAAAAAGTTAATTATTCAATTGTAGTCAATTGGGCTGCTGACAGCGATAATTATCATCTCACTATGTGTCCTCCTGGCCACATAACTTATTTGCAAAGGTGGTCTTCGCGTGCCTACCAGTGCCTAATTTTAAGAAAACCGTAAAGCTTGATTTTAAACACCCGGTATAATGAAAGAACTGAAGAGTCGACCAAGTGCCGATGCTAAAAAAATTACCGACGATTACGTTACTTCCTAATGCGAAATTTGAGCGCAGCAAATAAGCTGTTTCACCTTTTCGATAGATTGAGGCAAAGAAATCGAGCAACACATGTATGCACTATCACAGAATTTTTTTTTTTATTTTTCACACGTATTCCTTTAACAAAGACTCCACTAACAGTTCTTGACAGTCATGAAGGAAGCTTTGTGGTCGGAGAAATAGACTGATATATGTTCGACTTGGTACACCAATGCTTGATTCTCAAAGACGAGATCTATACAAGTGCCTCGCGAGGTTGTCACAGCCGTGGGACGCGTTACGAGCGAGAGGAACGGGATGTTCTCCCGCATAAGTGTTAGGAAATTGCTGTTTGTCTTTATGTCAAGCCGCCACCGATCTGGCTCTCTGATTGCCACCGCACAGGGCGAACGGCAGCGGCAATTTCGGCTCGGGCGGTGCACATATACAGATCCGCCGCCACCGATCTGGCTCTCTGATTGCCACCGCACAGGGGTTGCATTGGAGGAGGAGCGAAGAAAGGAATTAAGTTCGAGCCGGCGCTTTGACAACCGGAGACTCGCAGGAAGAGGGGGGAGGGGGGCGGCGTGTACACCCAGCGGCAAACGATGGGGGCAGAAGCGCGCGCAGCAAGCGGACAACACGATAAAGGGAGGAGGGAAGAGATAGCAGCGACTGACTGATGCCGCTGACGCCGATAGTGAGTCAACCCCAGCTGCGGAGTTGGTTTCAGGGACAACGCCGCCGATGCCGATACAAACAATATGATACCCTCGCTTCCGCAGCGCTAAGAAGCAGGTCTAGCCGTGGGAAGGTGGTCACGTATTCGTCGACGTGCCGGGGCCTACGTGAAATAACCGGCGCGTCGGCAACTGAAGAGCACCCTATCCGCCACACAAGAACAGGGGGGGGGGGGGACCCTTTCCTCCTCTTTCTGCATGGCGGCGACGGTGTTCTATGCAGTCACGTTATCTTGACTCTCTAGCGGCGTCAGCGGCATCCAGCGGTATCAGTCGGTCGCTGCTAGCGCTGGGGGGATGAAAGGGGGGCGGAGCTGGTTACGAGGCCGACGACAACGCCGACGACGACGCGAAACCCAGGAACGGACGCCAAAGAGCTGCGCTCTAAAAAGACAACGTCAACGTCCATGTCCATGCGCCTGTCAGTGTCTTTTATTCTGTTGTCCGTATCTTATTTTTTGCGCCTAAAAGCATTGGTAGAGGTCATGTACGAACTAGCCCGGTAGCAGACTTTATTAAAAGGTCATCAACGTACATTTTGTTTCAAATGAGACAAATAAATTAATGTCAATTCTACCTAGTTATGCTGTATTTTTTTCTATATTTCTCATGTTCATACTTCTCTCATTTCGTATCTTCTTCGTATTTATTTCGCGCGCAGTCACGCCCTTGTCTGCTTGAGCACAACACTTGTTTGGCCGTTTATTTTTCAGCATTGGACACACTGTAACACACCGCTCACCTCAGTTTGTCTGTTGCTCTTTCATACTAGCACCAGGGATAGTGCCTATTAGCAGCGAATATTTACGGCTTCATCAAAACACACGTCCAAGACTCCGGCGACGGACTCACTGGGGCCGGTGCCTTTCTACACTCCCTGCTTCACCAACCCAGCTGTCCTCCATCTCCAACTAGGGCACTTCGCTCCATCGGGTGGAGGGGCAGCAGTTAAGTTAGGTGGCACTAGGTGGCGGCTTAGTGGGGGCGACAGTGACAAAGGTACTTGTTGCTGACTATTCCTACGTGTTCTCGGCATGGAAAGCTGTCGTTTGATACAATTTTCATATTCACACGTCATCAATGAGTCACGTAAGTGAAAGTTTTTTTTCTGCAAGTGGTTACACGTTAACCAGATCCAAGATACGCCAACACAGTGTGAAGACAGCTAAGAATACAAATACAAACAACGATTGTCAATATATCTCTGTTTCGGGTTCTATTCCGTTCAGCACCGGAGAAATTTGAAAGGATCTTTTTTGGCACTGCAGAGTGGCGCATAACTAGTGGTACATGTTGAGAACTGTACTGAGCGGTAAAACTGTCAGGAGAAGAAAGGCTGGCCGGACACCTGGCCTCTATGGCCCTGTCTGCCTTGCCTTTCTTTTCCCGACTATTTTATCGCTCAGGACAATGATTTATATAAGGGGTGTGCGAATATTCAAAACTTTCAAATAACGAATCGAATAGGATCCTTTTGATCAAGCCTTCGAATCGAATGGTTACTATTTGTAATGCGAATATTTTTGAATGCTTCTGTAATATTTCAGGTCAGCTGCACCAAAATAAACTTAACACTGGAGCAAAAGTGTGGTAAATTAGCTCCATGGGGGCATAGTAGAGACATAAAACGATGAGGATTTGCGTAGTGAAGCAGGCTACGTAACTTAAATAGTCATACTTTACAGGCTGTTCAGCGGTCATTCGCATTCTCTGGAGATCTCTGCGCATGCGAAGAAACTACTTGTATGCTTCTTATGCTCTATTTGTGGTTTTAAGTAAAAAAGCTTCGCAAAGCACTACATAATGACCGGAGCATTCTAACTTTACGAATACTGGGATGCGAACATCGTTTTATATTGTGCTAACGCCTCTTTTTTAAAGCACAAAATACTTTCAGGTCCCGTTGTCGGCGACCTTCAAGTTACCGTGAGTCAAAAACCAGAGCCGTTATACGGGCAAGTTGCGAGTACAATACGAGATCATCTGGGCAACCAGTCAGAACTGAGGAAAATGCGGTCTCTGGCCCACAACCTTTTGTAGAGGACCGCATTACGTACGCTAGTTACTTCCCAAACAAGTTACAAAAATATAGCTTTCCAGTCTTTCGTAATGTTTCTTCACAATATCACTCAAGCTGTAACTGCTAGTATGCTGAAGTTCTATTCGTCATAATCAACAGCGGCGTTCAAAAGGCAGATAAAGGGCACCATACACTTGTTATTTTTTGTTATTTTTGGCGCTGAGACAAGGTCGCCTGTTGAGTAACGTCTGTTGTCGGGCCTTATTTTTGCGCCTAAAACCATCTTTAAAAGCTTGTTCAACGCCAGTGGTCCGTGAGTTCTGTGGCGCGTGTTTTGCGCAGGCTCGAGAGATGGCGCCACGCTGCATGGCCAAGACGCTAGCGTTCCGCGCGCCGCGGATGGTTGTTTGGCTGACACGACACTTGCAATGAGGATCAGTTCAAAACAGGTTCATGTGTTGTGGTGTGGTATAGTGGGCTGTGCCATTGTGAACATGCACTATATTCATTTTAGGAATGTGTCTTGTATTCTCTCCAACCAATCTGCTTCGCCGGTAGCCACTTCATGCGTACGTCTACTCTCGATTACCGGAGAGCCATAATTTTAACGCGATAGCGTTAAAATTATGGAGGAGCTCGTGTCGCAGAAAAAAAAAAAGGAGCTCGTGTCGCAGAAAAGCCGGTGTCGGTGTCTGATTTTAACGCGATAGCGTTAAGGAGCTCGTGTCGCAGAAAAGCCGGTGTCGTCGGCGTCCGCGGCGTTGGCCGTGAGCGATAAATCACGGCACGCACTTCATAAATAAAAAGCAACTTCCAAGATGGGCTGGGTGGGAATCGAACCAGGGTCTCCGCAGTGTGAGACGGAGACGCTACCACTCAGCCACGAGTTCGATGCTTGAAAGCGGTACAAAAGCGCTTCTAGTGAATGCGGTGTTGCCTTAGAAACGTGCCGTAGAAAGTTATACTGCGGTGTATATCGGTAATTATGAGCATGTAACTTACACAAGTCGCATTTACACGAGTAGCGAAGTAAGTTTCCGATACATTTCTGTGCTTACCGCACACGCAGAGCCATCTTGCGGCAAACACAGAAGACCCCCTCCTCTCAATGTACGGCGCTGCACCGACAGATGGCGCGCCACGCGCGCATTGGGGCTGTGCGCGGACCGGTGCCAGGCGCGTCGCGGCCCCGACTCCCTCTCCCCTGACGACGCTTCGCCGTGCTCCCACACGGGTTGCAGAATCAAGCGCCGTTCCTTTCTTTAGATTGCTATCTACCTATCTCTCTGCCCGTGCCGATAGCGACGTTTGGCTGGCGTAGATCGTTTCCCCCTCCGAGACACCGAGTTCTTTGGTTCGTTCCGTTTGCTCAGGCGCACGTTTCGTTGCCGCGCCGAACGCTGCGTTGCTCGACGCTCAGCGCGCGATAGGTGGGCGCAAAGTCCGATGCGGGGCGCCTCGTAAGTGATCGCTGCGCCGTAGTGCATTGTCTTTCACCCTTGGCGGGTCGACGGGATGCTGTCGCGTTCCACTCTTGAAGGCGAAGCTTAAAAATTAAAATTAAATTATGGGGTTTTACGTGCCAAAACCACTTTCTGATTATGAGGCACGCCGTAGTGGAGGACCCCGGAAATTTCGGCCACCTGGGGTTCTTTAACGTGCACCTAAATCTAAGTACACGGGTGTTTTCGCATTTCGCCCCCATCGAAATGCGGCCGCCGTGGCCGGGATTCGATCCCGCGACCTTGTGCTCAGCAGCCTAGTACCATAGCCACTGAGCAACCACGGCGGGTGTCACATAAGTACACTAATGTCCCACTATAACTGAAAGTCAAGTCGGTAACACTGCAACACGAAGTCTAGTAGTGCTGACATTAAAGTCAGCATGCAGTCCGGTAAAGTAACTACGCTAAAAGCATATCATAAGAAGCCAACAAACAAAGACACCAAGGACAACACAGGGGAAATTACTTGTACTGATTAACTGAAATGAAGAAGTTATAAATTAATGAAAATGAAAGTTGACAAAAAAACAATTTGCCGCAGGTGGGAAACTATCCCAGGTCTTGGCATTATGGGTGCGACGGTCTACCGATTAAGCTAGCGGGGCGCCGTCTTCCCTTCCACTTTCTCGGGCATTTATGTGTTACTGCTAGAACTAACGCTGGAAGCATTAGCCTGCGCCACCACTGATAAACCATAGCGGCGAATGTGGAGCATCCCTTCTGCTGCAGGCGTCACGATCGAGTAAGTGATCTTTTTTTGGGTGAAGTCAACTGGTCCATTAACCCACAAGTGCTACCTGAAGGCATAAATGTTGCCGGATTCAAAACCCTCGTTATGTTAACCCCCTTTCTTCTTGTTCATTACAAAAAAATCAGGGCACATAAGAAAAGTCGAATAAGATTCACACGAAGGTACATGAATCCAAGCATTGAATTGGCCAAAGTGAGATGAAATAAACCACATAGAGTGAGCTTCTCGCAGATAAATACTCAATATTTTCCGAGAATATTACTCGCTTTTAGAAATCGTTGCAGGGCCAGTGACGCGCGTCTTGACAACGAGTATGTTGGTCATGGACCAATGACCTTCCTGAGGCTGAAGGGCCTAATGCCATTAAATGACATGCTAAACGTTGTTTCTGTGTGTCGTGTCACGAACTTTCTAGCAGGATATGTATATCTTCATCAGCGTGGACACAAGTGCATTTCGGAGTATCAACTTTTGAAATTTTTTGCAGAAAGTATTTTGTATACGCGGTACTGAGCCTTAGATGGGTGAATCGACGTTTCAAAGACTCTGGATGTATCCAAACGGCTGTTCATTATTCAAAATCTTCCCAAAATATTCGATGCGATGCGCTGCGCTTCTGCCACTGTCCCATTAGTCTTCGATTTGGCCTCAAGAATCACTATTCACACAACCCGAATCAATATGCAACACTAACTAGCCCAACAGTCAGCAGTTCGAAACTGTAATGGCGCGCACCCAGTCGCCTAAGTTCGCGTTACAAAGGTCCAAGAAAAAGCGGCGTATGCGCTGTACCGCATACACAGTAAAACAAGTCGGCATGAAGCAGGTTTATTTATATGTTTATTTGTGTACTTATTTCAATATACTGCAGGCAGAGGTTGCCGGCCCAAAGTAGGAGGGGCGTAAGTTTATGAAAACATTTACATGAACAGGCGTGACAAGAATTTGCACATTCATCACAAAAAGGCGTTCATAACAGGCAAACAACTGCATGAAAAAGTGGAACTACTGGATACACATTCATAAATAACCAGCACATGAATGGTCTAATGATTGTGCAGTGCAATAAAAGCGGAAAATTACATGAACAGGCGAGACCAGAATTTATACGGACGAAATTAAGCATGCTTAGTAAGCAGACAACCTCATGAACAAGGGGGAGTACAAACTACACGCTCATAGGTCAGAAAAAAGAATAATAATTAGACACCAATGCAAAAGCGCGTAAAACCATCACCACATCAAACATACCGAATCGTTTATATCATAAATTCTCTGACAAATATTCCTGTTACCAATGATAAAAATCGGGTGCTTGCATGACGAACTCAGGCATCTGATTCCATTCCGATATTGTTCTCGGAAATAAAATATTATACAAAGCAACTGTTCCAGCAAAGATAGGTCTTAAAGCATGGTTCGGGGCGGGACGCGTTCTTCTTGATGTCAACTGCCCTAAATAAGAAGGGAGGCGTTATATTTATCATTTTGTGCTGGATGATATGGCGCAAACATAAGCGGATTATCTTTCTACATGTCCCAAGGGGCGTAGTCTGTTTATGCACGAAAGGCACTGATGATAGCCTCATGTCACCTGCACTCTCCGAAAATAAAACAAACCGCTTTCCTTTGAATGCTCTCGATCTGTCGAATACCTTTTTTTGTATGCGGGTCCCAAAGCGCACAGCCGTATTCTAGCTTTAGTCTAATGAATGTAAATCACGCTAAAAGTTTGATATTAGTTTTACGTCTATGAAAGCACAACTAGTAGGCTAAACGGCGAGGAGCAAATTTCTGCTGTATGAGCCATCCACGTTAAATCATTAGTTAGTGTAGCACCCAATACCCCTATTGCGTAACCACCGAAATCATTCATTGATTAAGGCTATACTCTATATACTAGGTTGCTGTTTGCATGAAATCCGAAGGAGCACTGACTTTGAAACATTTAATTGCATTTTAGATTACTGATATCACTCTTCCATTTTGAATAGTGGTTCTTGGAGAATTTCGTGGTCGACAGATGAATTCACTTCTTTGCATATAATGCAGTCACCTACAAATAGTCTGATGGAAACCAATGCGGGTATTACTTCTGTTATATCATTTATGAAAATATGAAACAGTAGCAGACCCAGCACGCTTACCTGTGGTACTCCAGACAGAACTGCCAAAATAGCTGATGAGCTGCCATTTATGTCAAGGTATTGCGTTCGACTTGGCAGCTATCCTGTCATCGAACTATTAAGGTGCTGGGGAAGCCTAATATTATTTAGTGTGTAAAGCAGTTTCTCATGCGAAACTTTATAAAATGTCTTACAGAGATCAGTAAGAGCACATCTACCTGTACAGATATGCCTAATGTTGCAGCGAATTCGTGCACTGTTGTTATAAATTATCAGTTGACATTGCTCACATAAAACCGTGTTCATGCTGAGACAAAGTTTTCTTATTTGTTATAAAACCAAGAATTTATTCTGCTACTATATTGTCGCGTAGTAGTGACGGCGAAGAAAGCAACAAAACCGTGAATGACGAAACTGGTTTTCTGTTAGGAGAACTTGTGCCCACAAAAGCAAGTTACACTCAATGAACAGCGAAAGCAGCGATCATGGTCGGCGATCGTCGAAATCCGATCAGCGGTTAAAGCCCGTCTGCTTTTATACATCAGTCATCGAAGGTTCCAGAGTAATCGCTGGTGCTCGTGTGTCTTCCAGAAAGTTCTACGCCATTCGTGTCGCGTATATATGAAATCAGGCTACACAAGATTAGGTGACAACAGACAGCGCATAGAACCATCGATAACATTTCAGAAACTTCCAATACATTCCGGCGCCTCCTGCGCTGAGCAGTAACATTTGTTAGGCGATGAAACGCGGTCACCCGGTGAACAAGTACACGTGTCAGTACCCCCTCTTAAAACGCATCGTCTCGATGCTACAAACATAAGAGTGAAAAGCAAAAGTACACCTATTAAAGAGAACAACAAAGAAACAAAGTCCAAGGAAAGTACAAAGTTCAGCTATGTAAAGTCCGAAAGTTCGTTAGCGCTGGTAGAACAGCTTAAGTCGCACAACATGGACTGTTTCAAGTCGTGAGCGGCGGCCTTGTGATAGCGAAATGCCGTCTGGCGCGGCCCCATAGTCCAGCGTGCCGTCGGGTGATCTTGTAGGGTCCGCAATAGCGGCGTGTAAGCTTCTCTATAACTCCTTGTCGGCGTATCCGGGCCCAAATCAAAAGACGATTGCCAGGCTCGTATTCCACGTATTGTCGTCGAAGGTTGTAGTCTCGGCTGTCGGTCTTCTGCTGGTTCTTTATGCGCAGACGGGCGAGCTGGCGGGCTTCTTCGGCGCGATGGAGATAGGCGCTGACATCGAGGTGACAGGCAGCAGCATGGCATCGAGTCGTTGTAGAGTTCCTGCCGTAAACCAGCTTGAACGGCGTGATCTGCGTTGTTTCTTGTAGCGCCGTGTTGTAAGCGAAGGATACGTACAGCAGGACGGCATCCCACGCCTTGTGTTCGACGTTGACGTACATAGCAAGCATGTCGGCGAGTGTCTAGTTCAGTCGCTCCGTAATGCCTTTTTTCGTCAGGTGGCAGGCAGTTGTCCTGCTTCCGCTTGTCTGACTGTATTGGAAAATGGTTTCGGTGAGCTCTGCAGTGAAGGCCATTCCTCTGTCGCTGATGAGGACTTCTGGGGAACGATGTCGCAGAAGGATGTTCTCGACGAAGAAGTTAGCGACTTCGGCCGCACTACCTTTAGGTAGAGCTTTTGTTTCGGCGTAGCGGTTAAGGTAGTCGGTAGCCACCACGATCCACTTGTTTCCAGATGTTGACGTCGGAAAGGGCCACAACAAATCCATCCCGATCTGCTTAAATGGTCGGCAAGGAGGCTTGATCGGCTGTAATAATAATCCCACCGGCCTTGTCGGTGGTGTCTTGCGTCACTGGCAGTCTCGACATGTCTTCACGTAGAGTGCCACATTGGTGGTCAAGCGCGCCCACTAGTACTTCTCTTGTATTTTTGCGAGCGTACGGGCAAACCCGAGGTGCCCAGCTGTCTTATCATCGTGCAGGGCGTGCGGGACTTCTGACCAGAGTGCTGCGGGCACAACGAGAAAGAAGTTAGTGCGGGCTGGTGAAATGTTCTTCACCAGGATGTCGTTTCCAAAAAAAAAAACACGAAGACAATCCTCGCCTAAATACTCTGCGGACAAAGTCGATCTTGTCTTGCAAGTACTCAGCAAGGCTTCTGAGCTCCATGTCCACTCGCTCTTACTGGGAAATATCGTCTGCACTTATTATACCTGAAAATGCGTCCGCGTCGTGGTCATCTTGGGGCGGCAGGTTCACGGGAGCGCGAGACCGGCAGTCAGCGTCAGAGTGCTTTCGTCCGGTCTTGTACATTGTAGGTTACCGAGAGGTCATATTTTTGCAGTCTGAGGCTCCAGTGCCCCAGGCGTCCTGAATGGTCCTTTAAATTCGTTAGCCAACACAGCGCGTGATCGTCGCTGAGGGCTTTGAACTGCCTGCCATATAGTTAAGGGCGGAATTTCGCTGTAGCCCAAATGATGGCGAGCCGTTCCTTTTCGGTCGTGGAATAATTGCCTTCCGCTTTTGAGAATGGACGACAAGCATAAGCTATCACCCGTTCAAGTCCGTCTTTCCTATGTACTAGGACGGCACTGACGTCTAGGCTACTGGCGTCAGCGTGGATATTTGTATCGGCGTCCTCGTCGAAGTGCGGCGCAAGTACCGGTGGTGTCTGCATGCGTCGTTTGAGTTCCTCAAATGCGTCAGCCTGTGGCGTTTATTACTTGAACTCGACATCTCATTTAGTTAGATGTTTCAGCGCCTCGGCGATGCGTGAAAAGTCCTTGACAAAGCGCCTGCAGTAGACACATATACCAAGGAATTTACGCACTGCTTTCTTGTCGATGGGCTCCTGGAACTTTGCGATAGCAGCCATCTTCTTCGGGTCAGAGCGGACTCCAGAATTGCGGATTCAGAATGAGTCCTGATGGCTCGATGGCCTCAAGTACTGTCGCAAGTCGCTTAAGGCGATGATAGAAATTTCCCGCGAAGACGAAGACGTCATCTAAGTAAACGAGACAGGTCTGCCACTTCAGTTCTGCTAACGCCGTGTCCATCACGCGCTGTAACGTTGCAGGCACCGAGCACAGCCCGAATAACATGACTTGAATTCATGGAGGCCGTCCGGCGTGATGAAGGCGGTCTTTTCACGATCCCTCTCGTCGTCTTCTGTTTGACAGTAGCCAGTCTTGAGATATATCGACGAGAAGTATTTAGCGTTGCAGAGCCGATTCAATGCGTCTTCTCACCGGGGGAGAGTGTATACGTCCTTCCTGATCTTGTTCAGTAGACGATAACCGAAGCAGAATCTTAGGGTTTCATCCTTTTTCTTCACCAAGACTACAGGAGATGCCCACGGGCTCTTCGATGGCTGAATGATGTCTTCGCACACTATTTCGTCGAACTGTAGCCTTATAGCATCACGTTCTCGCGTCGAAACCCGGTAAGGGCTCTGGCGGAGTGATCGCGCACAGACTTCGGTTATTATGCGATGCTTTGCAACTGGTGTTTGCCGAATCCTCGATGATGTCGAAAAGCACTATTTGTATTGTTGGAGAAGACTTCTGAGTTCTGATTCGGGCCCTGTGGTTGTCGAGGTAGATTCAGCGGAATCGGAGAGGACAAACGCATTCCTGGTTTCCATAATTTCTTCGAGGTATGCGATCGTCGTGGCCTTGTTGACGTGCTTGAATTCCTGGCTGAAGTCGGTTAGCATCACTTTCGCTTTTCTTCCATGCAGTCGAGCGATCCCTCTTGCGATGCAAATTTCACGATGGAGCAGTAGGTTTTGATGGGCCTCGGTGACGCCTTCTACGTCTGCGGGTGTTTCGGTGCCAACGGAAATGATAAAGCTGGAGCGAGGCGGGGCTCACTTGATCTTCGAGGCATTCAAGGAGTGGTGGCTACGAAGGCTCTCCGGCGGTATCGATTGATGTTCAGACAGCGTTATCGATTTCGACTTCAGGTCGATGATTGCGCCGTATTGCTTCAGAAAGTCTATGTCGAGAATGACGTCTCGAGAGCACTGTTCGAGGATAACGAAAGCGGCAGGGTAAGTGCGGTCATGAACGGTAATTCTTGCCGTGCAGATTCCAGTCAGCGCTATGAGGTGTCCTCCAGCTGTCCGAATTTGAGGGCCGTCCCATACAGTCTTGATTTTCTTCAGCTTGGCGGTGAATAATCCATTGATGACGCAGTAGCCGGCTCCAGTGTCCTCTAAGGCGGTGAGTGCGTGGTCGTCGAGAAGCACGTCGAGGTCGGTGCTTCTTTGTCATGCGTTGCAGTTTGGTCTTGCAGTTGGGTCACGCGTGCATCGTGTTAACCTATGGCTGGAACGTCGCGTCGTCAGCTCTTTCTTTCTCGGCACATTCTTTGCTTCGAGGCTTCGTAGGGGTGGCGGCATCTCTTGGATAGGTCGTCGAAAGAGTCGTTTCGGCGTCTTCGTCAGTGGCGGAGGATCTTCGCCAGTTCGACGAACAGCAACCACACCTCCATCGGTTGCTGCTTTTAGTTTTCCGGATATGGGCTGACGGACCGGTCCCGGACTGGATCAGCGTATGGTCGGCGCTGCGGCAACAGGTAGCGGCCTGTTGGAATGCATCATGTAACCGCGCAAACAACAAGGGAAAAAGAAGGAAGCACACAAGACAGGCGCGGACGGCCTGTTGACGGCGGACGTCGAGGGCTCCACTGAGTAGCGGCGATGCAGTCGGCGATATCAGGTGGCCACTCACCAATTTGTGGACGCGGCGCGTTGACAGCAAACCCTCGTAGTCCCAGGGGTGACGGCCTGGCGTGCTGGCAGTGGCAGCGCTTGTCGACGGAACTACAACGTTACTGGGCCCTGGCGCGGGCGCGGAGAAGGAACGGAACGCCGTGTGACAGCGGCGTAGGTAATCGCTTCAGGCTCTGGCTGTGGTGATTCCGGCTGTGCTTCGAGAACTCCCAGTGACCGCTAGATTTCATCCCGAACTACGTCAGCAATCGGATTAACTTGGCACTACGAAGCTGGGAGCATCTTCCGGAGTTCTTCGTGCACAACTTATCTGATTGTCTCTCGCCGGTCGTCGGAGCTGTGACCTCGAACTTCTGTAGAGTCTGGCATTGAGCGGCGATTGAATTGCCTTGTGCGCAATTGTAACTTCTTCTCAATGGTCGTCGCTTCTTACAGAAATTCCGTCACGACGGTAGGCGGGTTACGCTTCAGTCTGGCGAAGAGTTGTTCTTTTACACCGCGCAAGAGAACACGTACTTTCTTCTCAGATATTTGCGGATCGGCATGACAAAAAAGACGAGTCTTCTCTTCCGTGAATACCGCGACGTTCTCGTTAGGGGACTGCGATCAGGCTTGAAGTAGAATTCGGGCCTTCCTCTTCTGACGACTCTGATAAAAGTCTTCAGGAACTCGCTGCAGAACAGGTGCCATGTCATTAACGAGGACTCTCGATTCTTGAACCAAGTCTTGGCCGAGTCCTCCAATGAGAAATAGACGTGATGCAACTTGTCTTTCGGGTTTCACTTGTAGGCTGACGCGCTCTAGAATGTCTCGAGCCAGGTCTCCGGGTCTTCTCATGAAACTCCGCAGAAGGTAGGTGGCTGCCTGGGTTGCTGAAGCACTAGCAAGCCATCCTTGCTGCTGACTTGGTGTTGATCCTTCTGCTCTGCTCCGGTAGAAGACCGTGCTCCGGGTGCAAGTTTTGTATTCTGCGGCTTTCTCGATATTCCAGGACGTTAGGGCTGTCTTCCGGGTTCGGAATTGCATCATGGCTTTTTGGGGGTGTTCGGTGCATCAACGTACCCAACACCTCCCCAAGATGTCATGTATTAGTGACGGTGAAGAAAGTAGCAAAACTGTGAATGGCGAAAGTAACTTTTCTTGGGCGAACTTGTACCCACAAAAGCAAGGTACACTCAATGCACAGCGAAAGTGACCAACACGGTCGGTGATCGTCGAAATCTAATCAGCGCGTCAAGCGCGTCGGCTTTATCATTCATCGAACGTTCCAGAGTAATCGCTGACGCTGCGTGTCTTCCAGAAAGTTATACGCCTTTCTTTTCGCGCATACACGAGATCAGGTTACACAACGTTCGGCGACAACAGACAGCGTATAGAACCATCCATAACATTCCAGAAACTTCCGATACATGCAGGCGCGTCCTCCGCTGAGCGATAATACTTGTCGGACGATGAAACGCGGTCACCCGGTAAACAAGTACACGTGTCAATATGCTATAGGAATTTGCAAGATGTACAGTCTGTTTCACACTTAGGGGAAAACTCGGAGCGCATGGCATCGGCGATGCGGTGAGCGCTGGAGTCGCGTGGCGGAAGCAGCTCGCGCAGGCTCAGACGCTCTAGGGGCGGAGTCGTGATCTGCGTCGTCTGCTACGGCGGCGCGCGCTGGCCGCATTGTCGGGAAGAGTGCTACGGTCAGAGGCAGTGTGCGTATTCCATTGTTACTGCCGGAAGTGAGCCGATATTCCTTATTAAGCCTTGTGCAACGCCAAACTCTGAGCTTTCATTGGCCACATTCGAGTTTTACGAACTTCTTTTGACGACATGCTTCTTTCGTTCTTTCGAAAGGCCGAGATACTTAGTGCGTGCACGTATATTTCTTCGCTGTGTGTGTTACCGTAACACGCAGCGATAAGAAAGGGACACCGAACTCTGCGCGCAACGTGCTCGGTCTTTATTTGACGCGAAAGGAAAACAGAACACTCGATATAATGACTATGCGAGTTCAACACGATGAAACAAACGGATAAGAATAAAAGAATACTTTAGGTTAAGGCATTGAGCTGAAAGTGTTTTTTCTCGACAATAGTTCTTTACACAAGACAGGCTCTGCCAGCCGACGAGGAAATGCACGCGTCACGCTCCGAACATCACTTAGTACCTCGTCATGTCCCCAGCGGCAGCGATGACAGCGCTCATTCTGGAGGGCAGTGATGTGTAAAGTGACTCCGTAAGCGATGTGTCCATTCGGAGCACGTCCCACTCGCTCACGATGGTGGACCAGAGCCTGTCCTCGGACAACCCATGCAGAGGATGGCGCGCCAGCGATAATTTCAATAAGCCCCAGACATTTTCAATGATGTTGAGGTCCGGGGATTGGGGCGGCCACTCCAGGACAGTGACGCCGCGTTCATGCAGCAGTTCTTCCACAACACGAGCAGTGTGGATCGGCGACCTATCCTGTTTGGAATATATATAGTCGCCTTCCGGGAACGGGCCGTCAAGAACGTAGGGAATGAGTACGTCGTCTATGATTCCCCCGTACTTTTCAGCGGTGAACTTGCCTTCTAAGCGTATCAGTGGGCCAAGACCATTTTTGGTAATGCAAAGCCACACGTTCACACTAGTGCGCCCGCTCGCAGCGACCCGTTTCAGATACCGCGGCATGTAGCAGGGACAAGAAAAGAAAGCATCTATTGATTACGGGTATTTTAGATTAGATAATGAACTTGTCTAAGAATCTGGACCAACCTCACAGAAGTTCATGTTTACAGCATGCATTGCGAGCACTCGCTCGAATCACAAGCGCATGCACTGCCTGCGATGGTCAAACTTCAATACTTACCGCATAAGTTGTTCAATCGTGGTGCAGAGGCCCACTTTATTAGGCAAATATGTTAGCCTAATATAGTTGCACTTTTTACTTAAGTGGAGAAATATCTTAACACTGAATTATTCGTCTTCCCAAAGCAAATAAAATTAGGCTGGATCCGCATGCGAGGTAAACGAACTTAAGTATTATGAACTACTGTCTTACTTGTATGGCTGAGTAACAATTGATTCCAGAAAATAACTTGCCGTGTCTTGGCAGGGCGCCAAATTCGGTCTCACTGGTCGCCAGCGGTTGTAAACGTGGATTCATCACTGAATACAACGTTTCTCCATTGTGACGCAGTCCACCCTTCATGTTCTTGTGCAAAACGGAGCCGCTTTACTCTATTTGTGGCCCTAAGTAGTGGCTTTTGTGCGGTTGATCTGCTCCTTAGGCCGGCTTCGTTGAGCCGCCGCCTCACGGTAGACCTCGAAGCCTTCAGCTTGAAGCTTTGTCGTAGCTCTTGAAGCGAAGCGTGGGGGGCGTCCACAGCAGCCGCAACAATGGACAAGTCCTCCTCGTCCGTTGTGGCCCTTGGTGGACGTCCGCGAGGGGCATCCTTGATGCGCCCTTCTTGTAGGCCTGCAGTATCCTATTCACAGATTTAAGCGACCAATCTTCAGTCGTTCTTTCACCGGTACACGGGCCATGCGAATAAGGCTAACGATTTATCACCATTCTGGTCAGATGAAAAAGCTGGAATGAAGACTGACAAGCGCCAGCTTTATTCAGATCAATCTTGAATCCTCTAAACCTTCCTGTCTCTGTAGAGAGCCGCACCGTTCTTCGATCACCAATGAGCGAAGGAAGGAGATGACGCTGCATTGGCTTTTGAAGGTCATTTACATTTTATCTTCAGAAGTTTAAAGAGCGCCAAATCACCACAAAGTCGACCATCGTCAGCGAGTGGGACGTGCTGCGAATGAACACATGACTTACCGACTCAATTTGCAACTCACTGCCCTCCAGAATGAGCGCTGTCATCGCTGCCGCTGGAGACATGACGAGATACTAAGTGATGTTCGGAGCGACGCGTGCATTTCCTCGTCAGCTGGCAGAGCCTGTCTTGTGTAATGAACTATTGTCGAGAAGAAGCACTTTCAGCTGAATACCTTAACCTAAAGTATTTTTTTTATTCTTATCCGTTTGTTTCATCGTGTTCGACTCGCGTAGTCATTATATTGAGTGTTTTGTTTTCTTTTCGCGTCAAATAAAGACCGAGCACGTTGCGCGCACGGTTCGGTGTCCCTTTCTTGTCGCTGCGTGTTACGGTAACACAGACAGCGAAGAAATATACGTGCACGCACTAAGTACCCCCGACCTTTCGAAAGAACGAAAGAAGCGTGTCGTCAAAAGAAGTTCGTAGAACTCGGATGTGGCCAATGAAAGCTCAGAGTTTGGCGTTGCACAACGCTTAATAAGGAATATCGGCTCAGTTCCGGCAGTAACAATGGAATACGCCCACTGCCTCTGACCGTAGCACTCTTCCCGACAATGCGGCCAGCGCGCGCCGCCGTAGCAGACGACCAAGATCACGACTCCGCCCCTAGAGCGTCTGCGCCTGCGCGAGCTGCTTCCGCCGCGCGACTCCAGCGCTCGCCGCATCGCCGATGCCACGCGCTCCGAGTTTTCCCCTAAAGGGCCGTTTATAGTCCGACGTAACGCACGCGCGCGCGAACGCTACGTCACGTCGGTGCGCAGCCAACGTAACCAGGCCCCGCACACTGGGCCTCTTCGATTTTCGGAGTTCTGGCAGCCCGCTGGCAGCCAGATGGCAGCCAGCTAGTTCCGGTTCTGACAGGAAGTCACGTGGGCTGGGATCCCAAGACAACCCGAACCTGCCCGAAGTTTGCAAAATCGAACGCCGGTACAGCTGGCCGAATGTAAACATGCTACCAGCATGGCAGCGCCCGGCGAGGCCGGCGCGCGCTCGGCGTAGTCGGCCCATTTATGCGTTACCAGCTTGAAAATATATAGTTGCATTCAGGAATACGATCACTTTCGCGCGATTTCGCGCGACTCGGCGCAGGACGCGTACTGGGCCAACCAGGCCTTGCGCAGCGCAACAGATGGCCTCCGACGCGGCGGATGACAAGACGCGAAATCGTGATTGTATACTCGAAAGCGATAGCTGGAGGATCTCTGTTCGCAGCGATCACGTCGACCACCGGCGACATTGATGAGTTGGCGCTGTGTCATCACAAGACATGAAAAAGCAGGTTATCGGGTACATCTCATACGCATAAAATTTCGCGCCGACCTGCTTGGGCTTCGATTTCAGAAAGTTTGTCGTGGCTGATGGTGCTTCCCATTTTGACCCTAAGGAGCTGGGGACGCGGCTGGCGCATGCAAATGCACGTCGCCTGTGACCAGCGAAACGTTTCACACGAAAAACATTGGTCGCAATCATGAGAGCAATATGCCAATGTACGTACGTGTGTCTAATGTACCGAGTGCAATCAGTGTATTCTTATATCAATAGCCTGCACTCCGAACATATATCGGTTTCGAGCTGCCACCTAAGCATACGACGGACAGACGGAGCGAACACGGGCTAGCTGCAAAGCCTTCGCTAACTGCAGAGAAAGGAGAGATATACATACGCGAGATATGGGAAAAGGAACGCCACCAGTGAAAGACGAACCCAAAATGTACCGCAATGTGTGAATGAGCGTCTACAACTTGCGTGGAACACGATGCAATTAACATGCACGCATGAGAGCGCGGCGCTCTGTTCACTGCCGCGAAGAAGCAATCAGGGGACACACACACACAAAAGCTTCAAACGGTTCACCACGGCTCGTATCACACCGCTTCGCGATGCGGAACGGAGCGTTAGCACCTAAAAAGATAACACTAGAAGTAGGGAAATCTGAAGATGACCGTAGACAGTTGGCTGAGCGAGGTAAATGTAAGTCCTCAAGCGCCCGCGTTGCAATCCGTGAAGTCCCAGCAAAGATGGCGGCGAGCGCCCATCGCCTCTTTTAGTCGTCTGCTAGCCAGAGAACTTCCAGAGAGCAGCCAGACCAAAATCGTCCTGGCAGGTTCTGGCAGCCCGCGGGTAGCCAGAACCGTCCAGCCCGAGCAAAACGAACGCCCGGCGGAAGTGCGTCGCGCGGTGGGCGGAGCAACCCGAGAAAAACGAAGGCGCTCTGGCTGGCTCTGGCAGCCCGCGGGTAGCCAGAAGTGGAAAATCGAAGAAGCCCACTCTCAAGTTCAACAAATGGCCACAGAGGGCGAAAAATCAATCGAGGCGCGTTTCAGCGTAAGCGCGCAAGTGGGGCTACTGTAATTTGGTCGAATACTTTAATTTGTGCTTTCTCTGCTAGGGGCGCTGAACATGCTGAATTTTTTAATTTACACAAACCATTGACATGAACAATCGAGGTGTCTAAGGATGCTGTTTTATCTCAGGCAAATAGGCAGCTGATTTTTTAATAATTTGATTGTTGAAGCTGCTTTTTAGTCATAGCGTCAAGGTTTTTGTGCTCGATTAACCACCGACAGCCGACAGCCTATTGGTATCGATGTGTTTCCTGGCCGTTGGCGTTCGAATACTACGGCGGTAAAACATTTTCGAAAGCATGCTGGTTTCGTCTGCGAGTCATTACATAGACTTGCTGTAAAAAGGTCTACTCTTGGCAAAGAATAGTGCCTCATTTTGTTTAGGCGTTGATTATCATAATGAATGCGGCGGAGGTTGAGGGAGTACGCTTGAAGGTACGTTTTTATGCCGTTGATCTCCATAACACCGCAAGTACGCAAACCGATGTCACAGAACACCCGATGCATCATTGTGTGTTCTCCGTCATCGCTTGTTTGCTGTATGCCTACTAATTCTTCATTTCTTCAAGTGTTGTATCCTCCTTTTGTCCTTGCTCTCTTGTGCTTCACTTACAGTATGTCGTTCCGTCAGCTGTAATGCGCATTTGCAAAACCAATACGTTTGATAAGACGCAGTGGTTATCATAATTTCACTACACGTGTATTAAGCTGGCACATATGGTTCAGATACAGATACCTGTATGCGAACTTGCACGACGTTGATGCGGAGATTAGGATAATTATGACACCCGTAAGGAAGAGGCAGCTGACGGCCGTATAAGCTGTTGCGTTCTTTCCGCCAAACTACCCGGCCTGGTAGTGCTGTAAAGATGCTGTATAAAAGTGACACGCGGTGACAGGGAAATTATTATACTTAGCAGCCGACCGTACGTTTTGTAGCTTAGGTCTTCTTTCTTGTGCGTTTGTGCTACCCTTATTAATGAGCCATTTCTTGACTATGTTCTTGACTATGTAACCGCGTTTGTGTGGATGCGTAGACGTGTGCTTTTTGTTGTACTTGTAAAATGCAAATAAAATATTTTCAGGCTTACTCAATCTTTGGTGTCGTGTGCGTTTATTCCAGTCGAGGCCATCGTGCCACCTGGAAACCGCATTCTGTCAGTAGCCCTACACGAAATGCAACAGCTGGAGCGCGGCGGCACAATTTAACTCAGGGTAACGGCGGCGTAATAAACGAAAAACCGCTCGGGATGCCCTTAAAAGTCAGTTTAGAGTGTGCCTTAACTCGATATGACGCAGCGCTACATGTATTCTGCTGCGCCTCGATCGTGCTCCCGCCAGTTTGCTTGCTGCGTGGCAAACGTAGCGCCTACATAAATATGTAGGCGCTACGTTTGCTACACAGCAACTAAACTGGCGGGAGCACGATCGAGGCGCAGCAGCGAGAAACCCAGTAAAGCCACAGAACATTGCACAACGCTTAATAAGGAATATCGGCTCAGTTCTCGCTCGGGATGCCCTTAAAAGTCAGTTTAGAGTGTGCCTTAACTCGATATGACTCAGCGCTACATGTATTCTGCTGCGCCTCGATCGTGCTCCCGCCAGTTTGGTTGCTGCGTGGCAAACGTAGCGCCTACATAAATATGTAGGCGCTACGTTTGCTACACAGCAACTAAACTGGCGGGAGCACGATCGAGGCGCAGCAGCGAGAAACCCAGTAAAGCCACAGAACACCTGGTAAAGCGTGTGCAAAACCCCGTTTCCGTTTCCTGTTGTACAGCGCCACCTGTGGTCGCATACTTTAGTTCACGACGCCACCGCTATGCTTATTTCCGTAGCACTGTGGAAGGTACAGTTTCCCTTCTCTAAGTTTGTATAGGTGTTCTGTGACGTAACCGGCGGCTTCCGACGCGCCCCGACGGGCCCGGCGCCGATATGGCTCCTGAGCCATTCGCGCGTCGGAGTCGGCGGAACTCTCGCACCACAATGCATTGCGTGCGAAGAAAAAGGCGCCAACACAACTCCGCAGACGGCTTTTGGGGACGGCGCGCGACTTGCCGAACGTTCTGCGCATGCTCCGAAGATAGCAGCCGACGCCGCGCGCGTTGAAGTATAGAGGGGATGGCATCTCGGCTGGCGCAGCGCAACCGACGCAGCGTGACTGACCGCGGACGACGCTCGCCCGCGCGCCGATAACGTCGGACTATAAACGAGCCTTAAGTGTGAAACAGACTGTACATGTAATAGACACTGGTGGATAGTTCCCTATAATGTATTTTTCACCTTTTTTATGGATAGGCACTGCTCTGGCATTGTGTCAGTCATCAGGTATGTCCCCAGACTATAATGAGACTTGAAATATTCTCGTAATGTATTCTGCTATTTGATGAGTATAGCGCTGTAGAAACACTTTAGAAAGACCATCTGGACCAGCCACTAAGGTACTTGCAGCTGCCCTGTTTCCTCAAGCCAAACAGGTCGTTGTATAAACGATCGCTTGAGGGAACATAGGGCAGCTGTCAGTGCCTTAGTGGCTGGTGGCCATCTGGCCGATCGTTACCGCAGGTGCTCATGCACTGTGCAGTTTCAAAGCACGCGTTCGCACAGGTAGCTCCACTGGCAGATCGATAGGAAAATATGCCAAGCGTTTTGCATCCTAAAAACGGGTGGCAGATGTGTAAGCACCCTGTCCCTGGCTCTCACCTAGAAAAAGTGTTCACATCACGAAATTAACAGGGCCATCGATTGGTTCCGATAGCTCTTGTGTTAGAGGGGAAGGGGGAAACGAATGTTTCTTGCGTGCGTCGAGGTTATGTGCATTCCATGAATCTAGCGTTTCTGTGTAGTATTGAATTGAATAGAATTTATTTATAGGAAAGACAGAGTGGTCGACCTGGACTA
Organism: Dermacentor andersoni; assembly: GCF_023375885.2. Classification (NCBI taxonomy): domain Eukaryota; kingdom Metazoa; phylum Arthropoda; class Arachnida; order Ixodida; family Ixodidae; genus Dermacentor; species Dermacentor andersoni. Next base: position 374,041,214 of record NC_092814.1, on the reverse strand, counting down.
GTGCGCTCTAGTCTGCTACTCTGCACTGGGGAAGAGGGAAGGGGTGAGAAAGTACTGGGATGGATGATGATGATAGGAGAAGTGGTGAGTATTTATGTACATGAGACAGTTGTCTTGCTAGAGCCGCTCGTCGAGCTTGGTGTCCTGCAGAAACTTCCAACAATACTTTTGTTGCACGCATTGAAATTGCAGTGTCAGGCCATGGGCCGAGGATATATAGCTTCCTCCGACAGTGGTTGCCTGCCAATGCTGGCTAGGAAACTTTCTAACGTCCTTCGCTCCAGCATATATGCTGGGCAGTCGCACAGTACGTGTTGTAGTGTTTCAGGCATGTGGCAGTGTTCACAATCAGGGCTGTTCGATTGGCCGATGAGGTGCGCGTAGCGACGGGTGAAAGCAACGCCGAGCCGAATCCTGTGTAGCAATGATGTTTTGCTCCGTGTAAGCTTCGGGGGCAAACAGAATTTACCGTCTGGGTCAATCATATGTAGACGTCTGTGAATGTTGGCATAGTGGGCTCTGTAAGCCTTTGTAAGGTCCTGCATGAGTGCCTTGATCATGGAGTTGGTGTCAGGTCGCGAGTAGGCAATCCGTACTTCATCAGAGGAAGAGGAGGCCGATCTTGCCTTACTGTCAGCGAGTTCATTGCCAAAAACACAATGACAAGGCACCCATTGATAGGTGATCACGTGGACACTTAACTCGGCACTGTGATCAAGTTCCACGATTTCCAGCACGAGCAGGTAGTATGGTCCTTTCTTTAAAAAGCATTTTAGCGCCTGTAGCGTTGATTTGGCATCGCACAGTATCGTCCATTTATGAGGTGTCTGCGTTCTCATAAAACGGACAGCATCCCGTATTCCCTCAAGTTCCGCAGCTGTAGATGTCGATTTTGGTCTAATCGAAATCGTCGTGTAATTCCAAGTTGTGGGATCACAAATGCGGCCGTTGTGGCAGATGGCGTGACCAAACCATCGGTATATATTTGTACAGTCTGACTATATAATGTAAATATATGGGACAGGGTGAGCTGTTTCAAGCCAACGGAGGAAACGTGAGATTTCTTGAAAATTCCGGGTATCTGAAGCCTCACTAGTGGTCTTGGCAATGTCCATGGAGGTGTCGTGGGGATGTCGGTGGTCTGGAATCTTGCAGGTATAATGCTTGCGTGACATGCAATAGCTTTAGAAAAACCACAGTCAAGGTTGGTGCTTGGAAGTGTTGAGAGTGGATGGTGTGAGTGTCTGGTTAGCAGGTGAACATTGGTTCGCACAGGTTCACAAGACCTGTATATGTCGATTGTACAAGCCCGTGCTTCCGCTATTGTGCCCTTAGTTGACGTGCAGCGTGGCAAGCCAAGATATATCCGTAGTGCTTGTGCCTGAAGGCTCTCCAGCGTGCGTATACAAGATTACCCCATGTTAGATAACACAGGCATGCTGTAGCGTATGTAGCCCACAAAAAGTGCCTGGTACACTTGGAGCAAACTTCGCTCAGAGGGGCCCCATCTCAGTCCTGATATTACACGAAGGACGTGTATGAAATTGGTCAGCTTAGCCCTAAGCGCAGTAACATGTTTGGTCAAGAAAGACTGCGGTCTATTATCACGCCAAGAAATCAGTGGTGGGTGACTAAAGGGAGCGCCGTTCCGTCGACAACGATTGGATAATGTGACATTGATTCGCACGTGAATGCCATGACTGCACACTTAGTTGCTGAGAGTTGCAGGCCTCTACGGCGAAAGTACTTCGCCGTTATGGTAGCCGCACGTTGAAGCCTTGCACGCACTTGTGGACGTGTGACCCCAGATGACCAGATACAGATATCATCCGCGTACGTACTGATACGCGCTGTTTCACGTAGCTCGTCTGCAGGCCCCACCAGTATGATATCGAACAATATTGGGCTGACACCACCCTGCGGAACACCCCTGCGAACGTCATGTCTATCAGTCTGGCCATCCGAAGTGGACATGAAAATGGTGCGGCCACTGATGTAACTCTGCAGCCATGCATACATCCGGCCACCAACTCCAATATCCTCAAGCGCCCGAAGAATCGAATGGTGTAAGACGTTGTCGTAGGCACCTCTGATGTCCAGAAATATTGCGCATACCAGACGACGGCGTCTCTTTTCCTGTTGAACAGAAGATACTAGGTCGATCACACCGTCAATGGAAGATCGGCCTCTTCTGAATCCATTGATAAAATTAGGAAGTCCACCACTTTTCTCGAGTAGCCACTCCAGTCTGCTCAGTACCATCCGCTCCATCACGTTACCGACACAGCTTGCCAAGGCTATTGGCCGATAATGTGAGAGATCATGTAGGCATTTCCCAGGTTTTAGCAAAGCCACAAGACGACTGCACTTCCAGTGATTAGGCACAGTTGATGTGTCCTACGTAGAGTTGTAGAGCATCAGGAGAATTTCTCGAGCTTCTACTCCAAGATGACAAATCGCGGATTATGTAATTCCGTCTGGTCCGGGACAAGTTGACCGGCAGAAAGTAGATATCGCAGCGTCGAGCTCGTGCATAGTAAAAGGCGCGTCCAGACGGTGATCACTAGATGGTGGGAAAGTCAGTCGTGATTGCGTTGGTATATCGTTAGAAGAGCTCACAAGTAATGTGCAGATGTCATTGGCGACCTCAACTTCACGCCGGCCTTGCCGTATGGCCACAGCGCTGAACGGGTGAAGCTGTTGTGGAGGCGAGCGAAGGCTTCGTACAATTTCCCAAATTCTAGAGAGAGGTTTTCTCGGATCCAGAGAGCGACAGAATGATCTCCAGCGTTGTTTGTCAAGCTTGTCAAGGTGGCGCAGGACATGACGCTGAGCCCGGCGTGATGCAGTGACGTCTAATGATGATTTGGTCCTTCTCTATTTCCGTTCTGCTCGACGCCGTATCGCGCGAAGTTGCTCGTACTGGTCATCAATAGGTGATCTAGGTGAAGGTGCGCTGAGGTGCTTTGTTGTGTCGCGCAAAGTTGTCGCGATCACATCTTCGATATTGGATGGTTCTTGGATGGCTTGACATGCGGTGTTCACAGATTCTCGAAATGTTGGCCAATCGATAGAACGCACAGTGTGCTGAGCTGGGGGGTGTAACCATTTCAACTGAATATATGTTGGTAGATGGTCACTTCCATGGGTGTCGAGATCAGTACACCACCGTGTAGCAGACAGCAGGCTTTTTGAAACAAACGCAATGTCAAGACTGCTGTAGTAAGAGCCTCGAAGGTACGTTGGCGAGCCATCACTGATCACCATCAAGCCTTGAAATTTCAGTTGAAGTCTAGCGTTCTGTCCTTTGTGCTTCTTGCTGTCGTCCATTGTCTTTTTAGAGCTAGTTAATGATGTCTCGAGTCTGTAATAAGCAGCAATTAGCCCATCTGTTTTCTTTAACCGTGCAATGCGTATGGCAGATAAACGGTGCCATATTCGAGCTACAGAATGGATGCCAAAAAAAGAGAAGGGCTGTCGAGAATGGCAAATAATTATATTGTCTGATGAAATGATGATGAAATGATAAAACGATGATTATGAATCAGCTAGCGCAAGACAGAGGTAATAGAAGATCACTGGGAGAGGCCTTCGTCCTCCAGTGTAGAAACATTTAGGCCGATTATGATGAAAAAAGTATGCCTGTCGATTTAGACGTCTTCACTGTCTTTTCAGCAATGCATAGAACCAAGGTGGTCAGTCGGTTCCCATGGAATTGATTCATGCTGACTGTAACTACATGGGCATAGGAAAACAACTCTCCGTCAATACCAACCGAGATTGACCACTGAATAAAGAATATTTCAAAACTACAAATACAATTAAGCATTACCACTTCAAATATACTATAAAGCCAATACATGAGGCAGTACAATAACCGTAAGCTTTATCATTGGACATAAAAATAAAGCCGTGAAATGTACAGCACCTTAGCGCGTTCTTTAAACTTTATTCCAGAAATACTGCTGACCTCTGACATGATGCCGTAGGCAAGGGTGGGTCATGTAACAACAAAACATGAATACTAGTTGTAATAAGAATAAGAATGCCGGCATGAAACCAAGAAACGAACTCGTGGAAGAGAAAGAGAATTTCATTAGGCTCCCAGTATGCATACAATAACAATAAATTTATTAACAAATCGCGTAACCGCGCGTTCATCCACAACAGCATGAGAGCTATAGAGCAAATCAGCAGAAATTAAAACGAAGGATAAGTACACAATGGGGATGGTGGCGGTTTCTTTTGTTCTGTGTTAGCTTTAGCGATGAAAGGACAAGCACTGCAAGCTACATGCGTCATTACCTGCTACCTGATGTCCGACCAAAAAGAAGCTATTCAGAGTGGGAATACACAAGGGACGCTTACTACGAGTGTCACACTGCCCACTTTTGATCGCGATTTCTGGCCGCGATCAAATTCGGATCAAATGTCTGGTCGCATTTGACTTCCTTGCTCAATCTGCGGAAGGGAGCCAATCGCAGTCGAAAATTTCGATCCCTAACGGGCTCGATCGTGATCGAAAGTGGCCGGCTAACACCTGTTTAAAACTTATGAAGCTGTTACATCGTGCTGTTTTATAATAATAATAATAATAATAGTAATAATAATAATAATAATACCACATTTATTTGTGTCACATGTAGGGTATACGACACTGGAAGCCGGCTGTAAAAGCTACACAAATGACAGATTGACAAAGTCGCAGGCCCCCATGCACTTGATAGCAGTACAGCGGCTTTGCTTATACCAGCAAAAAGAAACAAACACAATACACAGTACAATACACAATACACCCAGATAAATGAATTCAATTTTCTGGATATGGAGAGAAACATAAAATCATCGTGATATAAGGCAGAAATCATTGACAAAACAAATTCCTTGAACCAATAAGAGCAAAAATTCACATGAACTTATAGCCTACTAAGGTAAAAAAAGCAAATAAAAAATGCAATACAATTCAAAAATACAAGTCCAAAATACAATGCACTCATCAGGTGGAAATAACATACATACATAAGCAATTAAAATGGCTAATGCAAACATGGTCACTTGGAATAAAGAGAAAGGACTTAATTGAAACAGAAGCATGTTGAGAACAAATAAAGAAATAAGGAGGAAAAAGGAGTAGCATAATTGCAGATTGTCCGTGACAGTGAAGAACATGATCATTTGGACATATAATATATTCGGAGTTCTTTAAATGTCATCATCATCATCACCAACCTGGTTACGCCCACTGCAGGGCAAAGGCCTCTCCCATACTTCTCCAACTACCCCGGTCATGTACTAATTGTGGCCATGTTGTCCCTGCAAACTTCTTAATCTCATCCGCCCACCTAACTTTCTGCCGCCCCCTGCTACGCTTCCCTTCCCTTGGAATCCAGTCCGTAACCCTTAATGACCATCGGTTATCTTCCCTCCTCATTACATGTCCTGCCCATGCCCATTTCTTTTTCTTCATTTCAACTAAGATGTCATTAACTCGCGTTTGTTCCCTAACCCAATCTGCTTTTTTCTTATCCCTTAAGGTTACACCCATCATTCTTCTTTTCATAGCTCGTTGCGTCGTCCTCAATTTAAGTAGAACGCTTTTCGTAATCCTCCAGGTTTCTGCCCCGTACGTTAGTACTCGTAAGACACAGCTGTTATACACTTTTCTCTTCAGGCATAATGGCAACCTGCTGTTCATGATCTGAGAATGCCTGCCAAACGCACCCCAGCCCATTCTTATTCTGATTATTTCAGTCTCATGATCCGGATCCGTGGTCACTACCTGTCCTAAGTAGATGTATTCCCTCACCACTTCCAGTGCCTCGCTACCTATCGTAAACTGTTCTCTTCCGAGACTGTTAAACATTACTTTAGTTTTCTGGAGATAAATTTTTAGGCCCACCCTTCTGCTTTGCTTCTCCAAGTCAGTGAGCATGCATTGCAATTGGCCCCCTGAGTTACTAAGCAAGGCAATATCATCAGCGAATCGCAAGTTACTAAGGTATTCTCCATTACCTCTTGTCCCCAATTCTTCCCAATCCAGGTCTCTGAATACCTCCTGTAAAGACGCTGTGAATAGCATTGGAGAGATCGTATCTCCCTGCCTGATGCCTTTCTTTATTGGGATTTTGTTGCTTTCGTTATGGAGGACTACGGTGGCTGTGGAGCCGCTATATATATCTTTCAGTGTTTTTACATACGGCTCGTCTACACCCTGATTCCGTAATTCCTCCATCACTGCTGAGGTTTCTCCTGAACCAAAAGCTTTCTCGTAATGAATGAAAGCTATATATAAGGCTTGGTTAGATTACGCACATTTCTCTATCACCTGATTGATAGTGTGAATATGGTCTATTGTTGAGTAGCCTTTACGGAATCCTGCCTGGTCCTTTGGTTGACGGAAGTCTAAGTTGTTCCTGATTCTATTTGCAATTACCTTAGTAAATACTTTGCAGACAACGCACAGTAAGCTGATTGGTCTATAATTTTTCAAGTCTTTGGCGTCCCCTTTCTTATGGATTAAGATTATGTTAGCGTTCTTCCAAGGTTCCGGTGCGCTCGAAGTCATGAGGCATTGCGTATAGAGGGTGGCCAGTTTTTCTAGAACAATCTGCCCACCATCCTTCAACAAACCTGCTGTTATCTGATCATCCCAGCTGCCTTCCCCCTTTGCATAGCTCCCTAGGCTTTCTTTCCTTCTTCCGGCGTTACTTGTGGGATTTCAAATTCCTCTAGACTATTCTTTCTTCCATTGTCGTCGTGCATGCCACAAGTACTGTACAAATCTCTATAGAACTCCTCAGCCACTTGAACTATCTCATCCATATTAGTAATGATATTGTCGGCTTTGTCTCTTAACGCATGCATCTGATTCTTGCCTATTCCTAGTTTCTTCTTCACTGCTTTTAGGCTTCCTCCGTTCGTTCCTGAGAGCATGTTCAATTCTATCCATATTATACTTCCTTATGTCAGTTGTCTTACGCTTGTTGATTAACTTCGAACGTTCTGCCAGTTCTATTCTAGCTGTAGGGTTAAAGGCTTTCATACATTGACGCTTCTTGATCAGATCTTTCGTCTCCTGCGATAGCTTACTGGCATCCTGTCTAAGGGAGTTACCACCGACTTCTATTGCACACTCCTTGATGATGCCCATAAGATTGTCGTTCAACACTAAGGTCCTGTTCCTGAGTTAAAGCCGAATAGCTGTTCTGTAGCTTGATCCGGAATTCCTCTATTTTTCATTTTACCGCTAACTCATTGATCGCTTTCTTATGTGCCAGTTTCTTCCGTTCCCTCCTCAAGTCTAGGCTAATTCGAGTTCTTACTATCCTATGGTCACTGCAGCGCACTTTGCCGAGCACGTCCACATCTTGTATGATGCCAGGGTTAGCGCAGAGTATAAAGTCTATTTCATTTCTAGTCTCGCCATTCGGGCTCCTCCACGTCCACTTTCGGCTTCGAGGTATTCATTACTTCCACTTTCGCCTTAAGGTATTCATTATTCGGATATTATTCTGTTCTGCAAGCTCTACTAATAACTCTCCCCTGCTATTCCTATAACCTATGCCATACTCCCCCACTGACTTGTCTCCAGCCTGCTTCTTGCCTACCCTGGCAGTGAAGTCGCCCATAACTATAGTGTATTTTGTTTTGACTTTAACCATCGCCGATTCCAGAAGCTTTTGAATTGCTTGTCATCATGACTGGATGTAGGCGCGTAGACATGTACGACCTTCAGTTTGTACCTCTTATCAAGTTTCACAAAAGACCTGCCACCCTTTCGTTAATGTTTAGAATTACTGTATCTTATCAGCTATATTCTTATTAATCAGGAATCCGACTCCTACTTCTCATCTCTCCGCTAAGCCCCGGTAGCATAGGACGTGCCCACTTTTTAGCCCTGTATATGCTTCGTTTGTCCTCCTCACTTCACTGAGCCCTATTATATCCCATTTACTGCCCTCTAATTCCTCCAATAGCACTGCTAGACTCGCCTCACTAGATAACGTTCTAGCGTTAAACGTTGCCAGGTTGCCGCCTTGTCTGTAGGAGGCGCTTAAATAGTATTTTCTCTAACAACGAGCGCCCTCGGTGACCGGTAGTGACAACTGCTATCACGCTGGGTACTGAAGATGCATCCAGATATAGCCATAACCACCAGTCAGTGATTATAGACGGACACTGTCATCCGGGGAAGTGGCTGTTTTCGGTAGTTGTACACGTGTGTACAACCACCTGTTACCACCTGTTGCTGCTGTTGACGCTCCGTCAAATCATGCAGACGAGGGCACGCAGTGGCTATGTTTCAATTTGGGCATGCGTTGTAGACCTCGTCACATCTTCCCAGCTGTCTTGAAACGAAACCAGTGCCAGACGCTGCTACAACGATCTGAAACAACTGAAGAAAGAGCAGATGTGAGTGTTTCGACCGCATCTCGGCACCAAAAGAATCCTCAAAGAGTGCTGCTAAGCTAGCCTCACTCGAAAGAGTTTGGCTGTTAACGATTGACAGGGTCAGTTTCCATTGGCAGCCTGTCCGGACCCAGAAATTCTTAGCAACCTCTGCTGCATTACAGGTCTAACCGCCGCCTTGGTCAGGTGCTCCGCAGCTGCAGGGGACCGAGAGCTATGGATTAATTGTAGGAACCATCAGAGAGGTAGTGGCCGAATACTGCACCAGGCAGGTCAATTCCTGTTCTGGTGAGGGAGTGTCTTTGTTCAAGCTTAGTGGGCCTTCCTAATTTGGTTGTACCTGGATTAGTATAGCCCCACTCGCTCTCGGCATCTTTTTCGGGTGTCAGGCGTTACTTCAAGCCTGCAGATGTCATATCATATCTGCAGATGCAGTCTTGCAGATGTTGAAATCACCCACTATAACAATCTGAGTAGTATTGCCACTGTTGTTATCAAGCCACTTATCTCATTCTTTTTAATTAATTTTTTTTTTTTTTGCGGTGACCTGTAGACGACGCCTACTGATGTGCGTTTATGTTTATGAGGTACAAAGCTTCTGGCTGCTTTATGTGGTGGTATTTCGATATCGAGTACTTCGCACCAACTAGACTTAAAAACTATGTTCTAGCGCTGCATATTACGTCGTTTCTTACGTAAAGAGCAAACACCCATGTACAGTTTGGTTACTTGTAGTGCTTGATGATAAGCTTCGCCTACAAGCGAGCTCCAGCTAATAGCAGGGGAGTAGATTTGTTTAACATGTGTCTTCAGATAACGAAGTTTCTGATAAAGGAATGAATTGAAACGTGTGGTGTAGTGTTGCGCAAAGGTCAACAAATTCATCGTAATGTTTCTGGAGGCTCCTTATCTGCAGTTGCAGTAATGATAAATCAGATGAAGTGGATAACTGATTACTAAATGTTCGTGGTTCTAGAAGTTCAAACACTATCTTAGTGTTTTTCCCCTTCCGTTTGTCGTTGAAGCTTGGCCTTATGTGATGACATGTAAGTCATCTGGTGATCTTATCTTGCGGACAGCACTGGTTGTGGTTTTTCTGGCTTTTATGACACATTGGGCCGTCCACGGGAACTGCCATTGTTTGCTTTTCTTCAGCTCCAATGCTTCAGAGAAAAGTGCTTTGCTTTGCGGACTTAAGTGGTCGTTAAAAAACACTTGGCTCGAATCTTTGCTTTTGCCGAGATTTTTCGCATTCAGAAGTGCTTTCTTGGCTTTTCTCTGGAAATTCTTGCCTTTGTCTCGCGAGACAAGCCGAACAATTCTGTTATTTGCTTTCGGGTTATTAGCAGTGGGCACTCTGTGAACGGTATCAATGTCTGAAGGGGCAATAGGGTATTCAACTTTCGTGCCAATGTCCACTACTAGTTGCAGAAGGTTTTCTTCTGTAGCGTTCGTTATACTATACCACATATCTCATCGTTGTCCATGCGCGAAGACGGCATTCGATTTTTTTCAATTCCTCTATTTCTTTCTTCAGAACGTTGCTCTCAGCAAGTATAGCGTTTCGTTCAGCTTTAATGCTGTCATACTCATTGCTCAAAAACGTAAGACTGCTTTGTATTTCCAGAATTTCCTTTTTCCGAGATAATGCTTTTTCTCACGGAGAGCAAGTGCTGTTCGAAGCTCGCTTGCTAGCTTTTGAAGTGGCAACTTTAGGGACCTAATCTTTTTTCAAGTTCGGCATTTGACAGCATAGCGAATAGCAGAAGAGCTATCTGCAAGGGCACTTTTCAGCTGAGGTGACAATATAAGAACAAGCAATGCGTACTGGAAATGTAACAGAAGAGCACTAATCCAGGCATTCTTGCATTGTTTCCAAGCCAAAGTGCCAAATAATTTCCGAAATGTATTTTTAATCTTCAAATACAATGTACTTAATTACTCTTTTGTTATTGGTGGTTGACTATTGTATATGATTCATAAACAGGACATAAAAGGCCTTAGGAGCTGATTCCACAGTATAAACCTTATTAATTTCACTCCAAACGTCCCAAACACCGCGTCCTACCCTCTCCGACTCCACTCCAAAAAACTGTGGCTGACCACTCCAGTGCCCTACCCGCCCTCGTAAAGCACTTGGAAGAAAAAACCGTTTCCGTCTCCCACAGTGACCCGAACGCTGCCGCACTGGGCGAAACCAAGGTTGCCAAGACACACTCTCACAAATACAACAGTACACGGAACGCCCCAAGCATCTGCTACCCGCTCGAAAAGGAATGCAGCCCTCCCACCATCTGCCATTGGCGGCCACTACTATGTCCCACGAAACGCCCCGCGATGAAGCAATACGGCAATTCTGAGCCCACCGTGATTAATTTTTAAAAACTCCACAAAGTCCACAGACGCAACAGGACCACATCACTTAGTACCATACTATCTCCCCTCTGTGAGTACTGTAGTGTTCCATGTAAGCTCTCTGCAAGCAGGGTGCTAATGTGTAATCACAGTGCAGAGGGCAATGTCTGAATGGCCAGAGTGTTCCAGTGGACATTGTGAGAACGACCAAAGGTCTCCAGAGAGCATTGTAGCGGCGTCCACCAAGTTCTGGCAGGAAGAGCTCACACACACCTTCCCCGCGTCCCTACCATCCACATTAACACGTTCTCAAGCAACCCTGCGGGGCAGCTTGCAAGACAGCGACAGCAGCAGCAATGGAAAAAGTCCAGGGAAGAGGCAAAGAAAGCTTCGCTTTAAAATCCACCAGAACGCCCCTGTACACGCTATAACGTGTCATCCAGAGCTCTGATGTTTCAACAGAGGTAAATTTCATTTTACAATGTGTTTCTTTCCCGTACTCAGCATGCGCGGCTGTCGTACCCGGCTCGCGAATGGAGACGCGCCACTCCCGCGCAAGTGTGTATATGCCAGACATCGTGAACCTACTTGGCAAGCGGGAAATTGAATGCACACTTTAAAAATGCCTCGACACTGGCCCGTGAATAAAGATCGGGCCTGGAAATGCCACGCAAATTCCTGGAATCTCATTCTATCTACAGTGATTGAGTCAATGTCCTGTATAATAATGCATGCATTCATACTGTCTCCAACTTGGGAAGGAAAATATTTTAATAAATAGCGCTACGTCGGGATTCTAAATGGTGTATGCATTGCAAATTGTACGTTGGTTCTCTATACTTTCTTACATTCTCCTCCCTTTCTTTTTGCGCACTCTGTTCTGGCCGGTGTTCAGGTGTTTGTAAGCCAGCACAACTCTCGTTTCTTCAACTATTAACTTAACAGTTGCTTTTTGTACAGCCAGCTTCGTAAATTGATGCGGACCTGAAGCCATGAGCGTTTTCCACGGCTCATTCAGTCGGTGCCCTTTGAGCAAAGAATCGTGGTAGATGAGAAGCATCATGTTTTGCAACGAAGTTTCCTTGTTTATAAATCGGAGAGAACCAGAAAGAATTGTGTTTATTGCTTCGGCTAAAGAACTTCAGGTGGGGTAAGGGCTTCTGGAGTCTGCGTATCCTTTGTCCACATGGGCGTATATATATAATGGTTCGTCGCGCCCTTTTTAACCTGTTCTGTTGTATTGACCGCAAGCTAGACGACCGCATTTCTTTGGAGCAATTGTGGCGCGCCCAACTGCATGCTGTCACCTGGCCTATTCATTTCGCTGGATTCCTGGCGTCCGAAAAGCAAGAGCCGCACAAGTTCTGCCTTACTGGAAGCGTTTTGAACACATTACTTTTGCTTAAATATTCAATACTAGAAATGTATGTCCGTGCTTTCAAATTTCGCGGAGTTTGTGAACGGCGACATTTGAGAACTCTGTGCCACAAAGCTTAGTATCACAAAATAGATAGTAGTGCTTCAGCGACATGTTTTAGCAGGGAATCCTTAAAATGGCTCTTCGAAACAGACAGCGAAACAGAGGGGGCTCTATGCACGAGTTGTGTCAGCTTTGAGTTCCCGGCATGCCTCGGGGGCAGGGGTGGAAGTACGGGAGGGCCCCCTTCTGGATCCGCTGCTTTGTAGTACCGTGGGACAGGTTGTCTCTACGTACAACCGTATGTTTCTGAACGTAATACAAATAAATAAAACCACCCTTGCACTCTCGAGCAGTTTTCTTACTCAGTGCACTCTTTTGGTGGGAGTAATGGTGCTGCGACATCTCGAACTCCCTTACGCTTCGGAAACGACACGATGATGGGATGTTTCTTGAATGAAAACATACCTAAAGGGTGTTATGATTTCCAATCATCAGCATCTAGGGTGTAAATTTTTTTACTGTGTATCATGCAAATAATAAGGAAAAAATAAAGTAGCGAGTGCAGTTGTAAAGTTTACATGCAGATATTCATGACGTCAAAATCGACCGTAGTTTGCGTCCATTTATTTCTTCTACATTTGCACTTCTAGTCATTTTCCCGCGTTTCAGTTCGCGCTCCCGTTCATCATGGGCGGGTATTCGCAATTGCTAAATTACAAGTATTGCAAGTGCGGTGGCAAAAGGGACATTAATAGCGTTTCCGTATGAAGTGTAGAAGTAATGTCTAACTTATCGCAGACGCAATCGTTATAGCTTAAAGGAGGCATCGTATAATCGATTTCCTAGCATAGAGCAAGGCCGCTTCCAAGGTCGCCTATATTACGCGTGGCTCAGAACCATATTTTTATAGCGGCCCGTCTCGCCACTCTGAGGAATTGCCCTTTGAGCGTAAGTCTCTGTCAATGCACCCTCATCACACCCGACGTCTCAGCCTTGGGCGGCGCATCAGTATCAGTTCCTTCTCGTTCGGAAAGACTCCTCCGATGGCTGAAGCAGGCAGACGCGACCGTAAACTGTTTGGTGTACCCTCGTCCATGCGCGACTCGTGAATTCCCGGTAAGCACTGAAAGCTTTTCTTTTTCTAATTTAGGTTTTTTCCACACTACTTTTAAGTGGTATTCAAGTTCGCCGAAAATATAGCGTGTATCTAGCCACGTTAGTGGCCGCATTCGAACGGGAGACTCTGAAACTACGATGTTAGAACGATTCAGAAATACTATGTTGTGCCACCTCTTGCGATCAGAAAAACCCGTATATCGTGGATAATTCAAGCATGTTTTCAGGCATTTGTGATATTCGAAATGGGCTTAGATTCATAACTGACATACGTTGTGCTGACTTTCTAGTAAGAACCCAAGAAAAAGATTGTCGCGCGAGAGGAACAGAGAAAAGAGATGAGAAGGTGTGCAGTATCACGCAAACAATAAGGAAAAAATAACGCAGCAACAGCAGCTGTAAAGTTCACATACATATTTTCATCACGTCAAAAACGTTCGTAGTTTGCGTCCATTTATTTCTGATACATTTGCACTTATATTCGTTTTCGCGTGCTTCGCTTTCTGCTCCCGTAGAACATGGGCGTTTATCCGCAACTACAAAATTTCAAGTATTGCAAAGTCGGCAAAGCGACATCAATAGTTTTTCCGCACTAAATGTATAAACAATGTCTGACTGATCGCAGACGCATTCGTTGTAACTTAAAGGTAACTTGTAATTCTATTCGAAACAATAATGAACAGGATACAAAAACTCCTCCTATAACTAGAGAAGCGGTCAGAAGGGCCTTGCAAGGCATGAAACGGGAAAAAGCGGCAGGAGAGGATGGAATCACCGTCGATTTATTCAAAGATGGAGGGGACATACTGCTAGGAAAACTGGCTGCTCTCTATACGAAGCGTCTATGACTGCAAGGGTCCCAAAAAACTGGAAGAATGCGAACATTATACTAATCCACAAATATTGAGACGTTAAAGAACTGAAAAATTATAGACCCATTAGATTACTCCTAGAATTATATAAAATATTTACCAAAATAATCTCCAATAGAATAAGGGCAACACTGGACTTTAGTCAACCAAGGAAACAGGCGGGCTTCAGGAAGGGATACTCTACAATGGATCACATCTATGTCATTAATCACATTATCGAGAAATCCGCAGAGTACAATAAGCCTCTCTATATGGCTTTCATAGATTACGAAAAAAGCATTTGATTCAGTAGAGATACCAGCAGTCATAGAGGCATTGCGTAATCAAGGAGTACACACTGCTTACGTAAATACCCTGGAAAATATCTACAGATTCCACAGCCACCTTAATTCTACACAAGAAAAGCAGGAAGGTACCTATAAAGAAAGGGGTCAGACAAGGAGACACAATCTTTCATTTCATTTTTTCATTTATTGTACCCCTCAGGGTCAAGAGCATTACACAGGGGGAGTGGTGAATACAAAAGAATGAAGACAAATATAGTTGGTTACATGAGTGTTTAAATGGCACCTGTAAATACAATATTAGCTAAGGCTTCACGGAACTGTGCATAATTAGTAAGGCCTACAACTTCAGCGGGAAGATGGTTCCAGTCACGTGAGGTTCGCGGTAGGAATGATTGTGAGAAACTTTTAGTGTTGCATGACAAAATGCCGACTTTGTACTGATGATCAATGCGACCGGATACATAAAGTGGATGGTCGATGAGGTGAGCTCGTAGCGTATGATGATGGTACAACTTGTGGGAGAGGGCAATACGAGACACTTTTCTGCGAGATGCCAGCGATGGGAGGCATAGATTAGATTTGTTTGTTTACTTATTTATTAATTTATTTACTTATTTATTTATTTATTTATTTCTGTACATCAACAGAAAACGAAGCAAAAGCAAAAGGCTATACAGACTGACAGAGTCTTTTGCTCCGAGATACAGTTCAGCACGCAGTCATAATACAAGTAGAGAAACAGCAACAACATACAATGATTAACATAAGGTAATCATTGAACAATCTAAATTGTCTACAGATATATAAAAAACAAGAACAGAAATATCACAGAGTAAAGTAAACAAGCAGATCGACATACATATATTGTGACAAGCAGCAACAACAAAAAAAAAACAATGTGTGCTCAGAAATAAAACAGACAGTGCACATTGAGTAAGATAAAAAAAAGTCAATACACATGGAAGTTGTAATCAACACTTAAACAGTACTTAAACATATTCAATGCCGTTCTCTAGAAGAATTTGTTTAAACCTATTTTTGGAAATTTGTTTATTTAGGTCTAAAATGTTGCCAAGTTTATTAAGCAGACTGGGTATTTAGTGCAGGATATGCTACCGACCATAGGTAGTTCTAATTTTTGGTGTTCTTATACTTTGTGAACGGAGGCAGTATTAAACACATCTAGAACAATTGTACGTGGGGTATAGCTTATTATTTTGGATATGCAAAAAAAAATAGGTTTGGTGAGCTTGCAATAAGAAATGTTTTGTAAATAGCGGACGCGTGCTGAGACCTTGCGGATGACCATAATATCCCTCAAATATTCGTAGTACCTTTTTTGTAATGTGAGTAATTAGTTAGTTAGTTGTTAATGTTAGTTATACACGCTGTGCGGTTGTAGTTAGCAAGAATAAAACGTACAGAGTTATTTTGAATCATCTCGAGGACAGTGATTAGGTTTTCATGAGCACGGTCCCATACCAGAGTCGCGTATTCGAGTTTGGGTCGTATTAAAGTTTTATATAACAAAAGTTTCAAATTAGTAGCTACGTTGAAAAAGTTGCGACGTAGGTAGCCAAGCATGCGATTAGCGTTTTTAAATATGTTCTCAGTATGAAGAGACCAGCTGTGGTTAGAAGTGATGTAAACACCAAGATGTTTATATGAAGAAACTGATTCCAACGACATGTTGTCAATGTAGTACAACGGTGTGGTAAATGCTTTCCTAGACACACGCATGACTTTGCATTTGTTAATATTTGGCTCCATTAACCATTCATTGCACCAGTTCCCTATAGTGGTAAGGTCCGACTGAAGTAATTCAATATCGTTAGCATTGAGAATTTCTCTGAAAATGACGCAATCATCAGCGAACAGATAGATATGGGAGTTAATAAGTGAAAGAATATCACTAATGTAGATTGGAAGAATGGGGGTCCAAGGATGGGGGCCTGTGGAACACCTGAACGGACCTCTGTAAAACCGGAGTTAATGCCGTTAGCACAAACAAGTTGTGAGCGGTTGAGAAGAAAACACTCAATCCATTTCAAAAGGTTACAGTCAATGTTAAGTTGGTTTAGTTTGTGAAGCAATAGTTTGTGACACACCTTGTCAAATTCTTTTGTAAAATGTAAGAATATACAATCAGCTAGTGATGATTGGTCAAGAATATGGTGTAGTGCATCTCTAAACGATATTAATTGGGTTTCACAGGAGTAAGATTTCCGAAAACCGTGTTGTGCTGACGTAAAAAATGAGTTCAATTCAAGGAAATTAACCAGGTTGGTAAAAATAATATGTTCGACCATTTTACAGCATGTACTGGTGAGAGAGATTGGACGATAATTATTAGGGGATGCTTTGCTGCCGGATTTATACACTGAAATCACTTTGCCTATTTTCCACTCATTTGGTAGCGTACAATGGTCAAGGGATTGCTGGAAAAGGTTGGATAGTATGATAGAAGAATATTCTGAAGTGCTTTTTAAGAATTTTGAGTTAATACAATCGTATCCGGTAGCAGAATGAATGCATAGTCCATAAAAAAGCTTACTGACACTGGATGAAGCAACAATTATGGAGGGCATGTTAACATAGTTAAAGTGCTGTGTACTTGGCATATGTTCGCTAGATGTGGCTGTGAAATTTTCTGAAAATGTATGGTTTAGTATGGTGGCAGAAATTTCGGAAGGAATTGAAACACCGGAAGCGTCGGTTAAAACAAGGTTGTCGTCAGTCGAAGTAATAATTGCACGCCTAATTTTTTTAACATTGGTGGTAAACATTGAAGGGAGAACATGTGAATGGAAGCGCTTTTCGTGGTCTTTGAACACTTGCACATCTGCGTTTGACGCCGCAGTATACGATGCCCAGCGTTCAATTGTGGGAGAAAGCTTTGCAACGTGGTAAAGGCGCTTCTTTTTATTTGATAAACGCTCAATGTGATTATTGTACCAGGGAGAGTTTGTGTGAGTTGTAATGGTGCATTCAAGAATGTACTGTGCACTTAGATGGGTGACTATAGCTGTGAACTTGTTCCAATTATTTTGTACACTACGGTGTTCAAAGCCATCAAGGAAAACGCCGATAAAAGAAGATAGTGCATTATTTATGGCCTGATAATTTGCTCTATAGTAGTATTTGGTAAATTAATATCGCCAAGTAGAAATAGCGGTGATGAAGGAAAGCGTGTTGCAACAATGTTAACATCTTCATAAAGTTCGTTACTAAAGCTAGGTGACGACAAAGGTGGACGGTAGCATACCCCTATTACAACTTTCTGATGAATAAGTGTTATAGCTGATCATACTAATTCTAGATCAGTCTGCACGTGTATACATGATGATGGTATATCATTGGAAATTGCGAGAAGCATGCCGCCGCCTCTCTGCGTGCTACGATCACAACGATAGAATGAGAAGCGATGAGCATTGAAAAATACATCAGCGTCGCAGACATGCGCAGTGAGCCATGCTTCCATTAGCGCGATTATTTTAGCGGAACATGTATCGATTGCTGATGTGAGTGAGTTGTACTTGTTAAGGACGCTTCTGATATTAGTAAAAAGAAGCGATACTGAAGCCGAGGATGTCAGGCCACTACCCCTCACTCATCTCTAGGAAGTGTTGGCAGAGATAGCGGCTGAGTGCGAGCTGTCATGCGCGCTTCTCGTATCAGTGGAAATGACAGTGGCAGTGGTATCTTACAAGGTACCTTGCAATCTTAGAAGAAACATGTAAGATTTCTTGTTCATAAGTAACTTGTTGTGGCGAAGTTTGTGGCTTGGGGAACCAGGTCACGTTTTCGGAAAGTCGAGCAACTTTTTCGTGCCAGACGTCTTGCCACCGAGTAATCTTCACTAATGGTTACCTTACTTTCCTTCAGGCTGTAGCGTTTGGTGAGTATTACGTCTTTCGTTTTGAAGTTCAAATATTTCGCAATGACAGGAAGGCATTTGTTAGGTGCGAAGCTTCCTAAGCGGTGCGCGCGTTCAATTCCGTGAGAGGAAAGGCGATCAGCTAGGCAATCACTAAGAATAGAAGTCAATTTTTCCCCAGTCGCCTGCCAGGTTTCATCGGAATCTGGGATGTCATAGAAAATTGAATTGTTACGCCCTGACCTGTCGTCAAGATCATCCTGCCGCGATTGCAAAGTGGTGACCATTACGGGAAGTTCGTCTGTTTGAGTGTGAATGGTGGCAATATCCTGCTGAGTTCGTCTAACCTTTTACAGTTTTCCTCTAGCTCATCTAATCGGTTTTGAATCGCTGCAATTTTGGTTTCAATGTATTTTAGTCCAGTTTTAATAGCTTTAACGTCAGCTGCCAATTACGTTTGCGTTTTAGAACTATGTAGCAAACGGGTGTCTACGTCCTTTAGCAAATGAAAAATAACTTTCGTCTGCCCAGTGGGATCGGAAGGTAAAGATTCAATGTCCAAAAGGGCTTCCTAGCGGTTGGTTGTGGGCCCAGGGTTGCTCTCAAAATCGCCCGCGCGCAATAACAAAAGGGTCATAGAGAAACATTTAAAAAAAATTTCGCGCAACACTTGTGGACACGGAAACAGTAATAAGCAGACATTATGCTATTCACTACGTGCTTGGAAGAAGTATTCAAGCTATTAAACTGGAAACGTTTAGGAGTAAGGATCAACGGCGAATACCTCAGCAACCTTCGGTTTGCCGATGACATTGTTCTATTCAGAAAACTGCGGACGAGTTACAACAAATGATTCAGGACCTTAACAGGGCGAGTGTAAGAATGGGGTTGAAGATTAATATGCAGAAGACAAAGATAATGATAGCTAACCAGCCAAGGGAACAAGAGTTCAGGATTGAAAGTCAGCCCCTAGAGTCTGTGATGGAGTACGTTTACCTAGCTCAACTAATCACAGGGAACCCTGGCCATGAGAAGGAAATTCACAGAAGAATAAAAATGAGTTGGATCGCATAAGGCAGACATCCTGAGCTCCTGACTGGGAGCTTACCCTTATCATTGAAAAGGAAAGTATACAATCAGTGCATTTTACCGGTGCTGTTATATGGGGCAGAGACTTAGAGACTGACAAAGAAGCTTGAGAACAAGTAAAGAACCGCGCAAAGAGCGGTGGCACGAAAAATGCTAGGCATAATTTTAAGAGACAGAAAGGGAGCGGTTTGGATCAGAGAGCAAACGGTTATAGACGTTATTCTAATGGACATTAAGAGAAAAAAATGGCGCTCGGCAGGTCATATAATGCGCAGGTTAGATAACCGTTGGGCCATTAGGGTGACAGAATGGGTACCAAGAGAAGGCCAGCCCAGTAGAGGACGGTAGAAGACTAGGTGGTGCGATGAAATTAGGAAATTTGCGGGTGCTAGTTGGAATCTGTTGGCTCAGGAAAGCGGTAATTGGAGATCGCAGGGAGAGGCATTCGTCCTGCAGTGGACATAAAATAGGCTGATGATGATGAACATGAATGAACACCTTCTTTAGGAAGCGTTTTAACAAAAACTGGAGCTGGAAAAGCCCTAATGGTGAAACAAGAAATGAAATTGATTTCATACTTTGTGCCCATCACGGTATAGTGCAGGATGTAGACGTGTTAGGTAGGGTAAAGTTCAGTGATCATAGGTTATTGAGGGCTAGGATTCACCTCAATTTGAAGAAAGAAATATTAAGATTGGTGAAGAAGAAGCAGTCCAACTTAGACGCAGTAAGGGTAAAAGCAGACCAATTCAGGTTTGCACTTGTAAAGAAATATGCAGCCTTAGAACAGGGAGATGAAGATGACATAGAGGCATTGAATGAGACGTAACTAGGCTGGTTTCAGAAGCAGCAATTGAAGGAGGAGGTAAGGCACCAAGGCAACCAGTAGGTAAGCTATACCAAGTAACAAAGGACATAATAAAGAAGCGACAAAGAATGAAAGTACCCAACTTAAGTGATCAGATAGAATTCGCGGCACTGTTAAAACAAATCGTCAAAGAAAAAATAAGGGATATGCGAAACTATAACGTAAGGTGAGGAAGCAGTAAAAAATTAACATAGCTTGAAATCACTAAGAAGAAGACTCGGCATTGCATAAACCAAGACGTATGCACTGAAAGATACGCAGGGTAATATCATCAGCAGTTTCGAAGATAAAGTAAAACCAGCGTAAGAATTCTATACTGACCTGTACAATACCCAAACTAGCTACAATGCCTCAATTCGAAGTAGTAATCAATAGGTTGCCGAGGCTCCTCTCTAACTAGCGATGCACGTAGAAGGGCTTTGCAAGAAATGAAATGGGTAAAGCGGCAGGAGAAGATGGACTACCAGTTGATTTAATCAAAGGTGGAGGACACATAATGTTAGGAAAACTAGCTGCCCTGTATATGAACTGTCTGTCGACTTCAAGGGTACCAGAGAATTGGAAGAATGCCAAGACTACACTAATCTACAAAAAGGGAGACGTTATAGAATAGAAAAAATATAGCCACACCAGCTTACTTCCACTATTACATAAGATATTCGGCAAGGTAATCTCCAATAGAATAAGGGCAACACTGGACTTTAGTCAACCCAGGGAACAGGTAGGTTTCAAGAAGGGATACTCTACAATGGATCAGATCCAAATCATCAATAAGGTAACCGAGAAATCCGCAGAGTGCAATCAGCCTCTCCATATTTCATAGATTACGAAAACGCATTCGATTTAGTATGGATACCAGCAGTCATACAGGCATTACGTAATCAAGGAGTACAGGATGCTTACGTAAATATGCTGGAATGTATCTACAGAGATTCCACAGCTACCTTAATTCTCCACAAGAAAAGTAGGAAGAAACATGTAAAGAAAGGGGTTAGGCAAGGAGACACAATCTCTGCGATCCTATTCACTGTGTGCTTCGAAGCTGTATTCAAGCTTTTAAATTGCGAAGGCTTGGCAGTAAGGATCGACGGCGAGTATCTTAGCAACCTTCGATTTGCAGATAACAGTGTCCTGTTCAGCAACACTGGGGACGAGTTGCAACCTATGATTGAGGACCTTAACAGAGAGAGAGTAAGAGTGGGGAGGAAGATTTTATGCAGAAGACAAAGGTAATGATCAATAGCCGGGCAAGGGAACAACAGTTCAGGATCGCCAGTCAGCCTCTAGAGTCTGTAAGGGGTACGTTTACCTAGGTCAATTACTCACAAGTTTACAAAAGAATAAAAATACGCTGAAGCGTATTCGGCAGATACCGTCAGATCCTTGCTGTAAGCTTACCATTATCATTAAAAAGAAAGGTGTACAATAAATGCATTCTACCGGTGCTCACATATGGGGCAGAAACTTGGGGACTGACAGAGAAGCTCGAAAACAAGTTAAGCACCGTGCAAAGAGCAATGGAACGAAGATTGTTAGGCTTAACGTTAAGAGACAGGAAGGGGGCGGTGTAGATCAGAGAGCAATCCGGGATAGACGATATTCTAATTTACGTTAAGAGAAAGAAATGGAACTGGGCAGGTGGATGTAATGCGTAGGTTAGATAACCGGAGGGCCATTAGGTTTACAGAATTGGTGCCGATAGAACGGAAGCGCAGTGGAGGACGGCAGGAAGCTAGGTGGGGTGATGGATGGAAAAACTTTATTGAAGTCCATCGGAACGTGCACTAGGACGTAGCAGGCCGCTCCCACGTCGGGACAGAAAGACCCAGCCTCTCCGCCACGTCGCGGGCCCGTTTGACTGCCCTTTAGTTGGGCTTCAAAATCGAGACTGCGTAAGGCAGCCTCCCACTTGGACGACGTATCGTCTTCGTGGCCCCGTAACGTGGGGCACCACCAGATCATGTGGTCTAAGTTGGCAAAGTCTGAGCAAAGCGTGCAAGTGCAAAGGTGGCGTGATGAAATGAAGAGATTCGCAGGCGCTAGCGAGAATCGGTTGGCGCCGTACAAGGGTAATTGGAGATCGCAAGGAGAGGCCATCGTCCCGCAGCGGACCTAAAATGGGCTTATGATGATGAACAACTTAGCAAAATGCGATTGTTTGCTAGATTTCAAACCTTATTGGACATCACAGGCTCTTAAGTGGCTGTCTGCATGCGGAGTGTCATTGTAAATATCTTCTAGCATTTGTTTCTTCATTACGAGCCAACCACGTTTGTTCGTAGGTGAAAATCTGGTTCCAGAACAGGCGCTACAAGACCAAGCGGCGCCAGCAAGGAGGTGGCGCCCAGGAGCCGACGTTCACCAGCAGCTATGCGTGCCGCACAGTGAAGGTGAAAGTTCTCGTCCGAGACGACCAGCGCCTGTACCGACCAGAAGAACTCGGCCCAAGGCCAGCGCTACTGCTACCCTCAGTGCCCTTGCCCGGGCTGCAGGCAGCATTGAAACCTGCCTACCCGGCGTGCTAGCTCTGGTAGATCGCGCTCCTAAGAGAGAGTACGACCATTTGTGTAACACCGGCGAGGGCAGCAACGTACAGTGTAAAATAATTTACATTCTCAAAAGCACTAGTTTGTCACACGTGTAAGGGTGTGAATTACAAAGTGTAATTAGGGTATAGTAAGGCTGTAAGGCGGGTGTTATAAGGGTGTAAATTTGTATATACCTCACATCCTCACACTTAGAACGACAGGTAGCTGAGCTAGTTGGTAAGGATTCATTATGCAAGAAAAGGTGAGGCGTGCAGACGGGACACAAGAAAGGACACAGGCGTTCGTGTTGTCCACTTCTCTTCTCTTGTGTCCTGTCTGTACGCCTCGCCTTTTCTTGCATAATGAATCCTCACACTTAACGTGTGAGCTATATGGATGTTATAAGCCTATTGCTAAACCCAGTACCCAGTGTGCAGTGTCATTCAGGATTATGTGCGCAGTGTCGCGCGTTGGATGCTTGAGCGCTGGACTAGCGCAGCATACAGGAAGGCGCTGTGTACGGGTGCCAAAAGTAGCTCTAGAACAAGAAATGAGCGGTGCCTGGCTATCGTATGCTTTTTCATAAAATAATGAATGCAACATTGGACACTTCTCGCAATAAAAAAAATAAAAGACCTGAACACCACCACAGTTCAATCGCTTGACGTAGAGATCGCAAGCCCAGTACTTCACTAATACGCCACGCCAGTCTTTTACCCTGTTGTCATTTTGCTCATCGTCTTGAATTTCCATCTGCCGCCTTCCCCGTGGGCACCAATACCGACTATGTGCTTGCTGAATAATTTCCCATGTCGATACCAAGACGCATTTTCATTTTCGTGCGGACGTGCCTCGCGCAGACGTGTTAGATGCGCTGTGGCCCCATCTTACGCCTACATAAGAAAGAAAATATTGTTCTCCGTAATGAATAGTACGCCTGAAAGTGCCACAACACAGATTTTCTGCAATTGGCATTTTAACTTCGAAAAAAGGTTTAAACCGCGATGCTTTACCGGCGCTTACGGCCGATTTTGATAGCTGTTGTTTGTTCTTCGCGCAAGAAAAATGAAACATTTTCTTAGTTCAGGCATACGTTTCAATCGTCACGTCTGTGTAGTCACATATCCCTGTCAGAGAAACGTTAGTTCAGCTGGCAGCCTGTGGCCACAGCACTTACACGAGGGCGAATCACAAGGTCTTTGCCGCTATCTTTATTAGCCAAAACTAGGTACATACAGGTATTTACAAATTTACGTGCCTCAAAATATTTTTTCACATGGTCCCCACACCGGCTAAACCATTTGTCTCATCGCAGCACTTAATTTAAGATGCCCCTGTCATCAGTCAGCAATGCACGCGGCCTCCCCGAACGCTCATTGTCAAGCAAGTCTTTACTGCCTTTTGTGAACTCACAACGCCACCACCTCACACTTCTCAAAGCGAAACACCTTTCCTGTTGCGTGGGCTGCACTTCCCTGTGGATTTTGATGGGTTTTCGTGCCCTTGCGCTATAGAAAACGAATCGCACTTGGTTGGTCATGAACCGTGGACGTGTGAAGCACAACCGCCATCTTAAACAACTGACAGCAGCGCCATGCTGCGGAGCTACCGACAGATAAGGCCGAGCCGGTCCAGGAAGGGTCCATGGCTGTGAATCGATATGTTGACTTCGCATTTACAGCCGTAATTTGGCTAAAAAAAATAGGGGCAAAGACTTTCTGATTCGCCCTCAGACGTATGCTTATAAGGTAACACATCTGCGCTCGTGGCTTCTTGCGCTGACACTATAGACACACAGACACACACAATAAATCGTTTATTTATAACACTAATGCCATATCTCCACCATCGAGTGATTTTTCCTCGTTAGACTTGTTTATGCTTGAGCCCAGATGGGACCACAGCGTATAGACGGACTCGGTGGTTTCGCTAGGCCTAACTTCGGTGCAACGGAACGATCTCGGCGCGGGTACTTGGCGAATGGTAAAATGTGTGTACTTGAGCATATGAATCTTTTTACTAATATTGTTTAGTACACTAAGGAAAGTGGAAACGTACGAATTGCCTCAGCTTTCTTACCGGTGTGGAAATATAAATCAGCGGCAGAATTCCTGGGGTCTGTTTAAAGGCATCAGAGCGACTGCTAGGGTTTGTTTATTTAGTGTCCACTTCACAGCACTGCGACAGCTCATAGTCGTGCGTTGCATCAACGCCTATAAATAAAGCTAAATCATTACAGGAACACGTCACAGATACTGACATAAGAAGCCCGGTGAACGTGCACGAAATAAAAACATATATGTTGCTGCTGAGCAATGAGCATTCGCTGACACCAGATTAATAAAAAAACACCTGCCACTTAAAAAATGAGGTATTACAGGCGTTTGTGCACTTTCGTTCAAGAATACAGCTATCCCCATAGTAAAAAGAGAAATGCAAGAAGCGGGAGTGATCTTCAGTGTCACATATGCATGCATAAACGGAGCAGTTCACGCACCTTTCTTCCAAGCTGTGACACAAAGCAGACATTTATGACCTCAAAATATAGCGTTATTCAGGACGGTAGACTAGTATCTCCCGGTAAAATTGTATCAAGCCTATAATATTCAACAGCGCCTATAATCCTTGCGCACTGGAACCAGTGTGGCACAAACGCAACCTGCACAGCTTCCAGTATATACGAGGCAGCGACATCCAGCGAAAACCAACGCGTTTACTGTACCTACCAGTGTGCCCCAGCTTCATAGCAGTGAAAGCAGCGTCTCTTCCAGCGTGACCCAGCTCTTATCCAGCGATCTCACCACTGTCCCAGTGACTCGCAGCGAGCGCCAGCGTCCCCAGTGCGATCCAGGGTCAAAACGTGCGCTGGTTTCCCACTGGAAAACCGTAGTTTTTCCAATAGTAAAAGGTGTTACAAGGGTATAATAAGAGAGATAAACGATGTAAACCTGTCTATAACTCACACCATTACACCCTTTGGGTGTAAGAGTGTGAGTTATGAGCGTAATTAGAACATCATTCACTTCTATAGGTGTCAACAATTTCACAATGTAGCGTGCCTTGATAAGGCGCGCACTCTTGAGGCACGCTACAGCAGCACCACTGGTAGCGACATCTTTTGACGCAGAGTTTAACCAGATAGAATATAGTGACCTACTATGTATCACTTAACTATGTGTTAAGCATTGGTAACGACAGAAACGTAAAGCTGCAGATTTTAACAGCAATACTGTTAAGCTGGTGGTTAGGCCGGCGAACGTTCGCAGGAAAACCTCGCCGACCGATGACGTCATCGCGTGAGCCGGCGCCGCTTGCCGCACATGCGCAGATGCGCAGAGCCGTGGCGTCGCCACGCGGGGCATAAAATGCAGCTCCGCACCGCCGGCGCGCCGACAGAACAGCCGGTTCTCCGGTGAAGGTTGAGATGGGTTGACAAAAGAAGAGGAGCGTGGCGCGAAAGCCGCCGCACCGCTACTCGAGAACGGATGCGGCGACTTCGGTGCTATTCTGAATATCGCGCTGGTGAAGCGGAGGCGAAACATCAGCGAGTTTGCGGTCGACTCGTGTGATACGTTTGTAGACAGAGTAGAGCACAAGTCAACCGAGGTGCTCCTTGACCATGCACACCCGGGACTGATGAAGAAAAAGTCGAGGTTTACCGGGGTGAAGACACGATGGACGAAGGTTTGCCCTGTGTATTTGTGGCGTCGGACGACGACGACGGAAGAGATGACTGGCGCTGAAAATAAAACAACACATTGTGCATACTTTAATGACAGAGTGTTCATTGCTCTTTGGGGGTCTAACGACGACACCACGCAGAAAACGACCGAGTCCCGAAGCACAACAACGTAGAAAAGTTGGCCGAGTCTGCAAGCATAACCATGCATAAACTTAGCCGAGCCAAGAATAACCAAGGTGGGGCCGGCAGCTTCTGTTTGTCCAATCTTCGCGCCACTAGTGCGAGGCTGCCCCAAATTTTTTATGATTTTCCTTGGACGAGAACACTGACGG
This sequence comes from Dermacentor andersoni, assembly GCF_023375885.2. NCBI lineage: Eukaryota > Metazoa > Arthropoda > Arachnida > Ixodida > Ixodidae > Dermacentor > Dermacentor andersoni. Next base: position 374,014,379 of record NC_092814.1, on the reverse strand, counting down.
CGCAATCTCGCTCAATACGGGCGCCATTTCGCACGACATTCCACGTGGCGCATGGCTGGGTGGACGTATCAAAAGTAAGCTTTTCGAACAGCATGCACGCGCTTTTCTCATTGGCTATTCCGAGAGGGATGTGACGTTTTCACGGCTAGCAAGGCGCCTGCTTGAAGCAAAGCAGGGGTGCGAGGCCTAAGCTGCAGCCGCACCAAACAGTTTTTTGCCGGCAGCAAGTGGTTGTACCCGTTCTTACTTCATCAGAGCATGCGATCGTTAACCGATACAGATGGAGTACAGGAAGTGTGTTATGTTTACGCGAGCGTACGTAAAAATATTTGAAACCGCCGGCTGTGATTTCTTGTGCCGCGCCTTATGTGCGCGTTGGAAATAAGTCCACCACATACATTCTGAAAACGATACCTGTTCAGTGTGCACCGAAATGAAAAGTGTCCGATCGTCGCAGCCCAGCGTGCGCACCTTGTATGCGGTTTGTATATGCGGTTCGTTGCCCCGAGGTGGTGAAGGACAATCCTTGGTGTCTTTCGGAAGCGGTGATACAATCAGTAGCGATAAATTTTTTTTGCCTCATTATCACCGTCATTCGCCGCGTGCTACAGCGTGTGAGCCGTTTCGCCGTCTGCGATGCCCAGTGGTGTCTGCGACGACCGACTTTTCGTGCGGTTGCTGTTACCGAGTCTGTTTACGCGAAAGTGCTGGTTTTGTGCAATGTGCGCGCGCTCAAAAGTTAACAGTGCATATGCGTGGCCGGTCGCGTTTTCTTACGTACTGCGATACAGAAGCTCTATCAAACCGCTCATTTCTGCTTTGTACATGTATCGTTTATTTCAGAATTTGTTACTGCACTTTTGAAGGTACTTCTATCGATGACGGGAATATATCGCACATCCTAAAAGTTACATAGGTCAAGTCATACGGTGCTATCATGATATGTGGGCACACCTGAGAGCACTGATGTCATGAATGCAAATTTCGGGCAGCCTTTATATTTACGATGTGAATACTGGAGTGAAGAGCCAGAATTTCTAGATTGCACGAAATCCTTCGCTTTATATTCTTGGATGCAAGCGGTTTGCGTAATCAAGAACCCAAGCTGCTTGTTTCTTGCTCATCCCCAAGCGAACAGGCTGTTTGGGAAGACACCAGTGTGGCACGAACGCCACCAGTGCAGTTTCTAGTACAAGCTAGCGACATTCAGCGAGAACCAGCGTGTTTACTGCACATACCAGTGCGCCCCAGCTTCACAGCAGTGAAACCAGCGTCTCTTTCAGTGACAATATTATGGATGAGGTGTACAAAATTGCGTTTTCCGACAAAAAGCCATGTATATATGAAAAAAAAAAAGGACTGAACAAAGGGGATAGTCAATATATGATATTTACCCAGCAGCGAGCTGGATCCCATGAAAGCAATTTTGCCCACAGTTCTTCGCTGGGTAGCCGTGGTCACGTTACGGATACAAGCAGTGTGAGTCAAAAGAAGGTTTGTCTTTACTTTGTACAACCTCCCTAGTTCATTTTGTGGTTCGTGTCATCTGTTTCAGCCACCAACCTTCATTTTAACGCCAACAAAATATATTACTGGTACTAGCATAATCTGCCTGGCATAAAACTCTTCAAGTTCTTACAGCTCGTTGATTCTTCTGACGGTGAGTGCCGAATAACGTGCGTTGAACTTACTTGTGACCTGCTAGGTATGCCCATAAATATTTTGCCGGTGCTCTTCCATCTAGCTGTAAGCTTACTGCTGCCAACCATCCAGGTGTGTAGGATGTTGAATGCGCTATGGTTAATCATTATTCGTACCCGTCGGGGTTGCTTAGTTGATATGGTGTTGGGCTGCTAAGCACGATGTCGCGGGATCCAATCCCCGCCACGGCGGCCGCATTTCGATGGGTTCGAGAACACCCGTGTACTTAGGTTTAGGTGCACGTTAAAGAACCCCGGGTGGGCCAAATTATTCCGGATTTTTCTCACTACGGCGTAGCTCATAATCAGATCGTGGTTTCGGCGCCGAAAACTTGATAGAGTGAACTCTCAGTTGTACGAACGTCGGTTTATCGAATATTTCAGAATAACGAACTTTTTAAATATCCCCGGCAGTTTTCCTATAGATTCTGTGCAAAAATATTTCACTTAAACGAATTTCGGAAAGTCAATATTTCAGTTTAACGAACTCGCTCAGAGGACCAAGGCGTATTTTTACGATCAGAACCGATGCCCGCCCTCATCAAACCGCCGCCCCAGCGGCAATGTAGCGAGCGCCCCTGGGGCAAAGCGGCGGCGTATAAAACGAACGGCAACGAGGCATGGCCTCCGAGATCGCCCGCACAAAACGAGCAAGCATGTAATCTCGGAGGCCATGAATAAAGTAACATCGCTGGCTCTTACAACGCCGCCAGAGCAAATCGGCGATCTGTCACACCACAAACCCCGTGGTGTGTGTTTTTTTCCGACCGGCTAGTCGTGGCTTGGTCGCCGTCTCTTTCTCTCGAAGAAGAGGTGAAAAAGACGAAGAAGAGGCAACTGCCGAGCCAGTTTCAAGCCCTATAACCCTAGCTGAGGTTGTAGGGTACATTGGAAATTTGAGAGACTTTTTTTCTCAACAGCAAGCTGTGCAAGAAGAAGTGTACAAAAACATTGACTCTTTGGACAGTTTTGTTACTTCCTGTGCTTTAAAAGTACAAGTGCAGAAGAAGATTGCAGATTTTTTTTCTAAGTGAGAAAGGCAGCATTATAACTGTTATGAACCTTGTACTTGTTGATAAGTACAAATTCCATTTCACACATTTCTAACACTATGGATGCCATGTCTTTTGCTCCATGAATTGTACTTCAAACTTTTGACTCTGTATGCCATGTCTTATGTTGGTCTAGTGAATATTCAGTTTAGTGAACTTTCAGTTAAGTGAACTATTTCCTTCGGTCCCTTGAAGTTCACTCAAGTGAGAGTTCACTGTAATTTAATTTTATTAACTTATTTATTCATTATTTAGCGCAGGCTGCGGGTCCACTCATCAATGCAACCGTTTTCAGTTGCGTTGCTTGAATATGTAAAGAGGCGCCTCGCCTCTTTTTATGCCTGTGCATGTTAACAGCCAGTGCGCTATGAACGTGATAATTCAGCTGTTAGCAAAATATAAACAGCCGCTATTGGCTGCCATGAGAATATTCTGTGAAGGGTAGGGACTTCGGCAAGCTGGTAGTTCATGCTAAAATAAGAACAGCATGTGTTCTTTCTTCACGTGCCCCTGTCTCTCGATTTGTTCAAGGATATTCTGAACACCAATTCTCACAAATATGGTAGAAAACTGCGCGAAAGGCTCGCCGGAATGAAGACTGGACGAGCGCTGTCCTGTCTTCAAGATAAGACAGCGCTCGTTCCTTCTTCTTCCTTCTATCCGGGTCTTTAAGGCTGTTTTCTACATGGATGCATAACAACTAGCTCGCTTTCAAACCCCCTTAGCTCACAAATATGTCAGCATTATTAACGTCATCGAAGCCAGCTAATGAGGGCGAACGGCTGCCAATATCTTCAAGTGACTCTGCCGACAGAACTCTGCTCCCTATATTATATTAGCCACGCTCTTTTGGTGACTGTTTTACATTTTTCACTTAACGTGGATGTACTACGCAGCCATGTAATATATTGTCAAACCATTACTTTTAAAGCGATACGAAGCGACACTTTGATTCTTTCATATTATACTTTTCATATTATAATTTCCATATATATTTTCAAATTCCATTCATATATTTCATACACTTGAACCCAGCTTAGATGAACAGCATTACGTTAACTTATGCGCGCAGTTAATATTCCTGCATTTGAGAAAAAGACATCATTACGTAGCTAATCAGAATCAGGGCCGGTATTCACAAAACGTTCTTACGCTAAAAGCGTTCCTGGAAACTCCTGGAAAAGGGTGTTCGGCGTTCCCCCACAGACTCAGGTTATCGTCACGGCCGTTTGACAGACGCGGCGGCTAACTGCGGAGTCAGCTCGCGAACCAAGACATGTCAGCTTGAGTCAAGCCTGACAACTCCTGTCTATGAGGCTCAATTCCATTCGATGTGTTCAGTGAAACAGAAACGCGGGAGTGAGCGTGTGAACCCTTGCCCTCAAAGCTAGGTCCGTCGACGACTTTTTATTTATTTTTTGTTTTATTCGATACTGCCGGCCGCCTTCTCTTAGCCAAGGCAAGAGTGGGCACATGACGTTTACAAGGTAATGGTCAAAGAAGAAAATAACAACAATACCCACTACAACAGGGAACCACAGGCACACAATAAAGTTTCTGTTCAGCAAATTAAGAACAAAGAAAACAAGACACAAACGCATTACATTCAAATCCGAAAATAAAGCATCAAAAGCAAACCAGTTAAAAACCGAGCGCGCAAAACTTATTGGCTAGAAGTGATTGCTTAAAAAATGGATCGAGTAATGATAAGGTGGCCACACTATAAGGCAACTTGTTCCAGTCAGCTATCGTTCTTGCAAAGAAGTGCAGCTTGTATGCATTTGTTCTACACTGAGGCATTATAATTGTTTTATCATGTTTGTGCCGAATCTGTCGTGCTCTGTTGTACTGCATAGAAGTATGGAATTGTGTTTTGGTATGTATATTAATGATTGCAAATAACATATTGAAACGAGGTTCCAAGGTGGGGAAACCGGAACGGCTGACAAGATCAGATATCGATACCTGTCTTTCGTAGGGGTGGTTTATGAATCGCAGTGCCTTTTCTGAACCTCCTCAGTACTTTCTACATCAATTTTTGTGTGCGGATCCCAGACCACGTCACCATATTCCAGTAAGGGATGCACGAGTGAAGTATAAGCTACGAGTTTTGTTTTAATCGTAGCATGCTTTAACCGGTGTCCTATTAGCCATAGTCTTGAATGCCACTGAAGCTATGTTTTTATTGTGGGGACTCCAACTGAGGTTCCAGCTGATAGTTACGCAAAGATACTTAAATTGCTTTACTGGTTTGAGAGAAGCGCTAATAATGTTCCAAGAACACTTCAATGGATATTTTTTTTTTCGGGTGAAGCTCATTTTTTTGTATTTCGTGACATTTAATGCCATCTTCCAGTTTTAGTACCAATTACTAACAGCACATCAGTAGGCATTTAAATGAGCTGGTCACCTTCAGTAAGAATTGTATGATAACTTACGCAGTCACCTGTAAAAAAGCGGGCACGCACAGGAGAGCCAAGATTGAGGTCATATAAACATATAGGAAAAAGAAGTGTGCCAAGGACGGAGGCCTGTGGCACTCCTGAAAATACTGAAGCGATGGGTGAACTTTAACTGGATATCTGGACGTACTGCTGCCGGCGTAATAAGTATGAATCATGCCACTGTAAAATTTGTTGACTCTGTAAGATGCGTGTAAGTTTTTGTAAAAGTTTACTATGCAGTACACGGTCGAAGGCTTTTTTCAAATTCTATAAAAATGGCATCTGTTTGTTCTGCTTTGTCAAGGGTTGGGCAGAGATCGTTGGTAGTGTGTATTAAATGTGCCACAGTAGATAACCCGCTACGAAATTCATTTTGAGCTTCTGCAAAAGAATTATTGCCTTCCAATCATGAGGCGATGTATTTAAACAACGAAGTGTTCCACCACTTTGCTTGCAGTGCACAACAAACGAACTGGCCTGTAATTAGCAACGTGGAACTTAGTACCAGATTTGTGCAAAGGAACAACGTTAGCCGGTTTTCAATTACTGGGGACGTCACCTTCACGTAGACTAGTACTGAAAATAATAAAAAGGAATTGCGCACACCATTCCGTTTATCTCAAACGAAACGTATTAGGAATATCATCTGGTCCAGATGATTTCTTTGCATTCAGGTGAAGAAGGGCTGAAAAAAGGCCTTCTTCGCTTATACTAAGATCAAGAACCTGAAAGCGGATAGATCTGAAATCAGTAGACCAACCATTACCACGCAGGAACACAGAAGAAAAATAGTCATTAAATGTTGCCGCTATTGGCTGACTTCCACTAACGTCCACGTCATTTATTGTCAGCTTATGTATAGGATCCTTGTTTTGCGTTAGATGAGTCCAGAATTTTCGCGGATCATTAATAAGGAAGTTGAGCAGCTTTACATTAATGAATTAGAATTTTGATTGCTTTAATTTATTTCTTTGATCTCTACGAAGTGACGTCACAGTAGTGCGTGGAACCCTCGAAATGTTATGGAAAAGTTTGCTTACGCGGCGCTTTAGGTGAATTATTTCCTGTGTAATCCATGGACGCTGGCTATGAATTTGCTTTTTCTTCAGCGGTAAATAAAAATTCAAATTTACTGTCGTGCAAATTTAACGATGGCATGCTTACACAACTCGACCCTTTTTTTAAGCCGCCTCATAGTGTAGCATTAGATTACAGTGTTTTGAGTTTTTTTCCTGCGCACTGATAATGACGCCATCGATGGGAGAGCGCATGGCTATGGGTTGTGTACATAAGTTTGTGTGTGCCTTCGAATAAATTTGGGTGTGATTTCAGCGCTGTCCTGTGTGTTCCTGCCTTCTGTCTTCGTCATATTGCGCTGCCCCTTCAAGATGTCCAACCAGTACCAACTCGCCCAAATGTTGATCCTTCTGAAGAATGTGAAGTAAAAGGTACTAATCTGGGAACGAGGCGGAAATAGGAATGGGAGGTATACAATGAGCGATTTGGGCGCACCAGTTGTAACAGCAAAGCACGCGTTAGCTTACTGCTGAGAAGGACAGGATAATTTTCGGGGGAAATGTAATTGATCCAAATGGCGAATCGCAGTTGCGACACTCAATGCGTGGTGCGCGGGTACGAAGTGGGATAGTGACGGAATCGCGTAGACGCTCCGCATCCACTGGTACATGCTGGCGTCTCACCCCTCACATTGCCAATATTGGTGCCAGAGGTTGTGGGTAGTTTTGTACATGCGCCCGAGGTTCCATCGCAGCGAGAGTATAGACTCATGAGTCAAGCCTCTAGTACCGTCAAGCCTCAAGCCTCTAGTGGATGCCGCAGCTGAGTCGGCAAGCTCATTACCTACTATCCCTCTGTGTCCAAGGACGTGGAATAAGCGAATAAGACGTACTTTGAGCGCTTGGGAGCGGAGGGCCATCTTAAGCGAGCGAACCCGCGCATCCGTGACACGAAGGTGCGAAAGGGCCATGGGCAAAGATAGACAATCCGTGTGAATATGCACCGAAGCAGCACTGGGCAAGGTGTTAATGTATGCAATAGCGTCAGCAAACGCTGCAAGCTCCGTACAATCCGCGCTGGATGCGTTCACAACGCAAAATTTACGCACCAAAGATAGGTGGTGCGTAGCTATCAAAGACGACATAAGCCGCGCCCGTCGGGGTTGCCGTAAAGGCACCGTCAGTGTACAAGTGGTACACCGACGCGCGGAAGAATCGGCCAGCCTGAACAGGGGTAAGCTTGGCAAACGGAATTCTGTATGTATCGCGGGGATGATCCAACCACAGGTCGCAAAGGAATTCCTCCTGGCTGGGATAGGAGGTGGCCTGACCGAAGCCTGATGAAGAGTCAGCAAAGATAATTCAGGGGCCAAATTGTCCAGCTGTCAGCGCAACTAGAATGGAAGTTTGACCGACAGAACGCGGGTGGTCAGGTGCGCCGCGAGGTAGGAGGGCCGCCAGACAGGGGGCGCATATGCAATCGCAGGCAGCAAGACCTATCTGTACAAGAGACGGAATATGGTAGGGTTAACTTTGAAATGGGAGCGGATGAAACTAAGTGATCGTGCGACTAATACCTCGGATTTAGTCTTTATATAATCAACATGGACATGCAAGTTGCGTTTGTCATCAAAGACCAGGCCAAGCAGTTTAATTTGGTCCTTCTGTTTTAGAAAATCGCCGTCCAATCGAATGGACGGACGCAGCTTAGAAGTACCAATGCGGCCATTGTTGAAGACGACGAAAGAGGATTTTTGATGGCTAATTTTTATCTTATTTTGCCCGGCCCAATTGCAGTAAAGGCAGAGTTTGCAAGTGCCTGCAATTGCAAACGTTATGTTCCTGTGATAAGAAGGATGCTGTCATGCGCATAGGCTTGGATATATACACCCTCAGGAAGCTCGGTCTCAAGGAGGACGTGGATGACGACGTTCCACAAAACCGGGCTAACGGGTGAACCTTGCGGGCTGCCTATCGAAGGGTGGGCCGACACGTCCCCTGCGTTCGATCTAAACACAACCTTACGGTCCGTCAAAAAAGACTCGAACAGGCCATGGCAGTAAAACAGCAATCATGAATTTGAGGACACTGCTGAGAGACGAATTGTTGGTTGTCGGTGAGGAACTGGGCCGACAACCGTGGCCAAGAGGCACACAAGGAAATGAGCAAATGGGAAATCTTAAAACTGATTTCCGAACAGGCCACTGACGAGCAGATTGATTCAGTTAGAACTCTTCAGGAAAATAGAGAAATGGGACAGAGCGAGAGAAGGACGGGACAGAGAGGAACGCGAGTTAGGAAAAGTTAAACTTGACCTTGAAAGTAAATGTTAGGAGTAGTCTCGAGCGAGTGAAGAGGCTTTGAAACGATGAAGTGAGGCAAAATCATACCGCATGGACAGGTTGTTAAAGCCATTTGAGGTAGGGAACGACATATGGTTGTCCCTCGGAAATTTTTAAAAGACTTGCGGGAAGGTGAACTTCGCTCCGAGCACATGGCCATAGGGGTTGCTGTCTATGTTGCCGTGTGAAGCTGCTGAAGTAATCGCCAGACTCAGTGCGCAAGGTGCGTATGATTATGCGAATGTTAAGGCTAGCCTTTGAAGAAGTACCGGTTTTCAGCCGAAGCGTTTTGGCAACGGTTTCGACGCACGGGCAAGAAGGACAGCGAGGGATATCCGGAGTTTGCATATGGCTTAAAGGCAAGACTAGTAGAGTGGTTGAAAAGTGCGGAACCATACGATAGTAAAGACATGATTATGGGATGCACGTGTCTACAGAAGTTTCACGAGAACATGCCACAATTTGTGAAGTTGTGGGTGCCAGACAGAGAAAACGTAAACACTGTGGAAAGGGCGGCCCATCTAGCCGAATGGTACGCAACGCGTAGAAAGCTGAACGCTGAAGATGGAAATTGGGATGGTCGAAATAGACCACGAAAACAATTTTCGTTCAAAAAGGAATCGCAGACGAAATGACCGGAGCATGTAAACGCGGAGAAAAGGACACCAGAAAAGAGCGAGGAGATGTCAAATGGCGAAACCTTGCGAAAAGAGCAGCAAAAGAATTCGAATCTTTTAGGCAGATCCGCTGCTACAAGTGCCACAAACTCGGACATATCACTGCGAACTGCAGGAAGCCTAGCATAGTTTTCTCCTACGTGAACGAAAGAGAAGAGAACATTGAACTTTTAAGCCCATTTCTTCACGACCTGTATAATAAGAGAAAACCATGCTGGGTGCTACGAGATAGTGCCGCCACCATGTACTACATTGTCCATCCGTCTTACGTGATGGTAGATGACTTCACCGAAGCAGTACCGCGGAATAAACAGGTTATGGAAGAACACAGCATGTGTCTGGCGATGGCGAAACTCAAAACCAGTGGGCAATTGGGAGAGCTCGTGACCTAGGCTACAGTACCCTTACATTTTTTCGAATTGGTCGGATCAGTTACTACGTATCAATGGGCTGAAACTTGGTACACGCGTTGACGCGATCACAAACTCGTCAAATCACGTCACTTTCAGCGGACAATGTAAAAGCCGCTTCAGCAGAAGTAAGAGAAGAAGTAGCCTCGGTAACAGAAACCGAGCTGGGCTCGAGGGATGAAAAAGCGGTTGAGGAAATCCTGCCAGCTGACCAGCTCAACGAGATCATGTCACAAAGCATGTCTCAAAGTTTACGCCTGCAGGGAGAGCCACCTGACGCACTCGCAAGCAAAACAAAGTCATTACTACCACCGGCGTCAAAGAACTTTGATCTGCTTTTACGTGTGGATAGAGAGTCACTGTCAGCCGAGCAAAATGATGACGTCATGCTAGCTAAATTATATTAAACAGCTAAAGATGGCATTGCTAGGCGCAATGTGACGATGGACGAGAAAGGAGGCTTGTTATATCGGCGCTACAGAGACCGAAAGGTCAAGGTTCTGGATCAGTTAGCCGTACCTATGAAGTACAGGGAATACCTTTTGGGTCTATGTCATGGAAATGGCAGGTCGGGCCACCTAGGCATACATAAATCGAAAGAAAGATTGCTTATGGAATACTACTGCCCTGGCTGTTTCAAAGACGTAGAAAACTTTGTGAGATCATGCGACGCCTGCCAGCGCTCGCGTAGACCAGGAGAAAGATGGAAAGCTCCTCTAAAAGTTATGTAACCTAATACCAGAACCGTTCAGGCGACATATGATAGACACGGTAGGACCTCTACCAAAGACATTCGAGTTACTGGTACCTGTTTACCAGGCTGCGTCCGGGTACAAAGTTTCCGGAGGCAATCCCTCTGAAAGAACTCAGCGCCAAAGAACTAGTAGACGCGCTTTTGACAGTATTCGCACGAGTCGGTTTTCCAGCTGAAATTCAGGAGGATCAAGTGTCAGTGTTCATAAGCTCACTGAAGAACACTGATCTAGTGCATTTACAAGTGTAGAGGAGTGAGGATCCCACATTGAAGAAGCGCACACGAGTTTCGACTTGACCAAAGTTTTACAAAGAAGTTTTAAGGAAGCAGGATCCAAAGCAAAGTTACGTGGCCAAAAACCAAGAGTGCGATTCGCATTGTTAATGACGTAGTTAATATGAGTACTCCATGATAAATTGTTATCTATGTGGACCACTAGGTATTTTTAAGTATCGACAGATGACAGCAGAAAATTAGTAATATAACAAACAGGTATAATACAGTCAGAAGTTCTTCGGGGAATCCTCATTGTTCTGCTCTTGTTAACAATCAATTTCATGGACCACCAAGAAGCGCATTCCTTCTTGCTGATTAGTATCATGTTGGCATTCTTCTAGTTCTCTGGTACATTTCAAGTCGTGAGGCATTGCAGCAAGCTTTCCAAGCATGATGTCTTCTCCATCATTATTTAAATGAACTGTTATTCCGTGTTTTCCTCCCCCTTTTCCACGGATCATGTCTTGCATGGCCCTTCTAACTTTATCGTAAACTAAAGAAGGAGCTTCTATATCCTGTTTATTACTACTTCAAATGAAAGTAGCGTGGCTGGTCTGGCACTAGGTCAGTATAAAATTCTGCACCTGTTATTATTATATCTTCTAAATTGCTGATGATTCTACCCTGCTTATCTTTCAGTGCATACATCTCAGTTTGTCCTGTGCCAAGTTTTGTTTTACTGATTTCAAGCTGTATTTATCTTTTGCTATTCGGTCAGTCTTTCAACGTTATAATTTTGATTATCCCTTACTTACTCCATGTTGATCAGTTTCGACAGTTATACGAATTCTACCTGATCTCTTGAGTTTGACACTTTAATGTTTTGTCGTTTCTTTATTAGGTCCTTTGTTAGTTACGATAGCTTACCTACTGGTTGACTCGGTGCCTTACATCCGACTTCAGTTGCTGCTTCTGAAACCAGTATAGTTACGTTTTAATTCGTTATCTTTATGTAATCTTAATCTGACCAATATTTTTAAGGCGCAGACAAGAGACACACCACAAAAGGAAGGCCATACACAGCACACGCGCTACTTTCAACTGTTTATTCGACAACGTCGGCGTGAAACATATAAGAGAAAGGCACATGCGCAGATGCGTTTATGGAAAAAATACAAGATACGAATATATGTATAAGAAATGCCTGATTAATTCATATGCGCGTCGAGGTATCCAGACTCTTTTGTGTACAGACTTAACGAAGGCTCACTGATCACTGATGCAACCTCCGCCTCTCTTTTTTGTGTGATCATTCCAGTATCAAGCGGGCCTGTTCACTGTGGCTTTTGCCAAGAATCTTTGCATCACGAAAATAGTGCTTCAAATCCTCCGCAAGAGTTCGCGTGATCAGCCAAATGCATTTTTCTTTTATTATTCAAGGCGTGCTCCCTAAATCGATCATTCACACGCCTTCTGTTTGACCGATATAGCTTTTGCCACAGATCAATGGAATATCACGGACAACTGCGCTGGCGCAGCTTAGATAGGGTCAGAGGTGCTTCCTTCGGCAACTTCGCCATGTTTCGCCTGCTGTGCCTATGCGCGGGCGAAGACAGTTGTTTGTTGGCGGCAGAGAAAACCACTCCCCAACGTCGAGCCTCTTCGCTACTTTCTTGAGATTATGCGAAACTTTATGAACGTAAGGAAGTACTCCAAGCGCAAGCTTTTTTTTCCTGAAATCGTTATTGTCCTTGTTTTTTACTTGCTTAAACTTCTGCAACAGACCCTCAGCAGCTGCAGTGATGACTGTGAGGGGGCGGGGGGGGGGGGGGGGGGGGAGCGCTAACCTGCTACCAGCAGTTCTGTCACCTGTGCTTGAAAGCTTTCTTGCATCGTGTGCTGCTACGATTTCTTCAGTGAAGGCTGGAGGCAAAGAGATGCTATAGCCCTTTTGGCTATCTTAGAGTAAGAAGAGTCAGAAGGTAGGACCCCCTCCCTAGCCCGCGGCCTATACGACCAGCACACATGTCCCCTAGAAGAAGCCGAAATGAATATCTAATAACTGAAGGGATTTCTGAATGGGAAGGTCATTCGCATGTCGATCAAAAAGGTTTAATATCACTTCAACAGCAATAGTAAATAATCATCATGAAATCCATAAACACCTAAAACCTTCCTACCTTCTTTAAACGCATAATCCAATGTGCGGTTGACCTGGGACAGAAAGACATTGCATAAAATTGGTGCCACACAGGAATCAATGCAAGCTCCCTCCTTCTGCAAAAAGAATTTATCAAAAGATACAAAGGTGGATTGTAAATAAACCTCTAACAAAGTAATAAATTTACTCGTACTAATACCCACTGTGCTCTGGAAGGCGACCTCGGCATTTTCGTCTATACACTGATGTGTGTGGCCTCTAATGACTTCACAATCTGCAATAATATTATTTTGTACAAACTACTACTTCGCCTTCTTTTGTTTGCATCTTCTAACTTCTAAAACCAGTATATTTTACATTTCCCAGGGCAGAAAAGCAATATTGAAAATTAATAAATCGGCATACTACCCGATTCATGTGAACGGAGACTCCTATATCTGCCTGCAACAGCTCCCTGATCAATCAAAAAATATATGCCCTATAGTACCCCGCAAACCCTCCCTGATGAACGAAAAAACATTTTCCCATATGCCCCTGTGAAAGCTTCTTACCTCCTCTATTTATATTTTTGTCTTTGCTTTTTCTCCGCTCTTGCTTCCGTCTTTCATTTAACTGTACCCTTCCTCCAGTGCAAGGTAGCAAACCTGAACCTTTTCCAGTTAGTCTCCCCGCCTTTTCCACCCCGATTATATATTTTTCTGTTTCCCAATAAAAGTGAAAAAATGCTCCCATAGCGACCTGCAAAGTCTATTGATGGGTATTAACAAATACTCCCGTAACACCCTGCAAGAGCTGCGATAAATGTAAAAAAGTACTCCCACAGCTCTCTTCAAAAGCTCCTCAATGAATGCAAACATATACCCCTATAGTGGCCTGCAAAAGCTAATCAATGGATGTGATTATATGTTCCATAGTCTCCTGCAAAAGCGCCTTGTTCGATGTAAACATTTAGTCCCATAGTTGCCTGCAAGCGCTCATCGATGGATGTAAATATACAGTTCCATAGTTGGATGTAAACATATACTCCCATAATTCCCTGCAGAAGCTTTTCGATGGATGTAGGCAAATATCCTTATAGCTTCCCACAAATGTTTTCCAATGGATGTAAATATAAACTAAACCATGTAAATGGATGTATATACAATATAATCAGGTGATAGAGAAATGTGCGGAATATAACCAACCCTTATATATAGCTTTCATTGATTACGAGAAAGCGTTTGATTCTGTCTAAACCTCAGCAGTCATGGAGGCATTACAGAATCACGGTGTAGACGAGCAGTATGTAAAAATACTGAAAGATGTCTATAGCGGCTCCACAGCCACCGTAGTCCTCCATAAAGAAAGCAACAAAATCCCAATAAAGGAAGGCGTCAGGCAGAGAGATACGATCTCCCCAATGCTATTCACAGCGCGTTTACAGGAGGTATTCAGAGACTTGGATTGGGAAGAATTGGGGACAAGAGTTAATAGAGAATACCTTAGTAACTTGCGATTCGCTGATGATATTGCCTTGCTTAGTAACTCGGGGGACCAATTGCAATGCATGCTCACTGACCTGGAGAGGCAAAGCAGAAGAGTGGGTCTAAAAATTAATCTGCAGAAAACTAAAGTAATGTTTAACAGTCTCGGAAGAGAACAGCAGTTTACAAAAGGTAGCGAGGCACTGGAAGTGGTAAGGGAATACATCTACTTAGGGCAGGTAGTGACCGCGGATCCGGATCATGAAACTGAAATAATCAGAAGAATAAGAACGGGCTGGAGTGCATTTGGCAGGCATTCTCAGATCATGAACAGCAGGTTGCCATTATCGCTCAAGAGAAAAGTGCATAATAGCTGTGTCTTACCAGTACTCACCTACGGGGCAGAAACCTGGAGGCTTACGAAAAGGGCTCTACTTAAATTGAGGACGACGCAACGAGCTATGGAAAGAAGAATGATGGGTGTAACGTTAAGGGATAAGAAAAGAGCAGATTGGGTGAGGGAACAAAGGATGGTCATTAAGGGTTACGGACTGGATTCCAAGGGAAGGGAAGCGTAGCAGGGGGCGGCAGAAAGTTAGGTGGGCGGATGAGATTAAGCAGTTTGCAGGGACGACATGACCATAATTAGTACATGACCGGGGTTGTTAGAGGAGTATGGGAGAGGCCTTTGCCCTGCAGTGGGCGTAACCAGGCTGATGATGATGATGATGATGAAATATAAACTCGTATAGCTACTTGCAAAAGCTCCTCAACGGATGAAAACACATACTTCTATTAGCCCATTCAAAACCTTCATTCAGCATGGTAGTAAGCTTCTTACTCCACCTGACCGGAGTATATTAAGCTTTCATCGGGGAATGCGCTTGAGGACAAATCCTATCTTCCATCTCGGCTAATTTGTACTTGCAGTATATAGACATGACAGCAGTTGAGGAAAAACTGGATGAATTCACTATCAGTGTAGGTACGTTTCTGCTATTTCTGAAAACAATACACCGTGCCAATTTGTCAAGCGCATAACTGATGCCGGGTGTACAGACTCAAAGCCGTATTGAATCACCGCAGCATCTAAACTACACTGCGGAAGCGGCCGCTCATTTAGGTGCACGTTTAAGAAACCCAGGCATCGGTCGGCACACTCACTCATGAGTGCACTCACTGACACTCACACGCACTCATTTCAAAGGCGTGAGTACCAGTGCGAGTGAATGCCAGTGAGTGTAGGTGCATGCGAGTGCAATTGAGTGCCAGTGAGTGCGAGCGGAGATGAGCGCGAGCGAGTGCCTGCGAGTGTGAGCGGAGGTCAGTGCGAGTGCGTGCCAGTGAGTGTGAGTTGAGGTGAGTGCGAATGTGAGTGAGAGCCTGTGAGTGTGAGCGGAGGTGAGTGCGAGTGCCAGTGAGTCTGAGTGGAGGTGAGTGCTAGTGAGTGCCAGCGAGTTTGACTGGAGGTGAATGTGAACGTGACTGAGTGCTGAGTGTGAGTGGAGGTCAGTGTGAACGAGAGTGATTGCTTGTGAGTGGGAGTAGAAGTGAGTATGAACGGGGTGAGTGCTTGCGAGTGAGTGGAGATGAGTGTGAACGGAAGTGAGTGCCTATGAGTGCGATTGGAAGTGAGTGTGAACGTGGTAAGTGCTTGTGAGTGAGTGGAGGTGAGTGTGAACGTGAGTTAGTGACTGCGGGTGTGTGTGAATGTGAGTGAGTGCTTGTGAATTGAGGTAGTCTGAATATGAGTGTGAATGGTGGTATGAATGTGAGTGCTCGTGAGTGGTAGCAGACGTGAGTACGACGGTGAGTGAGTGAGCGTGAGTAGACGGGAGTATGAACGTGGGTGAGTATATCACAGCTAGCACAACAATTGAAGACGCTCAAAGTCCCATTTAAGAGTGGAACGCGACAGCGTAAATGTGCTACGTTCGCATCGGAAATCATGGGAGGCTGTTTTTAGCGGGACCCTATCGAAGAGAAAGTGGACGCAGCATCGAAGGTACGCGCATGTGCTGCGTCCGAACTCTTCTTCTTCATATAAAACCTCCTTGAAGAGCGTACGCACCATCGACCGACAGTGGCTGAATAAGCTAGAACACGTACTTCACAGGGCTGTATCTTAAGCCCCCTGATTTCTGTACTATTAACTATTTTTCTACAGATCGGCTCCAAAAATAAAGCAAAAAGTAAAGGACTTCACGGACAACCCTGTCGAACGGAAGAGAGTACTTGTATGCGTTGTGAGAGTTCACCATTAACAATTAAATTGGTACATGAGCTTTGATGTGCCATTTTGATGCCTTTACACATGACGGAACCAAGACCTACATAATTAATTAATAAAAAGTGAACACTATGTGGTACCATGTCAAAAGCCTTAGCTAGATCTATTTGCGGCATCGCTACCTTGAGGAGAGCGCTATCGCAATATTCTAAAATGCTTCTAGCTGTATGAATATTTGTAAATATTTTCCCACCTCTGATGCCGCATGTCTGATGCGGCCCAACTAACTTCCGTATAACTGCAGCCTTGCTGCAAGAACTTTAACCAAAATCTTGTAGTCAACATTTATCAACGTAATTGGCCCGTTGTATCACGTTTCATATTGATAAGGGACGAAAGAGACCCGTTTCTGTGTTGTGTTTTCTCGCTGCGAAAATTATGTATCTTCTGCAGGCACTGTATTGTACACGTAAGCACATTCAAAAATTTCACCGAATCTTTGCCACGTTTATCTGGTGTTCTACGTGGGAGCGAACATCAAGGACAAATTTGTTTCGTCGAGTAAAAAAAGGTGGTCTGTCGGTGTGCCACTTGTTTCTTCAGCAAGTTGTATCACGTTTCATATTGATAAGGGACGAAAGAGACCCGTTTTTGTGTTGTTTTTTTCAAACCATGTTAACAGTTTCTATGCCTGATTCTTTTGTTTCTTCAGCCATTGGTCCTCATTACACAATTTAAAGGTTCTTCCGTGAAGTTGTAACGTCCTATCGTTTCTTTAGGGCAAGATTTTCCCTTGAGTACCTCTCCAATGTAAAAAGAAAGCGTCTTATGAAGGATCTCATTGAAAGTGTGTTCCCTATTCCGTTGTATCGGTTAATGTTTCGACAAGGGCCGGGGTAAGACGTACTTAAAAGGGTTAAAAATATGGGCATACCGGCAAACGTTAAAGCAAGGTTTTTTTCTTTATATCCAGCTTCACACGGGAACCTTTCATGTTAAAACGTGGTTAGAGGAAAGAGGGATTTATGTGCCATGGGGAAGCCGATGCTTTCTGTGCAACAAAGCTGAAACGATTGAACATGTTTTCATTGATTCTAATAATGCCATATTGGGATATATTACAGAGAACGTTAAAGATAGACCTACCCCTCAATCCACATGGCATTCGTTTTTTTATCACCTGAACGCGATATTGAACACGTGGATGTTATCTTTATACTTGGACTGCACGCAGTCTGGCGTAGTCTGTTGGCGTATAGACATTGTGATGTTCAAGGCCGATCTGTGTACGAATATTTTGTGGAAATGGTTGTGAAGGTACGTGACGTGTACAAAATGAAGGACTGTGATGAAGCTGTGGTGTCAATGCTTGATACTTTGACACATATAAAACGAGTGTGATCTACGATCACAAACTCTTTTGAGGCTTGCAGAGAAGCTGGAAATAAGGAAAAAAAAAACGACAGTGGCTGAATGGGCGAACGTGCTGGTCTCGCAACCCATGGACCGCGGGATCGAATCCCCGCCCCAGAATTTTTTTTTTTCAGGTTATCGTCGATTTATTTATTTCCTCTATCGGAAATTTTCGCTCATGGCCAACCAACGGCGACAACGCCGACACTGGATTTTCTGCGAAACAAGCTTCTCAACGCAATCGCATTAAAAAAGCAACACTCAGTATTATTCAAGGATATATTGTGATCTGAACCGTGAAAAGTTTAGGTGGAAGACGTCACCACCGTATGTCATGGTCAGCGCTTTTACATTGCCGTTCACATTACCGTGATATGCACGTGAATTTCTTTTCTGTAAATATGCGGTCGTTTGCAGGGGCTATAAAGCGCAACTTCATCTTTCAAATGCGTTTTAGTGCCCGGAGCATCACTTGATATTGTCACGTGGTAGTGGCGGTTAAGAAGGCAGCAAAACTGTGATTAACGAAACGAGCGTTTTATTGGGCGAACTTGTGCCCTTAAAAACAGGCTACACTCAAAGAACAACGGTAGTGGCGAACACGATCGGCGGTCGTCGAAATCTGATCAGCGGGTCAAGCGCGTCCGCTCTTATACATCAGTCGTCGAATGTTCCAGAGCAATCGCTGGGACTCGCGTGCCTTCTACAAAGTTCTACATTATTCGCGTCGCGCACACATGCGACCAGATTACACAAGGTTCGGTCACAGACAGCGGATGGAAGCATCGATAACATTCCAGAACCTTCCGATACATGCAGGCGCGTTCATGCGCTGTACGATAACATTTGTTAGGCGGTGAAACATATCACCCGAAAAAGACAAATAAGTACACGTGTCAATAGCTCCCTCTTAAAAAGCATCGACCCGATGCTGCAAACAAACGAAAGTAATAAAGAAGAGCACTCGTAGCAAAGAAAACAACAAAATAAGGAAAGTTCGTCAGCGTCCGTAAAAAGGGTTTAAGACGCACTACGTGGACCACATCAGATCGTGCGCGGCGCCGCTGTGAATGCGAAATGCCGTCTGGCCCGACCTCATAGTCCAGTGCGCCAATACGTCGGATGACCTTGTAGGGTCCGAAATAGCGCCGCAGTAGTTTCTCACTGAGTCCTCGTCGTCGTATCGGGGTCCAAACCCAAACGTGGTCGCCGGGCTGGTACTCGACGAAGCGTCGTCGGAGATTGTAGTGTCGGCTGTCGGTCCTCTGTTGGTTCTTGATCCGTAGGCGGGCGAGCTGTCGGGCTTCTTCGGCGCGCTGGAGATAGGTAGCGACGTCAACATTCTCTTCGTCAGTGACGTGCGGCAGCATGGCGTCGAGCGTCGTCGTCAGGTTCCTGCCGTAAACCAACTTGAACGGCGTAATCTGTGTTGTTTCTTGCACCGCCGTGTTGTAAGCGAAGGTCGTGCGGGAGGAACTACAGAAGCTGTTGCCTTCATCACAGCCTCATGTGTCTTCGATTGCCGACGCCGTGCGCGAGGAGATCCAACAACAGCTCGGAGTAGGCCCTGAATCGCCGCAGCCTCAGCCGCAAGCGATGACATACGCCGCTGTAGCCCGCCGTCACGTTCCCCCTCCGCGCCCACGGCAGGGCCGAGTGACGACACAGTTCAGTCGTCCACCACCACCCCCGCCGCCAGCAGGCCAAGCCTTCACATCACGCGGCGTTCCAAGGAAGACTGACGTTTGGCGCGCCCCCGACCACCGTCCGCTTTGCTATCACTGCGGAGAAGCCGGGCACATCTACCGCCGATGCCCATACCGGGAGATGGGACTCCGAGGGTTCGCCGTTAACGCGCCGCGACCACAGATTGGCGAACGACCTCGCGATATCGTCGACTACCTCGCCGCCACTCAGTGGAACCCTCGAAGACCGTCCGGTTCGCCGTCACCAGGCCGCTACCAGTCGATGCAGCGCCGACCATACACCGGCCCAGCCCGGGGCCGTTCAGCGAGCCCATATCCGGAAAACTAAAAGCAGCAACCGATGGAGGTGCGGTTGTTGTTCGTCGAACTGACGAAGATCCTCCGCCGCCGAAGAAGACGCCGAAGAAACTACCTCGACGACATAACGCCACGCCGCCGTCCCGACGAAGTCTGGAAGCAAAGAATACGACGACGAAAGACGACATCACATACCAGCCACAGGTCAACGCGACACAGCCGTGATCCGACGCCAAGACCGAACTGCAATGCAAGACAAAGAACCACCGAACTCGACGTGCTTCTCGACGGCCACGCAGTCACCGCCTTAGTCGATACAGGGGCCGATTACTCCGTCATGAGTGGACACATCGCCGCGTGTTGAAGGAAGTTAAGACTGCATGGGAAGGCCCTCAAATTCGAACCGCTGGAGGACACCTCATTACGCCGACTGGAATCTGCACGGCAAGAATTACCGTTCATGACCGGACTTACCCAGCACTTCCACCTAATGTCCCGTGGTAGCGACGGTTAAGAAGGCAGCAAAACTGTGATTAACGAAACGAGCGTTTTATTGGGCGAACTTGTGCCCTTAAAAACAGGCTACACGATCGGCGGTCGTCGAAATCTGATCACCGGGTCAAGCGCGTCCGCTTTTATACATCAGTCGTCGAATGTTCCAGAGCAATCGCTGGGACTCGCGTGCCTTCTACAAATCTCTACATTATTCGCATCGCGCACACATGCGATCAGATTACACAAGGTTCGGTCACAGACAACGGATGGAAGCATCGATAACATTCCGGAAGCTTCCGATACATGCAGGCGCGTTCTGCGCTGTACGATAACATTTGTTAGGCGGTGAAACATGTCACCCGATAAAGACAAATAAGTACACGTGTCAATATGAATGAGCGCAACAATCATCTGGGGTGCCATCAGAGATCGTTGTTCGGCGCGTTCGTTCGGTTACCGGCGCGCGCGATTGGCCTACTCCGCGCCGACGTCGCCAGCTGCAGGGTGTGACCACGTTTTTGGAGACGTCAAAATGACGACACGCTCCTGTCAATCATCTTGCAATTGAGCATGTCGTCTGCTAGGCGATGGGAGTTGGGAAGTTTGGAGCCATCATATGCTCGTTACGAGACCAGTTTCACGTGGCGCGTCTGGTGGATTGGGTTGGATCCAAACGGCAGCTTCGTTCGCGGAATGGCACATTCGGATCGAAACCACAGTTTCATTTGAGTAAATGACGCTTGCGATGAGTACTTCGGTTGTTGCATTATCGTTGCTTAAGGAGGAACGAGAGCAGTGGAGGTGCGAAACGCGTTTGAAGAAATGGCACAAAGCGAATTCCGGCGTCCCTTTCCTTTCTCGAAACAAATAGTGCGTTGGTTCTGCGGCAAACTCGACCTCATCATCGGGTGCCAGCGAGCCACTGGAATGTTGTTGTTGCCTATTAAAAATTGCGCCATTGTTCCTGTCGTTTCTTCTTTCTTTTTTTCCTCGCTGTGTGCGACACCACCTGGGACGACGCAGGGAAACTAATAGTTATAAATAGTAGTAAAAGAAAATTATGGGGTTTTACATGCCAAAACCACTTTCTCATTATGAGGCACGCCATAAACAGTAGTAGTCACACGTATTACTATTTGAAAACATGTTTAAGCTTGAGAAGAAAAAAATACATTTTTTCAGATAAAGATTTCATTCATTGGAAGACCAGAAACATCTGGTTTTGTAGTATACAGTCTGCAAGCAGACGACAAACGAGGGAAGTAAACTTCCGGGGAGTTCACCACTTGCCGATTGGCTGCTCTCTCCGCCCCGTTCTCACCAATTTTGCATACTGCCGCTTTCTGACGTTACAGCGACCGAACAGAACGCGCATCGAACGAAGATCTCCGATCGCGCCCCAGGAAGTGGAACGGCTTCCAATGGATGTACAGTTTGGAGGAATGTGAGTTAGAAAACTGAATTGGTCTGTAAGCAACATTTACTCATTCTGTGTGGATTCAAATCAGCCATGTCACTACCAGAAAAGCTTTCCCGTTGAAAATTCACCGTTAGCGAAAATTTTTTATATTGGCGTGCATATTTACACGTCACGCCAGTTTCTCTTTTCTCAGCAGTTGGCTTTCACTTTTCAATGTATATTAGTGTATACGCGATGCATTTGAGTGCTCGAGAAGAAAAATTGATTGTTGCTGCGTGCCTTCGTTCATCGCTTACGTAGTTAATTGTTACGTAACGGTTTTTTAGTGTAATGAACGGAAAACAACTCTTGGTATTGTCTCGAATATACGGGTGACTACTCACTTGTGCGCTAAGTGTGCGCTAGCTCAGCTAATTCATTGTCATGGCTCGTGCAAAATTTTGCCATTATGGTGTATGAATTACGCATGATTCAGCGTACTTCTCAAATATGATAATAATTTCCGGGGTTTTATTTTGCTAAACTATGATGTGATTAATAGACACGCCGCAGCGGCGCACTTCGGATCAACTTTGAACACCTGGGGTTCTGGCATTCCGCCCCCTTCGAAATGTGGCCGCCGCGGCCGTGGATGGAATCCGTGTCCTCGAGCCTAGCAGTTCTACTTTTCAAATATACTAGCTCTTGGCAGAACCACAAGAATAGTCTCGAACGATAGCACAAACACAAAAGCCAACGGATTCTATCATGCTCAGTTTAACGTGCCTACTGGTGTAAATTCTAGTATTAAAGGTATTCTGGCCGGTTGACCATGTTTGTCATATTTCCCACCAAAACTTCTTTGGTAGCAAAGTGAAACAGTATCTGCAAAATCCTCCAGTTAACTAGTTTTTTTTATTTTCAGGGCTGAAAAAACGAAGCATACAGACATATCCCCTCATCGCAAACGCTTTGCGGCCCCACTTCCTCTCGTCACTTGACACTCGCCCTCCCAGTTTCGGCGCTTGCTCGGGAGGCGTGGAGCAGCTTCCATAGATTTACGCGAGTTGAGACATTAAATAATAAGTTCTGCTGTTTGCGCATGTGCTTTCACTGTATTTTATGTTGTGTAATATTTGTGAAGCAATGAGAGAGCGCTGTTAACCGGCCTGCCTTTATAAAAATGAACAACGAGTTTCTGATGAGCACGTTATGCATTCCACATCTGACATGAGACATTCATTAGAAATGCATGGTCTAATGTTGTTTGGCATCACAAGTACATCAGACTCAAATGGCAATGCACCTTCAGATTTGTGTTGGGAGGAGTAGACAGTTTTTTGTGTTATTGCTAATGTCAAAGTATATCATATAACAATGTGTACGACGCGAAGTCATGAAAAATTCTTTTTAATGCGAAAGCATTAAATCGCTCATAAGGCAGAAAATACGGCATTGTCTGCGTGAGCACACGATGTACACAACGGTTACAAACCGTCAACCTTTCATGGGAGTCGAACCCACTACCTATGGTGTTAAGACTACGGGCCCACGAATTTCGGTATTAATTAAGGTACCGATAATTACGATATATTATATCCACATTTGGTTGGCGTGCGCTTAAGTGCCAGAAGATACCTTGTATCTCGCTGCAAACTCGCCGTACACGTGGCCCGCCAGCCAAATGTGGACGAACGATGTTCTTGCCCTGGAATGCGTTCCCTTTGTCTCTCTGGTTGTCACGGAAAGTTGGCTGGACGTCGCAAGGAAATAATGTTTATTATTAGCGTGCCACAGCTAGTGCACTACGCAACAGCATGTGGGCTGGTAGTAACATCGCAGCACCGGCAACTTGGAGGGCGCTTTTCGACGGCGTCGTACCTTTCAGAAGGTGAGTAAGCATGCTTGGTAACTACAAAAGTGTTGTGCGCGCTTCTCATGTGGGCATAGAGTGCCTTGTGAACGTAGAAAAGAGAGCTTGATAAGCGTTTTCTTCCGATGAGAAATGTTACGCTAAGAAATAATCGTATTCATCATGCGCGCTTGTGCGTGAGCTCCCGCTATTCTGCTGAAGTTGCTTGATAATGACTCATCTGCCTCTTGACAGATTCTTCCTGCAATGACGTTTCCTCCCTTATAAATGATTCGACGTTGAAAATATTCTCTGCTTACAAGGTTTTCGGTTTACAAAGAGTATTAGGGAAAAAATGTAAGCAATCACAACTTGCTACTGGGACAGGTTTCTTTTCAAGACAAGGGATGTGGTCATAATTTTGACGTACTTAAACATGAGAGGAGAAAGCTGCTTAAACCAAGTCATGTGCATAGAGTCAAGATCTCCTCGCCCTATTCAACAAACACCGTTTCTTGTGCGACGTCAATTCGCCCGTCCTCGGTATGATTACCACCGCTACTCACCGCAGACAGACGTCCTTCCTCGAGTCGCTGATCCACCCCTGTTGTTCTAGTGCAGAAGGAAGACGGCTCAGTGCGTTTTTGCGTCGACTACCGTGATTACCGTGCGCAATCACGCGCAAAGTTGTATCCCCCTGCCACGGATCGACGATGCACTAGATTCGCTCCACGGCGCCGAATATTTTTCTAGCCTTGACCTGAGATCAAGCTGCTGGCAAACACCGATGTCCGAATCCGACAAACAAAAAATGGCGTTTGCCACCCCTGATGGGCTCTACGAGTTCAATGTGATGCCTATTTGACTCTCCAAGGCGCCTGCCACGTTCGTACGCATGATCGATAATGTCTTGCGTGGTTTGAAATGGGAAACCTGTCGGTGCTATCTCGACGACATTGTAGGGTTTTCAACCACGTTTGCGCAAAATTTGCAACGTTTTGATGAAGTACTTGCCTGTCTTGAAAACGCTGGCCTGCAGCTCAACACACATACACAAAAATTCAGCCTCGCCAGCAAGACTATCAAAGTTCTGGGGCACCTAGCACAGAATATATTTGACCGGACCCTGAAAAGCTTGATGGCGTTCTCGAATTCTGCCGTCCGCTGCGGAAAAAAGACCTGCGCAGTTTTCTCGGCCTTCCTTCTTACTTCCGGCGCTCCATGCGCAACTTCACTGCGCTTGCGTCCCCGCTCAACTCCTCGCCAGTAATGCGGCCTTCGTTTGGTCCGACGAATGGAAACGTGCTTTCCTGGCTTTGAAACATGCCCTGGCGTAGGACCCAGTACTGTGCCAATTCGATCCGACCACGCTCACCATCCTTCGCACTGACGCTAGCAGTCATGGTCTCGGTGCCATTCCACTGCAACGTGACAACACCTTCCGCGAACGAGTAATTGATTGCGCTAGTCGTACACTAACCACTTCAGAGAAGAATTACGCCATAACCGAGCAGGAGTGCCTTGCTGTTGCTTGGGCAGTTCAAAAATTTCGCCCATATCTTCACGGCCGCCATTTTAACTCGTTACCGACCACAACGCACTGTGCTGGCTTTCATCGCTGAAGAATTTATCGGGTCATCTTGCTCGCTGGCTGCTTCGCCTAGAGGTGTGCGATTTAGATATCGCGTACAAGGCTGGAAAGAAGCATCAAGACGCCTATGCTCTAGCTCGCTACACTCTGCCGAACCGTGACGATTCACCATCGCTTCTCCGTACTAGCGTACGTCCGGAGTCCTCTTCATCGGTTTACCCATCGCTTTAGCCTCGATTGGCTACGACCCGACTGCCCATCTGTCCTTGTGTTTCGCCAACGGATCGAGCTATACTGCCGAACTATTCTCCAACGCATGTAAGGTTCTTAGTCACCTCCGAACGCCCGACTTCGTCGACAACTTGATCAATTCAATCTGCACAATGGGGCTTTAAATCGTAACATTTATAAAAATGGATACCACTCCACCACATTCTCTCCAACGTGAGGTGGTCAAAGCCTTTCATGATCATCCGATAGCCGGTCATCTAGGCTACCACAAGACTTACTACAGAATACGAAGCCGCTGCTCCTGGCCTGGCCTTTCTTCAGCCGTTGTGAAGTATGTTGCATCTTGCGTTCATTTTCAAAGCCGCAAACGACCGACAACAGCTCCTTCTGCTTCTTTACAACCTCTGCCTTTTCCCGCTTCGCCTTTCGAAGTATTTGCAATAAACTTCTACAGTCCTCTTCCCACGACCTCACATGGCAATCGTTGGATTGTAACAGCCGTAGACCAGCTAAAACGCTATGCTGAGACAGCATCCCTACCATCGGGGACTGCTGCTGAGGTCACCGATTTCTTTCTACACAACATTTTCTTACGCCATGGCGCCCCGCGCGTTTCCTCAGCGACCGCGGCAGAGTCGTCCTCTCTTCCATCCATACCGTAGTTCTGCGCGCCTCTAACACAATTCACAAGACGACTTCCAGTTACCATCCGCATACCAACGGCTTGACGGAGCGTTTTCATCGTACCCTCTCCGACATGATTCCGATGTACATCAGCCCCGACCACACAAACTGGGATGCAATCCTGCCGTTGCTGACATTCGCCCATAACACGGCTACGCAACGTACCACCAGCTTTTCACATTTCTTCCTCGTCTATGGTTCGTGGTTCGTGGCCGTGGTTCGAATCCCGGTGCCGCGTAATTTTCCACCGGAATAAAAAAAAATCCGTGTGTTGATAAAATTGCACAAACAGGCCTGGAGTGCGGCCTGATCCCGGTGACCAGAACCGGTAACGCACTCCCTCACCAGAGCAGGATTGGCCACCCTGGTACAGTACTTGGCCACAACCTCCTATATCTGGGTTGTGCAAAAACGTTTACGATGTTATTATGCTCTTATGTCATTGTTTACCATTTATTGTTATTGCTCTACATATTGTATTTGCGAACGTATTATTTTCCATGTTCTGTTGCTGATGTTTACTTCTTTCCCGACTCCATACTAATATGTTACCGTATTTCCCCCCTTACACTATGCCTTCTCGAAGGCCTGTAAGGCACATGTAAATAAATAAATAAATAAAAAATACTGAAAGATATCTATAGCGGCTCCACAGCCACCGTAGTCCTCCATAAATAAAGCAACAAAATCCCAATAAAGGAAGGCGCCAGGCAGGGAGATACGATCTCTCCAATGCTATTCACAGCGTGTTTACAGGAGGTATTCAGAGACCTGGATTGGGAAGAATTTGGGATAAGAGTTTATGGAGAACACCTTAGTAACTTGAGATTCGCTGATGATACTGCCTTGCTTAGTAACTCAGGGGACCAATTGCAATGCATGCTCACTTACCTGGAAAGGCAAAGCAGAAGGGTGGGTCTAAAAATTAATCTGCAGAAAACTAAAGTAATGTTTAATAGTTTCGGGAGAGAACAGCAGTTTACGATAGGTAGCGAGACACTGGAAGTGGTACGGGAATACATCTACTTAGGGCAGGTAGTGACCGCGGATCGGAATCATGAGACTGAAATAATCAGAAGAATAAGAATGGGCTGGGGTGCGTCTGGCAGGCATTCTCAGATCATGAACAGCAGGTTGCCATTATCCCTCAAGAGAAGAGTGTATAACAGCTGTGTCTTGCCAGTACTCACGTGCGGGGCAGAAACCTCGAGGCTTACGAAAAGGGTTCTGCTTAAGTTAAGGACGACGCAACGAGCTATGGAAAGAAGAATGATGGGTGTAACATAAAGGGATAAGAAAAGAGCAGATTGGGTGAGGGAACAAACGCGAGTTAATGACATCTTAGTTGAAATCAATAAAAAGAAATGGGGCATGGGCAGGACATGTAATGAGGAGGGAAGATAACCGATGGTCATTAAGGGTTACGGACTGAATTCCAAGGGAAGGGAAGTGTAGCAGGGGGCGGCAGAAAGTTTGTTGGGCGGATGAGATTAAGAAGTGTGCAGGGACAACATGGCCACAATTTGTACATGACCGGCGTAGTTGGACAAGTATGGAAGAGGCCTTTGCCCTGCAGTGGGCGTAACCAGACTGATGGTGATGATGATGATGCTGATGATGATGATGATGTCCGACCACCTACTTTCGTTCTTGATGTATCGTTCCTTTCGACTCCTCAACCCCGGCAGCTCCTTTCTCGGAACAGTTTCTGTCTCGCCTCGCGCACTGCCGTTACCTCGCCGGCTTTAACACCGCCATTTCCCAGGAGGCTCCCAGAAGAGCCTCTCATCAGTGATAAGTAGTGAGATTAACTGAAAGGAAAATATCAGATCCGTAACCAGACGGATACGTTTTCCGTTCATTTAACCTCCTTCTGCGTTCAAGGAAGCGTTATTGTGCTCATAAATGATTTTGTTATTTTTCTTTCGTTGAGCAATGTCGTACATGCAGCATATGTGCGGGCCCACGCACATGTAAAAAGTGCTGCACTTTTGGCTTGATTATACATATATATATATACATATATATATATATATATATATGTAAGTTCCGGCGAAGAAGAAGATTGAAGAGACAAGAACACGAAGGGGAAGAATAGAAAGAAGTCGTCAAGATGGATCTCTCTAAATAAGTGAGTGTGTTTTAATTCGTATTGTACATTTGGCGCAACTGACCATGTGGCTTGAAGTAACTTTGGTAAGAAGAAAAGGTGGGCAGGCGACCGTGAAGACCTACCAGCTTAATGGCGAAGACCCAAAGCTTCTTCAGGAATGAGCGACTTCATCGAAACTGCTTGGCATCATCACTGAGAAGAGTTAACTGAACGAAGCGGCCCTCGTTGAGAAAGGTGCGGTGCGAATCAATACTTCTATGTCTGAATTTGAGATTATCTTTCCGGCACATTCAAGGTTAGATTCCAAGAGCGAGACTGAGCACACGAATAACGCCTTGTTGCAAGCGCTGTTGCAGCAGCAGGTCACCCAGTATGAGCAACAGCGACTGATTCTCGAAGCGGTTTGCGACTCACTAAAAGCACAGAAACAACACCGAGAAGAGATTAAGCCTGATAGCTTCGACGGGGCGTCCAATGTTGCCAACTTGTGGCTCAGATTTTATGACGACGCATGTGCGCAAGACGTCATTGAACGACGAAGTGTGTAACATGCGCCATTTTTTATCTGGCAATGCCAGAAAATGGTGAGACATGCGAATCGCCAGTCAATGCCGTTATTCATGGCACAAAGGGAAAGATAGTTTTCTTTCCGCTTTTGAGCCAAAATCCGGTTGGCAGATGGGACGACGCAATAGCTTTCAGACACAGGGAAGGGACAGTGATGGATTATTTTTTCGAGAAGAGACGTTTACTCTACATTGCCGACCCTAGTCTACCGAACTCTTCAATCCTTCCGCTGATAATTCAAGGCACGACTAACAAATCGCAAAGAGAGGTTCGTGTACCCCGTCCAAACTCCACGGATGACTTACTTGCTTGCTTAATTATGTGTCCAGCGATTGTCTGATTGATGGTCCCATCTAAAGGCATAGCACCACTGAAGATTGACGGACATAGCGAAACGGTAGAATATATTGTCGCGGACGCCATGAATACCAAGTCCGACCATTGTGAAACGATGGAAAATGTATACTTTTTAAACCCAAATCATTTCTAGGTAAAATGATGGTTAATGGAAAAAGTGTGGACTCCCTGGTTGATACTGGAGCATCCATAAGCCTGGTAAATCAGGAGCTTGTCCAACCGAGGAAGGTCTATGAAGGAAGAATAGTTAGTGTTCAAAGCTATGATGGAAAAACTAGAAGGTTGCTACACTGGACAGAAGTAGAAGTTGGATTTGGTGGACATCACCTGAAAGTAGATGCCCTTGTCATGCAGGGCTCTTTTTTAATAATTCCGTCGATGAATCTGTTAACTTGCCAATAAATGAACCTTTTTGCCTTCCGCTGCACCCCTCTTATGAGCTCTTTTGTGTATGTAATTGAAATAATACTGGCGTACTCCAGCACTGGTCGAACAAGCATTTTCTAGGCCAGCAGATTTGTATCTGCGGGCGCAAGATGAAGGCGTCTTCTCAGAAAGATGAGTCGCTTTATTGCTCAGCATATGCATTGATTTCCAATTGAGGTTATGTTGTTAATATGGGTTTCCCATCGGGGAGCACGTGTTAAAGTGACATATAAACATTTACTCTAAAATACACACATGAGAGGTGTGTCAATAATACTGTAAGTAAAATCAGATATCTGTTTCTTTCTACTTACTGTTAGCGTAGCTGATCTTTGGGCGTTTAGAGGCATCTGCCACTCCTGGCACCAAGAAAAGGTAGAATTTTGTATATGGTGATCATCATTACAATTAATTTCGTGGTATGAAAAACAATCGTCAGCAAATAGACGGATGTTACCATGTAATCGGTAAGGCAAATTGTTTTTATGTATATTTAAAATAAAACTGAACCCAAATCACTGCCTTGGCGCACTCCAGATGTGACAGATGCTAAGTCGGAAGCTTCGTTATTAATATATACAAATTGTGAGCGGCAGAAGGAGGCGCACTCATTCACATTCACGCGCACTTATTTCAAAGGCGTGAGTGCGAGTGAGTGCCAGTGAGTGTGAGTGGACGGGAGTACGAGTGAGGGCCAGTGAGCGTGAGCCGAGGTGAGTGCGAGTGAGTACCAGTGAGTGTGAGCGGAGTTGAGTGCGAGTGAGTGCGAGTGAGTGTGAGTGGACGGGAGTACGAGTGAGGGCCAGTGAGCGTGAGCCGAGGTGAGTGCGAGTGAGTACCAGTGAGTGTGAGCGGAGTTGAGTGCGAGTAAGTGCGAGTGAGTGTGGGCGGAGGTGAGTGTGAGTGAGCGCCAGTGAGTGCGAGTGCGAGTGAGTGCCAATAAGTGTGAGTGGAGGTAAGTGCGAGTGAGTGTCAGTGAGTGTGAGCGGAGGTGAGTGCGAGTGCGAGTGAGTGGCAGCGACTGTGAGTGCCAGTGAGTGTAAGTGGAGGTGAGTGCGAGTGCGAGTTAGTGCCAGTGAGTGTGAGCGGAGGTGAATGCGAGTGCGAGCGAGTGCCGGTGAGTGTGAGCGAAGGTGAGTGTGAGCGAAGGTGAGTGCGAGCGAAGGTGAGTGCGAGTACAAGTGAGTGCCAGTGAGTCTGAATGGAGGTGAGTGCGAGTGCGAGTGCGAGTGAGGGCCAGTGAGTGTGAGTGGAGGTGAGCGTGAACGTGAGTGCGGGGCCTGCAAAAATTATGGTGAGTGAGTATTCTCTCGCACTGCGAACCTATGAACTCAGGTATTGAAAATTATTCGGAAGTCCGCCATTACCGCATGCCTCATAATCACATTACGGGTTTGGCACGTAAGGCCCCATAATTTAAATAAAGTTTGAAGCTTCTGCCACGATGCGATGCGCCGAGTGAGGTGCTAACCTTTTCGGCGGGTATGAACAATGGCACACAGCAGCGCGTGAAGCAAACACGTTCCACTGTCCGTTCAATGTAGTACGTAGACAAACGCAAGTGGTGGGTGCAAGGTATTGTTTAACTCACCACTGTTGCATTGCAGTAAAAGCTGAAAAACTTAAACATGCGCCGTAAACATCACCGCGAATGATCCTCAGTAAACGCAAACAGCTCACAGGAAGGTTCGGTTACATCGATTCCCTCAGTCCGTGGGAGCCGATGTAATTTTTTTCTCATTACTTTCAGACCTGGGCAGCGTCCGGCTTTTCAAAACGATTGCTTCTTGTTCGGAATAATTATGCATAATCAGTGCGCGCACATTATTTCTACGTGTAACCTTTTAGCGGTTATCTGACGCCTCGTGAAAGTGAGGGGAAATTGGGCTTGGCCCTAAAAAGTTTGACCAATCCTTGAGTTAAAGGAGTGCTAATGGAGGAAATCAAATAGTCACAATTATGTAGCTTTATGTAATCGCGCCTCTAGATTCATTTTGTGTAGATTACTTTTGTATCCTCGAACATTGGATACCTAAAATATTTCTGTTTTTGGTTTGCTCTTATTTACGGTACCGTATATTATCTACTGAATAAGTGAATGGCGGGAAAAAGGCTAAGCCAGGGGCACAGGACACAAGCAACACTCGTATACGTGCGCCAACTGGCACTTGTTAATTAGACTCACCAGGACAGCGAATGCGGCCACTCCAAAAACAAAAAAAGAGAACAATCTGAACATAGGCTTGTACGATATAAAGAGTAGCGTAACCTTATATCTAGCGATAAAATATTGAGAAGGCACGGATGAAAATGAAAAGAAAATCAAATGTATGAGAAAAAAGCAAGAATGAAGACTAAGTCACACAGTCAATAATAAAAAAACAACTATAGAAGAAGCATTCGAACGTCTACAAAACCTACAAGAAAACAACAAAATGAAGACTGGCACCAAAAGCGCAGTGTACGAATATCATATTACGCGTTCACGCACGCAGGTTTTCTGGAAGTGCTTCTTTTTTTTTTAAACATGCCTGCTCCTGACGTGAGAAAGGCGCAGAAACCAGAAAATACACAGTTCCGAGAGTACAATAGCCACCAAAGGAAAACCACACTTTGAGGCAAAGGTAATAGAATAGCTCTCAAAAGAAAAACGTGACCGCTTTTGGAAATTTCAGGAAGAGTAGTTTTAGTGGCAAGCAAAGTGTTGATCTTATTCCGACGGTTTGAAAGGACTATTCGAAAGAAGTATACCGCTAAGGAAGTTTTTCACAGTTCATAACAAAAACGACGCTGGAACTATATATTCAATCTATTTTGTCACATGTCCATCTCAAGGAGTCCCGATTGCTAATAATTCCAGAAAAGTTATTACGAAAGGGACGCAGGGCGCTGAGAAAGGCGATGGTGTTTTGAACCATAACGTTTTATTTTGCTGTCACTGAAATAGCACCTCCTACGAACTCTCTGTTAATTGAACTTTATGTATTCCTCGTGTTGAACATCTATTTCATAACCTCACCCCCGGCACTTTGCCATTTTCGCTAACGTTGTGTATGTGCAAACGGAAGCTCTGCGGGAAACGAGAGGTTGAATTTTTCCTTCTTTCTTCAAGAGGCCCCTTGTCACCCGCACTTACATCTCTGGCGCTCTTTTATTGAGTAGCCGGGAAAGTACTCCCGTGGCTGCAGGCAACAATGGACACGCATCTGCCACATAGCTCACTGCTCGGCCATTGTGTCAAGTGCAAACGAGGTGTCAGTTTCGGCGGCTGTACTTGAAAAGCGCTTGCGCACCACACTCCATTCATTGTAGTGCCATCTTACAAAGACTGCCTCGGAAAAAGCAAGAACACTGCTAAAGCAATCTCTTTTTTGAAAATGTTGCCCTTTCAAACAGCGAAATTTGGTCACGGCTCTATGGCACCGAGATGCTGTAAAAACGTGGCGCGCTGTGTGGACAGAGCGACGGGAATAATATGATTTAATAGAATCTTTTATTACTGATTTGGTGTAACTGAACTATTCATATATTTTGTTTTTCAAAACCAACGATATAAAAAAAAGATGGTTACAGAGTTAAAATTAGGCACACACAAAATCTGATTCCATCATTCTTCTATCTTTATTGGCCCAACTTAATCACAAGAATTTTCATATTTGGAGTTCGACATGCCAAAACCGCCATGTGATTGCGCTAGAGACGGTGTTGTGGGGGTCTGCCAAATGATTTTGATCATGGCGAAGAACGGCCCATGAACGAAGGAACAAGAAATTCAAAAGAGGAGACGTTGTCCTTTGCCATGAATCGGTGCCAACAATCTCGATTTCACGCCCTTAAGTTTCATTTTGATCACCTGGGGCTTGATAACGTGCGCATAAATCTAAGTATCTGAGCATTTCTGCATTTTGCCCCCATCGAAATACGGCCCCCTCGGCCAGGTATGATCCCGCAACTTTGAGCTCGGCAGCGCAAGGCCATAGCCAATGCATTGTAATTAGGTCGCACCCCATAATAGAGAAAAACGGTGTAAATCGGCCTAAACTCACACTTTTGCACCTTTTTCAGCGTAAGGATGTGACGTTTGCACCAATTTACACCCTATTGTCCTATAAGAGCTTAAATTGTTTACTGTGGTAGCTACGGCGGCGGTTGATGAATATCTGAACAATATATTTAGGCGTACGGTGTGCTGCTGCTGCTCCTTGCAGATATTAAATGTAACCCGGGACTTTGGTAATGACATGAAGTACTTTGTGGCCTATACGCACAACCTTACAAGCATTCAAGTAAGATTTCTGTATGACAGTTAGCGTAGAAAAATCAATCAATGGACGCTGTGCCGTTAGATAATATGGTTAAATGGCTAGCGTAGCATACCGAAAAGGCCACTCGAATGAAGTATGAGATCACATCTTTAGAAAAAGTGATCATTTCGCAGTAAACGGAACTGGATGGCTGTCACACTTTGTTATTGATTTCCAACCTGCCTAAACCTTACTCGAATATGAGCGGTTTAAATGAACAAGGTGTACGGGATGCAGCCAGCATGCAATAACAGTCCGTTGAGATGCATGAGCTCAGTAGTAGTAAGCTTTTTCCGACTGTTAAAGACACCGTTACTTTCAACAACACTTTCAGCATTCACTTATTTTTAACATTCATATGTTAGCTTCTCCTGTATATGCTTTCTAGCACGCCTAAGAAACAAGGCGCTGTAGCGGCTTTGTGCCAAGGGCGCTCTGCTGCTATGGCAGCCGCATTTTCATGGGGGCGAACTGTAAAAACGCTCCTGTATGCAGCGCATGTTAGAAAACCTGAAATAGCCAACATTCGTCCGGCGCACTCCATTACCCGCTTAAGAAGTTAAACTCCAAATTTATTTTTGCTAAGGAAAATAGGCACACACTGTGAGCATTACATTCACCCACCATCTTCCCTCTCAGTATGTATTAATCATTATGACCAGCGTCACCTTCTTCAACGCGTGGCCATAATGAATAAAGCATTGGTATAACAGCTCTCTCACAAGTGGTAAAGGTTTTTTTGGATCTAAGATTTCAAGCTTTCATGAAGTTTAGTACAGGCCATCGCTTGCAACGCCTTTCCGCCACCCTGCCCAAATAGAAGCCACCAGGTCCTTCCCGCGTCGCCATCTCTGCCAAACTGGCAGCTTCCTCGTGGACCGTCAGTACTCAGTAGCGCGGCCCAACCATGTTCAATGGCCTCCGTGGTAACGTTGTTGAAGACTGGCTAGGCAAATAGCCGAAGTGAGTGATTTTAATCGATGCGAGGATTTTTACAAGTTTCGAAACGTCACCTCGCTGACGTTACTAAGACTTGGTTTCTTAACGGTGAGTGCACCTTGCCTGAGCCGGCTGCGTTCAAGCAGCAGCTTCAGCAGATTTTCGGTCACCCCAAACATCCATTCTGAGCTAGTCAAGAAAAAGCTTGATGGACATACACTTCTTATATCGAAGATGTCCTCGCTCTTTGTCGCCGCGTTGACTCCCCCATTAGAGAAGCCGATGCTGTTTGTCACATCCTAAAAGGCATTAGACCCGTCGTATTCAACGCACTCACTACCGTTGACGACATTATCGTGACTTGTGAACACCTGGACGCATTGCAAGTCATCCGTTTACAGCCTAACGCCTGTAACACGCGGCCTTTCTGGGATACAAGCCTGCGTATGCTGATGTGGAATCTCATACGCGAAGAACTCCCACCGCTCGGCCAGCTCCGTCTTCCCGTCATTCAACCTCAGTCTTCGGTTCCACCTGGCGTCTCTAGCACTACGTACATCTGTGCTTGCATTTTACTCCACCAGGCGTTCGCCCCGCCCAATTTGTCATTAGTGCGGTATTCGCGAGCGTATATTGCCCTTTTGTCGAAAGCGCCAACAGGACGAACGCGGTTGCTACGATGTTTATGAAAGGTACCCATTGCTTTCTCCGAATCGATACCAGCGCAAGCCTTCGCCGTGCTCTCGCCCCCCTTCCGAAGCGCCTCGCCAGTAACGTCTAGGGTGCCGCCACTCTCCCTCCTCTTTCCGACGATGGACTTTGCCCCTGCCACCAAATCGTTCTTATATTATTTACGCTGACTTTTAGTCTAGTCTACGCAACGTTACTCAACCTTATAATGGAGCTGTTCTACGTGGCACAAATGATGTAATTCGGCCATCGGCACAGTGCACCGTTCGTTTTTCCATTGATGGGATCCACCGCCATATTCAGCTTGCATTACCGGCTTCCTCTTCTGAAATAAATATTTAGGTCTGCGACTTTCTCTCTTCCGCCTCCCCTTTCATCGCGAGCCGACAGCGCCTTGTTCACTTGGCGGAGACCGACAATTCAGACGCCGTGTACCGGTCGTGCCTTCGCCTACAAACTGCGGCCGATTGTGCGGTGCCGCCTGGCCACGAGCAACTTCTTGTTGTTAACTGTGGCATTACCGATTGTGAAGTTTTAGCTGTACCATCAACTAGAACGCCACCATCTGTCATGTAACAGTTACCTGACGTTACACTGGTTACAATATATTATGAGTCAATATTGCTTCCGAAAGGTGCTGTTGCCACCTGCGTTGTGGACAGTTAGCCTGTCTCTGTGCTTACCTTAAATACTGATGTTCCACAAACGCCTACAGCTACAGTGCGGTCGCTGCTTCTGTTCTCATTAGTGCAATCAGTGCCGATTTAATGCCACAGATGATATGTATGTTTCTGGCGTTGTTTTCCAAGCATATAACCGCCTTCAACGTGCATTCTCCCCCTTCTAGGACTCACTTCTGCGACGGATCATCGCATGCACACAGATAGAACTTCCGACGTTCACCGTCAACCATATCTCGTCTCTTCCGCCGAAGATCAGATTATCGACACCCACGTTGCCGACATGCTGAAACGAAACATAATCATCAAGCCCTTGGTCGTCATCTTTCATTTTGGTGCGTAACAAAAATGGGTTGATCCGATTTCGCGTAGACTGCCGTGTATTGAACAAAATAACCAGGAAAGACATATAACCATTGTCCATATACCATACGGACATATAACCATCCATTGTCCATCCATGTCCATCCATGTCCATCCATAACCATCCATAACCATATAACCATCCATTGTCCCGAATCGATGATGCGTTAGAATCGTTGTACGGTGATTGACGCTCCGATTACTGGCAGATCCATATGCACAAAGCCGACAAGGAAGAAATCACCTTTGTCACACCTGTTGCACTTACCGAATTTAACGTAATGCCTTTCGGTCTATGTAACGCTCCAGCAACATTTAAGCAAATGATTGCACTGTACTACGGCCCAGTCAAAAAATCTGTCAGAACTATCTTGTTGGACAAGCAGAAATCTTAGAGGTCAATGAGGAGTTTCTATCGGCACTCTCCCAATACCATCAAGATTCTTAACGGCCATTCAAGAATTTCTACTGGCACCCTCCTAACACCATTAGGACTCTTGACAGACGTTCAATCATTTCTACGGGCACGTAGACACTTGACGGTCATTCAAGAACTTCTACGTACAACGTTACTATAACCATTAGGGCTCTTAACAGTCAATCAACATGTTCTACGGGCGCCTTCCGAACAGCATTAGGACTCGTGCAACCTTGCAATACCAAAAGAGCCGAAAGAAAATGACGCCCACTCTGCATCCGTGTCAGGTCCGACCATGACTTCACATCCAATGTGCGCAAAATTTCGATGTCAACAAACGGCCTACTAGTCGGCAGGCCATCTCGTTGAAATACGATTTTACCACGTAGACAGACAAGGACGCCAATGCAACTGACATTTGTGAGTCGCCGCAGTGTGAAAGGATTTCGAACCGATAGCACCTGCAGTTCCGGCCGTCGTTCGGCTGGTCTCAGTGAGATCGGCGGCTGAGCGGAAATATCGTGCCGACAACGCTTCTTTCCGCGACGCCTTCACTTTCATGTACATTTAGTCATGCTAAAAATGGAAAAAGACATTCTTTCGAAGTTGAAATACATGAACGTCAGTCCTCACCAGCCGAATACATTGTTTGAAGCCGATGGTGATCATCTAGCTTCAGCGGAAGCATGAGCCTCGCGTGTTCAACGAGTTCGTGCTATTGCTACCGGCAGATCTGAATTCAAGCTTAAAGAATTCGGTAGAATAAAGTTGTTTTGCATATTTATGTTTTGTTCCCAACAGGCTCAAATCACGCCGCTCTTCACGCAAAGTGCACACAGGAAGCGTCGACAGAGCACGCCATGCGAACACCGATCAATAA
Source organism: Dermacentor andersoni (assembly GCF_023375885.2). Lineage (NCBI taxonomy): Eukaryota > Metazoa > Arthropoda > Arachnida > Ixodida > Ixodidae > Dermacentor > Dermacentor andersoni. The sequence continues at coordinate 373,976,509 of NC_092814.1, read as the reverse complement.
TGCGGCTCCCGAAGAATCTCACTCGCACTCGGCGGCTATTACCTTAAAGAAGTATTTAGATCATATTGACACATGGGGCCCTATAGAGTAAAACTATTCCAATGTGTTTTTATTCCAATCTCCTGACGTCAACTTTGCGTAACCACCGACGCAAGCACCGAGCGGTCACCCGCAGGGTTTTCTGAACAGATCAATCAAACGCTCTCCCCGTTCATAGGAGGTCACTTTTGTTTGCTTGAAAAACGAATAACATTGCCTACACTGAGCGGCTTGTCTTACTAATTGGCTGACAAGACGCGAGAAGAACGCTCAAGTGGATAGGTATTCGATGGGGCAGAGCCAGTGCACTGAAAATTGATAACCGGATGAAGAGGGTGGTGCCGGCGTCTGCGATTGGTCCGCTTTACCTTACTAAGCTTGCAGTGGCTTGTCGAAAATCGCGGCAGCATGCAACGGAAGCTTAAGAATGACGCTAAAACGGATCCTCAGCAAAGAAGAGTTGGCAGAATGAGGTCGTAAATGTGCCGAAATTGCTCGAAAACGCTACACGGCCCCGCGAGAACATTTATTATACGCAAATAAACCCATGCTCTCCGGCAGGTGCGAGTAGCCAGCGCCTGCGCGATCGGCGGCAGCCATCTTTTATTCCTTTCGGAACGGGGCAGCCTGCAAATATTCTGAGGAAAATTCAGTTTTTTTCGGCATATTAATGCATCTTTAATGCGTACACGTCACTTTGACGCGGTGAGTTTTCGCGGTTCTGTGACGTCGCGTGACAGGCAGGTGAAGTGGATGCAGCCCGAAAACTTTTCACCAATAGCCGGGGGCTAATGTCGAAAAGGCGTCGAATCAGAAATAACTGTTTTCCTTTTTTCGGTGAAATCATGCATAATTAGTGTGTACACATCATATCAGATGGGGAGATATCGCGGTTTTCGTGACGTCGCGTGACAGACAGGTGAAGTGGGGGTGGTCCAAAAAAGTTTTTGACCACTCGTGGAGGGCTGATAGCAGAATTGGAATAGAAAAGTTTGGAATAGTTTTACGTTATAGCGCCATGGACTTGTCTTTTTCCGGCGAGCGCTTTTCACCCTCCAACAAATGTTATCGCTCAGCGCGGGTCGCGCCTGCATGTATCGGAAGATTCTGGAATGTTATCGATGGTTCCATCCCCTGTCTGTTGTCAGCGAACCTTCTGTAATCTTATTGCTTGTATGCGCGATGCGAACGGTGTAGAACTTTCCAGAAAAGACGCGGGCTTTAGCGATTACTCTGTAACGTTCAATAGCTCGTGTATAAAAGCCGACGCGCTTGACCGACAGATCACATTTCGACGATCTGCGACCATGTTCGCCGCTGTTGTTGTGCTTTAAGTGTAGCGTGTTTTGGTGGGCACAGGTTCGCCTAATAAAACTTAAGGGACCCTGAAACGATTTTGACGATTTTCTACAAAAGCACTGAGTCGTTAGAGTAGGTCCTTCTGATCATTAATTGACGCATCTAAGTGCTCTGCGTAAAGCGTGTAATTTATTATAAGGTTTTAAAAATGCACATCGCTGTCGATCGCAGCACACTGCGCGGCGGAATTTTAAGCCGCCCCTACCCATATGACGCAAATCACCCATATGACGTCAGTGGGGCGAGCTATCCGATTGGCTGACCAGGGCGCGTGATCGATCATTTTTCCAACTTTATGGTAAACAAATGATCTTCGTAATAGTGGAAATGTTAGTTAATTAGTTTTTATAAAAAGAAAGTAACATAAAGGGAATGCACAAGAACAATTTTTCAGTACACTTAAGCACTTCCGGCACACAGCACGTGTCGTCTGCTTGTGTTACAACGTGCTCCGTCTTTGACGAGAGCTCCGCAGTCAGTGTCGGTTTGTCTTTTCGCGAGCGCTATGATTCGACTTTGCTGCGTTGTGGAATGCAAACGTAGCGACTGGCAATATGTCAAGCTGCGACATCGTATCCCTCTGCAAGCCAGTAGACGAGCGCACTGGCTGCAGCGCATCGGACTGCCGCTATCGGATCGGCGCCAGGATTTGCGCGATTGTGGCCGTCACTTTGCACCGGAAGATTACTAACGCAACAGCGTTTCGCGAGTCCGGTATTAGGGTAAACGCAAGCGCAAAGGGGACAGGGCCTGGCCGTGTCCCCTTGCGTGTCGTTCCAGGGGATGAACACACACACAAATGTGAATGATCTGCACGGTGCAGCCACCTAGTGGCGTAAAGCTCAACCAGCTGAGTAGCAGTAACAAAATGTGTTCTTCTTTGCTGCTGGCGTAAATGTTTCGCAGGAGTGTAATCGTTAACACGTTGTTTTTGTAAATGTTTAAAATGTTTTACACTTGGTTAGAGCAATATTAGCTCTTTCTTTGGCTGGTTAAGTTCTGCGCAAACGGGTGGCTGGACCGTGGAGACCGATCAGGCAGCTCACGTACGTCTACGCTAAAGTTCTTTCATCAGCTTGAGTTTATGCTTCCACCGTTCAGTCGAAACGTTCCGCTAGTGCGTGGTTAACGGAATACCAGACACGTTCGGCGCTGCGACAGAATGCTCGCAACGCACGCTGCTTCGACAGCTCTCGCTTGCGGTCGACGGCCGAGCGGCTAGCGGAGAGGTTTCGCGCGGGCGGGGGCGGGCTCCAAAACAACCGGAAGTGGACGATGTGACGTCGCATCGTGATGCAGAACCAGTGAAGGCGGAGCTTAACCACGATGGCTTGGCGAGCGAGTTGAGGAGGAAAAGCATGGCTAGGGAGGAGGTAATTTGTAATCGCTTGTAGCTCCATTAATACGTAACGCTTCACCTAAATTGTGGTGCGAATGTTCTGCTTAAGTTGTACCCTACGCGTCTACAAAATTTGTCCGAACCGTTTCAGGGGCCCTTTAGTTTCGTCATTCACAGTATTGCTACTGTGTTCATTATCGTCCCTACTACGTGGCAGTATGATGGGTAGATCTGAACGTGTTGTAGTCAGCGGTTTGACGGGAAGCAGTCATGGCCAGGTAAGTTTATATTTATAAATCTTCAGTGTAACTTTAAGCAGCGTGAGAAAGCCGAGAGCAAGAATTGAAAACACACATAACAGCTGCACTCCCACAATAGGACGACGTGTTTGTGTTGTGAAAGCAGCGTGTGTGTTTTCAATTCTTGTCCTCGTCTTTTTCGCGCTGCTTCAAGTTACACACAAGGTGAAGCAACTCGCCCAAATCAAGCTGTTGCTCCTACATAAATCGTAATTGTAACGAAATAGTAAAATGAAAGTATTGTTATGCTGTCAAGTAGTAGTAGTAGTAGTAAAAGACTTTATTGGGGTCCTGAGGAGCTAAGCGGGGGCCTGCAGGTCCCTACCCAGCCGTTGGCTAGTCCCATGTCGGAACAGAGAGGCCATGCCTCTCCGCTCGTTCACGGGCCCTCTGGACAGCCAGGAGCTGGACGTCCCGTCTCGGGTCTGTGATGGCCTTCGTCCAGTCTTCTTCTTTGGTAAAATTCTGTAACACAGGGCACTGCCAGAGCATGTGATTTAATGAGCTAAATTCAGTGCCACAATCTGGGCAGAGTGGGTCAATCTCCGGGTGGAGCATGTTCAGAAAGCCCCTGGAGGGGTAGGACCCCGTCTGGAGCATGCGGAGCGTGCTAGCTTGTGGCCTGTTGAGCATATGATGGGGGAAAGGAAAACTCTGCCTATTCCCTCTGTAATGAGAGGTGATTTCATGAAAAGTAACTAGCGGATCACTGTCGACGAGCTCTCCCGAACTCACCCGAGACACCATCCCGTCGCGGCATACGAAACCTCGCGCACGGTCGTGGGCTATCTCATTGGGGTTCAGGTGACCCGGTAATACGTCTGCTCCCATGTGAGCTGGGAACCAGACTATGTGGTGAACAGTGTCAGAGGGATGTTTGCCATTTATAATCCTGGCTGCTTCTTTGGCTATCAATCCCGATGCGAACGCTCTAACGGCTGCTCGGGAGTCCGTGTACACCGTAGTGCGTTTTGAGTCCAGTAATGCGAGAGCTATAGCAGCCTGTTCCGCCACATCGACCGAGGAGGTCTTCAGCGAGGCTGCCGAGAGGAGTTCTCCCCTGTCATTGACTATGGCTACGGAGAACTCGTTGGCGCTGGCGTGTCGCGCCACGTCAACAAAGGTCTCTGTCCCGGATATGTTCTTTAAGAAAGTTCTAGCCCTCGCCAACCTTCGACCTTTATTGTGTTGGGGGTGGACATTACTTTGAAAAGGGTCTACAATAAAGGAGTTCCTTGTTTGAATATCGAGTTGCGTGGTATTTCCCTGATTGAAGCTAGGACGGAGGCCTGCCGCATCCAGAAGTCTTCTGCCTGCTTTGGAGTTTGATAATCTAATAATTTGTGCTGATCTTTGTGCTTCTATTAATTCCGAAGTTGTGTTGTGTATTCCCAATGTCATGAGTTTCTCTGTGCTGGCCGTGATTGGCACGCCGATCACCCTTTTGATACTTTTGCGCATAAGCGTGTCTAATTTATCCATTTCCGTTTTCGTCCAATTGAGGGCCGCGACTATGTAAATGACATGGCTGATGAGGAAAGCATGGTGAGCCCTAAGGAGTATATCCTCGCCTATGCCGCCTTTCTTGTTGGACATCCTCATAATTAATCTAATAATGTTCTCAGTTCTCGTGGTGAGTTGGGCTATATTCTTAGCGTTGCATCCCTTTGAGTTTATTGAAAGCCCTAGTATTTTGATAGAGTCTACTCTCGGGATGGTGTGCCCATCTCTGGTACGAACGCTAATGGGCACCTGATCGAGTGGGGTGAGTCCCCTAGCACCTCGTCTAGCCTGTCTGCACAGCAGGAGTTCCGACTTTCCAGGCGAGAGTGCCAGTCCCGTACCTTGCAAGAAAGACTCTGTAACATCCAGAGCCTCCTGTAGAGCTTGTTCGACCGTAGCCTCCGATCCTCCGGGACACCAGATTGTAATATCGTCAGCATATAATGCATGACCTACGCAAGGAATTGCTGCAAGCCTTTCCGACAACTTGCGCATTGCTATATTAAACAGCAGGGGTGAGATAACTGCCCCTTGGGGAGTACCCCTGTTTCCGAGTGTGAAATATTCCGAGACTGATTGCCTCAACTTTATGGCCGCCGTCCTGCTCTCGAGGAAGGATGCAACGAAGGAGAAGAATTTAACTCCTAAGTTCAAGGCCGATATCTCCTGAAGGATATAGTCATGTGCAATTGTATCGAATGCCTTGGATAGATCCAGTGCGAGGACCCCTTTTACATCTTTGCTTTGAGAGTCGATTATTTGTGTTTTGAGCAGGAGCATGACATCCTGCGTTGAAAGCAAGGGCCTGAAACCAACCATATTATAGGGGAATAGTTCGTTGCGCTCAATATGTCTCGATATCCTGTTATGCACTGCTTGTTCCGCTACTTTGCTAGTGCAAGAAGTAAGGGAGATAGGACGGAGGTTCTCCAAGCTGGGTGATTTACCTGGCTTGGGGATTAAGACCACTGTGGCCTTCTTCCAACTCTCCGGTACAACGCCCTCCTCCCATACCTCATTTATCTCCTTCACTAAAGCTTGAATTGCTTTGTCGTCCAAATTTCTTAAGAGCCGGTGTGTAACTCCGTCGGGGCCTGGGGCAGACCTTCCGTTTAAATTGTGCAGCACTTCCCTGATCTCAGCTTCCGAGAAGGGGGTGTCCAGATCTGGGGCAGGCGCGCCCTCATACTGAGGGAGGGGAGAACCTGGGCTTTGGCCAATTGGAAGGTATTTGTTCGCTAGTTTCCGAAATATGGAGGCCTCTGAGATGCCTTCCATTTTTTCCTTATTTATTAATCGGTCTATGACTAGTCTCTGATTACATTTGGATTGTCCATCGTCTAAGAGATGTTTGAAGAGGGTCCATTTGCCTCCTTTGCGCATTTTCCCATCCGCTGCCGAGCAGGCGTCTCTCCATTGCTATTTATTAAGTTCGGAGCAATGCTCCTCAATGAGTTTATTGAGCTCCGCGATCTTTTTCCGTAGCCTCCAATTGAGTCTTTGTGTCTTCGTCTGTCGAGGCGAGAGCGCTTGGCTTCCAGGAGATGCGCTAACCTTGCGTCCATCCCTGGGGCATCAAAATCCGTAACTATTTCCTTGGTGGCCTTCTCGACATCCATCTGTATCTGTACAAGCAGATCACTGAACGTGTCGTATACTGCCTCATCTTCACCTCTTATTTTCCTAAAGAGGTCCCAGTCTGTGTATTTATAGGTTTTGGGAGGAGCTGCTATTATTTCCATCCTGAGTTCTATTATGTAGTGGTCGCTCCCCAAGTTCTCCTGCAAGTTGGACCACGTGGCCACAGCATTTCTAGTGAAGCTGAGATCAGGGGTCGTGTCTCTGGCGACCGAGTTTCCCAGCCTCGTGGGGAAACGTGGGTCCGAGACAAGCGTCAGGTTTAGGTCTGTACTCGCTGCAACTAGGTTGGCCCCTTTCTTGGTTCGTGTTACATACCCCCAAGCCGGGTGGGGAGCATTGAAATCTCTTGCGACTATTAAGGGCTGCGATTTCGCAGCGGTTGCGACCCTATTTAGTAGTGAGCGGAGATTATGCTTATGAGCGGAAGGAGAGCTGTACAAGTTGAGAATGAAAATGTTACGTCGGATTTTTCTGTGAGGGATGATTTCAATTAACTGTGCCTCGAGACCGGATTTCTTATCCGAGTTACAAATTTTGACTTCGTGCTCCTGAAAAGAGGTGTCTTTCCTGACGAATGTGGCGATACCTCTGCCATTTTCTCCTTTTTAGCTAACCGAACGGTAGCCCGTTAAATTTACCTTCTCACTAAGTGTTTCTTGCAAGAGCAGGACGTGCGGCATTACCGCTTGTGCTTTGATGAGCTGTAATAGAGCAGCCTTGCGCCTTAAGAAGCTGGCGCAATTCCACTGCCAGATAATTAGGTTTCCGGTTTGTCCCGCCATTTTGATTTCTATTGAACTAGCAGAGCCTGCAGGGGACTCGTGTTATCGGGATCCTGCTGTACTTTCTTAGCTTTTGCAATTATGCCAGGGGTGATGCTTTTGATTTTGCTAGAGTCTATCATTTTCATTTTAGACTCGAGGATGCCAACTCTACGTGTTAGGTGGGAGATGTTACTGTCCATATGCTCGACAGTGCTAGATTGAATAGCTAAGGCCTCTTTCATCTGCGTGAGCGATTCCTCAATTACCTTCAAAGACGCGAGTATGTTTGGCTCTGGCTTAGGGTCCTGAGCAGGGGACTCGTCAGTTTGCATTGGCTCTCTTTCCGTGGTCGCGGGGGGGGGGGGGGGGGGGGGGAATAGCTTTGCGCTTATTCGACCCTTCTGCTTGAACCGGGATGGGTAAGGCTACTTCGCGGGGTTGAAGCGAGTTACGGAAGAGCTCGAACTCAGCCCTCAGCGTTCGTAGTGCCTCTTTTAGCTCTGCATTTTCTTTCTTAAGCAATAAGATCTCAGATTGCTCTCTTTTATGCTCCGGCGAGATGCCCTGTGTTACCTTTTTGCCTCTTGGGATGTTCATTCTGGCCTTGTCCGCCCAGGACATTGGTTCCTGGGTTCGGACCCTGGAACCCGATCGCCCTCTCGAACGGGAGCGTCTGCTGCTATTGTCGCGCCCTCTGGAGCGAGAGCGCGACCTGCTGGATCGCCCTCTGGATCGGGAGCGGGAGCGTCCTCTCGATGCCGATATGTTGCGGTGGGGGGAGTAGAAGGGTTTCTCGCTGCCAAGTGATATTTTTTTTAGATGCCCAGTTTGGCTTCAAAGCCAAACAGACAGGCCCCGATATATACCATTCGATGCAGAAACGTAAACAACCGCCTAGCTTAAGTGCCAACGCGGTGTCCGCACTGGCATCGGTGTTTTCGCAAGAAACCACTGCTCCACCAGGAAGGCCCTTCTTCAGTAGGCATAGACTAACTAGTCAAATTCCGTTGGTGAAATGCTTCTGGAGTGATTGCTTACGCAGTCTTGCTCCTTTCTTTTTTATTGCCCTGATTTCGCTGTGCGTATGGTGCGTACGGCCGAAGTGAGCCGATCTTTCGTGAGGCAAACTCGTCCAGCGTCACTCGGCTGTCTAGCACCTATGTTTTTTTTTTTTCATTCTCTGCATGAGCAGAGTGAAAAAAACTCAACGCGAAGGAATTGCCTTTTCGTACTAGCAACGCAGAAAGCTTTCCACGCATGCATGCCTATGCGCGTTCAAATAACGCAATCGGGAAAGAAATTTGCGAATTATATTGCTACACGCGTGTGGTATTTGATTGTTTGAACAAGACGCGTGGGTGCCATCACTCGAGAAAAGAGGAGGAAGAACAAACTGGGCTCGGCGCTGTGAATCTAACTTGTCAGCGCTGAAACCGCTGTTGTAAATATAACCTGTAAATAGTTGCTCGTCTTACTGACTCGTCCTTCGCGTAACGTTGTGGTGGAGGTTGAATGTTCGCCATCCTCGCCACGGAGCTCTGAAGCGGCCGCACCGTCGTCTCCTCAGCCATGGCTTCCGATGAAACCACCCCGTCGCCACCTACACCTGCGGCACCAACCACAACGTACATTACGGTTCCTAGTCTCCGTGATCCTGGGACATTCTCCGCCCAAAATGACGTTGACGTCGACGACTGGCTCAGCACGTATGAGCGTGTTAGCCAAAGCCACCACTGGTGGCTTGCTTGCTTGCCAATGTGATCCTTTAACTGGACGGGACACCGCGTGTCTAGTTTCGCACCCATGAGATCGAGCTCTCCAGCTAGGACATTTTCAAAGAGCGGCTTCGTGACCTATTTGGCAACCCGTCAGGTCGCCAACAGGCTGCGCGAAAAGAGCTTGCCACCCGTGTGCAGTCGTCGACCGAATCGTATGTCTCCTACATACAGGAAGTGCTTGCGCTTTGCCGGAAAATCGACGAGCACATGACCGAGGTTGACAAGGTGGGCCATATCCTAAAAGGCATCGTGGACGACGCCTTCAATTTACTCGTCTATAACGACGTTTCTACCGTCGACGTCATCGTCAAAGAATGCCGCCGTTTCGAGGTAGCCAAAAGCCACCGCGTCGACCCACAGTTTTCCCGGCTCCCAACACCCCTGCCAAGTCCTCTTGCTCCACTCTTACCGCCACACAACAATTTCAAGAGAACGTCACACGTATCGTTCGCCGTGAGATTAAAGCGGCGCGTCCGGCCCACCTTCATCCATGACCCCCTGACGGTACCTTTGACCAAGTGGCCCCCACTATTTCCGTTATTCAAGCAGTTGTGTGGCAAGAAATTGCAAACCTTGACATCCCTACTGCCTGCTCTGTCTCCCGACCTAATTCCGCACCCACTCCCATGTCCACAACCTGTGATGACCAGTATTTCGCTCTCAAACCATGCAATCCTGCTGAATGGCGAACCGCAGACGACAAACTGATCTACTTTCGCTGCCACCGCGTTGGTCATGTATTCCGCCACTGCCGCACCACCTGGATTCCGCCGTACTGGAGCTCATTCCCTGCTCCTCGCCCATACGCCGACACTCGCCGTTATTCACCTCGCCGTCTGTACCCTACTTCTGATGCCCCTGACAGCCGTTCCTCCGTGCGTCGCCGTCGCCTCAAGGCCGTCGCTCCCCGCCACGCCAACCTCGCGCTTTTCCTCGCCAAACCGACGGACAGAAAACTAGGCCATGCAGCTCTTGGAGGTAGTGCTGCATCACGTTCATCCTGTCCAAATCCTCCGTTGACGCTCCTCACCAACACGAACCTAATTGAAGCAGACGTAGATGGCGCTCCGTTGACGGCATTAATTGACACTGGAGCCCAATTACGCTCTAAAACAACTTGCCGCAGGTGGGGATCGATCCCACGTCTTCGCATACGTGTGCAATATGCCCTACCATTTGAGCTACCGCGGCGCCGTCTTCCCATCCACTTTCTGGGGCATTTATGCGTTACTACTAGAACTAACCCTGGGAGTGTGAGCCACCACCACCACTCATAAGCCTTGGCGACGGATGTGGAACATCCTTTCTGCCGCAGGCGTCACGAGTACGTAGTATTTTGGGGTGAAGGCAACTGGTCAATAAACCACGAGACGTTCATTTGAGGCATCGCCAGCCGTTTGTGCGCAGGTGCGACTAAGAGCGGGCGCGCGAAAGAAAATCTGGGGGCTTTTGCTCCTTGAATTTATGACTGTGCCTAGGCACTACAGAGGAGGTTTCTTAGCGCGTGTTGTATGCGGTTGTCCCCTAGACATGGCGGCATTGCAGAGTGCGGTCTAGTTTGTTTACGCTCCGCCGCTGGCTGCCCGCGCGGTGAGGCAATGGGCACGGACGCCCCATTTGATGATCACTGTGTCTGAAGGGGCAAGGTTCTGACTGGTGTTGCATAAGTTGGGGGTCGCTGATTTCGCCGCGACGATAAATTGGACTCTTTACAAGCACTGCTCCAGAAGGACCCATGTAATCGGCAAACGGAGGCCTCAGAACAGCACCTGAGGTTATAATAAAGCAGGCGGCGCAGGATCTCCAGGGCAGCCAAGGGGTAGCGGGGTGATCAAAGCTGGAAGCAGGACGGCCCCTGGTTTGGGGCCGCGGAGGCCGAAGCGTGCCAGGAGGTGTTCGTATAAAAAAAATTGGCTGCCCGCTTTCGCGGACAGCTGAACTTATACGCCCCTGGTACGCTCAGGTCTCGGCGAGCCCCAACCCACGGACCAGTCCGAGTTCTAGCTTTGGTGTCCCTGTTGCCGCTTTGGTGTCCTGGAGGCGCCGCCAATATATCGAATTAATGACACGTTGTTACACTTAGTAAAAGACACGATTGATTAAATATAATTACATCCAGCCGCCAATTTGTAACGCTAAGTTCAGCACTACCGCGCCCCGCGACTTCTGCAACACCAGTCAGAACTTTGCCTCTGAAGTTACGCCGGACATACTTTCTCGCACCTGTGGCGCTGGTGCGGAGTCAGTCATCGTCACCGGCGGTCTTTCAGCCACTTGCGTTCAACCGCGGTTGATATGGTGCTCTGCCTTCTGGAGTTTGAATATATGCGGCCCGGGATCTACGGTCCCTGCTGCTTCTACAGAAACATCTGCGATGTTTTTTACAAGGTGCATCGCCGTAAAGCGCGAGATAGCTATGATCCGCCACGACTGACTTAGCACAAGCACCGCAGGTGCGAGACACACCATCCGACACCGCGGTCGCCAAATCGGGCGTCCGTGTCCGCTGCTTCACCTATTTTATGGCACCGGCAGCCAGCGTCCGAGCGTAAACAAACTCGACCCCACTCCGCAAGGCCGGCACGCCTGGGGACAAACGCCTACAACACGCGCTAAGAAACCTCCTCTGTAGTGCCTAGGCAGAGTAATCTATTCATGGAATAAAAGCCCACAGATTTTCTCTCTCGCGCCCGCTCTTACTCGCGATTGCGCACAAACGGCTGGCGATCCCTCAAATGAACGTCTCGTAATAAACCCATACGTGCTACCTGAAGGCATCGATGTTGCCGGATGCGAGACCCTCGTTATGTAATGAACGAGAACAAAGAGGGTTAACCGAGGGGCCCGATTTTTATTAATCATATCATAAGAGGCCATCAAACAAAGACAGCAAGAACTACAGAGAGGAAATTACGTGTACTTACTAATTGAAATAAAAAAATATAAATTAATGGTAATGAAAGTTGATTAAAAAACTTGCCGCAGGTGGGGAACAATCCCACGTCTTCGCATTACGCGTGCGATGCTCTACCAATTGAGCTACCGCGGCGCCGTTTTCCCATCAAGTTTCTGGGGTATTTAGCCTATGCAATTAGTCTACGCACCTAGAGACAGTCAAGTATTAGAAACGGCCTTTGAGATCAGTGTTGACACATCTTTTGATTTCTTTTTATACTAGTTTGGAATATTTGGAACATTAGAATGACCATTACACACTTTGGCCACGGCGATTCTGCGTAAAGGTTACGTTAAAAATTACTTATCACATGCATTTGCTTTGCAATTACGGCCGCATATGGGCAGAATTTACGTGGCAATCCACTCCCAGAACATGCTGACGTATTGCGTCAGAACGTTGATCGTCAGCCTGGTAGATGTTAGAATTGAAAAAAAAAAAAAAAGCGAGGTACATCAGATGTAGATTGCCAGCTAGCAAAATACTCGATTTCTTCTGCAACAACCCTTAATGGGTGTCACGCGGACACTTCCAATTGGATCGAGTACGATTGCTCGGGCTCGATCCCAAATTAATGGGCACCGTGTGATACCACTGTTACCAAACACTGCAGATAGCACGAGGTTACGGCAGCAAGCACGCTACACCGTCCTTTCATTGTAATGTAGGGGCATACGCATCCAACATGCTCTATGAGGTCTTCATACACAAGCAAACTTTCAACTCCGGACAAGCAATTTTTCAATTCCGGGTATGAACACAGCGATTGCGCACGCACAGCCAGGACACTGCGTCTATAAGCTTAAAGGAACCCTGAAACGATTATGACGATTTTGTACAAACATACTGACTCGTTAGAGTAGGTCCTTCTGATCATTAATTGACGCATCTAAGTGCTCCGCGTAAAGCGTGTAATTTGTTATAAGGTTTTAAAAATCGCTGCCGATCGCAGCACACCGCTCGGCGGAATTTTCAGCCGCCCCTACCCGTATGACGTAAATCACCCAATTGACGGAAGTAGGGCGAGCTATCAGATAGGTTGCCTAGGGCGCGTCATCGATAATTTTTCCACCTTTATGGTGAACAAATGATGTTCGTAATATTTGAAATATTAGTCAATTTATTTCTATAAAAAGACAGTAACAGAAAGAGAATGCACAAGAACAATTTCTCACTACACTTAAGCACTTCCGGCACACAGCAAAGGTCGTCTGCTTGTGTTACAACGTGCTCCGTCTTGATGAGAGCTACGCGGTCAGTGTCGGTCTGTCTTTTCGTGAGCATCACGAATTGCCTTTGTTGCGTTGTGGGCTGCAAGCGTAGCGAGTGGCAATATGCCAGGCTGTGTTACATTTCGCCTACGACGCGCGGCATAGCCGGCGCGGATGCAACGGACGCCGGGGCTTCGTTCAAAGCGGCGGACATCTTGGCCCGTTCAGCGCCGCCGCAACGCCTCCCCGCCAAGCGCGACCAGGCATGTTTCAATGCCACGTGTCTTCGTGTGTGCGTGTGTGTGTGTGTGCATGTTGGTGCCCACGCTTGTCAAAGCGCGGCAGCCGGGGAGAGGAGCTCCCCAAGTGTGAAGCGAGGAGGACTGACCGGCGCCGGCCCGGCGGATGCGTCACCTTCTAGTCTCAACGTGCCCGAGCGCCGCCGTCACGTGGCCTCATCCCGAGACGTTCCTTCTTGCCCTCAACTCCGAGAGTATAAAAGCAGCTGCCCCCGGACGCCAAGAGAGAGGCTCCGATTTCTTCTGTCGAGTAACGTGCTCTCCCGTCTCTCCACTTCGGTCGACCTGACCGCCCGCTCTTTTGCGATGCTAGAATAAACAAGTTGTTCTGTTAGCAGTCGACTCATGCTTTGCCGGGACCTTCGGATGCTTCCAGTTGTGCCCCAGGCGGCCAGGCCAACGCTACCCTTGGGGCTTGCGACCCAGTTGCAACAGCTGCGACATCGTGTCCCTCTGCAAAGCAGCAGACGAGCGGAGTGGCTGCAGCGCATCTGACTGTCGCTGTCCCTTTACACCGCAGGATTACTAACGCAATAGCATTTCGCGAGTCCAGTATTAGGTAAACGCAAGCGCAAGATGACAGAGCCTGGCCGTTTGACTGTGTCGTTTCGCGGGATGAGCAGAAGCGCAAACGTGAATGAGCTGCACGGTGCAGCCACCTGGTGGCAGAGAGCTCAACCAAACACAGTAGCAGTACCGAAGTATATTCTTTGCTGCTAGTGTAAATTTTTCGCAGGAGCGTAATCGCTAACATGCTGTTTTTGTAGATGTTTAAAATGTTTTACACTTGGTTACAGCAATATTAATTAGCTCTTTGTTTTGCTGGTTAAGCTTTGCGCTAACAGGTGGATGGACCGCGCAGACCGATCAGGCCACTAACGTACGTCTGCGCTTAAGTTCCTTCATCAGCTTGAGTTTATGCCTCCACCCATCCGTCGAAAGGCCCAGCCCGCCGGTGGTTACCGGAATACCAGACACGTTCGGCTCTGCGACAGAATGCTCGCAACGCACGCTGCTTCGATAGCTCTCGCTTGGTGTCGAATGCCAAGCAGCTGCCGGAGAGGATGGAGAGGCTTCGCGCGCTCGCTCCTAGAGAACAGGAAGTAGACGACACGACGTGCCATCATGACGCAGAGCCAGTGAAGGCGGACCTTAGGCCCGATCACTCGGCGAACGCGTTGAGAAAATGCATGGCTATGGAGGAGGGTAACTTGTAATCGTCCGTAGCTCTCTTAGTATGAGAGACTTCACACAAATTGTGGTGCGAATGATTAACTTTAGCTGTACCCTACGCGTCTGCAAAATTTGTCCGAACCGTTTCAGAGGCCCTTTAAGGAAAAATAATAATGGCTAAGAATTTCGCTTTGATGCAATAAGTCCCCGAATACGGCTAACATAGCGTTACACAACGTCGAGAGAGATTGCTAACGGGAACATTGACTTCACTTTATTTTGGAACGCCAAGAACACAGCACAACACAGTGCAAACTGGAATGCCAACGAAGTAAACCAGCTGCCACATACAGCCGACAACGGACTGCTACAGACGTCATCGACGCTGATATTGCCCAGGCGTCTAAATGTACTCTGTATGCAATCAGAACAACAAATGCTACACCCTTTATCAGAGACTCGCAATGTCGCGGCTTTATCAATCCTCATGGCCAAGCAGGAATGTTATTCACAACAAAATTGAGCCCGTCACCGGCCATCGCGGTGCATTTTGCATGCGCCACGTGCACTAACAACTGTTGCAAATGGGTCGCAAGCCCCAAGGGTAGCGTTGGCCTGGCGGCCTGTGGCACAGCTGGAAGTATCCGAAGGTCCTGGCAAAGGATGAGTCGATTGCTAACAGAACAACTTGTTTATTATAGCATCGCAAAAGAGCGGCCGGTCAGGTCGACCGAAGTGGAGAGACGGGAGACCACGTTACTCGACGGAAGAAATCGGAGCCTCCTTCAGCGTCCGTGGGCTGCTGCTTTTATACACTCGGAGTCGAGGGCAAGAAGGAACGGCTCGGGATGAGGCACACGTGACGGCGGCGCACGGACACGTTGAGACGAGAAGTGACGCACCCGCCGGGCCGGCGCCGGTCAGACCTCCTCGCTTCACAGTTGGGGAGCTCCTCTCCCCGGCTGCCGTGCTTTGACAAGCGTGGGCACCAACATGTACACACACACACACACACACGAAGACACGTGGCATTGAAACATGCCTGGACGCGCTTGGGAGGAAGCGTTGCGGCAGCGCTGAACGGGCCAAAATGTCCGCCGCTTTGAACGAAGCCCCGGCGTCCGTTGCATCCGCGCCGGCTATACTGCGCGTCGTAGGCGAAACGTAACAGACCGCCCCGCCGGGAGAAGGAGATCACGATGGTCAGGGGACTGCATCCGCTGTCCGGAGGGATGTCGCTCGATGATGCTCATAACCGAAGTCGCTCGTCCCTCGGCGTTTCTTGAGCGCAGCGCACAGAGAAGGCCTCGTTCTCACGTTCAGGTTCACACAGGACACTGCAAAGTGACTTCGGGAGAGTTGCCATTTTTGTTCTCGTTCCCAGCAAGCGTTAGAACTACGCCCAAACTCAACCGCTCAGTCAGCAAGCATGACACAACCCTCACTAAGCCATGCCAGGCTTTTTCCCCTTTTATACTACTTCATAGTTCCTTACAGTAGTCTAGCAGCACTCAGAACGCGTCCACCAATTGGAAAATTGCACTAGAAAGCACGTCATGACTTTGAAACACTAAACAAAAGCAATATGTTAAAAATCCTGCCTCAGGAAGAAAAACATCAGTAACAAACAACTTTGAGGCTGATTCCTACGTTAGGGGCCTCGACTTAAGCCATCGGCGTTACCGTTGAGAC
The DNA here is from genome assembly GCF_023375885.2 of Dermacentor andersoni. Lineage (NCBI taxonomy): Eukaryota > Metazoa > Arthropoda > Arachnida > Ixodida > Ixodidae > Dermacentor > Dermacentor andersoni. The sequence continues at coordinate 373,960,456 of NC_092814.1, read as the reverse complement.
TCCCCTTTTTTGTAACGCACCTCAAAGGAATATTGTTGCAAAGCGAGGCTCCAGCGCAGGAGGCGGCCATTTTTGGGATAGATGGTCTGCAGCCATTGGAGAGGGCAGTGATCCGTCTCAATGATAAACCTCGAGCCGGCTAGGTAGCATGACAATTTCTGAACGGCCCACACGATACACGCACACTCTTTCTCGGTGGCGCTGTACGCCTGCTCACGACTGGTCAGCTTACGACTAGCATACAGGACGGGGTGTTCTACTTCTCCATTTTCCCGTTGGCACAGTACAACGCCCATGCCTCGCTCACTAGCATCGCACTGAACAACGAACCCTTTTGTGTAGTCTGGCGATCGTAGCGCAGGCTGGCTTGTTAGGGCGCTCTTTAGGGCGCTAAAAGCTCTTTCCCTTGCCTCGTCCCAGACGACTGTTTGGGGCTCTGTTTTTCTTAGAGCATCCGTCAGGGGAGCCGCGATATCAGAGTACCTGGGGATGTACCTCTGATAGTAACCGGCGACACCTAAGAACGACCGAATATCGGTCTTCGTGCGCGGTTGCGGGAAGTCTCGCACAGCGGCCACCTTTATTTCAGAGGGGCGGCGACGACCCCGTCCAATCACGTGACCGAGGTAGACAACCTCGGCCTGTGCTAACTGGCACTTGGGAGCCTTGACTGCCAAGCCCGCTTCGCGCAGGCGGGTTAGCACTGCCCGCAAGTGTGCCATATGCTCAGACCAGGATGCGGAGAATATCGCTACGTCGTCTAAATACAGTAAAGCGAATTCTTCGTGTCCCCGCAACACTTTGTCCATGAGGCTTGAAAAGCAGTATGGCGCGCTCTTCAAACCAAAACTCAAAACTTTAGGACGGAATGTTCCCATTGGTGAAATGAACGCCGCATACCTACTAGCCTCTTCTGTAAGTGGAACCTGCCAATAACCCCTGACAAGATCTAGGGTGCTGAGCGCTACTAACTGAGCGCTACTAACTTTCTCAAGGCGCTCCTCGATGTTAGGGATCGGATAAATTTGATCCTTAGTGATGGAATTAAGCCTGCGGTAGTCGACGCAAGGACGAGGTTCCTTGCCCGGTACCTCACCTAAATTCAAAGGGGAGGTATAATCACTCTCACCCGCCTCAATAACACCGAGCTGTAGCATTTTCTTTACCTCAGCCTCCATAATATCGCGCTGGCGGGGTGACACCCGGTACGCCTTGGATCGTACTGGCTCTGGGGAGGTAAGTTCCATTTCATGAGTAAGGACAGAAGTCCTACCAGGCCTCTCAAAGAACTGACCTTGAAACTCTAGTAAGAGCTGGTGTAGTTCGGTTTTCTGCTCAGGCGACAGCGGTGCTTTACTGATTAAGTCATTAATGACTTGATCGGTGTCTTCCCTGTTCGTCACTGAGCCTAGTCCCGGAAGCTCGACCAGAAGCTCTTCGGGAACGTTTACCACCATACACACCACTGCTTCCCGTTGTCTATAGGGTTTGAGTAGATTACAATGGTAAACTTGCTGTGCTTTCCGTTTTCCTGGCAGACTCACCACGTAGTTAACGTCAGACAGTTTTTGACCAACCCGTGCTGGGCCCTCCCACTGCACGTCGAGTTTGTTTTTCAGCGATGTGCGCAATATCATTACCTCATCGCCCACCTCAAAGCGACGGGCCCTGGCTGTCCGATCATAATAAACCTTGGCCCTCTGCTGGGCCTTTGCCATTGCTTCACCTGACAACTCCTGTGCCCTTCTTAAGCGTTCGAGGAGCCTAAGCACGTACTCCACGACGACTGTGTCGTCGCCCCTGCCTTCCCACGAGTCTCGAAGCATGCGAAGCGGAGACCGCAGCGAGCGACCGTACACCAGCTCAGCTGGCGAAAACCCCGTAGCCGCATGCGGCGCGGTCCTTAATGCAATCATCACCCCCGGCAGACACAGCTCCCAGTCAGTTTGTTGTTCAAAACACAATGATCTCAACACGCGCTTCATGACGGAGTGGAGCTTCACAACGGAATTCGACTGTGGGTGGTACACTGAGCTGTGTAACAGCTTTACCCCACACCTTTCGAGAAAGGCTGTCGTCAAAGCGCTAGTAAACACTGTGCCCTGATCTGACTGGATTTCCGCAGGAAAACCAACTCGCGCAAATATGGACAGTAGTGCATTGACTATCTCAACTGAGCTGAGTTCTTTAAGCGGCACTGCTTCAGGGAACTTTGTCGCTGGGCAGATCACAGTCAAAATGTGTCTGTACCCCGTGGTTGTTACCGGCAGAGGTCCCACTGTATCAATAACGAGCCGTCTAAAAGGCTCCGTAATGATAGGTACCAACTTCAACGGCGCCCTCGATTTGTCCCCTGGTTTGCCCACCCGCTGACAGGTGTCACATGTCCTCACAAAGTGTTCTGCGTCACGAAAACACCCTGGCCAATAGTACTCTTGCAAGAGACGGTCCTTAGTCTTCTTAACTCCTAAGTGTCCGGACCACGCACCCCCATGCGACAAGCGCAACAGATCCTGACGGTAGCACTGAGGCACGATCAGCTGATCGAACTCCACTCCCCTGCGGTCTAGATACTTCCGGTACAGGACCCCACCTCTTTCCACAAAACGAGCATTTTTCTTGGCGATACCTTCCTTGACATTGCAGCGCATGTTTTCTAGGCTGCCATCCTTTTTTTGCTCGGCTATCAAAGCCGACCGGCTGACTTTTAGCAACCTATTGAGTCCATCTGACGTAGGCGCGATGGGCAAATCTGCAGATAGCTCTTCTAACTTTCCCGTGTCGGGCATGTCCTCTCCAGTATCTGGTGCCTTCAACGCTGCAGGCTCAATTTTATTCAGTTCGGACGTGCTCTGAATATCAGCTAGCTGCGCCTCCGACCCTTTCTCATTGTTCAACAACGTCAGCCCCGCAACTACCGCCTTTGCAGCGAGCTCCCGAACTCTCGATCTGGTTAAGGCCTGAACGCTAGCCTCACCAAACAAAAGCCCCTTCTCGCGCAGGAGGTGATCGGACCTGTTCGAAAATAGGTACGGGTACTGGGGGGGCAGCATAGATGACACTGCGGCCTCCGTCTCAAGTGCTTCGAAAGGTCCTTCAATAAGCACTTTTGCTACGGGCAGACACACGCTATGAGCTTCCACGGCTTGCTTGATCCATGCACACTCGCCCGTGAACATATCGGGTTCTACGTAAGAGGAGTGAACTACATCCATTGTAGCTGCGGAATCACGAAGCACTCGGCACTCTTTCCCGTTCACGACGAGGTCTCGCATGTAAGGCTCGAGAAGCTTCATGTTCTTGTCAGTGCTTCATAATGACAAAAACACGACTTTTGTTTTTGTTTCTGGACACTGCGCCGAAAAGTGACCCGGCTTCTGGCACGTATAACACACGCGCGCTTGCCTCGTCTCGGACCGCTTTCGGCGTTCGGCTTCGGCTGCCACCATCTCCTTACGTTCGGTCGGACTGCTTTCACTCGCATCCGCACTACGTGTGTCCCCCCTTGCTCTCATTGGTGTGAACTTCGGCCTCTCAAACTTGGAGCCAAATTCACCCTTTTGACCGTCCTTAGCTCCGCGAGCCCGACGCGTCACAAACTCCTCGGATAGCTCGGCGGCTTTAGCCACCGTACTAACGTCTGGCCTATCCAAGACCCAGTACCGCACGTTCTCAGATAACCGACTATAAAACTGTTCCAGCCCGAAACACTGCAGAACTTTCTCGTGGTCACCAAACGCTTTCTCTTCTTTGAGCCACTCCTGCATGTTTGACATAAGCCTGTAGGCAAACTCTGTATATGACTCACTTCTGCCTTTCTCATTTTCCCGATACTTCCGACGGAACGCCTCCGCTGACAGCCTGTACTTTTTTAGCAGACTCGATTTCACTTGGTCGAAATCCTCTGCCTCCTCTCTCTTCAAGCGAGCGACTACGTCGGCCGCCTCGCCGGGTAACAAAGTGAGCAAGCGCTGTGGCCACGTTTCCCGAGAGAACCCATGCTTCTCGCACGTTCGATCAAAGTTAACCAGGAACAAACCAATATCCTCTCCAAGCTTAAACGGCCGCATCAGGTCAGTCATTTTGAACGATACTCGTTCTCCTGCACCGTGTGCCTGACTTCCATTACGAGCGCGTTCCATCTTTACCTCGAGACGCTTCATTTCCAAAGCGTGTTGACGGTCGCGCTCCTCTTTTTCTTTCTCTTTTTGTTCTTTACGTTCGCGCTCGTCTTTCTCTTTTTGCTCTTTAAGTTCCTGTCTTTTTTCCGTCTCCCTCTCCTCAATGGTCTCAAGGCATTCCGACAGCTCGTCATCCTCAGCTTCTAACTCAAGAATAGCCCTTAGCAGTTCTGGTTTTCTGAGTTTGTCTGAGACATCCAGACCCAACTCTCTTGCAAGCTCCAGCAATTTCGGTTTGCGCAACGACTTCTAATCCATGGCTGCTCTGAATGCTGCTTTCTCTACTGCCTAGTATTGTCTTGCCGCAAACTAACCCGGCAGTAACGACAACCACAATTACCAGCTCTGTTTCTGACACTAACAAAAGCCTGGCAAAACTCAGAAGAAGAAAGTCCCGCACTCACCAAACCTCGCAGCCAAGAATTCAGCGCAGTCGTTCCGCTGCAGGCTACCAGTCATCACACAGGCCTCGTTGCACTGCTCCCGGATGGTCGTTGTGCTGCTCAGCATACAGTCGACCGCATATCTTCGCTGCTGGCCTCCGTTGTCGCGATCTCACCGCTGGCAACCAGTTGTTGCAAATGGGTCGAAAGCCCCAAGGGTAGCGTTGGCCTGGCGGCCTGGGGCACCGCTGGAAGCATCCGAAGGTCCTGGCAAAGGATGAGTCGACTGCTAACAGAACTTGTTTATTATAGCATCGCAAAAGAGCGGCCGGTCAGGTCGACCGAAGTGGAGACGGGAGACCATGTTACTCGACGGAAGAAATCGGAGCCTCCTTCGGCGTCTGTGGGCTGCTGCTTTTATACTCTCGGAGTCGAGGGCAAGAAGGAACGGCTCGGGTTGAGGCGCACGTGACGGCGGCGCACGGACACGTTGAGACGAGAAGTGACGCAGCCGCCGGGCCGGCGCCGGTCTGACCTCCTCGCTTCACAGTTGGGGAGCTCCTCTCCCCGGCTGCCGCGCTTTGACAAGCGTGGGCACCAACATGTACACACACACACACACACACACACACACACACACACACACACACACACACACACACACACACACGAAGACACGTGGCATTGAAACATGCCTGGACGCGCTTGGGAGGAAGCGTTGCGGCAGCGCTGAACGGGCCAAAATGTCCGCCGCTTTGAACGAAGCCCCGGCGTCCGTTGCATCCGCGCCGGCTATACCGCGCGTCGTAGGCGAAACGTAACACAACGAAAAAAGGACACTTAAATCCCTGACCTGTATAGCAATCCATCGTCGATTCCTTCCTATTCTCAGAGTGAAATCCCAAATGCAATAGGTATATCACCTCCGCACACCGCCATTTGCAGCCTCTGTCCACTGCGTACCGTTGTGCCGGAGAAATGCAACCCGTCGTGTAGGAGCGATGTAGGTAGGTAAGCAGCACCACCGCTAAAACCTCTTCCGCGCGCGTGTGTGTATTTGCCAATAATGTTCAAGTGGTTCAAACAGCGTTGCCTATGGTGATATTATTGACACGTGTACTTGTCTTCATCGGGCGACACGTTTCATCGCTTAACAAATGTTATCGCACAGCGCAGGACGCGCTTGCATGTGTGGGAAGTTTCTGGAATGTTATCGATGGTTCCATCCACTGTCTGTAACCGAACCTTCTGTAATATGATTGCATGTGTGCGCGACGCGAATAATGTAGAACTTTGTGGAAGGCGCGCGGGTCCCAGCGATTAGTCTGGAACATTCGACGATTGATGTATAAAAGCCGACGCACTTGACCCGTTGATCAGATTTTCGACGATCGCCGAGTGTGTTCGCCGCTACCGTTGTTCTTTGGGCGCGGCCTGTTCTTGAGGGCACAAGTTCGCCCAATAAAACGCTCGTTTCGTTAATCACAGTTTTGCTGCCTTCTTAACCGTCACTACCACGTGACATTATGTAACGGTCGGTGAGAGTGGGCAGTATCTCTTCTTTATATCCTTTGCGTGTTGCTTTTTCGCTCTTAACATGTCCAGTTGCCCTCCACATGAAATTACGGACTGCTCTCAGTATTTCAAAAACAGAGCTCACGTCCGTTTTTTTTTTTCTTTTTTTTACGTAGAATGCTGCCGTTTTTCATGAAACAGAACGGTCCACGTAATTTTTACGTAAGGTTGGACAGTAAGTTTACGGAAGTTTTTTACAGTGCATTTGTGGCATCGTTGTATAACTCGCAGTCTATATTACCTGCTCACACCAGCTAAAGGCATACCTTGGACTACTTGTCGCATGCATACAAAATTATGTTTCACTTGGTGCTCAAAACGATCCCCTTCGGCAAGAAAATTTAAGGTAAAGTTGTACCTCAGGCGCTTATAACCAAATACATAGGAACGGAGAAATAATCTTTTTTCGACAACCACTTCTCTGAATTTATTGAGCTTTGTTACTTTTAGGAGTTTAATTCTAGTGACTACAAAAATATTTTCATTAGCCGACGGCTTTTAATAAAAATATAGTTGCAAGTTGCAAAAAGTTTAGGAAACAAAAGCATTATGTATCCAACCCTGTTACTCAGTAATGAAAAACCACGCCACAATTAGTAAACTGAACTTCAATGGACAGCTGAAAAAAATTGATGTATTGTACATCCACCGCGGAGGCCTAGCGGCTATGGTGTTGCGCTGCTAAGTACGAGGTTGTGGGATGAAATCTCGCCCGCGGCAGCCGCGTTTCGATTGGGGTGAAACGGAAAAGCGCCCCTTTTCCCGTCCATTAGGGGCACGTTGAAGATTCTCTGGTAGTCAAAATTAATCCGGAGTCCCCCTCTACTATGGCGTGCCTGATAACCAATTCGTAGTTTTGGCACGTAAAACGCGAGTTCAATTCAAGTATAATATACCCGCCTGAAATTTAAGAGGCTGCAGTACCAGGGACACAGGAAAAAACGAGGACAAGCGCTTGTCCTTGTTTTTTTCCTGTGTCCCTTGTCCTGCTTCGCGCTGCACCACACAGTCCCATTTAAAACCAACTAGCCGAAACAATCGTCCTTCTATAAAATCTAGGCTTACGTGAATGTTCACAGCGTTTAGTAGGCTTTTGCAAACGTTCTATTCCCAATTTATTGGTAAATTCAGGTATAACGTTTGCCCAGTTTAGATGCTGTAACTGCAGCATTTGTTTTGGTGAACAGTTATAACATTGTTCTTTTTTATAGGAATTTTCGGCGATGTTTATAAATATTACACATTCTAAATAAAGATCTGTTTGCCAGTGCGACTAGAATTTAAATATATTTTTGGAATACAGCAAATTCAAATCAGATCGGTGCTGAGGTTGTCTCATAAAAGCATTTGTGCGTTTTATATGAATCTGAATAGGCGGCATCGCTCCATCACCATGCTCCAAGCAAAATCTTACTCGCCAGGACTTTCTTACTGGCGTTTTATGTGACTCAGATCAGGCAACAATAAACACGCGGGCTGGGTCAATTCATCCGGATGCTGCAGAGGCTAGACGGAAGTAATGCAAGCCTAATGGGTCTGTCAACAGCGCGATCGTCCGGCGAGAAATCTGAAGCGATCGCGTTCGGCTCACCGGAACACGGCCTTTTAGTCCCTCCTTCGTTTGGCGCTGTTATGAGGCAGCGATCTTTTATGTGGACTAAATTTGACACCTTTCTGCAATGATAGTGTAGATTTTCTAAGTACAGAAATAAACATCTTAATAGGAAAGTGAAAATAAATGTGTTAAAGAGCTGCGTGCCTTTGTAAAATTAGTGATTAGTGTTATCGTATTGATGCAATCTGTGACTTGGTCTACTTTAGTTCAGTCTTTTTAAACTATGACATCGTGAATTCTTTATACAATGTGTTAAAAATATGCTAGCCTTTTTAGGGCTACAATAAATATAATAATGGAATTAATTTTAAGGGGATGGATCTGACCATTAAAAGACAATAAAAAGGCAGAGCGCCGTGCAAATCAAGGTTCTTGCTAATAAATTTATTGTATTGATGAACAGCTCTGCGTAATTATGTCCAGAGCTGTGGCAGAATGTACCGGTCTCACTCCTTAGGCCGAACGCGAAAAGAAAGCTACGAAAAAAGGTTGTGTAATGTGACTTGTTGGTTCTGAATGTGCAATTAAAGTGGAGCTTATATCCTGTGATATTGCCGCGCCCCTGTCGGCATCGAGCCGCGATGGTGACGGCAAAGACGATCAGCTCGAGAGTGCGCGCAGGCTGAATAGAAGAAGGCTGCGTTCCCTATTCTCGGGTGTGTCGATAGAGTGCGACAGGACGACCTCTCGCAATTGTCAGTGAATCGTGACACTGGTGAAGGTGCTAGGTACTCATCGTCCGATGATCAGGACTCCTTTGAGCAGCCCTACATCCAGCCCAGTGAGACATCCCCGCATCAAGACGCCTGTACACCGGGCAAGCCGCGACCCGCAGCAAGGTGTCAGCCAAGAATTTGGTACCCAGCCCTGTCAAAGACCACCTCTGCTCAAGGAATGGCGTTGGCAAACCCGACACAGAGGACGGTTCAAACCTTCGAACCCCAGCAATCTTCCACAGCGGCGCGCATGGAGACGCTGAAGACTGACTGTACGCAGTATGAACGCGTGGCCGACTTCAATCCCTCGCGTCCCCACCAGAAGCTCTCAAATGTGTACTTCGCCCTCGAAGGGAGCGCAATAACATGGTTCGTGAACTGCGAAGGAAACTGGCCAAACTTGGACGAGTTTTGCCGTCGGTTATTTGAGACCTTCGAAAATACAAATCGACGTGGTAACGCTCGACGCCTTCTTCAGACGCGTATCCAAATGCCAAATGAGGGTTTCGCGATGTTCACCTAAGACATGGCATGTTTGTTTTGCCGCTCAGATCCCAACATGACCGAGCCAAAGAAGCTAAGTCATCTCCCTGGCACCAAGGAACACTTCTTTGCTGGCCTTGTACGTAAACCACCGACAAAAGCGGACGAATTCATTAAGGAGGCCACAGCAATCGAGCGGGTGCTGCAGCAACGTCACCAGCAATATTGCCAGCACGCTGGCGGAGCGTCTGCAGTAGCCACAGTACTGGCAGCCACCGACGATAATTCTCTGCGCCAATTGATAAGGGAGATTGTGCGCGAGGAGATTGAAATTGCAAAGCAAACAGCGAAACCGAAGGAGTTTACAGTTGCTTCCGTCGCTGAACTTGTGCGCCAAGAACTCCAACAAGCCTTTGCACCTCCCCAACTAGGCCCCGAACCATTCTTAGAGCCAAGCGCTTACAGCTATGCTGACGCTGTCCGTCGTCAACTGTCTGCAATACCGACGCAGCAATACGGCCAACTCCCACCTGTCACAGCCTGGCCCAAAAGGAACCTTTTCGGCGACCCCAACAGGTTCGCATGACCGATATATGGTGCACCGCCGGTCGCCGGCCATTGTACTACCCTTGCGAAAAACCAGGGCACATTTTCTGCTTCTGCCCTCATCGTCAGGCTGTCTACCAGGGAAGTTCGCCTGCCTGCCGGAAGTTCGCCTGCAACGTGATGATCGTCAGGATGTCTACCAGGGAAGTTCGCCTGCCTGCCGGAAGTT